>NW_027649778.1:832856-1432856 GCF_965287045.1 Carcharhinus amblyrhynchos
ACCACACAGGTGGGCATCTCTCCAGAGCACCTGGTGGGTCAGGTGATGATTGGGCCTCTCCTGCTGTTACCTGGCAGGTTGATATCCAGGCACCATGTTTAAACGAGCGCGCACGCAGGCCTCACTCTCTCCAACCCCACTGACTCCAGGACACTTACAGGGGTTTTCAGAAGCTGGGGCAGAGGCCTCAAGGCCACAAGGAGAAGGCAGCAGCACCCCCCCCCCCACTTCCCCTGTCAGGCTCCTCAGCTCCCTAACGGAGGGGACAGCGACAGACGGACGTGCTGTACCCGGGGAATGGCTCCAGAAGACACACCAGTCTCACTTCTCCAGCCATCGTACAGGAGGACAGCACAGCCCCCTCAATGCTATCCCTGTGGGATGAGGATGAATGGCCTCACCATCTCCGCCACAAAACTGACAGTGGGCAGAATGAGGAAATCCCATCAACATTCTTCATACCATAACACACAACCTGTATACCGGGACACACAGTCTGCATACTGGGGTACACAGCCTGCATACTGGGGTACACAGCCTGCATACTGGGGTACACAGCCTGCATACTGGGGTACACAGTCTGCATACTGGGGTACACAGTCTGCATACTGGGGTACACAGCCTGCATACTGGGGTACACAGTCTGCATACTGGGGACACACTCTGTACACTGGGGTACACAGTCTGTACACTAGAGTACACAGTCTGTATAATAGGGCACGCAGTCTGTATACTGTGAGACAGTATGTATAGTGAGGTATGCAGTCCACATAACAATATAAGAAATAGGACCAGGAGTAGGCCATCTAGCCCTTCGAGCCTGCCCCGCCATTCAATAAGATCATGGCTGATTTGATAGTGGTTCAGTTCCACTTTCCTGCCTGCTCCCCATAACCCTTAATTCCCTTATTGGTTAAAAATCCCTCTACCTGTCACTTAAACACATTTAACGAGGTAGCCTCCACTGCTTCACTGGGCAGAGAATTCCAAAGATTCACTACCCTCTGGGAGAAGAATTTCCTCCTCAACTCTGTTCTAAATTGACTCCCCGTTATTTTGAGGCTGTGCCCTCTAGTTCTTGTTTCCTTTCTAAGAGGAAATAATCTCTTTGCTTCTACCCTATCTAGCCCCTTCATTATCTTATATGTCTCTATAAGATCTCCTCTCAGCCTTCTAAACTCCAACGAGTACAGGTCCAGTCTACTCAATCTCTCCTCATAAGCTAACCCCCTCATCTCCAGAATCAACCTGGTGAACCTTCTCTGCACTCCCTCCAAAACTAATATATTCTTTCTTAAACAAGGGGATCAAAATTGTGCACAGTACTCTAGGTGCAGCCTCACCAGTGCCCTGTACAGTTGCAGCAAGACCTCCCTGCTTTTATATTCTATCCCCCTCGCTATAAAGGCCAATATTCCATTTGCCTTCTTGATCACCTGCTGCACCTGCAGACTGGGTTTTTGTGATTCGTGCGCAAGGACCCCCAGGTCCCTCTGCACCGTAGCATGTTGTAACTTTTCACTGTTTAAATAATAGTCCATTCTACTATTATTCCTTCCAAAGTGGATAACCTCACACTTGCCAACGTTATACTCCATCTGCCAGCTCCTTGCCCACTCACTCAGCCGATCCAAATCTCTCTGCAGACTTTCCGCATCCTCCAGCAATTTGCTTTCCCATTCATCTTCGTATCATCCTTAAACTTTGTTACCCTACATTCCGTCCCCTCCTCCAGATTGTCTATATATATGGTAAATAGTTGAGGCCCCAGCACCGATCCCTGCGGCATGCCACTAGTCACCAACTGCCAATCGGAAAAGCACCCATTTATTCCAACACTCTGCTTTCTGTTAGATAGCCAATACTCAATCCTCAACTTTTACAGATGCACCATAGAAAGCATTCTTTCCGGTTGTATCACAGCTTGGCCTGGGCTCCTGCTCTACCCTAGACCGCAAAGTACAAAAGGTTATGAATGTAGCCCAATCCATCACGCAAACCAGCTTCCCATCCATTGACTCTGTCTACACTTCCCGCTGCTTCAGAAAAGCAGCCGGCATAATTAATGACCCCACGCACCCCGGACATTCTCTCTTCCACCTTCTTCCATCGGGTAAAAGGTACAAAAGTCTGAGGTCACGTATCAACCGACTCAAGAACAGCTTCTTCCCTGCTGCTGTCAGACTTTTGAATGGACCTACCTCGCATTAAGTTGATCTTTCTCTACACCCTAGTTATGACTGTAACACTACATTCTGCGCTCTCTCCTTTCCTTCTCTGAATGGTATGCTTTGCCCGTATAGGACGCAAGAAACAATACTTTTTACCGTATGTTAATACATGTGGACAATAATAAATCAAATCAAATCTGTATACTGGGGTACCCAGTCTGTATACTGTCAGACTGTCCTTATACTGCGAGACTGTCCGTATACTGCGAGGCTGTCCGCGTACTGTCAGACTCTGTACACTGTCAGACTGTGTACTGTCAGACTGTGTACAGTCAGACTGTCTGTACACTGTCAGACTGTTTGTATACTATAACTCTGGAACACACAGACAACCACTTCTACCCTCAATAACATTCTGAGAAGACCTGTCGTGCATCAGTGGGATAACATTTTGTGCTTCGGCAGAGTAATGCAAGTTTCTATTCCCCGCTATTCCATAGAGTATGTGAGCTAGACTGTTCTCCCTCAGCCAGCAGGTAATTGTTTGTGAAGTTGTGCTGGCAGGGATTATGTTTGGTTCGTGTTGTAGTCTGCTTCCAATGTTTCTGCTTTTGTAGAAATAAACCCTGTTCAGCACAATCAGCCTGGAGCCTCACAATGTCTTAGTTGTTGTTACAAACTGGAGTCATTGTCTATTCTTTGTGCAGTTTTCATTTTCTTGCAGATGCATCTATCTGCCTCAGGACTACATGAGAGACTGTTTTTCACTATTTCCTCTGGATCTAATCAGGTGGCAGTTTATAAATGAAATCTCAGATTTTACCAGACGGAGTCAGTGAAGACCATTCAATGGGAGCCAATAGAAAGTTGGTGATATTTTGGCCTATTGATAAGGGTTTAGTCACTGCCAGAAGGACGTGGAAGCTTTGGAGAGAGTGCAAAGAAGGTTCACCAGGATGTTGCCTGGTCTCGAGGGTGTTGGCTGTGAGGAGAGGTTGAATAAACTGGGATTGTTTTCACTGGAAAGACAGAGGCTGAGGGGAGACCTGATAGAGGTCTACAAAATGATGAGAGGCACAGACAGGGTGGATAGTCAGAGACTTTTTCCCAGGGTGGAGGTGCTAATTACAATGGGGCACAGGTTCAAGGTGAGAGGGGGAAAGTTTAAGGGAGATGTACAGGGGAGGTTTTTCACACAGAGAGGGGTGGGTGCCTGGAACGCGCTGCCAGAGGAGGGGATGGAAACAGGCACATTAGCAACATTTAAGAGGCATCTGGATGGGGACGTGGATAGGGAGAGAATAGAGGGATACGGACCGAGTAAGGCAGAAGGCTATTTTACTTTAGCTAAGGCATCAAGATCAGCATGGGTTTGGAGGGCCAAAGGGCCTGTTCCTGTGCTGTACTTTCTTTGTTCTTTGTAGGTCATTGTAACGTGATATTAGATAATTGGAGAGGTCAATCGACCAAACTGGACACAATCTGAATTATTCTGTGTTTTATTCAGGGTTAGCAGAGTTTACTCGCTCCTCTAACCTGTGGCCAGGATTTTCTGGACCCACTGAGTGAGTTTCCACAACCCAGTCAGAGTGTATTGATATCCATTAGGATGATGGCAGTGGCAGTCAGGGTCTATTTGTGCATCTATTTATAAAGCCATGGGTTTGGCTGTGGTATGTAATTTGACCTGGCATATATTAAAAAAATTACTCAACTTTCTCCGTCCAAACGTCACGGCCAAAATTTTCCACCCTTACCTGTGGCTGGGATTCTCCCATCTTGCCCACAGCTGGTGTTCTCCGACCTCGATGGCATCTGGGATTCTCCGACCTTACCCGTGGCTGGAATTAAAGCAAAGAACAAAAAACAAAGAAAATTACAGCACAGGAACAGGCCCTTCAGCCCTCCAAGCCTGCACTGACCATTTTACCTGACTTAACTAAAACCCCCCCTACCCTTCCGGGGACCATATCCCTCTATTCCCATCCTATTCATGTATTTGTCAAGATGCCCCTTAAAACTCACTGTCGTATCCACTTCCACTCCCTCCCCCGGCAGTGAGTTCCAGGCACTCACCACCCTCTGTCTAAAAAAATCTGCCTCGTACATCTCCTTTAAACCTTGCCCCTCGCACCTTAAACCTGTGCCCCCTAGTAATTGACTCTTCCACCCTGGGAAAAAGCTTCTGACTATCCACTCTGTCCATGCCTCTCATAATCTTGTAGACTTCTATCAGGTTGTCCCCCAACCTCCATCATTCCAGTGAGAAAAAATCACATTTCTCCAACCTCTCCCCATAGCTAATGCCCTCCATAACAGGCAACATCCTGGTAAATCTTTTCTGTCCCCTCTCCAAAGTCTCCACGTCCTTCTGGTAGTGTGGCGACCAGAATTGAACACTATATTCCAAGTGCAGCCTAATTAAGGTTCTATAAAGCTGCAACATGACTTGTCAATTTTTAAACTCAATGCCCTGGCTGACGAAGGCAAGCATGCCGTACGCCTTCTTGACTACCTTCTCCACCTGCAATACCACTTTCAGTGATCTGTGTACCTGTACACCCAGATCCCTCTGCCTATCAATACTCTTAAGGGTTCTGCCATTTACTGATTCTACAACCTCACCCGCAGCTGGGATTCTCTGACTTTGCCCCTGCAGCTGGGATTCTGCAACCTCGCTCGGGGCTGGGATTTTCCAACCTCGCCCCCACTGCTGGGATTCTCCGGTCTCGCTGCAGTGAGTGAAGACGTGGCTGAGCGCCAAATTCTGCGTTCTCACCGGCAGCGGCGACAGGATGAATGAGATTGGAGAATCCCATCCGTGTGTTTTTGCATAAACTCAGGCTATTGGTCGATCCATCACCTCAGCCGTGACAGCACTCGGACTGGCTGATCGACCTTGAGAGTTCACGCCGCCAGTTTGTAATTTGCTGACCGGTGCCTTCTGACTGATCCTGAGGAAGTGAGCAGCAATATCAGCTGCTTTGTGAAGATGGACAGGGGTTTAAGACACTCCCCGCTTGGCACCTGACAAAGATGATGGTCGCCTGCACCGTGTCGCTGGGTCACTTCCAGGTTCACCGTATAGTTCGATCCCGTATTTGGAGGGACTTTTTGAGGCTTCGGAGTCAAGTTATACCCCAACATCTCCAGGATGTATGAACCTTCTCAACTTGTCCTGCTACTGTCAGTAATTTGTGTATATCTATTGGAAGTGTCTCTGTTCCCTCCCGCACCCTGTTTAAAATTATAACACTTATTTCTAATGTCTCTTCCCATTCTTTTACAATCTGTGTCACTTCACACTTTTCTGTACTCAGTTCCACTTGCCGTGTGTTTGTTGGAGTCTGTTACTATCTTCCCTGCTGTCACTACATTCCCCAAACTGCAGAACACAGCATTCGTCAGAACTGAAGTCATACTCAATTAGGTTACAGGATAGTGAGTGGTGAGAATGCAGTCAGGGGGCGCCTTGGCTTGGGGTTCCTCTGGGACAAAGCAGAGGGAACGATACTTTAGATCGTACCAGGCATGAGGAATCCTGAGGGAAAAGGGGGAAGTGGTCCCATTGGTACTCACTGGGGGAGTCCAGGGTGGTTGTACTCCAAGTCAGGGAATGGGGGAGACACACAATGGTAAAATATTGATCAAATATTGGGCTGGCACAATGGCGCAGTGGTTAGCACCGCTGCCTCACAGCTCCAGGGACCTGGGTTCGATTCCCGGCTGGGATCACTGTCTCTGTGGAGTTTGCATGTTCTCCCCATGGCTGCATGGGTTTCCTCTAGGTGCCCCGGTTTCTTCCCACAGTCCGAAAGATGTGCAGGTTTGGTGGATTGGTCATGCTAAATTGCTCCTTAGTGTCAGGGGGAATGGCAGGGTAAATACACAGGATTATGGGAATGGGGCCTGGGTGGGATCGTGGGTCAGTGCAGAATCTGTCAGTGCAGAAGGACGCCATTCAGCCCATTGAGCCTGTGCCAATAACTATCCCACCCAGGCCCTATCCCATTTACCCCAGCTAGTCCCTCGCTGGGCCGAATGGCCTCCTCCTGCACTGCAGGGATTCTATGAAAATGAGAACAGTGTGGTTAACGGCACAGTGTGTGTGAATGTGTGAGGTTGCCTAACGTGCATTGTATCATAGAATTTGATGAATTATTCCTGTTATAAACCCCTTCAGACTGGAGAACTGACAGGTCGGTTACACCAATCCCACTTTACTGAGTGTGTAATGTTTTTAATGGAGTGGCTGACTGCGGCTCTCCCTGGGTCATTCCCTCTCTCCTGTTTACCGGACTGCAGTCAGTCTCAATGCTGGCATTATCTGATATCCGCCTATTGCTGCTCACAGCAGATATTGAAGAGCATTATCCATTTCTACCTTACGCCCATCATGTTGCTTATGCTAATAAGTACTTTGTACTTGTCTGATTGTGACTGAATAAATATACCTGTGACTTTTCTCCCCACTATCTCTGACAGCTTGTATTTTATATTCACAACAAGCGAGGAGTTTCAAAGTGAATTATGCCTGTAATATTCACGCCCGTAGGTACAAACCTTAAATAAATCCAGAATATTAGTGTGATGTGGCAGGGTGATCCAACACAAGTGGATCACAGGCCAAGATTGATAATAGTTCCTTGAGCAATTGATCACATTGATAATGAGACAGTGCCAAGATTCCAGAGGTAATATTTAATCTTTTATAACAGCTACATGCAGTGATTTTTTAAAAATTTTAATAGGCCAGCTCGTTGCAAGCTCGATAAACTGCACATTAACTATTGTTTCCCCAAATACTGACTCGCTGCTGAATCAGAAATTAATTTAGAATGAATGAATTCAGACAAAGGCCTCTTCACTCCCACGCTCTGTTACAAACCAAAATCAAATTATTTTGTCTCCTCATTAATAGATAAACTGCGGGGAATGGTCAGTGACAGAGACTTCCACTCCTGCCAGTGATAGTTTACATTTTATAAACCTTATTTATCGACGTCACATGTAGGCTTACATTAACATAAGAACATAAGAAATAGGAGCAGGAGTAGGCCATCTAGCCCTTCGAGCCTGCCCCGCCATTCAATAAGATCATGGCTGATCTGAAGTGGATCAGTTCCACTTTCCCGCTTTTTCCCCATAACCCTTAATTCCCCTGTCTATCAGAAACCTATCTACCCATGACTTAAATATATTCAGCGAGGTAGCCTCCATCACTTCAACGGGCAGAGAATTCCAGAGATTCACCACCCTTTGAGTGAAGGAGTTCTTTCTTAACTCTGATCTAACCTGTATCCCCACCCCCTGCTTATTTTGAGGCTGTGCCCTCTAGTTCTGCCATCCTTTCTAAGCGGGAAGAATCTCGCTACCTCCACCCTATCTAGCCCCTTCATTATCTTATAAGTCTCTATAAGATCCCCCCTCAGCCTTCTAAACTCCAATGAGTACAGACCCAGTCTATTCAATCTTTCCTCATAGGCTAACCCCCTCATCTCCGGTATCAGCCTAGCGAACCTTCTAACATTGCGATGAAGTTACTGTGAAAATCCACACTCTGGCGCCTGTTTGGATAACACTGAGGGAGAATTTAGCACCTAATCAGCACGCCTTTGAGACTGTGGGAGGAAACCGGAGCACTCGGAAGAAACCCACGCAGTCATGGGAAGAATGTGCAAACTCCACACAAAAGTGACCCAAGCCAGGAATTGAACTCTGGTCCCTGGCCCTGTGAGGCAGCAGCACTAACCCACTGTGCCACCGTGCCCCCCACGATAGGAATCATGGTGGACAGGGCACTAAATTTGGCAAGATTGGAAAAGTCCATTTGCCATCCGGGAAGAAACTAATTTGGAGTTTTGTTCTCTCAATCTGAAGACAGTTTAAAGGTGGGTCATGCTTCCTGCTGATCTCTACCGGGAACTGCTTCTCATTAACTCTCATTAAAAAAACCACCTTGCTGGAATTACACTCCCCCTCCAAATTCTACTCAACTCACATTGAAACATAGAATCCCTACAGTGCAGAAAGAGATCATTAGTGTTAGAGAGATTAACAGGATAAATAGCGTTACACGGATAAGACCTGGAAAGGATGCTGCGTTGGACAATCGGTATAGTCTTGATGGGCTGAATGGCCTCTTTCTGCACTATAGGTGGTCTATGACTTGTCTTGCCACATCTGCACTTACTTTACAATAGCGCATCTTACCCAGGCCCATCCCCCAGCCTAATCTCCGTAACCCCCACTTATTTACCATGTTACTCTCCCTCACCTACGTATCTTGGGACATTAAGGGGCAATTTAGGATGGCCAATCCACCTAACCTGCACAATGTTGGACTCAGAGGAAACCAGAGCACCTGGGGGAAACCCATGCAGACACGGGGAGAACGTGCAGACTCCACACAGACAGTGACCCAAGCTGGAATTGAACCAGGATCCCTGGTGCTGTGAGGCAGCAGCGCTAACCACTGTGCCACCATGCCGCCCTTCCATCCTATATCACTAAGCAGTCATGATAGTTAATCTTGCCGCAACGGAGTTGGCTTTGAGCTGATACCCAAATCGCTCCTCATCTTGAACTGGAGAACTCGATAATAAACCCCAGCCCAGATGTGAAGCCCCCGGCTGATTCAGGTATTCGGGAACGGCAGCTGGCATTAACTCACAAAGATAGACCTCACATGTGGGCCAGGGTTTTACCATCCAGCCAGCCTCGGGATTTTATGGTTTCAGGATGAGCGAGGCAGTAAAATCCCACCTATCGAATCTGAACTGCAATGAGTTTTAACATTTATGTAAAGATGTTGTAAACTCAGGATCTGAGAGATTCTGAGTGCCTTATGATTGCAGGAACTCATCTGATTTTCTCAACTCCAGATGTCTCTGAGATCTGGTTGCCCAAAGATTTGGGGAATGTTTAAGGCTAAATTTAGATGTATTTCTTTGTAAGTGGTCTGGTTGGTCTGGTATCTCATAGAAATTTATAATTATCCTGACAATTTATCCTGATTCCTCTGAGCAACAGGAAGCTCCTCTTTCTGGGAATGATTTGGACACCATGACAAAATCCCGAACCGGGAATACTGACCACAGATAGGAAACGTGAAGTGTGGAGTCTGAGCCTGACCTCAGCCGATATCCTCCACATTGCTGCAAGGTCCTACAGGAAGTGGGGAGAAGGTGATTAGAACCACACCACTCAGACTAACTGGAGTTCTCCCATCATCGCCCTGGCTGGGGTCTTTTAACTTAATGCAGAATGGGACTGAAACTGGGTTATTCGCCCTGTTACTAAGCGACAGAACCAGGAAGTGACTTGGCTGGCATTACATTGGCCAAAGGAGGCTGAGGGGAGACCTGATAGAGGTCTATAAATGATGAGAGGCACAGACAGGGTGGACAATCAGAGGATCTTTTTTCCCCAGAGTGAAAGTGTCAATTATGAGGGTCACAGGTTCAAAGTGAGAGGGGGAAAGTTTAAGGGGGATGTGCGGGGGAAGGTTTTCCACACAGAGAGTGGTGGGTGCCTGGAACGCGCTGCCAGAGGAGGTGGTGGGAGCAGGAACATTAACAACATTAAGAGGCATCCGGATGGGAAGATGGATAGGGAGGGAATAGAGGGATACGGACTGAGTAAGGGCAGAAGGGTTTTTTAAGTTTAGTTGGGATGTCATGATCGGCACAGGGTTGGAGGGCCAAAGGGCCTGTCCCTGTGCTGTACCTTTGTTTACTCTTTGTCCTAAGTGAGATTCAGCGAATAATGGTTCCCTGAACACATCACTGTTTGGAATGTGGAACTTTTAGAACTGAGGTGAGGAGAAATGTCTTCACCCAGAGGGTGGGGAATGTGTGGAATTCACTCCCACAGAAAGTAGTTGAGGCCAAAACGTTGTGTGATTTCAAGAAGAAATTAGATTTCGCTCTTGGGGCTAAAGGGATCGAGGGATATGGAGGGGAAGGAGGATCAGGATATTGAATTGGATGATGAGCCATGACTGTAATGAGTGGCCGAGCAGGCTGGAAGGGCCGAATGGCCTCCTCCTGCTTCTAGTTTCTCTGTGTCTAGGTTAAAGTGGTTGAAGTTGATGCCTGGAACGGTGGGAGAAATGAGCAAATGGGAGTCCCCAAGTGGAACAGCTGGATAGTGTAATGGGGGAGATGGTGGGGTTGGGAGGAACGGATCAGATCGGCTGTGACGTACGTTCTCATTGTGAACCCCGCTTGTGGCCTGTTGGTTTCTTGCCTGTGATTAACACACAAGCTCCTAATCCAGTGACGACGCATCAATTAACTCTGAACGTGAAATAATGAGGCGTTTCCATAGTTTCTGTTACTGAGGTAAAAGATTGTTGATTTATAATAATCACTATTTAATCTGAGCTTAGCACTTCCCTGTTGAGTAAAAAATCATTCTCAAATTATGAGATATTGAATTTACATAGATAACTCAAAATCCATCACCAGGGCCAGTGTGATGAAGACCAGACAGTAACATTCGGATGGTGAGGTCAGTGGATACAACAGGAAATGTTTATTAATGTTCGGTAGCAAGGACCTACGGGACACCCACCATTCGACTAAATTAAATTTGGGAATTGAATTAGAAATAAGAGAGGAGGAAGACAGGTTGTTATATCTCAACGTTTTAATGTCTGCAAGCGTGTGACTTGGAGAAGTTTCAACAACAGTGTTAATACTTTCACCCTTCCCTAGAATATAAACTCCTTGGCATGTGTGCCAGGGAGAATTCTATATTCCATTATCTGTCCTTAACAGAAACTTCACAGTTTGATCCAATCCCACACCCCTTCCTCGATACCCAGACAAGCTGCCTGATGTTCAGGTGCGACCCGCACCAACCAGCCGAGGAACAGCTTCTTCCCTGCTGCGGCAGATCTTTGCGTGGTCCTATCATATATGAAGCTGACCTTTCCCTTCACTGCAACGCTACAGCCATAGAGTCTTAGAGGTTTACAGCATGGAAACAGGCCCTTCGGCCCAACTTGTCCATGCGTCCTTCTTTTTAAACTGCAAAGCTAGTCCCAGTTGTCCGTGTTTGGCCCATATCCCTCTATACCCATCATGAAACTGTCCAAACGCTTTTTAAAAGTCAAAATTGCACCCCAAATTGTCTGGCGTTCAAGCCGGAGACAACCTCCAGTCCCTTCATCTCAACACTGCCCCCCCCTCCCCCATTCAAGCCACCTCCCTATCACCCAGTTGGCTGGCAACATTGCCCCCTCTCTTTGCTTGTTCCTCCTCAGAGTGAAGTTCTCCCCTGAAGGGGTGGGATTGGTGAATTTGCCCACGCAAAGTAGGCCAGCGCGGGAAGGAAAATGAGCTACCTGCCGTCCCCAGGCACTGTTATTGGCCTTGTTTCCCCTCTGTTGGACTGCCCAGCACAACATCACAAAGCAAGACTAAAGAGACCACTTCATCCTGAGAGCGAGCTTGCTCTCTCTGAATGTACTGCCAGGCTAAGAAAATAAATGTTGCAATGCTGCCTTGTGCAAGCACTGTGCAATCAAAATCTATAATAGCTTTATGGCATATATATCAGAATGGAACCTGTCACAAATTCAGTGCAAAGTACGAAGAGATGACCCATTTGTGCCTGGTTGGGAATGGGTATCTCATTAACAAACAAATACTGCTGTGTATTAGACCCCTATGTTCTACATTGCTGATGTAATGCTGGCTGAAAGATTCTTATCACAAATACATTGCTCCTCGCTCTGAGTCCTCACGCTCTGTCCAAGGGTTTAAATCACTGCAGCTTACTGACAGGATTTTGATGAAATAATCGGGATCGGACTGGGCTGCCTTTTCACTTTGTGACCCCTCTCTTTCCTGGAGATAGCACCAAACACAAAACTAAGATAAACACATTTGATTTTGGTGGGTAATGGGAAATTCTGGGTTGTGAATATTTAATACTCAGCTTGCTATGATGACCAGGCGTGCGAGATGGTTTCTCACCCACTGCGTTGAAAGAATTGCTGTCCTTTTACACACTGAGGAACAGCCTTTTGTCTCTAAGCTGTTCACTCATGTCGGATATTAGACAAAATCACCATCTTCTCCAGACTTCAACGTAATTCTTCTTTTCACACTCTGTGATAATCATGAAAGCTTCCCTCAGGATCAACTGTTTAAGAAAATGTATTTTTTTGTGAACTGTTATCACATTCATCTTTATACAACAGAAGCCTGTTCATGTAGAAATGGTTCTCTAATGATCTTTAACACCACACGGCATTGAGATATCTTATTGAGCTTCCCTGGATGAACGTGCAGTGACTGGTATTCAGTGCTGACAGTAATAAGATGAGTGGTTGGTGCATGTGTGCCAGTCAGTGACACTGATTAAGGGGTGGGGGGGGGGGGGTGATGTGAGTGTACCTTTAAGAGGTTTTTTTTTTAAATCATGGTCACGGCCTTGGGTGATGTCATTGCTGGAAGGAAGGAAAAGAAAACTGTGGGCCAGTCAGGTGGCTGAGGTTTTCCAGCTGTTAGTTTCATCTTGACTGCAGCGTTAGAGGCAATCTGAGATGCGAGCTGGAAAAGAAGGCTCTTTCTCCCTTTCAGTTTTGAGAATCATAGAAATCCTACAGCGCAGAAGGAGGCCATTTGGCCCATCGAGTCTGCACCAACCACAATGCCACCAGGCCTATCCCTGTAGTGGCACATATTTACCCCACTAGCCCCTCTCAGCTACACACCCCAGGACACTAAGGGGCAACTGAGCACAGCCAATGCACCCAGCCTGCACATTGTGCTTTGAGAATTTTACCAGTTAGCTGAAAGAGAGGCTTGTTGCCACGCTGCTGTAAAGAATCTGTGCTTTGGTGTTTTGCAGAGCTGATCTGAGTACAAACTGCTCTGAGTTTTCAAGATCATTTGAAATCAGCATTCAACCCAGGGAACTGCACTCCAGCATCACATGAGTTTTAGCCTGTGCAGTGATAAATCTGTTTAAAGGATTTTGTTTATTGGATATCAGTTTTAATTGGAATTTCTGATATATATTGGTTAAGGGTTATACATTATTGTGCTGTTTTCACATGTAACTAATAAAAATTATTGTTAATTTTCATTCTGTATGTGTTAACTATATTCTGCAATAAACTTTGTTTTATAAAAGCTCCCTAGTGGGTCATTTGAATCAGACCTGAAGTAAAACATCTCACACTTATTCTAGCCAAATTCAAGATGTAAAATTTATGATTTAAGCAAGCTTCGTAAAACACATTGGAGTTTCTGACCTGAACCATAACACGGGGTGACGGGATATAGTAGATGGGAGCACCTGTTTCTGTTCCAAAGGTGTCATGGGATTGCCCTCTCACAGCAGTGGCCAGTTGTACTGTTTAAATCTCCCTCCCCCAATGTGGCACTCCCTCAGCACTGCATTAAACCCCTGTTTACTTAGAGCTTGCAGTTGAGAGACACCCACATTGCTGTGGCTCTGAAGTCACATGTATGGCTAGACCAGGTAAAGACAGCAGATTTCCTTCCTTAAAGGACATTAGTGAACCAGATGGGTTTTTCTGACAATCGACAATGGTTTCATGGTCATCAGTAGGTTCTTAATTCCAGATTTTTTTTATTGAATTCAAATTCCACCATCTGCCGTGGCAGGATTCGAATCAAGGTCCCCAGAGCATTTCCCTGTGTCTCTGGATTACTAGTCCAGTGACAATATCACTACGCCACTGCCTCCCTACTCCACTTTGAATTTAATACTCTCAATTTATTTGTTACCCATAGTTGGGCCATTTTTCTTTTGTTTTGTACCAGAAAGGAAAGTGTAACTGTTACAATATGTAGATTCCTTCCTTAAACATTAGCCATTGCCAATCCATCATCATGCCATTTAGTGAATGGCCCCAACTCACCATCGCTAACCCACCTCTCATATCTTTGTAGATTAAATGGAGTTTTAAAACAAGGGGAGGTGATGGCCGAGTGGGATTATCTCCAGACAATTAATCCAGAAACTCAGTTAATGTTCTGGAGCCCCAGGTTCAAATCTCACCAGGGCGGATGGTGGAATTTGAATTCAATAAAAAAATCTGGAATTAAGAATCTACTGATGACCATGAAACCATTGTCAATTGTCATGAGAACAAAGAAAATTACAACACAGGAACAGGCCCTTCAGCCCCTTCAAGCCTGCACCGACCATGCTGCCCGACTGAACTAAAACCCCCTACCCTTCCAGGGACCATATCCCTCTATTCCCATTATATTCAAATATTTGTCCAGACACTCCTTAAAACTCACTATCATATCTGCTTCCATTACTTCCCCCAGCAGCGAGTTCCAGACACACACAACCCTCATACATCTCCTTTAATCCTGGCACCTTGCACCTTAAACCTGTGCCCCCTAGTAATTGACTCTTCTACTCTGGGAAAAAGCTTCTGACTATCCACTCTGTCCATTCCTCTCACAATCTTGTCGATTCTATCAGGTTGTCCCTCAACCTCTGTTGCTCCAGTGAGGACAAACCAAGTTTCTCCAACCTCTCCTCATAGCTAATGCTCTCCAAACCAGCAAACATCCTGGTAAATCTTTTCTGTACCCTCTCCAAAGCCTCCACATCCTTCTGGTAGTGTGGCGACCAGAATTGAAAACTATATTCCAAGTGCGGCCTCACTAAGGTTCTAGAAAGCTGCAACATGACTTGCCAATTTTTAAACTCAGTACTCTGGCCAATGAAGGCAAGCATGCCGTATGCCTTCTTGACTATGTTCCCCATCTGCATTGCCACTTTCAATGACCTGTATACCTGTACACCCGCCTCTGCCTATCAATATTTTAAGTGTTCTGCCATTTACAGGATACGTTTCCTATTTGTGTTAGACCTTCCAAAATGCATTACTTCACATTTGTCTGGATTAAACTCCATCTGCCATCTCTCTAACCAAGTCTCCAACTGATCTCTACTCTGCTGTATCATCTGGCAGTCCTCATTGTTATCTGCAAATCCACCAACTTTTGTGTCGTCTGCAAACTTACTAGTCAAAGAACAAAGAACAAAGAACAAAGAACAACACAGCACGGGAAACAGGCCCTTCGGCCCAACGAGCCCGCGCCGCCGTCCTACTATCTCAGTGACCTATTCATGATTTTAGTCTACGCCTAACGTGCGAGGATCAGGGAGGTCCAATTTAGGGACAATTTTAGTACCCAATCAATCAGCCTAAAAGCACATCTTTGGGATGTGGGAGGAAACCGGAGCACCCGGAGGAAACCCACGCAACCACGGGGAGAACGTGCAAACTCCCACAGACACAGGCCCAAATCCATGTGTCCGCACAGCAACAGAGATAGTCTCTGAGCTGTCATGTTGCCCTCGAGATGGTCCAGTTTAAGCACACTAACGACATGAAGCAATAGGCAACTCCCGAAGCAACATCCAAGAGCAGCCCACTACAACCTGCCGCCTGCATGCCCCTTGCTGGACTTAAATGCCTGTGGAGACAAAAAAATTTATTATTAAACAGGCAAAGACTAACATTCCTGAGGCAAAACGTATTCCCAAGCCTACAATGTTCAGTAAGGCCTACTATATCCCCCTATATGTAGCCCGCTCATATGGCTGTCTAAGTGACTCTTAAACAACCCTAGCGTGCCTGCTTCCACCACCTTACTCGGCAGTGCATTCCACACCCCCACTACCCTTTGCGTGAAAAACTGCCCTCTAATATTTGTCTTATACCTAGCCCCCCTCACCCTAAGCCCGTGACCCCTCGTTCTATCCATTTCTTGTAGCGGAAAAAGCTTACCACCATTTACTCTATCTATCCCCTTCATAATCTTATAAACCTCTATTAGATCCCCCCTCAGCCGACGTCTCTCAAGGGAAAACAGCCCAAGTTCATTCAATCTTTCCTCGTAAGACAGCCCTTCCATACCAGGCAACATCCTGGTAAATCTCCTCTGCACTCTCTCCAGGATCTCTACATCCTTCCGGTAGTACGGCGACCAGAACTGGACGCAGTACTCCAAGTGAGGCCTAACCAACGTTCTATACAACTGCAACATCAGACTCCTACTCTTATATTCTATACCTCTTCCTATGAAGGCTAACATACCATACGCTTTCCTCATCACATTCTGCACCTGTACCGACACCTTCAGGGACTTGTGCACTTGCACCCCCAGGTCTCTCTGCGTATCTATACTCCGGATAGTTCTACCTTTTATCGTATAACTCCCCTCCACATTATTCCGGCCAAAGTGCATCACCTCGCATTTCTCCGGATTAAATTCCATTTGCCATCTATCTGCCCAATCCACCAGCCTGTCTATGTCCTGTTGCATTGCCAGGCACTGCTCCTCAGTACCCGCCAATCCAACCATCTTGGTGTCATCAGCAAATTTGCTGATCACACCACCTACCCCCTCTTCCAAGTCATTAATATATACCACAAATAGAAGAGGTCCAAGTACCGAGCCCTGCGGCACACCACTGGTGACAGGCCTCCAATTGGAAAAGGAGCCTTCCACTACTACTCGCTGTCTCCTCCTCCCAAGCCAGTTCTCCACCCATCTACATACCTGGCCTTGTATCCCATGAGCCTTCACCTTTTCTATCAGCCTACCATGAGGGACCTTGTCAAACGCCTTACTGAAATCCATATAGACAACATCAACGGCTTGTCCTTCGTCAACCGTTTTTGTCACCTCTTCAAAAAATTCCACTAGATTCGTAAGGCACGACCTCCCTGTAACGAAGCCATGCTGCGTATCCCTGATCAGATTGCAGCGCTCCAGATGTTCATACATCCTATCCTTGAGGATCCTCTCCATTAGCTTGCCTATAACTGAAGTCAAGCTCACCGGCCTATAATTCCCTGGGTTATCCCTCTGACCCTTCTTAAACAACGGTACTACATTTGCAATGCGCCAATCCTCTGGGACCTCACCTGTGTCCAAAGAAGAGACAAAGATTTGCGTCAGAGGCCCAGCAATTTCATCCCTCACCTCCCTTAACAGCCTGGGATAGATGCCATCAGGCCCCGGAGATTTATCCGTCTTTATACTGTCTAAAAGTCCCAACACCTCTTCCCTCGTGATGACTATATCCCTCAACGGATCCTCAAACTCCTCAAGCACAGCACCAGACATCAGGCCCCTCTCCTGCATGAATACCGACGCAAAGTATTCATTCAGGATCTCCCCCATTCCCCCAGGCTCCAAGCATAGTTCCCCTCCTCTGTCCCTGAGAGGACCAATCTTCCCTCTAACCATCCTTTTATTTCTAACATAGGAGTAAAATGCCTTAGGATTTTCTTTAATCCTACCCGCCAAAGCCATTTCATGGCCCCTTTTTGCCTTTCTGATGCCCCTTTTAAGTTCTCTCCTACATTCTCTGTATTCTTCAAACGCTATCTCTGTCCTCAAATGCCTAGATCTAATGTACGCCTCTCTCTTCCTCCTGACCAGGTCCTCAATATCCCTAGTTACCCACGGCTCTCTAATCCTACCCTTCCCATCCTTCCTCTTGACCGGCACGTGCCTTTCCTGCAAAGATTTTAGTTTTCCCTTGAGAGACTCCCACATACCCAGCGTCGACCTGCCATCAAGCAGCTTACCCCAGTCCGTATCTTTAAGATCCTGCCTAATCCGGTTGTATCTAGCCCTCCCCCAGTTTAACACCCTCCCCTTAGGACAGGCTTCATCTTTATCCATTAATATCTTAAACCAGACAGAGTTGTGGTCACTGTTAGCCACCTGCTCTCCTACTTCAACATCAACCACCTGCCCAGGCTCATTCCCCAGAACCAAGTCCAGTATAGCCCCCTCCCTGGTCGGGCTATCCACATACTGCTCCAGGGATCCTTCCATTACACACTGTACAAATTCCTCCCCGTCAGCACCCTCTGATCTCGGCACCTTCCAGTCTACCCCGGGGAGATTAAAATCTCCCACTACCACCACCCTATTCTTCCTGCACTTATCTAGAATGTCCCTGCTTATCCCTTCTTCCACAGCCCTCGGGCTGTTGGGCGGTCTGTAGTACACACCCAACATAGTAACATCTCCCTTCCTATTCCTCAACTCCACCCATAGCGACTCGATTCCTATATCCTCTATTCCTCCCTCCCTCTGCACTGCTATGATGCAATCCTTAACTAACAAAACCAGTTACACTTTTGTCCAAATCATTTACATATATATTACAAACAACAAAGGTCCCAGCACTGATCCCTGAGGAACACCACTTGTCACAGATCTCCATTCAGAAATGCACCCTTCCACAGCTACCCTCTGTCTTCTCTGACCGAGCTAGTTCAGTATCCATCTTGTCAGTTCACTTCTGATCCCAGGCGACTTCACCTTCTGCACCAGTCTGCCATGAGGGACCTTGTCAAAGGCCTTACTGAAGTCCATGTAGACAACATCCACTGCCTTACCCTCATCAATCATCTTTGTCACTTCCTCGAAAAACCCAATCGAATCAGTGAGACACGACCTCTGCCTCACAAAACCATGTTGCCTCTCGCTAATACATCCACTCATTTCCAAGTGGGAGTAAATCCTGTCTCAAAGAATCCTCTCCAATAATTTCCCTTCCACTGATGTAAGGCTCACCGGCCTGTAATTACCTGGATTATTCTTGCTAACCTTCTTAAACAAAGGAACAACAGTGGCTGTTCTCCAATCCTCTGGGACTAATGTCCTTTAGGAAAGGAAATCTGATGTTCTTACTCGGTCTGGCCTACATGTAACGCCAGGCCCACAGAAATGAGTTTGACTCTCAACTACCCTCTGAGGTGGCCAAGCAGGGGCACTTAGTTCAAAGGCATGGGCAATAAATACTGGCCAGTCAGTGACACCCATGTCCCATGAATGAATTAAAGAACAGTAGAGTCTAGCCCAGATCCCATTGAATGCTCAGGCTGAAGGTGTCCAATAGCCCCGTCCGGTTCCTATATCCCTGTGGGTCCTATTCCCCTTCTCCTAATCATTGTTGAGTGACTTCTCGAGGAACGACCAGAAAGGCTTTTTGTGATAACTTTACAAACGTTGGTGACATAAAAATCAATTGCTACAAGGCTGCCTTGAACACAACAGGAAGTATTGTCCCAAACCTCATTTGAAATAATTCTTCCTGGGTGCTGTGGCAGGTACGCCTTTTAAGTTGAGAATCGCCAGGAAAATATTCTTTTCCCCTTGTGTTGAGTAATTTATTTTAAGGGAATTAATCACTCACTCCTCTGTGCAAAGTAAATAGTGAAATACCGTCATCCTTCAGAAAGAAATCGAAAGCCTGGGATCCATTAATAATCAGAAAGGGACATTTGGAGAGATTCTGGATTCTGATCTCTCCCCAGTTGGGGATGTGATTAATTCAGAGAAGTTGATGAGTTTGAAAGATCCAAAATATGGATTCTGAGGGCCATGGACAGGGTGGGTAAGGAGCAGCTGTTCCCCATAGAACCATAGAACATTACAGCACAGAAACAGGCCTTTTGGCCCTTCATGTCTGTGCCAAACCATTTTTCTGCCTAGTCCCACTGACCTGCACCTGGACCATATCCCTCCACACCCCTCTCATCCATGAACCTGTGCAAGTTTTTCTTAAATGTTAAAAGTGACCCCGCATTTACCACTTTATCCGGCAGCTCATTCCACACTCCCACCACTCTCTGTGTGAAGAAGCCCCCCCTAATATTCCCTTTAAACTTTTCACCCTTAACCCATGCCCTCTGTTTTTTTTCTCCCCAAGCCTCAATGGAAAAAACCTTCTTGCATTCACTATCTATACCCATCATAGTTTTACACACCTGTATCAAATCTCCCCTCATTCTTCTACGCTCTAGGGAATAAAGTCCTAACTTATTCAATCTCTCTCTGTAACTCAGTTTCTCAAGACCCAGCAACACCCTTGTAAATGTTTTCTGTGCTCTTTCAACCTTATTAATATCCTTCCTGTAATTAGGTGACCAAAACTGCACACAATACTCTAAATTTGGCCTCACCATAGTTGAAAGGTCAGTTACGAGGGGGACACAAGTTCAAGGTGAGGGGCAGGAGATTTGGGGGGGATGTGGAGAAAAACTTTTTTTTTACCCAGAGGGTGGTGAGGGTCTGGAATGTGCTGCCTGGGAGGGTGGTGGGGGTGGGATGTCTCACATCCTTTAAACAGTACCTGGATGAGTGCTTGGCACATCATAACATTCAGGGCTACGGGCCAAGTGCTGGCAGAGGGGATTAGGTGGGAGTTCAGATGTTTTAATGTGTAGGTGTGGATTTGATGGGCTGAAGGGCCTCTTCTGCACTGTGTGATTTCTATGATTCTGTCACAGTTGTGTGGAAAGGTACAGCTTCAAGCCGTGTGGGTCTGTGGACGGACAGCAGCAGAATTGCAATGAGAATTATTTTGGACACTGCGAGGGTCAAAGAATCAGCCTTGCATTGTCCTTAAGCAACTCCGACCTGCACCTCAACAACTGAAACCCCTTCTGCAGCGTACACGGTCCCTGGAAATTCCGGTGTTTAGTTCCTGACAGGAACCCCGAGGGTTTGGCTGGGGAATGGGTGGGGTGCCTCAAGCTGAGTGAGTCCTTAACTCCCGGATCACATGAGACCCGTTAGGGATTTTAAAACCACTGCCACCAAGGTGGTCAGAACATAGAACATAGAACATTACAGCGCAGAACAGGCCCTTCGGCCCACGATGCTGCGCCAACCAGTTACAAAAACAATGACCCACTAGCCTATACCAATCCCTTTTCGTCCATAAACCTATCCAGAGATCTCTTAAACGCCCCCAAACTAGACGCATTTACAACTGCAGCAGGCAGGGCATTCCAATCCCTCACCACCCGCTGGGTAAAGAACCTACCCCTGACATCCGTCCTGTAGCTACCCCCCCTTAATTTAAAGCCATGCCCCCTCGTGCTAGCTTTCTCCATCCGAGGAAAAAGGCTATCACTATCCACCCTATCTAAACCTCTAATCATCTTATATGTTTCAATAAGATCCCCTCTTAGCCGCCTTCTTTCCAACGAAAACAACCCTAAATCCCTCAGTCTCTCCTCATAGGACCTCCCCACCATACCAGGCAACATCCTAGTAAACCTCCTCTGCACCCTCTCCAACCCCTCCACATCCTTCTTGTAATGTGGGGACCAGAACTGCACACAGTACTCCAAGTGCGGCCGCACCAGAGTTGTGTACAGTTGCAACATGACACTGCGACTCCTAAATTCAATCCCCCTACCAATAAACGCCAAGACACCGTACGCCTTCTTAACAACCTTATCTACTTGATTCCCAACTTTCAGGGATCTATGTACACATACACCTAGATCCCTGAAGGTGGGGTAAAGTCACTGGGCCGGGGGCAGCAATGGCCTTGTGGTATTATCACTAAGACTATTCATCCAGAAACTCAGCTGATGTCTGGGGACCCGGGTTCGAATCCCACCATGACAGTTGGTGGAATTTGAATTCAATAAAAAATATTTGGAATTAAGAATCTATTGATGACCGTGAAACCGTTGTCAGAAAAAAAAACATCTGGTTCACTAATACCTTCCAAGGAAAGAAATCTGCCGTCCTTACCCTGTCTGGACAACATGTGACCCCAGAGCCACAGCAATGTGGTTGACTCTCAACTGCCCTCTGGGAATGGCCTAGTGAGCCAATCTGTTCCAGGGTAATTAGGGATGGGCATCAAATGCTGGCCCAGCCAGCGATACCCACATCGCATAAAATAACTTGAAAAGGACATCATTTGGTCAGGAAGGCAACTCCATGCCAAACCCAATTGGATGGCCCACAGCAGTTATGTAAGAGACTATGGAGAGAAGTGTGTGAGTTTAGGAGAGATTAGAGGTCAGTGGGGTTGTTGGAGAGGGGAAACCGAGGGCCCACTGTGGAGTTTTTTCCTCTCTTGGTCCATAAGAAAATAAAAAGTCATTTTGACAGTTGAATATTTGGGACTCTGCATTGGCCTAGCAGAGGGTTTGGCTGTTCTGTAATTGGGGGAAAATGCAGTGTATTCATTAACACAATGCCAGGGTTCTAACCACGAAGGAGGACCTCGATTTTAGAACGTTCACCAGCGCTCTGCCTGACCGCTCAAGGCTTGAGTGTCCTTTACTGTTCATTTAATCAACCACCCAGGGGGGAGGGGGGGTTGCAGTTAGGCTAGAAATGGGACTAGTGATTGAATCATGGAACCCTACAGTGCAGAAAGAGGCCATTTGTCCCATTGAGTCTGCACCCACTGCAATCCCACCCAGGCCTTATCTCCATAACCCCATCCATTTACCCTAGCTAGTACCCCTGATACTAAGGGGCAATTTAGCATGGCCAATCCACCTAACCCGCACATCTTTGGGAGGAAATATGAGCACCCGGGCGAATCCCACACAGACACGAGGGGAATGTGCAGACTCTTCACAGACAGTGACTCAAAGCCAGGAATCGGACCTGAGTCTCTGGCACTGTGAGGCAGCAATGCTAACCACTGTGCTGAATTGAAGCTTTGCTGCGTTTCAGTCAATAAAGCTTTCGCGAGACAAAGGGAAGATTGGGGATAAAGTGTAATAAAACGGAAACACTGCGAGATGATAAAGAGGGAAGGCAGTTTCAGTGCGTAAGCTCAGATGTAACAGTTGATGTCAAAACATTAATTGTGTTTAGTTGCCTTTAAGGATTAACGATTATTTGAAACAAGAATGTTTCCATCTTGTGATGATTATTTTAATGAGCATCGAGCACAGTAAAAGCATCGTTTATCACTAATTCTCAGAATCAAATAACATCCAGAAAGGGAAAATGATTAAAAGAAAATCTGAGTGAGTGTTTGAAATGTGAAAGGTTTAGCCACACAAAGCAGCTCGATTTTTGACAACAGCTGGTAGAACAAATGCTGCGATTTCTGACAAACAAGGAACCATTTTGTTATATTTTATTTACTAATACAAACCACTGCTAACTCCAAATTAGTAAAACCTCTGTTTGCCTGATAAGCAATTAACACTCTGGCCCCTCACATCCTCAAAGTCTGAGGTACAACAGCTACAGACTTCAGCCAAGAGATAAGACTTGAGTAACAGAGCCTGGGTATCTCCCCCGTGCAGACACAATGGGAGGAATTTTACTGTCACGTCTGCCCGAGGTTCTTGAAGCGTCAAGGATCTTGACTGCCGGCTGGAGTTATGGTGCCTCCGTTCGGGAAGGGTGTTGCAGGGAGGGAAATGCAAAAGGTTTGGCAACAAGGGCAAGGGTCCGGCTCGGAGTTGGTAAATGCAGCTCCAGCAACAGTCAGGAAGCCTGGCACCATCCAGGCCAAGGCAGCCCCGCTGGATCGACACCCCATCCACCACAATAAACATTCACTCCATCCACCACCAACACACACTGGCTGTAGGGTGTCCCTGTAGGAACTCACCATGACTCCTCTGAAAGCACCTGCCAAACATGCAACCTCGACCATCTGGAAGGACAAGGGCAGCAGATACCTGGGAACACCAACTTCCAATCCAAACCACTCATCATCCTGACTTGGAAATATATATATCGACTGTTCCTTCACTGGAACTCCCTCCCTAACAGCGCTGTGGGTTTACCTACACCACGTGGGCTGTAGCAGTTAAAGGTAGCAGGTTTAGAGAATGAGGAGGGATGAAGAGACCTGATAGAGGGAATTTTAAGATTGTGAGAGTGAGTGACCTTTGCGGATTGCCCTGAACTATCCAGGAATTTGATTGAATTTTGCAGACTCTGTGTTGTGAGCACTCAGTGAGGAGAATAGAGGAAATCTGCAGTGTGTGATTCCATTCAGGAATATCCAAGGAAGCTTAGAGTTAAATTCCTGACCTGTGCTGTGAGGGGAACAAAATAGGGATAGCCTCAATAAGCCAAGAAGAAAAGCCAGCGAAGATTCTACTTGCTGTTCCTGATTCACCAGGCGTTGCTTAGAAGTGATTTTTTTATAATTTGGGGAGAGGATTAGGCGGTGAATTGTAGAATTTAGCAATTTCACTGCCGGAATTTGCATGGTGAATATAGAATCCCTACAGGACAGAAACAGGCCATTCAGCCCATCGAGCCGGCACTGACAACAATCCCACCCAGGCCCTATCCCTGTCACCCCGTGTATTTACCCTGCGAATCCCCCCGGACACTAAGGGGCAATTTAGCACGGCCAATCAACCTAACCTGCACATCTTTCGGACTGCGGGAGGAAACCGGAGCACCCGGAGGAAACCCACGCAGACGTGGGGGGAATGTGCAAACTCCACACAGACAGTAACCCAAAGTGGGAATTGAAACCGGGTCCCTGGCGCTGTGAAGCAGCAGTGCTAACCACTGTGCCACCGTGCTGGCAACATCAACGGCATTTAGACACATTTATTGTTGCCTGATTTTCAATCCCAGAGATATTCTACTGGTCCAGTGAGGAATGTTTAGCTAAACGATATTATTCTACAATACTTTACACGTTTATATCAAATTCCTCCTTCCTCCCATTTGATAGCGGCGCTAATCTTTTCAGGAAAATGATACACTCTATTAAAATAGCAAAGTGAGGAATTTGAGTTCAGTTCTGCTGATGTGCCATTAATCCCCAGTCCTGTGAATGTGGATCGAGTGGGCTGCACAAAGGCACAGCGGTGAGTGCTGCTGCCTCACAGCGCCAGGGACCCGGGTTCAATTCCAGCCTCAGGTCACTGTCTGTGTGGAGTTTGCACGTTCTCCTCACGTTTGCGTGGGTTTCCTCCGCGCTCTCCGGTTTCCTTCCACACTCCAAAGATGCACAGGTCACTGGATTATCCGTAAACTGCCTCTTAGTGTCAGGTGGATTAGCAAGGGTAAATATTAGGTGTTATGGGGATAGGGCTTGGGGAGGATTGTGGTCGGTGCAGGTTTGATGGGCCTGGAGGCCTCCCTCTGTTGTGTAGGGGATCCTGTGATTCTATTACACGCTGAGTTAGGTGTTCAGTGAAGTCGATTCCTGGTGACGTAGTAAAGGGATGGTTAATGCGATGACTAAAAGCTTGGAGCTATCTCCCCTGGTCACAGCCACCTCTTCCCTAAAATCCTTTTAGGAAAATGCATCATCCCCCAGTAGATTACACACTGATGTGTAATAGGTCGATGAATTGAATCAATTGTTTGCCTGGGTTTTGGTGACGAAAACAGGAAAGTAAATCCTCAGGCAGCTATCTCAAGGAGAAAAATAATCATCTCCAAGAATTAAAGCCAGGAATGAGGCAGCAATGGTATAAATAGACCATCCTTCCCATGTGCAGGCTCCATCCTCAGTGTGGCCACCTCCCTCTCCTCTGCCTATCTCTCTTTTTCGTATCCTTCTGATCCCACTCTCTTCCTCTCAGCCTTTATTGTCTTTTTTTTATGTTGATCATTTCTCCCCATTTCTTTCTAATTTCAGAATCGCCCCTCCCACACACCTGAAATCTTATTGGGAGATGGTGGAGCAATGGTATTATTACTGAACTTGATTGCGGGGGTGGGGGCGGGGACGGGGACGGGGGGGTGGTCCAGCTTTGAATCCCACCACGGCAGATGGTGAAATTTGAATTCAATAAAAATCTGGAATTAAGAACCTACTGATGGCCATGAAACTATTGTCGATTATCAGAAAAACCCTTCTGGTTCACTCATGTCCTTTAGGGAAGGAAATCTGCCGTCCTTACCCGGTCTGGCTTACATGTGACTCCAGAGCCACAGCAATGTGGTTGACTTTCAACTGCCCCTCCAAGGGCAACTAGGGATGGGCAAGAGACTGTAATGCTACATTCTGCACTCTCTCCTTTCCTTCTCTATGAATGGTATGCTTTGTCTGAATAGCGTGGAAGAAACAATACTTTTCACTGTATACTGATACATGTGACAATAATAAATCAGATCAGATCAGTAAATGCTGACCAGCCAATGATGCATATATCCTATGAATGAATTCCTGAAGAGTGTTTAAATCACAATTAGTGCTTCCTGACTCAACCTTCATCCCAAACTGTGGGCAGCACGGTGACGCAGTGGTTAGCACTGCTGCCTCACGGCGCCATGGACCTGGGTTCGATTCCTGACTTGTGTCACTGTGTGGAGTTTGCACATTCTCCCTGTTTCTGCATGGGTTTCCTCCAGGTGCTCCAGTTTCCACCCACAGTCTGAAAGATGTGCTGGTTAGTGTGCATTGACCTAAACAGGTGCCGGAGTTTGGCGACTAGAGGATTTTCACAGTAATTTCATTGCAGCATTAAATTAAGCCATAAATAATAAACTCTTTTTCACATCTCTTTGAAAATCGGACTTGATGGTGTGAACTGACAGAGCAGATTCAAGATACAAAAGGCTGAATGGCCGACTTCTGCTCCTAGTTTATATCTGATCTCCTACAGTAACCTCCCTTCTATAATCTACAGGCCTTTAAACTCTTTAACTTCATTGATTTCCCTTGCTGTCTTACATTATCACCCTGATTCTAGATTCCTTAATTTAACTGAGCGATTACAACACGAAATAGACCAGAACATCAGAGCATCAGTTCAAATCCAAAATCAGACAGCACTCATCCCAATGGACAATACTTGTCACTGAATGGATGGGTCAATATATTTCCCCCCTGCTTCCTTCAGGAGATTTGTGAAATGAAACAGAAGATCTGCAGATGTGAAAACTATTCGATAACCTCACCAAAATTATTCATCGACAGGAGGTGGGCATCGCCGGCTAAACCAGCATTTGGCGCCCGACCCTAGTTACTTTAGAGGTTTCCTAGACCATTCCTGAGGGCATTTTAAGAATCAACCACAATGCTGGGGCTCTGGAGTCACATGTAGGGCAGACCAGGTAAGGATGGCAGATTTCCTTCCCTAGAGGACATCAGTGAACCAGATGGTTTTTTTATAATGATTGATCATTAGAATTTTAATTCCAAATTTTTTATTGAATTCAAATTTCATCCACATCTGTGGTGGGATTTGAACCGCGGTTCCCAGAGCATTACTCTGGGTCTCTGGATTATTAATCTAGTGACAATACCACTATGCCACCACCTCCCCAAAATAACCTTTATAACTGAATCTACACTGGCAAGAAGGAGTTGTTCCATATCCTGGTATATAGGGCAGTATCTTCCCATCCCGCCCACAATGGGAAACGTAGTGGACACTGGTTGGACCATGGAAAGGTCCATTGACCTGAGGCAGGATTTTCTCTGCCCATTGAAGTGGTGGGGGCTACCTCGTTGAATATATTTAAGTCAGGGGTAGATAGATTTCTGATCTAGAAGAGAATTAAGGGTTATGGGGAGCAGTGGGAAAGTGGAACTGATCCACTTCAGGTCAGCCATGATCTTATTAAATGGTGGGGCAGGCTTGAGGGGCTAGATGGCCTACTCCTGCTCCTACTTCTTATGTTCTTATGTTTCCAGTCTTGGGGCAGGTACAGCTGGAAAATCCCGCACATGAATTCAATCAGGATTCATAGTCAGTTAACAATCAACAGTCAGTCCTAACCCTGTTGGATTTTTCCCCTTGCTATCAAAGGGCCATCGAGACCATTTACAACCCTCCTGTCTCGGGAGAAATCTCTCACTATCCTTTGAGGATTCTGATGTGAGGACTGTTTGGTGTAACATCACATCTTCAGGACACTTACCCCAGTCATATTGCTGGTGGATTTTTCAAGATCTTTATTGATGTTTAAAGCGATGTTAAGATGATAGTGTGGCACTGATGGAAGGTTGGTAAGAAATTGCTTTGTAAGCACAGAAGGTAACTGGCATCAAATGGTTGGTTTTCCAAGACAGGGAAACCTATGATGCTCGACAGATAATTAATAGGATGGGGTAAACGGCCCATTGATTTATAGGAAAATGAAATCATTTAAGGCAGTGTTCTAAACAACAAAGACAGATTTATGCAGAACAACTCTGCACATTAGGATTATTACATGATAGATTTGGTTTACTTTCCATGCACAGCCAGTGTAAACTAATTTCACTTAGAAATCTTAATAACCATTAGCTAGAAGAATTTTCATCTGCATCAGTCTGGGCAGCAATCAAAATGCAGTCCCAGAGGCAAAAAGATAAACTTCTAATGTATTGTTCTTACCGCTCACAATAATCCAACCTCCTAGCATGAGGGAAAACCAAGATTTATTACAGCTGAATACAAGATTGCACATAACAGTTCAATGCCAACTGATGATCAACTCCATCTCACAGACTGACTTATTCCAGTTTCTACCCAAAGAGTTGCTTAATTGCACCATTTATACAATTGATAGCGTTTAAAGGGACATTTCAATATTCTCAGGCTATAACTGATTGCTTTGTCAAAGGCAAGGAGGAAACAGTTTGGCTTTGAACCCACTTCTCACAACAGAGTCTTTGCAGTGTTCAGCACCATGGACAGTTCTTTCTGCTTCTTCTCCTCTGAGCGATGAATACATTGACTTGATTTATTATTGTCACATGTATTAGCATACAGTGAAAAGTATTGTTTCTTGAGCGCTATACGGACAAAGAATACCATTCATAGAGAAGGAAAGGAGAGAGTGCAGAATGTAGTGTTACAGTCATAGCTAGGGTGTAGAGATAGATCAACTTAATGTAAAGTAGGTCCATTCAAAAGTCTGACAGCAGCAGGGAAGAAGCTGTTCTTGAGTAGGTTGGTACGTGACCTCAGACTTCTATATATTTTTCCGAGTGGGAGAAGGTGGAAGACAGAATGTCAGGGGTGTGTGGGGTCCTTAATTATACCAGCTGCTTTTCTGAGGCAACAGGAAGTGTGGATATAGTCATGGATGGGAGGCTGGCTTGTGCGATGGATTGTAGTTTCTTGTGGTCTTGGTCACGGCAGGAGCCCATACCGAGCTGTGATACAACCAGAAAGAATGCTTTCTACGGTGCATCTGTAAAAGATGGTGAGATATAGTGGACATGTTAAATTTCCTTAGTCTTCTGAGAAAGTAAAGGTGTTGGTGGGGCTTTCTTAACTATAGTGTTGGCGTGGGGGGGGACCAGGTCAGGTTGTTGGTGATCTGGACACCTAAAAACTTGAAGCTCTCGACCCTTTCTACTTTGTCCCTGTTGATGTAGACAGGGGCATGTTCTCCTTTAACGGATGGGAGGCTGGTTGGCATGATGGATTGGGCTACATTCACAACCTTTTGTGCTGAGATTGAAATCACAGTGGCTATTCTAGGGCTTTTCAGCAAATAACATTTCTACAAAACATGGAAGAAATTGCTTTTATGTTAATTATAGGGAGAGTGCTATTTGTAATCATTGTTGATGAATTAAGTAAGGAGAGAGAAAGGTTGAACTTCCATTGTTCCCCTGTATAATAATAATGACACTTCAAAAGTACTTGACTGGCTGCAGAGAACTTTGGAGTGGTTGTGAATGGTACGAGCCTTTCTTTATTATCATTGAAATTAATGTTTAGAAAGAGCTTCTCTTTACATATTTCTTCAATAAATCTCAAAGTGCTTCAAATTAATTCATTAATTTGACAAAGAGTGATTGGTTGCACAGTGACAGAGTCAAGTATGATCAAATGGAACCTGCGTGTTTTAATACATGATATGGAGATACCGGTGTTGGACTGGGGTAAACACAGTAAGAAGTCTCACAACACCAGGTTAAAGTCCGACAGGTTTATTTGGTAGTAAACACCATTAGCTTTCAGGATTTGCCCCTTTGTCAGGTGAGTGGGAGTTCTGATCACAAACAGGGCATATAAAGGCACACACAGTTTACGAATACTGATTAGAATGCGAGTCTTTACAGGTAATCAAACTGTGTGTGCCTTTATATACCCTGTTTGTGATCAGAACTCCCACTCACCTGACGAAGGGGCAAATCCTGAAAGCTAGTGGCGTTCACTACCACATAAACCTGTAGGACTTTAACCTGGTGTTGTGAGACTTCTTACTGTTTTAATACAAACAGTATTCGGCTGCAATCCGGGAAGAAGAATTCCTGCTACAGGGGAACAATCACAACCTCCAAATTTAGAATCGGCACCACACACCTTCCACCACCTGTCTGGACAGCCTGGTAAAGGTCTCTGGAACATTGAACGGTGCAGTGTAGATAAAGGCAAACACTCAGTCCGTGAGCTCAAACTTCAAGGACAAAATTACAAAACCCAAAGCCCCCAGTAAGATTGTAAATTTAAAGGTTTATTTCCCACAGGACAGTCGATGTGAGACCTGGGAAAATATTTATTTCTGGGCCAACAAGTGCCTCAAGAAAGGAGGTGGATCAATAACTTCAGAGAAAGGTGACCGAGGTTTCCGGATATCTGTTGGATCCACGTGTAAGTTTCAAAAGCAGACAGATATTAATGGACAAGAATCTAGAAACTTCTCAATCGATTCAGAGATAGAAACATAGAAACGAGAAGCAGGAGGAGGCCATTCTGCCCTTCCAGCCTGCTCTGTCATTCAGCTTGATCACGGCTGATCATCAAATTCAATATCCTGATCCCCACTTTCCCCCCCATATCCCTCGACCCCTTTAGCCCCAGGAGCGATATCTAATTTCTTCTTGAAATCTCACAACATTTTGGCCTCAACTACTTTCTGTGGGAGTGAATTCCACACATTCCCCACTCTCTGGGTGAAGAAATTTCTCCTCCCCTCAGTTCTAAAAGGTTTACCCCTTATCCTCAAACTCTGACCCCTAGTTCTGGACCCCCCCACCATCGGGAACATTCTTTCTGAATCTACCCTGTTTAACTCTGTTAGAATTTTATAAGTTTCTATCAGATCCCCTCTCACTCTTCTAAACTCCAGTGAATATAATCCTAACCCACTTAATCTCTCCTCATATGACAGACCTGCCATCCCAGGAATCAGCCTGGTAAACCTTCTCTGTGCTCCCTCTATAGCAAGGACATCCTTCCTCAGATAAGGAGACCAAAACTGCACACAATACTCCCGGTGTGGATATATGGGCTGTGGAAGGAGATAATAGAAATGGGCCAATTGTATTTCTTGCTCCAAGGGTTTTTTAATGTCTTAGTTCAGATTTCCAGATTTGGTTGCCTCCCCCCAAGCTTCTGATTGCAAATCTCTGTACACAACACACACACATGCACACACACACGCACACACACACACAGACAGACACACACGCACAGACAGACACTCACGCACAGACAGACAGACACACACACAGACAGACAGACAGACACACACACACACACAGACACACACACACACAGACATACACAGACAGACACACACACAGACACACACACACAGACACACACACAGACAGGCATACACAGACACACACACACACAGACAGACACACACAGACAGACAGACAGACACACACACACACACAGACACACACACACAGACACACACACACACACACACACAGACACACACACACAGCTGCAGATTTCTATTTTAAGTCTCAACCTTCTAGCTATTTCGCTCACAGGCTCTATTTTTAACAGTGTGATGTATTAACTTCACCAGTTCTCAGTTTTTCAATAGTAACTTTAGTTATCACATCAGTAACAGTCTCTCTGACTACAAGAACACAGACCAGCTGTCTCTGCAGAAACTCATGATCTTGGCAATTAGACCAGGCAATTAAACAGCCTCCAATTGAAACATGACTTCAGAAAATAAAATACTTGTCCTATTTCTAAAGACAACTTTAAACTTCAAACTGCCATTCAGCTGTGTGTGTTGACACGACCTTTCGTGTTTGATGACTGATCAGTTAATGAGCTTTTGCTCATCTCTACCGATGAGATTTTCAGTTACACTCAACATTGGTGAGGCCGCACTTGGAATATTGTGTACTGTTCCAAAGCAACGATAGATAACATTTTGTTCAGTAAAGGAATTAACGGTTATGGTGAGCGGGCGGGTAAATGGAGCTGAGTCCATGAAAAGATCAGCCATGATCTTATTGAATGGTGGAGCAGGCTCGAGGGGCCAGATGGCCGACTCCTGCTCCTAGTTCCTATGTTCTTATATTTTTATGTTCTAGTCACCCTATTATAGAAAGGATATTATTAAACTGGAAAGAGTGCAGAAAAGATTTACTCGGATGCTACCGGGACTTTTGATTTGAGTTGATTTATTATTGTCGCAAGTATCGGTATACAGTGAAAAGTATTGTTTCTTGCGCGCTATACAGACAAAGCATACCATTCATAGAGAAGGAAAGGAGAGAGTGCAGAACGTAGTGTTACAGTCATAGCTAGGGTGTAGAGAAATATCAACTTAGTGCGAGGTAGGTCCATTCAAAAGTTCGATGGCAACAGGGAAGAAGTTATTCTGGAATTGGTTGGTATGTGACCTCAGACTTTTGTATCTTTTTCCCAATGGAAGAAGGTGGAAGAGAAAATTGTCCGGGATCATTCAAAGGAGAATCCTTGAATATGCCAGCTGCTTTTCCGAGGCAGCGGGAAGTGTAGACGGAGTCAGTGGATAGGAGGCTGGTTTTTGAGTTATAAGGAGAGGCTGGATAGACTGGGATCTTTTTCTCTGGGGCGTAGGAGGCTGAGGGGTGATCTTAGAGAGGTCTATAAAGTAATGAGGGGCACAGATCAGCTAGATAGTCAATATCTTTTCCCAAAGGTCTAAAACCAGAGGGCATAGGTTTAAGGTGAGAAGAGAGACATACAAAAGGATTCAGAGGGGCAACTTTTTCATACAGAGGGTGGTGAGTGTCTGGAACAAGCTGCCAGAGGTAGTTGTAGAGGTGGTTACAATTTAGTCTTTTAAAAGGCATTTAGATAGTTTACATGGGTAAGATGAGTATAGAGGAATATGGGCCAAATGTAGGCAATTGGGACTAGCTTAGTGGTAAAAACTGAGCGGCATGGACAAGTTGGGCCAAAGGGTCTGTTTCTGTGCTGTAAACCTCTCTGACTGTAAATCAGATCATCGTGTCACAGTTATTGAGAAAATGAAGAATCAATTGATTAATAAATCTATGGGGCCTCAGGCCCTACGGTTTAGAATTGTTTAATGATTTAATATTGAGCAGAAACTAAGCATCAATATGGATTTGAATTACACACAGTTTTTTGTGGGGATCTCCAACCAGTTAATAAAATCTTTACTTACCACAGAAACAAAAAGCAATCATTTGCCCACCTTACCCACTTGAGTTTACAGCTGAAACGATCCACTCTGATCACTTTCCCTGCTCTGCCACCATCGCCTTTATTCCTCCTCAACAAATCCACTTCCCCTCTCAGTGCCGTTATCTTGTCTCTACGCCACCAGTACGATTAACAGCCGAAATTAGATACAGCTTAACAGGAACAGTTCCCACTGACCTTTACACCGTAGAATCCTACAGTACAGAGGAGGCCATTCGGCCCATCGGGTCTGCACTGACAACAATCTCACCCAGCCCCTATCTCCATAATCCCATGCATTTACCCTAGCTGGTCCCCCGGACCCTAAGGGGTAATTTAGCATGGCCAATCCACCTAACCCACACATCGTTGGACTGTTGGAGGAAGCTGGTCACCCCCGGAGGAACCCCCCATTGATCCAGCCAGGCATATTTTCAAACCTCACTGTAGTCAGCGCAGTTTACAAGAGGTTCACCCACGGATGAAACTATCATTTGGATCCGCCCTGGGGGAATAAAGGTGGAAAGGGTGATGGTGGTTGTTGTTGTGTGGGGGTGGGGGGTTGGTCATGATAGACTCATTTATTTGTGTTGGCGGCAGGGGGAGCAGACAATGGAGCCTGTGGTAGGGGGTTGGGAGCAGGGGGGGTGAGGGGGTTGGTACCAGCTTTGATCACAGGAGGGGAGGCATGTGGTTGGGGGGGGGGGGGGGGGGGGGCGGGGTAGGGGGGCGCTGGTGGTGATACTGGCTTTAAGGGGAGTGGGATAGCTTGATCTTGTGTTCGGACATAGCTCGACACAACATTGAGGGCCGAAGGGCCTGTACTGTGCTGTAATGTTCTATGTTCTACAATCACAGGACGGGGAGCCTGTGCTGGGGGGTGGGAGTGTGTACAGGCTTTGATCACCGGAGGGGGAGCCCGTGGTGGGGGGGTGATGGGGGTGGAGGTTATTTTTGATGATTTTTTGCTTTGTTTGGGGCGCTGTTTAAAAATGGCTTCATCGGCGGGTCTGGGTGGCAAGATTCAGGGTAGACCATTTAGGACAGAGGTGAGGAGACATTTCTTCACGCAAAGAGTGGCGAGCCTGTGGAATTCATTCCCACAGGAAGTAGTTGATGCCAAAACATTCAAGAGGCGGCTGGATATAGCATTTGGGGCAAATGGGATCAAAGGTTACTGGGAGAAAGCAGGATTGGGCTATTGAGTTGGACAATCATCCATGATCATTATGAATGGGGGAGCAGGCTTGAAGAGCTGAATGGCCTCTCCCTGCTCCTATATTCTACGTCTCGCCTCTCAACATGGCAGAATCAAACACTCCCACCTGTTTGTTTCTGATAGAAGTGTCAGAAGATTTGGAGAGGAAAGCGGCTGGTGTTTCTGGAGAGAAACTCTCTGTTACAGCCAGACCCTGACACTTTCCCATCTCTTGGTAAGATATGGCCTGCGATCTTTAATGCTAATGGATTTGTTTTTAATGGAGAATCTACTGAAGCATCATCTGTTAAACACGTTTCTTCCTGTAACACTGTTTATGACACCCACAATGATTAGAGGTACACGGTGATAGTTTATGGTTATGAGGGTCAGAAACAGTAGTTTGAGCCTCACGAGGTTTATTGTTGAATCATTGATCCTCTGTCCCTAATGTTTATCATACCACAACTCAGGAACGGAGGAAAACGGGAGACTTTGAGTCAATCACACTTTCCATGGACAGTCAATAATTCCAGGACATTCACTCCAATTAATCTCCCTTTATTCAGACGCATCATGAAAGCTCAGGGGGATGATAATATCGAGTGGGAGGAAATAGCGAGGGAGAATAGAACTCGAGTTATTGTTAGATAACTTTATGGATAGATTTTAGATTGTGGGTGAATTTAATCTTATTAAACCACCTGAAGGGAAAAAAAAACTGCATAAATTCTTGTTCACCCTGGCATTTAGAAACAGGAGTAGGCCATTCAGCCCTTCGAGCCTGCCCCACCATTCAATGAGATCATGGCTAACCTGATTGTAACGTCAACTCCACATTCCCACCAGCCTCCAATAGGTTTTTGCCCCCTTGTTTAGCACAAATCAATAGAAACCAGAAGCAGGAGGAGGCCATTCTGCCCTTCCAGCCTGCTCCACCATTTATTTTGATCATGGCTGATCATTAAATTCAATATCCTGATCGCTCCCCCCCCCAATATCCCTTGACCCCTTTCGCCCCAAGCACTGTATCTAATTGTTTCTTGAATTCAGACAACTTTTTGAAGTGTATTTATTTATTAGTCACAAGTAAGGCTTACATTAACACTGCAATGAAGTTACTGTGAAATTCCCCTAGTCGCCACAGTCCAGCCCCCTGTTTTGGTCAATGCACCCTAGCCCCCACATCTTTCAGACTATGGGAGGAAATCGGAGCACCCAGAGGAAACCTACGCAGACACGGTGCAGTAGGGAATGGGTTAATGAACTTTGTAACGCTTGGAGATTGGTAAAAAAGTATTGTTTTCGACTTGTTTTCATGCATCCCAGACAGGTATAAGACTTGTTTTTGTGCATCCCAGACAATAAGACAGTTGCTGTCCTTCCTGTTGTACACAAGTTTATAATAATCCATTCAGAAATATAGCTGACCCAGCTCATACCTATGTTTGTGTCTTTAACATTATGAACTTCTGCCTAACATAGTGAAGCTTGCATGCCATAAATATATTCATATATATTTGTTATATACTGCTCATGTGTCATGTACCAACATATTATATGCTATACAATCTATGAACATAAAATTGTTATACCGGCCCCGTTAACTTTAACTTGTTTTGCCGGCCTGTATATTAGCTAAGGGCTAATTACACCACCGATAACTGTGGCCTTGAGATAACCATGAAGAAATGCCGAGGCAGCCATGTTCCCACGATGGAGGACAACCCACAGCCTGGGAACCTGCTGAGAATGAGAAAATGCGTACATGATGGGGGGGTATAAATATATGCTCTTAATTTGTGTTCGGAGAGAGGCCTGGGGAACCGCTATTAGGTACCAGGTGTATCTCCCAAAAGTTTTTGGATAAACTTTCTGTACTTTGACTCACAACGGGTCTCAGAGGTATCTTTTACCTACAACACACAGGGGGAACGTGCAAACTCCGCACAGACAGTGACCCAAGCTGGGAATCAAACCTAGGTCCCTGGCACTGTGAGGAAGCAGTACTAACCCACTGTGCCACCACAACGCTGCTTGGTCTCAACTACATTCTGTGGGGGTGAATTCCGCACATTCACCATCCTCTGGGTGAAGAAATTTCTCCCCCCTCAGTCCGAAAAGGGTTTTTCAATGTTCCTCACTCCCAAAGATTCTAATGTGAGTGATCCCTTGAATGAAAGATTTATCTTAAGTGCGCAACTGCAATCAATTGCTAACTGGAAGTTTTATTGAAAGGTTACCAGGACTACTAAAGAAATTCCTGTTCCCATCTGCAGGAATGATTAACTCTTAACCTACTGTCCATGAACTAAAACTAGGGCATCAGTGAACCTTCAGATAACTTAAATAAAACCAAAAGTGGACAGAGTTTAGAAGGGTGGGGGGGGTGTGGTCTTACTGAAACTTACAGGACATTGCGAGGCCCTGGATAGAGTGGACGTGGAGAGGATGTTTCCACTAGTGGGAAAAACTAGAACCAGAGGCACAACCTCAGGCTAAAGGGACGATCCTTTAAAACAGAGATGAGGAGGAATTTCTTCATCCAGAGAGTGGGGGATCTGTGGAACTCTTTGCCGCAGAAGGCTGTGGAGGCCGGGTCACTGAGTGTCTTTAAGACAGAGATAGATAGGTTCTAATAAGGGGGTCAAAGGTTACAGGGAAAAGGCAGGAGAATGGGGATGAGAAAAATATCAGCCATGATTGAATGGCGGAGCAGACTCGATGGGCTGAGCGGCCTCATTCTGCTCCTATGTCTCATGGTCTTTGGAGAGAGGCCTGGGGAACCGCTGTTAGGTACCAGGAATATCTCCCAAAATTTTTTGAATAAACTTGCTGTACTTTGAGTCTAAGTCTAAGCCTTATGGGCAGGTTTGGTGTGATGAATCAAGATTGTGACAGAGAGATGTTAATGGGCTCAATTCTCCTTCCTAATCCTACCTGAAAAGGCAGGAAAACAAAGTGGTGAGCCGTAACGCTACAAACCCAACCCATCTCCTCCCTCCCTCAAAGAACAAAGAAAATTACAGCACAGGAACAGGCCCTTCGGCCCCTCCAAGCCTGTACCGGCCATGCTCCCGACTGAACTAAAACCCCCTACCCTTCTGGGGACCATATCCCTCTATTCCCATCCTATTCATGTATTTGTTAAGACGCCCCTTAAAAGTCACTATCGTATCTACTTCCACTCCCTCCCCTGGCAGCGAGTTCCAGGCAACCACCACCCATTGTGTAAAAAATCTGTCTCGTACATCTTTAAACCTTGCCCCTCGCACCTTAAACCTGTGCCCCCTAGTAATTGACTCTTCCACCCTGGGAAAAAGCTTCTGACTATCCACTCTGTCCATGCCTCTCATAATCTTGTAGACTTCTAACAGGTCTCCCCTCAACCTCCGTCGCTCCAGTGAGAACAAACCAAGTTTCTCCAACCTCTCCGCATAGCTAATGCCCTCCATGCCAGGACAACATCCTGGTAAATCTTTTCTGTCCCCTCTCCAAAGCCTCCACATCCTTCTGATAGTGCAGCGACCAGAATTGAACACTATATTTCAAATGTGGCCTAACTAAGATCCTACTCATCTACTCTTCCCTTCCTCATCCACCCTATGCAATTGTGGTCAAAGAGAAGGCAGGTAGGAGCCTTGTTTTAAGTTCTATGTATTATTTTTTTCATTCATTTGTGGGACACGGGTGTCACATTCTGGCCAGTATTTATTGCCCATCCCGAGTTGCCCTTGGAGGGTATTTGGGAGTCAACCACATTGCTGTGGCTCTGGAGTCACATGTAGGCCAGACTGGGTAAGGATGGCAGATTTCCTTCCCTAAAGGACATTAGTGACCCAGATGGGTTTTTCTGACAATGGTTTCACGGTCATCAGTAGATTCTTAATTCCAGACATTTTTTATTGAATTAAAATTCCACCATCTGCCCTGGAGTTTGACGTTGAGTGACCGTACAGCCTGTTGACACTAGGGATGGCCAAAGGCGGGTGGGGGGGAATGGGTGGGGCAGGGCGGGATGGGCTGTGGGGCGGCAGAGGTGACAGAGAGCCATAGGAATTGTATACAAGGTGTGGGGCACTGTCGCAGAAAGAGGGGGTGATGTGGTGCAAGGAAAGACATAACATGCTGAATTCTGGAAACAATTTACTTTCATTCATCTTAGAATCCCCACACTGCAGAAGGTCATTCGGCCCATCGAGCCTGCACCAAACACAATCCTACCCAGGCTCTATCTCCACAACCCCACATATTTACCTTAGTTAATCCTCCTGACACAAGGGTCAATTTAGCAAGGCCAATCAACTTAATCTTTGGAGTGTGGGTGGAAACCGGAGCACCCGGAGGAACCCCACGCAGACACGGGGAGAAAGTACAAACAGTGACCCGAGGTAGGAATCGAACCTGGGCCCCTGGTGCTGTGAGGCAGCAGTGATAACCACTGTGCCACCATACCGTCCCCATCAAGAGTATTCTGCTAATACACGGTTTCAATAAATTTTTAATGAGATTATATGATGTAAATTCATTAATGGAAGTGTCAGCATTCACACTTGTAGACAGTTTGTAGATCAGTTCTTATTAATACAGCCGCTTTTTAAACTGATGGCCATAGCTGTGAGATTACACACAGAGAGAACGCTATGATTAAGATCATTGGATTCATTTTTGCCCATTTCTGCTTCTGGCTTTAATCATTTATCTCCTGCACATGAAGGTTCTTTGTTGATTCTGATACAGTGTGTGCAGTGCCTAGCAGGACATATATCACTATGAATTTGATATAATCTTCACTTCATCATTCCTAAGAGTGCAAAATCTCAGGGAAAAAAAAGGTAAGGAAGTTAAATCGGGAAGGCAAAATGAAATAAAGGGAATGAGAGATAAATGAGTTAATTCCACGATCCTCTCCCCCACCTGACCCCAAGGCCATGACCTTTCATTCTAGGAGGCTGCCTGCCACATCCTGGTCCTGTCCTGTCCTGGGCCCCGCCTGTTAAAGTGCCTTAGAACATTTTGCCACATAAAAGATGCGGTGTAGATGCAGTTTTATTGATGAGAATCCGATCCACTGTGAAGATCTACCCAAGGTTTTGTCTTTGCTGCAGATTTCCGGCTGATTCCAGCCCGGGTCTATTAATAGATGATGAATTATGTGCACGTGAATTAAAGCAATTATTAAGGAGTGTTTGTGAATTCCATAAATTTTGAGATGAGTAAGTCTCGCTACACGATGGGGCTCCTGTCTTCTGCTCTGATAAGCCACAGACAAGAATCTGTTGCCACTAATTTATCTGACAATTTGATTTTATCTTCTCGAGTCACGCCTCATTTCTGTGCCACCTTCTTCTCCCCCCTTCCCCCCACCACCACACTGTTCCCCCCCACTCCCAACACACACACACACACACACACACACACACACGATGCAAAAGGCAGCAAGTCATCAGTTGGCACGGTGACGGGTGTCAGAGTACTGGGAGAACGTTGAACTGACTGAATCTCGAGTCAGGCCCAGCATGGCTGAATAGCTCGTGGATATTCCCAGAAATGTTTAGAATTCCATGGAGCATCCCAGTGGACACTAACACCGCACGGCGTTCTGCCAAAAATCTTCAAGATCAATTTGTCACTGTAGCAAAGTTTCTCGGAGTGAATGAGGAAAGGAAACGCATTTGGAAGGAATTGTAATCGTGTCTGTTCCCCTCCCATTTCAGAGAATCATAGAATCCCTATGGTGCAGAGGGAGGCCACTCAGCCCATCGAGCCTGCACTGATGACAATCTCACCCCAGGCCTATCCCCATAAACCTCCTTGCTAATCCCCCTGATACCAAGGGGCAATTTACCATGCCCAATCAACCTGACCTTCACATCTTTGGACACTAGTGGGCAACTTAGCATGGCCAATCCACCTAACCTACACATCTTTGGACACTAAGGGATAACTTACATGACCAATCCATCTAACCTGCACATCTTTGTGTCTGTGTGGGTTTCCTCCCACTCTCCAAAGATGTGTGGGTTAGGTTGATTGGCCGTACTGAATTGACCCCAGTGTCAGGGGGATTAACTAGGGTAAATATGTGGGGTTACAGGGATAGGGCCTGGGTGGGATTGTGATATGTGCAGGCTCGAATGGCCTCCATCTTCACTGTAGGGATTCTATGCTCTTTGGACTGTGGGAGGAAATCGGAGCACCCCGAGGAAACCTATGAAGACACGGGGGGAATGTGCAGGCTCCACACAGACTGTGTCTGTCCCGAGGCCAAGGATTGAATCCAAGTCCCTGGCGCTGTGAGGCAGCAGTGCTAACCACTGTGCCACCCACTGGAAAATGTCTACATGAAGACAGGTTGGCTCATCCATGTTCCAATACTCCACTGCCACTCACCAATAGTTATTGCACCATCACTGGATGCTTGAGAGTGTTCAGCTGAGCACGGAACCCACATGAGAGACAGTGAAGAGAGTGAGGATGGGGAGAGGACGGAGCGAGGGTGGGGAGAGGACGGAGCGAGGGTGGGGAGAGGACGGAGCGAGGGTGGGGAGAGGATGGAGCGAGGGTGGGGAGAGGATGGAGCGAGGGGTGGGGGAGAGGATGGAGTGAGAGTGGCGTGAAGAGGTGTGAGGGTGGGGAAAGGTCAGTGTGGGGTGGGGTTGAGGACAAAGTGAGGGTGGGAGAGAACAGAATAAGGGTGGAGAGAGGGTAGAATGAGAGAATCATAGAAACATCACAGTGCAAAAGGAGGCCATTTGGTGCATGGAGTCTGCACCAACAACGATCCCACCCAGCCCTAGCTAGTCCCCTGATACTGAGAGACAATTTAGCACAGCCAATCCACCGTAACCTGCACATCTTTTGGGCTGTGGGAAGACACTGGAGCACCCGGAGGAAACCCACACAGACATGGGGAGAATGTGCAAACTCCACACAGACAGTGACCCAAGCCAGGAATCGAACCTGGTCCCTGATACTGTGAGGTGGCAATGCTAACCTCTGTGCAACTGTGCCACAGATAGGGATATTTTCCAAGCAGATGAGCCCAGTTTATTGTGACGATGATGAGAGGATTTACACAACTCCGGAGGATAGTGTGAAGTGCTGGTGAATTTTGAGATTTTTGTGCTGATTATAAATTCCAGCCCCAATGTTCACACGATCATAGCTCCAATTAAAAAACAGCAAACAATAAATCATAATCATGGATAATAAATGCCGGCAAACACATTTCTTTACAGCATGGAAATGAATTCAGCATTTGAAAGTTGGCTAAAACCCGGTGCACGTGCAGATTGTACTTTGATGGAATCCTAAACTACACATCAGCCAACTGCTAATGATATTAAAGAGCTAGTGAGTGAAGATTTGTTTTGTCTGTGAGCTGATGCCGATATTAATCATTCATAACCGCACTGACGGGGGCCGCAGAGAACTGAGGCTTTTGGTTCTTTTAAAATTCATCTTAATGATACCCATTCAGTGTTTGCAAATTGCAAAATTTGCTAACTGCCTGTGTCAGGATAAACAAATGATGTTACTGCAACTTGTGAGATGAGCAATATGAAAGTCTGCAGTACTTCAGGGAAAGATCAGAAGACAGTGAGTGTGGTAGGGATTACATCTTATGTATCCCGGAAACCAGCACCAAAACACTTTGAGAAATGTTGATTGATAGGTTATAAGAAAGGCATACAGCGGGGTGTTACAGTCTCACTCCTCCTGAACCCGTAAAATCCCATCAGAGATCAGTGGACCTTACCATTGTCCACCCCTCGCCCGTCCCGATTCCCATGGCGGGTGGGACATTAAAATTCCAGCCACTGTGGTCAGCAATGCTGCCTCACTGTGCCAGGAACCTGGGTTCAATTTCAGCCCCGGGTCAGTGTCTGTGTGGAATCTGCATGTTCTCCCCATGTCCACATGGGTTTCCTCCGGGAGCTCCAGTTTGCTCCCACAATCTGAAAGACGTGCGGGTTGGGTGGGTTGGCCATGCAAAGTTGATCCTTGTGCCAGGGGGATTAGCAGGGTAAATGTGTGGGGTTACAGGAATAGGGCCTGGGTGGAATTGTGGTCAGTACAGACCCGAAGGGCCAAATGGCCGCCTTCTGTACTATAAAGATTCTATGATTGTATACTAAGGAGACAGTAAACAGCAGAGGACTAATCAGATTCAAACTGGGACAGATTGCCTGTTGCAACTTGTTCACTCTCTCCTCAGTGTCACTCAGGGTCAGTGTTCATTTCCTGATTAGTTATTTGTCCCTGGTCTCTGTGTTTGTTCTGAGGAATGGAAATGTTTCTTTATGTTTTGATTTTCTCCCGAAGCCACATTAAAAATCAACTCTCAGAATAGGACTTTTTAAAAATTCATTCATGGGACCTGGGTGTCACTGGCTGGGTCAGTATTTATTACCCATCTCTAGTTGCCCCTTGAGAAGGTGGGGGTGAGCTGCCTTCTTGAATCGCTGCAGTCCACGTGCTGTGGGTTGACCCACAATGCCGTTAGGGAGGGAATTCCAGGATTTTGACCCAGCGACTGTGAAGGAACGGCCGATATATTTCCAAGTCAGGATGGTGAGTGGTTTGGAGGGGAGCTTGCAGGGGGTGGTGTTCCCGTGTATCTGCTGCCTTTGTCCTTCTAGATGGAAGTGGTGGTGGGTTTGGAAGATGCTGTCTGAGGATCTTTGGTGAGTTGCTGCAGTGCATCTTGTAGATGGTACACACTGCTGCTACTGAGCGTCGGTGGTGGAGGGAGTGGGTACTTGTGGATGTGGTGCCAATCAAGCGGGGCTGCTTTGTTCTGGATTGTGTCAAAGTGTTGTATGGATGATGCCATGGGTCTCTCTGGCCAACCTTTGCATGTGAGTTAAGACTGTAACAGGCAGGCGACTATTCAACCATAGTGGGTTCAGAAGATGAAATTGATGCCATCCTGAACTGACACCCTCAAACACCCACACACCCTTTCCTGCAAGGAAGAGGGGGATGAATCCCAAATGATTAACTCTGACCCTGGCCAAGGATGCTGATTCCAATACATCCAGGGTCACTTGACTCCACCTGGGGCTTAGTTTCAATCCAGTGCCTACACAAACCATGTCACTAATAGAATGTATCTTGTAGATAGTACACACTGCCACTGTTTTTTGGTGGTGGAAGGATTAAATGTTTGTGGAAGGGACAGCAATCAAGTGGGGTTTCTTTGTCCTGGATGGTTTTGAGCTTCTTGAGTGTTGTTGGAGATGCACCCATCCAGGAAAGTGGGGAGTATTCCATCACACTCCTGACTTGTGCCTCGTAGATGGTGAACAGACTTTGGGGAGTCAGGAGGTGAGTTACTCGCTGCAGGAGTCCCAGCCTCTGACCTGCTCTGGTAGCCATGATATTTATCTGTCTTGTCCAGCCCAGTTTCTGGCCAATGGCAAGCCCTAGGATGTTGACATGGATCAGACAGAGCCGGAGAACTCAATCCCTTCACTGAGCTGAGGAAGAATGGAACTGGCTTCAGTCACAGAGCTGGGAAGCTGCAACTCGGCAGTTGGGAGCTGGAGTTGAGGGTAGGGTTCCCCACCCTGATTATTAACATGAAAACATATGAATTAGGAGCAGGAATAGACCAGGTCTCCTCGAGCTTGCTTTGAGGTTCAGTAATCTCATGGCTGAGCAGACTATGGCCTCCATTTTCCTGCCACTCTCCCGGAATTATTGACCCCATTTTTTGGATCGCAACTCTGCCGAAGTCAGACCGAATAGCCGATTGATGTTCAGTGAAGGGGAAGGTTTGAGAGCGCCAATCGCTCATTAATCTGCTTAATCGTTTAGACTCACTGCTGGATTACTGGTCCATATGGCAAGGCTTGATTTTATCTGTTCACAACACTCCTCAGTTTACCGTGATGTTCTGCACTTCCACACGGAATTGTATGGTCACTTGTGAATGTTTTTTCAGATGCTTTCTCCCGGATCCTGTCAAATCCATTAATCTATTTGCAGATTCCTTTGAGTAAGGAGGATTAGAATGTTTGCACAGAAATGACTCAGTCATGGAGTCATGTTCCATGGATTGGAGTGACACAGCCATTACTAAGGAACAAGACTAAAGCTAAATATTGGAATCTGAAACCAAAAGAGAAAACGCTGGAAAATCTCAGAGGGTCTGGCAGCATCTGTAAGGAGAGGAAAGAACTGACGTTTCAAGTCCAAATGACCCTTTGCCAAAGCTATAAGGTATAGAAAGTGGGAGATATTTATACTGTGGGATGAGAGTCAGAGAGGTTTACAGTACGGAAACAGGCCCTTCAGCCCAACTTGTCCACACCACCCATTTTATTAAAATCCCTAAACTAGTCCCGATTGCCCGCATTTATAGAACACAGAACATTACAGCACAAACAGGCCCTTCGGCCCACAAGTTGCGCTGATCATGTCCCTACCTACTTGGCCTATCTATAACCCTCAATCCTATTAAATCAAATGATTTAATGATAAATTGACTTAAAATGATTTAAATAATAAACTAAATTTGGCCCATATCCCTCTATACCCATCTTACCCATGTAACTGTCCAAACGCTATCTAAATGCTTTTTAAAACATAAAATTGTACCCGCCTCTACTACTGCCTCTGGCAGCTTGTTCCAGACACTCACCACCCTCTGTGTGAAAAAATTGCCCCTCTGGACACTTTTGTATCTCTCCCCTCTCACCTTAAACCTATGCCCTAGTTTTAGACTCCCCTATCTTTGGGAAAAGATATTGACTATCTAGCTGATCTGTGCCCCTCATTATTTGATAGACCTCTATAAGATCATCCCTCAGCATCCTACACTCCAGAGGAAAAAGGTCCCAGTCTATCCAGCCTCTCCTTATAACTCAAACCATCAAGTCCCGGTAGCATCCTAATAAATCTTTTCTGCACTCTTTCTAGTTTAATAATATCCTTTCTATAATAGGGTGACCAGAACTGTACACAGTATTCCAAGTGTGGCCTTACTAATGTCTTGTACAACTTCAACAAGACGTCCCAACTCCTGTATTCAGTGTTCTGACCGATGAAACCAAGCATGCTGAATGCCTTCTTCACCACTCTGTCCACCTGTGACTCCACTTCCAAGGGGCTATGAGCCTATATCCCGAGATCTCTTTGTTCTGTAACTCCCCCCAATGCCCTACCATTAACTGAATAAGTCCTGCCCTGATTCAATCTACCAAAATGCATCACCTCGCATTTATCTAAATTAAACTCCATCTGCCATTTGTCAGCCCACTGGCCCAATTGATCAAGATCCCATTCTTGATTCCCGTCACCCCAAGAGAATTGAAAGATGATTCATAGCCACAATTCTATTTCGTTTTACATTCCTTCTCCCTGTAGTATAAATATCTCCTACTTTCTGTGCCTTTTAGCTTTGACAAAGGGTCACCTGGACTTGAAACCTTACAGATGCTGCCAGACCTGCTGAGATTTTCCAGCATTTTCTCTTTTGAACTAAGGAACAAGACCATTGTGCTGGTAACCTATCACAACTCCATCTTCATTTATTCCCCCTTGTCTGAGCTCCTCAGAGTGAAATACAAGAGACATTTCTTATTTCCAGAGGAGCAACTGGAGTGGAGACTCAGTGCAGAGAGCTTGTCAGTAACAGGGATTTTTACCTTCCTTGTTTCAGAGGGGTTTTTTTTCTAAACTGGGAGTGTAAAACCAGAAGGAGGCCCCAGTGACACCTCAGAAGGTTTTTTCTCCTTTAAAAGGTACTTACCTCAGAGGGTTCAACCTCATTGTTTCCAGAGGAGCAGTTGAAGTGGAGATTCAGTGCAGAGAGCTTGTCGGTAAGAGGGATTTTTACCTTACTTTTTTCGGAGGTTTTTTTTCTAAACTGGGAGTGTAAAACAAGAAGTAGGCCCCAGTGACCCCGGGAAGGTTTTTTTCTCCCCCAATAAAATTCTAGAGTCTCCCCCCTCCTCTAACCTGAAAAAAAGGCTTGGAGTGAGAGCAGGTAAACTTTCTTCTTTTCTCACTTATTCCTCTAATCTAAGGGGGTGAGGGAATATCAGGCAAGATCTTTCTTTCTTTATCTGGAGGGAATGGCAGTGAAAGGCAGTGCAATGTTCCTCCTGTGGGATGTTTGAGGTGAGGGATGCTGTCAGTGTCCCTGCTGATCTCACCTGTGGGAAGGGCACCCATCTCCAGCTCCTCAAAAACCGCCTTAGGGAACTGGAGCTGGAGCCGGATGAACTTCGGATCATTCGGGAGGCAGAGGTGATCAGAGATAAAACATCAGGGATTTGGAGACTCCTAAATATGAAAATAGATGGGTGACAGTGAGAGGGGCTGGGAGGAAGCAGCCAGTGTGGGGACCCCCTGTGGCTCCCCTCAGCAACAAGTATTCCACGTTGGACACTGTTGAGGGCCGGGGGGGGGGGGACCTACCAGTGGTAAACCAGAGTGACCGGACCTCCAGCACTGAGTCCGTCCCTGTGCCTCAGAAGGGAAGGGAGGAGACCAGGAGAGCAATAGTAATTGAGGACACGATGGTTAGAGGGACAGAGAGGAGGTTCTGCGGCAGCAAAAGAGACTCACGGATGGTCTGATGCCTCCCGGATGCAAGAGTCCGTGATGTCCCGGACCGTGTTTTCAGGATCCTTAAGGGGGAGGGGATCAGTCACAGGTTGTGGTCACATCGGTACCAATGGTGTAGATAGAAGGAGGGATGGGGATTTAAAACAGGAATTTAGGGAGTTAGGATGGAAGCTGGGAGTCGGGACAAAGCATGTTGTCATCTCTGGTTTGTTGCTGGTGCCACGTGTTAGTGAGCTGAGGAACAGAGAGAGAGAGAGAGCAGATTAACCTGTGGCTGCAGGGATGGTGTCGGAGAGAGGGTTTCATTTACCTGGATAATTGGAGCACATTCTGGGGAAGGTGGGACCTGTACAAACAGGACGGTTTGTACCTAAACAAGAGGGGCTCTAATATCCGGGGAGGGAAATTTGCATTTGCTCTTCAGGGGGGTTTAAACTAATTTATCAGGGGGATAGGAAAATGAGACATAGTCCAAAAGCCAGTGTTGAGGGTCGTGAGGCACTGAGGAAGGTACCAAGGTCGCAGGAGTGTACAGGCAGACAGGATGGTGGGTTGAAGGAGCATCAGGAGTAAGGTAGGTGAACTTGGAGTGTGGATTGGTACTTGGGACTATGACCTTGTGGCCATTACGGAGACATGGTTAGAACAGGGACAGGAATGGTTGTTGGCAGTTCCGGGGTATAGATGTTTCAGTAAGAGTAGGGAAGGTGGTGAAAGAGGTGGAGGAGTAACATTGTTAATCAAGGATAGTTTAACGGCTGCTGAAAAGCATTTCGAGGGGGATCTGCCTACTGAGGTAATATGGGCTGGAGTTAGAAATAGGAAAGGATCGATCACGTTGTTAGGAGTTTTCTATCGGCCCCCAAATAGTAATAGAGATGTGGAGGAGGAAATGGCAAAGCAGATTATGGATAGGTGTGGAGGTCACAGGGTCGTTATCATGGGTGACTTTAACTTTCCAAATATTGATTGGATCCTTTATAGATCGAATAGTTCGGATGGGACACTTTTTGTACAGTGTGTGCAGGAGGGTTTCCTGACACAATATGTGCATAAACCGATAAGAGGTGGTGCCACATTGGACTTGATACTGGGTGATGAACCAGGCCAAGTGTTAGATTTGTTTGTGGGAGAGCACTTTGGAGACAGTGACCACAATTCAGTGTCCTTCATTTTTGCAATGGAGAGGGATAGGGTCACACGGCAGGGCAAGGTTTATAATTGGGGCAGGGGTAATTATGATGCGAATGAAACTGTCAGTTATGGGCACAAATAAAAAGTGGAGCTTTTTCAAGGAACAAATACTGTGTGTCCTTGATAGGTATGTCCCTGGCAGGCAGGGAGGAAATGGCCGAGTGAGGGAACCATGGTTCACAAAGGAGGTTGAATGTCTTGTTAAAAGGAAAAAGGAAGCATATGTAAAGATGAGAAAACAAAGTTCAGTTGGGTCGCTTGAGGGTTACAAGGTAGCTAGGAATGAGCTAAAGAAAGGGCTTAGAAGAGCTAGGAGGAGGCATGAGAACTCCTTGGCGGGTCGGATAAAGAAAACCCCAAGGCTTTTTACTCTTATGTGAGAAATAAAAGAATGACCAGGGTGAGGTTGAAACAAGAACTAGAGGGCACAGCCTCAAAATAAGGGGGAGTCATGAGGAGGAACTTCTTCTCCCAGAGGGTAGTGAATCTCTGGAATTCTTGGCCCGTTGAAGTGGTGGAGGCTACCTCGCTAAATATGTTTAAGTCACAGGTAGATAGATTTCTGATCAATAAGGGAATTAAGTGTTATGGGGAGAAAGCGGGAAAGTGGACCTGATCCACTTCAGATCAGCCATGATCTTATTGAATGGCGGGGCAGGCTCGAAGGGCTGGATGGCCGACTCCTGCTCCTATTTCTTACGTTCTTATGTAGATTAGGGCCAGTCAAGGATAGTAGTGGGAACTTGTGCATGGAGTCAGAAGAGACAGATGAGGTGATGAATGAATACTTTTCTTCAGTGTTCACTAAGGAGAGGGGTAATGTTTTTGAGGATGAGTGCGTGATACAGGCTGATAGGATGGAGGAGGTAGATGTTCTGAGGGAAGATGTATTAGCAATTTTGAAAAACCTGAGGGTGGATAAGCCCGCTGGGTCAGATGGGATACATCCTAGGATACTTTGGGAGGCAAGGGATGAGATTGCGGAGCATTTAGCTTTGATCTTTGGGTCCTCACTGTCCACGGGGATTATGCCAGAGGACTGGAGAGTGGCGAATGTTGTTCCTCTCTTCCAGAAAGGAAATAGGAATGACCCTGGTAATTATAGGCCAGTCAGTCTTACTTTGGTGGTCGGTAAGTTAATGGAAAGGGTCCTGAGAGATAGGATTTATGAACATTTGGAAAGGTGCAGTTTAATCTGGGATAGTCTGCACGGTTTCCTGAGGGGTAAGTCCTGCCTCACAAATTTGATTGCATTCCAAATGTGTGGACGAAGGTAGAACAGTTGATGTTGTATACATGGATTTTAGTAAGGTGTTTGATAAGGCTCTCCATGGTCAGCTCATGAAGAAAATAAGGATGTGTGGGATAGAAGGAAATTTGGCTGATTGGATAAGTAACTGGCTGTCGCATAGAAGACAGAAGGTGGAGGTGGAAGGAAAATTTTCAGACTGGAGACCAGTTACCAGCGGTGTACCACAGGGATCAGTGCTGGGTCCTCTGCTATTAGTGATTTTTATCAATGACTTGGAAGAGGGGGCTGAAGGGTGGGTCAGTAAATTTGCTGATGACACCAAGATTGGTGGAGTAGTGGATGACGTGGAGGGCTGTTGTAGGATGCAGAGCTGGGCCGAAAAGTACCAGATGGAATTTAACCCTGATAAATGAGAGGTGGTTCAATTTGGTAGGACTAACCTGAATGCGGGTTACAGGGTCAATGGCAGGGTTCTGAGGAATGTGGGGGAACAGAGAGATCTTGGGGTTCGTATCCACAAATCTCTGAAAGTTGCCACTCAAGTGGATAGAGCCGTGAAGAAGGCTGATAGTGTGTTAGCGTTTATTAACAGGGGGTTTGAGTTTGAGAGTCGTGGGGTTATGCTGCAACCAAACAGGACGTTGGTGAGACCACATTTGGAATATTGTGTTCAGTTCTGGTTACCTCACTATAAGAAGGATGTGGAAGCATTGGAGAGAGTGCAGAGGAGATTTACCAGGATGCTGCCTGGTTTGGAGGGTAGGTCTTATGAGGAAAGGTTGAGGGAGCTGGGGCCTTTCTCTTTAGAGTGGAGGAGGATGAGAGGCGACTTAATAGAAATTTATAAGATGATGAGGGGGATTGGTAGACTATAGGTGCAGAGACTATTTCCTCGGGTGGATGTAGCTGTTACGAGGGGGCATAACTATGAGGTTCATGGTGGGAGATATAGGAGGGATGTCCAAGGTAGATTCTTCACTCAGAGAGTGGTTGGGGTGTGGAATGCACTGCCTGCTGTGATAGTGGAGTCGGACACTTTAGGAACTTTCAAGCGGTTATTGGATAGGCACATGGAGCACACCAGAATGATAGGGAGTGGGATAGCTTGATCTTGGGATTGGACATAGCTCAGCACAACGTTGAGGGCCGAAGGGCCTGTACTGTGCTGTAATGTTCTATGTTCTATGATATATTTTTGTTATTTTTTGCTTGTAATCCGGAGTTTGTGACACAGTGAATGCCTTATGGTGCCTTGTGTCCATTCCTTTGTCAGGAAAGGTGTTGCAATGTTCCTAAGCACGGTCCACCAACAAGAAACCAGCAAGGATTGACAAATGGTTACACGCAAGAGTCACAATACGCACACCTCAAACTCAAAGGAAATTTAACAATTGCAAACACTCCTGTGGCTGGCTGGATAGTCCCAGAACTTATCATGGGTTTTCAGAATGGTTCTTATAAACTGGAAACCAAGAAAGTGTCCGAATCATTGCCTGTGTGTGAAAATGGAAAGGCTGCAGAGAAATTGGAGGGACTTTATTCAGTTACCTAAATGAACACAGACAAGATCCACATGTTTGACAAAACCCACATTAGCAAAGAAAATTACAGCACAGGAACAGGCCCTTCGGCCCTCCAAGCCTGCGCCGACCATGCTGCCCGACTGAACTAAAACCACCCAGAGCTGTGCTAACTAACAGGGCTGGATCTCTGCATGGTTCCATGCTTTCATTAAAGGGGCGGCAGCTTCTAAAACACCAGCAATTAAGTCAAAGCCACTGCATTGTCCCTTCTCCTTTCGGGAACGATATCCCTCTATTCCCACCCTATTCATGTATTTGTCAAAACACCTCTTAAAAGTCACTGCCGTATCCGCTTCCACTACCTCCCCTGGCAGTGAGTTCCAGGCACCCACCACCCTCTATGTAAAAAAACTTGCCTAATACATCTCCTTTAACATTGCCCCTCACACTTTAAACCTGTGCCCCCAGTAATTGACTCTTCAACCCTGGGAAAGAGCGCCTGACTATCCACTCTGCCCATGCCCCTCATAATCTTGTAGACTTCTATCAGGTCACCCCTCAACCTCCGTTGCTCCAGTGAGAACAAACCAAGTTTCTCCAACCTCTCCTCATAGCTAATGCCCTCCATACCAGGCAACATCCTGGTAAATCTTTTCTGTTCCCTCTCCAACGCCTCACATCCTTCTGGTAGTGTGGCGACCAGAATTGAACACTATATTCATGATATACTCTGGTTTGCTCATGTTCTCTTCCTCACTGGATCTCTGAATGCTGGTAAGGACCTCTCAGTCACCTTGGGAGGAGCGAAACACAGACTGATGTATCGGACAGATTGCCCCAGTTTACTATTTCCAAGCTCATTTCTAACAGGGTGGCACAATGGTCAGCGCCACTGCCTCATAGTGCCAGGAACCCGAGATCAATTCCGGCCTCGGGTCACTGTCTGTATGGAGTTTGCACATTCTCCCCGTGTCCGCATGGGTTTTCTCCAGGTGCTTCAGTTTCCTCCCACAGTCCAAAAATGTGCTGGTTAGGTGGATTGGCTATGCTAAATTTCCTCTTAGTGTCTCAAGATGTATAGGTTAGAGGGGATTAGCAGGGTAAATATGTGGGGTTATGGGGATAGGGGCTAGTTGGTGGGTGGGATTGTTGTCGATGCAGGCTCGATGGGCCGAATGGCCTCTCCTGCACTGTAGGGATTATATGATTTTCTAAACTGAAAACATCTCCAATTTTAATCATTCTCAGAAACCGCTTTTAGTCAGAAATATCCCTTCAAAAATCATTCATCTTCTTCCACATCTGATTTCTTTTTAAGTTTGCTTTCTGCCTTGCTGACACCTCCTCACATTTACAGAGTCATCTTTTTAATGATGTGATAACTGTCTGCAGACAGAGAGAGAGAGACAGGGGAGGGGACACGTTAGCTTGTGGCTGTAAGGGAACCGGTGAATGGAGAAGGGACAATGCAGTGGCTTTGACTTAATTGCTGGTGTTTTAGAAGCTGCCGCCCCTTTAATGAAAGCATGGAACCATGCAGAGTTCCAGCCCTGTTAGTTAGCACAGCTCTGGGTGAACTTGCCCTGGTGGTTACGCCTCAATTTTTCAACTGCAGGTCATGATTTTGATGTTGGTCGCTGTGGCGTTGCCGACTGAGAGTCAGGAGCTTGGGTTTTCTCGGGGAATGTATCTCTTCTTCCAGCTGCCCCGAATCCAGTCAGACGGACAGGTTTACCCAGCACCCCCCTCCCCCTTCAAACCTCCTCCACCTCTGGGTAACCCTCCATACACCCTGAAGCAGGGACAGAGCCTGACACTAGGTTAGTGAAGACTTGGGGCTTTTTGATTTGATTTAATTTGATTTGATTTATTATTGTCACATGTATTAACATACTGTGAACAGCACTGTTTCTTGCGCGCTATACAGATAAAGCATACTGTTCATAGAGAAAGGAAGGAGAGAGTTCAGAATGTAGTGTTACAGTCATAACTAGGGTGTAGAGAAAGATCAAATTAATGCGAGATAGGTCCATTCAAAAGCCTGATGACAGCAGCAGGGAAGAAGCTGTTCTTGTGTTGGATGAGACATGGCCTCAGACTTCTGTATCTTTTTCCGGATGGAAGAGAGAATGTTTGGGGTATGTGGGATCCTTGATTATGCTGGCTGCTTTGCCAAGGCAACAGAAAGTGTAGACAAGGTCAATGGTTGGGAAATTGGTTTGTGTGATGGATTGGGCAACATTCACAACCCTTTTGTAATTCCTTGTGGTCTTGGGCAGAACAGGAGCCCATACCAAGCTGTGATACAACCAGAAAGAATGCTACGGTGCATTTGTAAAATTTGGTGGGAGTCATAGCTAACATGTCAAATTTCCTTAGCTTCCTGAGAAAATGGAGGCATTGGTGGGCTTTCTTAACTGTAGTGCCAGCATGGGGTGGGGGGGAGAAGGACAGGTTGGTGGTGATCTGGACACCTAAAAACTGGCTGGTGCCTGGATGTTTGGGGGATCCAATGCTTGGAATGGATTTGGGGAAGGGGTCAAGGGGAGGTGCGGAAGTGTTGGAGAGTGAGTGGGGAACACTGCTCTGGGCTCACAAACAGCGCTAGCCTCATACCACAGTGCCACGGTCTAACAATAAGCAGAGTACCACTGCTCAGACTATCACAGTTAACAGCACTGAGTAAGACAAGGAAGGAAACTATCATTAAGAACTGTTCTGTATGGTGAACTAATGCATCTCCTTTTGATTAGTGTAGTGACATCATCAGAGACATTAATGGAGTTTTTCACTCTCTTCCATCCTGGACTGTAAGCAAACAACAAAGAAAATTACAGCACAGGAACAGGCCCTTCAGCCCTCCAAGCCTGCACCGACCATGCTGCCCAACTTAACTAAAACCCCCTACCCTCTGGGGACCATATCCCTCTATTCCCATCCTATTCATGTATTTGTCCAGCCGCCCCTTAAAACTCACTATCGTATCCGCTTCCACTCCCTCCCCCAGCAACAAGTCCCAGGCACCCACCCCCCTCTGTGTAAAAAATCTGCCTCGTACATCTCCTTTAAACCTTGTCCCCTCACACCTTAAACCTGTGCCCCCCCTAGTAACTGACACTTCCACCCTAGGAAAAAGCTTCTGATTATCCACTCTGTCCATGCCCCTCATAATCTTGTAGACTTCTATCAGGTCGGCCCTCGACCTCTGTCGTTCCAGTGAGAACAAACCAAGTTTCTCCAGCCTCATAGCTAATGCCCTCCATACCAGGCAACATCCTGGTAAACCTTTTCTGTACCCTCTCCATTAGACAACCATCTAATAAAGCTTAACTCACTGGTTAAGATGAAGGGAGATGGGGGAGCATGGGGAGGTGGATTTGAGACCAGGGAGAGATCAGAGATGGTCTGACTGAATGGCAGGACAGGCTCAAAGGATTGAGTTGCCAACTTCTGCTCCTAATTCCTATGTTCCTGTGTAAGTAGTCCACCATGCAGCAAGCTTTTAATCCCTTTATCTTGCTGTACAAGTGAGTTGACTACATTAGTATATAAAATCAGCAAAGCAGAATAATGCAAGGGCAATATTTGTTGTCCATTTCTATCTGTGGTTTATTTAGCTGCTGAGTGCTGTGCTTGGCAACTTTGGAAATGGATTAGAATCAACTGCGTTTTTTTATTCGTGGGACATGAGCATTGCTGGTTGGCCAGCATTTACTGATGTGGAGGTGCTGGTGTTGGACTGGGGTAAGCACAGTAAGAAGTCTCACAACAAGAGGTTAAAGTCCAACAGGTTTCTTTTGGTAGCACGCGCTTTCGGAGCACTGCCCCTTCATCAGGTGAGGCACCTGTTGGACTTTAACCTGGCTTTGTGAGACTTCTTACTACAGCATTTATTGCCCATCCCTAGTTGCCCTTGGAGGCCAGTTGAGAGTCAACCACATTGCTGTGGCTCTGGAGTCACATGTAGGCCAGACCGGGTAAGGACGGCAGATTTCCTTCCCTAAAGAATATTAGTGAAGCAGATGGGTTTTTATGTCAGTGTATAATTTTAGAATCATCATTTCTGAGGCTAGTTTTTCCTTCCAGGTTTTATTTTAATTGACTGAATTTAAATTCAAAAGCAGCCTGGGTGATATTTGAACTGAATCAGTAATCCAAGCCTCCCTTCCAAAGAATCCTCATAGAATCTCTGCTATTCAGAAGAAGGCCATTTGGCCCATCAGATCTACATTGACAATCATCCCATTTCTGTAGCCCCACGTATTTACCTTGCTAATCTCCCTGATGCTAAGGGGCAACTTGGCACGGCCAATCCACCTAACTCGCACATCTTTGAAGTGTGGGAGGAAACCGGAGCTCCCGGAGGAAACCCACGCAGAGACTGGGAGAATGTGCAGACTCTGCACAGATAGTAACCTGAGGCTGGAATTGAACCCGGGTCCCTGGCGCTGTGAGGCAGCAGTGCTATCCACTATGCCACCGTGCCGCCCCAGTAGTAAGACATTCAGTGATTAGGGATGGGTACCGACCTGCAGCAGGAGCAGAGTGGCACGGCCCCCGGGTTGCAGAGTGTGGGGTCTTAGGGTGGGCTGGGATGGAACAGTAAAGTCCAGGCCCAATCCCCAGCCTGCACTCTGTTAGTTTATCTCATCAGCTCTGGAGTGAGAGGGATGGCCAGCCACTATCGTTTTGCATTTTCAGTGCAACATTTAAATACTTATCTGTGTGCCCTGGATGTTTGGATCATATTTCTTCATACTCCCACACTGTTACTTTTTCATATGCTAATATACAAAATGATTAGCTCATTAACATACAGAATGTGATCTTGGCTCATCCTGCATCACTTGTCTTTTCTTGTTTGAAGTTTCTGAAATCCTGATCGTCATGGCCACAGTTCCATGGCTAGGATTGGGTTACTTTCCTTCAACCCCAAGACAAATATTAGTGGCATTAGGCAACTGAGACCACCCCCCCCCAGTCACCCATCATGGAGTCATGGAGATGTACACCTGCTCCTTCACCATCACTTGGACAATATCCCAGCTCCCAACAGCACTGAGAGGGTGTCACATCACCACAGGGGCTGCAGCGTTTGAGAGCAGCTCACCACCACCTTTCCAGGACAGCTAGAGATGGGCAATAATCAGCCTTTAGGCTAAAGATCAGGGATAAGATCAAAGTCTGACACCAAGGAGTGATCCTGAGTGATGCCAGGGAGTGATACTTGGAGCTAGTATGTCTCTCTCTTGGGGATTGTGAATTGGATTCAATTTGAATCCGAATTTGGTTTTGGAGAAAGCGAGAAGATGGATTAAGTGTTTGCCCTGTCCAATCTGCACATTGACTTTTTAACTATGAGAGAAGAATAACATTTAAAACTAAAAGGTTTGATTTGATTATTATTGTCACACGTATTAGGATACAGTGAAACGTATTGTTTCTTGCTTGCTACACAGACAAAGCATACCGTTCATAGAGTACACAGGGGAGAAGGAAAGGAGAGGGTGTAGAAAGTAGCGTTATAGTCATAGCTAGGGTGTAGAGAAAGATCAACTTATTGCGAGGTAGGTCCATTCCTAAGGGCAGCAGGGAAGATGGTGTTCTTGAGTGGGTTAGAACGTGACCTCAAATTTTTGTGCACTGGTGAGGCTGCAGCTGGAGTACTGTGTGCAGTTTTGGTCGCCGCACTTGCGCAAGGATATATTGGCCTTGGACGGAGTGCAGAGGAGGTTCACTAGGCTGATACCGGAGATGAAGGGGGTTGGACTATGAAGAGACACTAAATAGATTGGGTCTGTACTCGTTGGAGTTTAGAAGGATGAGGGGGGATCTTATAGAGACGTATAAGATAATGAAAGGGATGGATAGGGTAGAGGTAGAGAGATTCTTCCCGCTTAGAAAGAATAGCAGGACTAGAGGGCACAGCCTCAAGATAAGGGGGAGGCAGTTTAGATCGGAGTTGAGGAGGAACTTCTTCACTCAAAGGGTGTTGAATCTCTGGAATTCTCTGCCCATTGAAGTGGTGGAGGCTACCTCGCTAAATATATTTAAGTGACGGGTAGATAGGTTTCTGATAGACAGGGGAATTAAGGATTATGGGGAGCAGGCAGGAAAGTGGAACTGATCCACTTCAGATCAGCCATGATCTTATTGAATGGCGGGGCAGGCTCGAAGGGCTAGATGGCCCTACTCCTGCTCCTATTTCTTATGTTCTTATGTTCTTTTGTATCTTTTTCCTGACGGAAGAAAGTGGAAGAGAGATTCTCCGGGTTATTAGCCTTCATGAATCAGCCTTTTCAGCAATGGGGGGGGGGGATTTGAACCGACAATATTGAGAGGCAAGAAATGTGGGAGTGGGTAAACCGTGGAGGGAGTACATAGCCACCAGTGAACGGACTGCTGGAAAGGCTTCCAGGGAGAACCAATCTTCACCAATACAGCCCGTCTCTCCCTCTCTCACATGAGCCAACAAATAACAAGTGGATTTGAGGGAAGTTTGATTTCTGTTGGAATGCTGTTTGGGAATTCAGTGTGGCCTCGCTTTGAATTTTCGTGAAAATGCATTTGGTTTAAAAAAAATTGAGATTGCAACTGACAGCTTCATTGAAACACAGCGAGGAGAGAGAGCGAACTGAAGCAATAATTCCCAATCACACTGAAAATTCCACTCACTGCACCAGCTACCAAAAGTGAATTCTCTGCGTGAAAATGGTAGAACTTCATAGCAGAGTTTGTATCCAATTATAAGCACACATTCCTCTTAAATGATTGGGTGCTGGATTGACAGGAAATTTCAAAGACTTGAATCTCTTGCTGTGCTGAAAACTAAAGAATTTTATTCTCTCTGCCCCCAGACTCCCCATCTCTGGTTCGATGCAATCGTCAAAAATGATGTCATTTGTCAAAAGTAAAGGTGGAATCTAATTTTAAACACTTCCTTACTGGATACAAAGACAGAAGATGTAGTGAAAATGAGGCAGGATGTTCTCCGTGTCTCAGTCTGAACTAAGACTAAGGAAATTTGGCATGTCAGCTACGACTCTCACCAACTTTTACAGATGCACCATAGAAAACATCTTTTCTGGTTGTACCACAGCTTGGTCTGGGCTCCTGCTCTGCCCAAGACCGCAAGGAACTACAAAGGTTGGGAATGTAGCCCAATCCATTGCGCAAACCAGCCTCCCATCCATTGACTCTGTCTACACTTCCTGCTGCCTCGGAAAAGCATAATTAAGGTCCCCACACACCCCAGACATTCTCTCTTCCAACTTCTTCCATCTGGAGAAAGATACAAAAGCCTGAGGTCACATACCAACCAACCCAAGAACAGCTTCTTCCCTGCTGCTGTCAGACTTTTGAATGGACCTACACCAAATTAAGTTGATCTTTCTCTACACCCTAGCTATGACTGTAACACTACATTCTACAGTCTTCCCTTTCCTTCTCTATGAACGGTATGCTTTGTCTGTACAATGTGCAAGAAACAATACTTTTCACTGCACCCCAATACATGTGACAATAATAAATCAAATTAAATCTGAATGTGTGACCCAAACACTTGTGCATAGAATCTAGAATTTGAACCTATCCTGAGGGTCTACCCAGGATCGTAAAGGTAGGCACAGCTCCTGGGGAAGACGTAAACAGCCAGACAGTGGCCAGTCAATGCCCCCCCAGACCTTCCCCCTTGGCACAGGTTGGCTCCACCAGGCTGGAACCATGCCCATGCTAACCTGCCAGAGATAACTTGTGCCAGGGAACCTTACTGGGGAGATTCATCTCGATGTGATGGTGATCGGGAGGAGCTGGGAATGCCGGTGATGCGACTGTGGGGGGTGGGAGCAGAGAAAGTAGGAAGGTGCCGGTGATCTGGCAGTGTGGATTGGGCTGAAGCCTGGTGAGAAGGGGGTGGGGGTGGGGAGGAGCCAGTGATCGGGAGGGGGGGTGGAAAAATACTGACCGATCTTTACGTGGACTCAGCTCCACTTACCCTCCCGCTCACCATAACCCTTAATTCCTTTACTGTTCAAAAATTTATCCATCATTGCCCTAAAAACATTCAATGAGGGAGCCTCAACTGGGCAGAGAATTCCACAGATTTGCAACCCTTTGTGTGAAGAAGTTCCTCCTCAACTCAGTCCTAAATCTGCTCCCCCTTATTTTGAGGCTATGCCCCCTAGTTCTAGTTTCACCCACCAGTGGAAACAACTTCCCTGCTTCTATCTTATCTATTCCCTTCATCATCTTATATGTTTCTATAAGATCTCCCCTCATTCTTCTGAATTTCAATGAGTATAGCCCCAGTCTACTCAGTCTCTCCTCATTAGCCAACCCTGTCAACAAACACACCTATTTGTTTTTTTTGTAAGATCTGGAGGAGAAACTGATTGTTTTCTTTGGAGGAATCATGTCTGTTTTTTTGGCGGAGCCAACACTGCAATTCTTTTGTGAAATTTCGCCAATCCCTAGAATAGAGAAAAAGGCCATTTGGCCCATCGAGGCTGTACTGGCTTTCCAAAGAGCACCTTGCCCACCGGCCCCTCCCTGCCCACCGGCCACTTCCTGCCCACCAGCCCCTCCTTGCCCACCAGCCCCTCCCTGCCCTATCCCCGTAACCCTACGCATTTACCATGGCCAATCCATCCAACATACTCATTTATGCCCTTGAAGTTCAGGGTTCTTTATTTGGGGGCGAATCTGACCCAGAAGTCATGGTTATCTAGATCCTTGAGTAGGAAAAACTCTTTCTGGCTCAAGCCCCATAGAATCCTCTCTCATCATATTTCGAGGATAAGGGGTAAACCTTTTAGAACTGAGGTGAGGAGAAATTTCTTCTCCCAGAGGGTGATGAATGTGTGGAATTCACCCCCACAGGAGGAGGTACGTGGCCAGACAGTGACCTGGCAATGCCTTCTGGAGCAAAGACTCTCACCAACTTTTACAGATGCCCCATAGAAAACATTCTTTCTGGTTGTATCACAGCTTGGTCTGGGCTCCTGCTCTTCCCAAGACCGCAAGAACCTACAAAAGGTTGTGAATGTACCCAATCCATCACGCAAACCAGTCTCCCATCTGTCTACACTTCCTGCTGCCTTGGCAAAGCAGCCAAGGATCCCACGCACCCTGGACATTCTCTCTTCCGCCAGGAAAAAGATACAAAAATCTGAGATCACGCAGCAACCGACTCAAGAACAGCTCCTGCCCTGCTTCTGTCAGACTTTTGAATGGACTTGCCTCACTTTTCTCTACACCCTTGCTATGACTGAAACACCACATTCTGAACTCTCTCATTTCCTTGTCTATGAATGGTATGCTTTGACTGCATAGCGCACAAGGAACAATACTTCTCACTGTATGTTAATACATGTGACAATAATAAATCAAATCAAGTTGGATCAGTAATCGAGGCCAAAACGTTGTGTGATTTCAAAAAGAAATGAGATATAGCTCTGGGAGCCGAAGGGGTCGAGGGATATGGGGGGGGGAAACGAGGGTCAGGATATTGAATTTGATGATCAGCTGTGATCAAAATGAATGCTGGAATGCTGGAAGGGCCGAATGGCCTCATCCTGCTTCTAGTTTCTATGTTTCTGTCTCCCACCTTATCCAGTAATTGAGGTTCCCACTCTGGTTTGAGATGGATTGTCAAACACTCAGAATCTCCCGTCAATGGATCCATGCATGAGTTTAAATTATTTCCTGCATCATTCCAAACGTGTGAAAATCTTGTTTAAGTAAATAAGCCGACACCTCCCTAAAGTAGCAGCATTATTTAAATTAATACAAATGTATTCTGCATATTTTGCAGCTTAATTCATTGACTCTAACAAGATTATCAGAGACAACACCCACTTTTCTTTGGCTGGGAAGTATTGCTTGGTTGTGTTTGTCCTGTTACTAAGATAATACTGAGATGTAGGGTGCAGGAAATCCACCAGGGTTCCCGTTCTGATCCCTGGGTCAGAGAGAGAGTGGGGAGGGGGAGGGGGAGGGGAGGGGGTAAAATCAGCCAGGGTTCCTGGTCCTGATCCCTGGGTCAGAGAGAGAGAGAGAGGGGGGAAATCAGCCAGGGTTCTGCTCCGAACACTGGGTCGGAGAGGCGGGTTGGGGGGGAATCCGTTAGGATTCTGCTTGCATTCCTGGGTTAGAGACAGAGGAAATCAGCCAGTGTTCCTGCTCCTGATCACTGTCCAGTGATCCCTGGGTTAGAGAGAGAGAGAGGGGAAATCAGCCAGGATTCCTGCTCCTGATCACTGTCCAGTGATCCCTGGGTTAGAGAGAGAGGGGAAATCAGCCAGGATTCCTGCTCCTGATCACTGTCCAGTGATCCCTGGGTTAGAGAGGGAGAGAGGGGAAATCAGCTAGGATTCCTGTTCCTGAACACTGTTCAGTCTTTCCCTCTGTACGGAGAGAGTGGGTTAGAGTGAGGGAGGAGAACGGAGCCAGGGTTTCTGCTCTTGATTAACATCTATAGATGATGAGGGAAGAGTAAGCAAGGCAGAGGGAGGGTGGCCAGCCCCTCAATAACTCCACCAGCCACTGAGGACAGACAATATTCCCACTGTTTGGCATTGAGTCCCACAGAACCGAGCAGGAAACTGGCCCTTTTGGAGAGGGGAGGAGCCTGGGAAGGATCCTTTATCCAGCAGCTGATAGTTACCTCTAAAGTGGGAATAACGACCGTTATTTTGACACACAATTGGTGGGATTTTACAGCCTCGCTCATCCCAAAAATCCCACCTAAGGAGAGCAGACCTTCCCATGCTCCATCCCTCTCCCGCTCTGAATTCCGCAGTATACTGGCCAGTAAAATTCCGGCCAATGTGTCGGCTGGGAAATGTTCATTATTGACCACACACCTTAGCAACAGGGATAACGGAGAGACATCAGGAGCCTCTCCTGGAGCACTGCTTTGAATCTCTGCCAGACAAAAAGCTGAGGCCTGTTTGAAGAGATCTCTGGTACATTGGTTTGACCTGAGATTTGATTCAAACAAAGAACAAAGAAAATTCCAGCACAGGAACAGGCCCTTCGGCCCTCCAAGCCTGCACCGACCATGCTGCCCAACTGAACTAAAACCCCCTACCCTTTCGGGACCATATCCTGCTATTCCCATCCTATTCACGGATTTGTCAAGATGCCCCTTAAAGGTCACTACCATATCTGCTTCCACTCCCTCCCCCGGCAACAGATTCTAGGCACCCACTACCCTCTGTGTCAAAAATCTGCCTCGTACATCTCCTTTAAACCTTGTCCCTCGCACCTTAAACCTGTGCCTCCTAGTAATTGACTCTTCCGCCCTGGGAAAAAGCTTCTGACTATCCACTCTGTCCAAGCCCCTCATAATCTTGTAAACCTCTATCAGGTTGTCCCTCAACCTCTGTCGTTCCAGTGAGAACAAACCAAGTTTCTCCAACCTGTCCTCATAGCTAATGTCCTCCGTGCCAGGCAGATAAATCTTTTCTGTTCCCTCTCCAAAGCCTCCACATCCTTCTGGTAGTGTGGTGACCGGAATTGAACACTATATTCCAAGTGCAGCCTAACTAAGGTTCATCAACCCGCTTCTTAAAAATATTTAGCGAGGCAGCCTCCACCACTTCAACGGGCAGAGAATTCCAGAGATTCACCACCCTTTGAGTGAAGAAGTTCCTCCTCAACTCCGTTCTGAACCGCCCCCCCTTTATCTTGAGGCTGTGCCCCCTAGTCCTACTGTCTTTTTTGAGCGGGAAGAGTCTTTCCACCTCTATCCTATCCATCCCATTCATCATCTTATACGTCTCAATGAGATCTCCCCTCATTCTTCTAAACTCTAACGAGTACAAGCCTAGTTTATTCAGCCTCTCCTCATAGCTCAACCCCCTCAACTCCGGTATCAGCCTAGTAAACCTCCTCTGCACTCCCTCCAAGGCCAAAATATCCTTGCGCAGGTGCGGCGCCCAAAACTGCACACAGTACTCCAGCTGCGGCCTCACCAGTGCCCTATACAGCTGCAGCAAGACCTCCCTACTTTTATATTCAATCCCCCTCGCTATGAAGGCCAGCATCCCATTCGCCTTCCTGACCACCTGCTGCACCTGCAGGCTGGGTTTTTGCGACTCATGCACAAGGACCCCGAGGTCCCTCTGCACCGTCGCCTGCTGCAGTTTTTCGCCACGTAAGTAATAGTCCTTCCTACCATTCTTCCTACCAAAGTGGACCACCTCACACTTGCCAACATTAAATTCCATTTGCCATTTCCTGGCCCATTCGCCCAGCCTATCTAGATCCTTCTGCAGACTCTCCACACCCTCCGCACAATTTGCCTTTCCCCCAATCTTGGTGTCATCAGCAAATTTCGACACCCTACACTCGGTTCCCTCCTCCAGATCATCTATATAAATGGTAAATAGCTGAGGCCCCAGCACCGACCCCTGGGGCACCCCACTAGTCACCAACCGCCAATCTGAATAGCACCCATTGACCCCCACTCTCTGCCTCCTATTTGACAACCAATCCTCTATCCACGCTAACACCCTACCCCCAACTCCATGTCCTCTGACCTTCTGCAGTAACCTCTTGTGAGGTACCTTGTCAAATGCCTTCTGAAAATCCAGAAAGACCACATCCACCGGCTCTCCTCTATCCACCGCCCTAGACACATCCTCATAGAACTCCAGTAAATTTGTCAGTGTGAGCTATTAGGGCTTAATATCAAAAAGGGCTGGAAGGTAAAAAGGCCAGGTGGAAAGAACAAGGAAAAAAAAAAATTTTTTTTTTTTTTTCAAAACTACTACAGCAAAAAACAAGGAAAAAATTTTTCCCACAACAAATTATATTGAATAATGGAGGGACATGTGATGTGCGGTTCCTGTATGATGTGGGAACTGGTGGACCCCAGGGTCCTTCCCAGAGACCATGTCTGCAGTAAGTGCAGGTTGCTGGAGGAGCTCCAGCTCAAGGTGGATGAGCTGGCCTCTGAGCTACAGACACTGAGGCTCATCAGGGGGAGAGAGGGTGTCATTGTCAATGGGGTGCAAGTGACATCCACCCCCTCTAGACTGTCTAAATCTAAGGGTCAGGAACAAAAGGGGGCTGCTGGGAGGAGGAAGGGGGGTGAGGAGCGGAGGCCTCAGCCTCTTAATCTGCATAACAGGTTTGAGGTTCTTGCTTCCACTCTGGAAGAGGACGAGGCAGGTGAGGTTGGTGAGCAAACTGCACACGGTACAGTGATGCAGCAGGACATAGGCAAAGAGAAGGAGAAAAGGAACGTAGTAGTGATTGGGGATAGTGGGGTGAAGGGTATTGACACTGTCCTTTGTCACAATGACAAAGTGCACAGAAGGGTGTGTTGTCTGCCTGGTGCTCGGGTACAGGATGTCGCAGCTGGGCTGCAGAGGAATCTGGAGTGGGAGGGTGAGAACCCAGTTGTGGTGGTACATGTGGGTGCCAGCGACGTAGGCAAAGTGCGGACTGAGGATCTGGGGAGGGAGTATGAGAAGCTGGGAATGGAATTAAAAAGTAGAACCGACAAGGTGGTCTTCTCTGGGCTACTGCCTGAACCGAGTGCAGACGGGCGTAGGGTTGACAGGATAAAGGAAGTGAATGGGTGGCTCAGGGATTGGTGTGGGAGGAATGGGTTCGAATTTATGGGGCATTGGCACCAGTATTGGGGTAGGTGGGACTTGTTCGGGCGGGATGGGGTTGGTCTGAATCGTGCTGGGACCAGAGTGCTGGCGAATCGAGTAAAGAGGACTGTAGACAGGGCTTTAAACTAATTAGGGGGGGGGAGGGTGCGAGGGTAGGTGATGTTAGGAGGTCTACAGTTAAGGATAGGGTACAGGTAAGGGAAGAGGCTGAGGATGTCCCAAGTGGTGGCGTTACGGCAAATAGGGTCCAGAAGAAGGCTGGGATGAAAGCGCTTTATCTGAATGCACGAAGCATTCGGAATAAAGTGGATGAGCTGGTGGCGCAGATCGACACAAATGGATACGATCTGGTGGCCATTACAGAGACGTGGCTGCAAGGTGACAGGGACTGGGAGATGAATGTACAGGGCTATCAAGTGTTTAGGAAGGATAGGCAGGAGGAAAGAGGGGGTGGCGTAGCTCTGCTGATTAAGGACAGCATCAAGGTGGTAGCAAGGGATGATATCGGAGCCAAAGAGCAGAAAGTGGAATCGTTGTGGGTGGAGATTAGGAACAGCAAAGGGAGGAAGACGCTGGTGGGTGTCGTCTATAGGCCCCCGAATAATGATCTGGAGGTGGGGCGGGCTGTTAACGCGCAAATAAGTGCGGCGTGCAGGAATGGGACGGCAGTAGTTATGGGGGATTTCAATCTGCATATTGATTGGTCGACCCATGTTGGACGAGGTGGGCTCGAGGAGGAGTTCTTGGAATGCTGCCGGGATAGTTTCCTGGAACAGTGTGTGTTGGAGCCGACGAGGGAGCGAGCTATCTTGGATCTGGTGCTATGTAATGAGGCGGGTAGAATTAGGGACCTTGAGGTGAAGGATCCTCTTGGAGAGAGTGATCATTGTATGGTGGAGTTTCTGTTGCAGATGGAGGAGGAGAAAGTGGGTTCCCGGACACGTGTCCTTTGTTTGAATAGAGGGGAGTATGGTAGGATGAGAGAAGAATTGGCGAATGTGGACTGGGGGAGCGCGTTGGAAGGTAGGTCTGCTGAGGAGCAGTGGAGGATCTTTAAGGAGATCTTTCTTGGTGCTCAGCAGAAATTTATTCCGATGGTTAAAAAGGACAGTAGGAAGAGAGGTAATAAGCCGTGGATAACGAAGGAGGTGAAGGAAAGTGTTAAATTAAAAGCGGAGGAATTTAGAGTAGCTAAGAGCAGTGGGCGAGAAGAGGATTGGGAGAGGTTTAAATGTCAACAAAGATTGACAAAAAAGTTGATAAAGGAGGGTAGAAGAAGCTATGAAGCTGGGCTAGTGCTTAATATAAAAAAGGATAGCAAGAGTTTTTATAAATATATAAAAAGGAAGAGGCTGGCTAGGGTGAACGTTGGTCCCTTAGAGGATGAGAAAGGGGACCTAGTGGTAGGGGATGGGGATATGGCTAAGGTCTTGAATAACTTTTTTGTTTCTGTCTTCACGGAGGAGGACGTGAATAATTTGCCGGGTGTTAGCGATGGAAAGGTGGTAGGACTGGAGGGTCTTAATGACATTACTGTTACTAGAGAGGTGGTGCGCAACAGACTGGAGGGGCTGATTGTGGACAAGTCCCCAGGACCGGATGGAATGCATCCGAGGGTTCTGAAAGAAATGGCGGAGGTGATAGTGGATGCCTTGGGTTTTTGATAAGAGAGGGGATTAAGGGTTATGGGGAGAGGGCGGGAAAGTGGAACTGAGCCACGACAGATCAGCCATGATCTTATTGAATGGCGGGGCAGGCTCGAAGGGCCAGATGGCCTACTCCTGCTCCTATTTCTTATGTTCTTATGTTCTTATAAAGCTGCAACATGACTTACCAATTTTTAAACTCAATGCCCCCGGCCGATGAAGGCAAGCATGCCGTAGGCCTTCTTAACTACCTTCTCCACCTGCATTGCCAATTTCAGTGACCTGTGTATCTGTACACCCAGATCCCTCTGCCTATCAATGTTCTTAAGGGTTCTGCCATTTACTGTATATTGCCTATCTGCAGTAGACATTCCAAAATGCATTAGCTCACATTTGTCCAGATTAAACTCCATCTGTCATCTGTCATTTGATTTATTATTGTCTCGTGTATTAGTATACAGTGAAAAATATTGTTTCTTGTGCATTATACAGGCAAAGCATACCGTACATAGAGTATATAGGGGAGAAGGAAAGGAGTGGAGAATGTAGTGTTACAGTCATAGCTAGGCTGTAGAGAAAGATCAACTTAATATAAGGCAGGTTCATTCAAAAGTCTGACAGCAGCAGGGAAGGAGCTGTTCTTGAGTCGGTTGGTACGTGACCTCAGACTTTTTCCCATGGAAGTGGAAGAGACAATGTCCGGGATGCGTGGGGTCCTTGATTTTGCTGGCTGCTGTTCTGAGGCAGCGGGAAGTGTAGACAGAGTCAACCGATGGGAGGCTTGTTTGTGTGATGGATCGGGCTACATTCATGATCTTTTATAGCTTCTTGCGGTCTTGGTCAGAGCAGGAGCCCACACCAAGCTCTGATACATCCTTTGATCTTTGAGCCCCCTTTTCTGGCAAAGTGCCAAGAGGTTACTGAAGTTGCTACAACTCACGCACGTGCTGTTAATATCGCTGGAGGGACATTATGCATTGGGGGTTCACCATTCAGGTGTGAGGGAAACTGGACCAACTGTAGACATACAGCCAGAACCCCCCTCCCGCCACCCCTGCACGCCTTCGCCCTCCCTTCCCCACTCCACCCACCACCCCCACACTCCTCCACTCTCCCTTCCCCACTCCACCCACCACCCCCACACTCCTCCACTCTCCCTTCCCCACTCCACCCACCACCCCCACACTCCTCCACTCTCCCTTCCCCACTCCACCCACCACCCCCACACTCCTCCACTCTCCCTTCCCCACTCCACCCGCCACCCCCACACTCCTCCACTCTCCCTTCCCCACACTCCTTCCTTTCCCTCTCTCCCCAGTGCCCTATCCCATTCCCCTGTCTCTGAGCTGCCACGTTTCAGCACCACCAGGTATTTTGCTGCGGCCAATTTGAAACAATTAAGAGTGCTTGGGGCTATAATTACCCATTGTGAGCTGTTTTAATATTTATTGGCAAAATACATCTCGCTGCATTTAACAGGTGTTCATTATGACAGAATTAAATAAAAGTATTAATTACCGAGGTGAGACAGAAAGGTGATTTTTGGATTGGGAATATTCTGTGTAAATCCAGCAGTGTGCTTCTGCCGGATTGGTTTGTCTTTTTCCCTGTTCAACCACTCTGCACTGGGCGGGTGAGCGTTAAACTTTGCCGAGGTTTTCCGGGAGGGGGTTATCCGGAGTCTCTCACATTCCCTCGGCCATTAATCTGGACCACAGTGTGAGAAGGCAGAGAGAGGGAATCTGTCAGAGGGCTGCCTCATTGAGCCACCACTCCACCTTCATCCCGAGCAGACAATTCTTGGTTTTTTTTAATGTCTTTGTTCAGGGAATGTCGCCAGTTAAGCAAACTTTGATTCACCACAGCAAATAACCCAAATGGTGCGAGGGATATAACTGCCCATTCATGCGGAGGCAGCACCGTATCTGGAATAGAGATACTCAAGCTATTGAGAGGGTGCAGAGGAGATTTACAAGGATGTTGCCTGGATTGGGAGGCATGCCTTATGAGGATAGGTTGAGGGAGCTCGGTCTCTTCTCCCCGGAGAGACGAAGGTTGAGAGGAGACCTGATAGGGGTTTATAAAATGTTGAGAGGAATAGATAGGGTGGATTCTCGGAGGCTATTTCCCAGGGCTGAAACGGTTGCCACGAGAGGACACAGGTTTAAGGTGCTGGGGAGCAGGTACAGAGAAGATGTTAGGGGTAAGTTTTTCACTCAGAGGGTGGTGAGTGAGTGGAATCGGCTGCCGTCAGTGGTGATAGAGGCGAACTCGCTGGGGTCTTTTAAGAGACTTCTGGATGAGTATATGGGATTTAATGGGATTGGAAGTTACAGATAGGCCTGGTAGGTAGGGATATGATCGGCGCAACTTGTGGGCCGAAGGGCCTGTTTGTGCTGTAATGTTCTATGCTCTATGATGTGATGTAGAGGGGTTAAGCGGACAATGTAGGAGACTGGGATGATTCAATATTAATGTAGCAAAGTATCAACACAGATAAGATGGGTTGAATGACCTCTTTTGCATTGTACTGTTCTGTAGTTTCATCAAATACAATTTACAGTTCCACAGCACAACGTAACTTATGGGAGCAAAATATATCACAGCACCTAAGTCAAACAACACTGAGTGTATCGCATCTGTACTGACCCACTGACAGTGCAGCACTCCCTCAGTACTGACCCTCTGACAGTGCGGCACTCCCTCAGCACTGACCCTCTGACAGTGCGGCACTCCCTCAGTACTGACCCTCTGACAGTGCGGCACTCCCTCAGCACTGACCCTCTGACAGTGTGGCACTCCCTCAGCACTGACCCTCTGACAGTGCGGCACTCCCTCAGCACTGACCCTCTGACAGTGCAGCACTCCCTCAGCACTGACCCTCTGACAGTGCGGCACTCCCTCAGCACTGACCCTCTGACAGTACGGCACTCCCTCAGCACTGACCCTCTGACAGTGCAGCACTCCCTCAGCACTGACCCTCTGACAGTGCGGCACTCCCTCATTCTGCACTGTAGGGTTTCTATGGTTCCAGCAGTTGGTACAATCAGAACCTGGCTGCACATTTTGAGAGTCACATTTTGTTCAAAGCAATGAAGTTTGATTTGAATTGAGATAAACATTGATGGGGGGCTGGAGAGAAGGTTTATCGTTGGAAAATCCGGAATTTTATCTGTACGGTTTCAACGGCCCATTTATTTGGCAGCTTGGGCTCCCCAAGCAGAATCACAAAATATTCAAAAATATATTTATTTGTCTCAGAGACAGGGTAACGGCCTGAGGAAAGTCTACAGGAATTTAGAAGCAAATATCGGTGAGCATACTCTGGAGATTTGGAGACGGTATGCTATTTGGATTATATCCTTAAGGGCAATGTACCAGCTGTGATGAAAGGGAAACTGTCAAAAAAGTCGAGAGCTTCATGTTTTTAGGTGTGCAGATCACCAACAACCTGTCCTGGTCCCCCCCCATGCTGACACTATAGTTAAGAAAGCCCACCAACGCCTCTACTTTCTCAGAAGACTAAGGAAATTTGGCATGTCAGCTATGACTCTCACCAACTTTTACAGGTGCCCCATAGAAAGCATTCTCTCTGGTTGTATCACAGCTTGGTATGGGCTCCTGCTCTGCCCAAGAGCACAAGAAACTGCCAAGTGTTGTGAATGCAGCCCAATCCAACATGCAAACCAGCCTCCCATCCATTGACGCTGCCTACACTTCCAACTGCCTCGGCAAAGCACAGCATAATTAAGGACCCCATGCAAAGAACAACAAAAATTACAGCACAGGGACAGGCCATTCGGTCCTCCAAGTCTGCACCAACCACGCTGCCCAACTTAACTAAAACCTCTTTTCCTTCCAGGGACCATATCCCTCTATTCCCACCTTATTTATGGATTTGTCAAGACACCCCTTAAAAGTCACTACCGTATCCGCTTCCATGACTTCCCCTGGCACCCACTACTCTCTGTGTAAAAAATCTTTTCACATACAGTGAAAAGTATTATTTCTTGCATGCCATCCAAACAAAACATACCGTTCATAGAGAAGGAAAGGAGAGGGTGCAGAATGTAGTGTTACAGTCATAACTAGGGTGTAGAGAAAGTTCAACTTATTGCGAGGAAGGTCCATTCAAGTCTGACAGTGGCAGGGAAGAAGCTGTTCTTGAGTCTGTTGGTACATGACCTCAGGCTTTTGTCTCTTTTCCTAATGGAAAAAGGTGGAAGAGAGAATGCCCATGGTGTGTGGGGTCATTAATTGTGCTGGCTGCTTTCCCAGGGCAGCGGGAAGTGTAGACAGAGTCAGTGGATGGGAGGCTGGTTCACGTGATGGCTTGGGCTACATTGTAAAAAGTCTGACAACACCAGGTTTTAGTCCAACCTGTTTATTTGATAATATACTCACAAGCTTTCGAGGGGACTGCCTCTTCGTCAGGTGAATGCAGAGTTCTGGCCTCAGACAGAGCATATAAAGCACAGACAGTTTAGAGATTACTGATTAGAATGCGAATCCTTACACCTAACCTGCTGTTCAAGACCTGAAGTGGCTGATAATGTGAGTGGAAGGAGCACTGATCACAGTTTAAAGAGATGTGTATTGTCTCCAGACAGTACAATAAGTGAGGTTTTGCAAACCCAGGCAAGTCACGGGGGTTACAGATAGTGCGACATGAACCCAAGATCCCTGTTGAGACCGTCCTCATGTGTGCGGAACTTGGCTATCAGTCTCTGTTCAGCGACTCTGCGCTGTCGTGTGTCGTGAAGGCCGCCTTGGAGAATGCATTTGGGCTACATTCACAGCCCTTTGTAGTTCCTTGTGGTCTTGGGCAGAGCAGGAGCCCATACCAAGCTGCGATACAACCAGAAAGAATGCTTTCTATGGTGCATCTGTAAAAGTTGGTGAGAGTCGTAGCTGACATGTCAAATTTCCTTAGTCTTCTAAGAAAGTAGAGGTGTTGGTGGGGCTTTCTTAACTATAGTGTCACCGTAGTTGATGCCTTATTTCCTTTTAATTATAAAACAAAGTCAGCTGTTCAACCTGTTCAATCTGCAGTGTCTCAATGGCTCCAGTGATTATTTTACCCAGCACAGTGCTGACTGCCTCTCTTCAGTTTACCAGCTTCCGGTTGGAATATAAACCACCACGGCTCGCTGTCATGACCCAAAACCAAAAATGAAAAGCAGGAGGAGGCCACTGGGCTGTTCCATGGCTGGTCTATGCTGATCTCAGTTCCTTCTCTGTGCCGTTTCCCCACAGCCATCCACTCCTCGATCTAGAGAATATTTATCCATCTCCACTGCTAAATATCCAGCCTCCATCACCCTTTGGGGCTGAGAATTCCAGAGATTCAGGCAGCCCCAGGTTCATAGTCATTTACCATTTAAGATACATTGCGAAGTTCCCCCTCAGTTCCCTCCTCTCAAGGCTGAGTGAACTTCTTGCTTGAAACTGGATTTAGAACCTGAAACGTTCAAACAGAATCCTGCAGTGATCCACTTTACCGCGTTCTGAGAGGTACATCATAGAATCCCTTACAGTACAGAGTGAAGCCATTCAGCCCATCTTACTCTGGACCACCCACTGCCCTAACCCCATAACCGTAAACATTAATCTCGCTAATCCCCCGAACCTGACATCTTTGGACACTAAAGGGTAATTTAGCACAGCCAATCCACTTAACCTGCACATCTTTGGATCCTAAGGGGCAATTTAACATGGCCAATCCACTTATCCTGCACATCTTTGGACAATAAGGGGCAATTTAACATGGCCAATCCACCTAAACTGCACATCTTTGGACACTCAGGGGCAATTCTGCATGGCAATCCACCTAACCTGCACATCTTTGGAGTGTGGGAGGAAACCGGAGCACCCAGAGGAAACCCACGCAGTCATGGGGAGGATGCGCAAAGCCCATATGGACAGTGACCCTGAGGCCGGAATTGAACCCAGAGCCCTGGCACTGCGAGACAGTGCTAACCGCTGTGCCACTGTGCCATCTTCATGGTATAACTAATACCAATTCATGGTGTAACTGCTGACACCAGGCGAGGTGTGGGGAGACCACATCAGAACCTGTGCCGTGTCTGTGAGAGGAGCAGGATCTGTCTGTGGATTCACACAGGCTGCATTGCATTGGCTTGTCACAGGCAGCACTGAGCTCAAACCTGGCTCACGGCCAACACTCGGAGTGCAGGTTTCTGGCAAGTCAGTCGATCTTGATGGCGCGTCTGGTGCTTTTTTTAGAGACAAGTATTTAATTTCACACCATTCTAATTTAAAAAGGACTGATGGGATGTACCCAGCATGCCAAACAGACTGGTGCCATTTTGGAGCAATCCTACATGGGTAACACATTACTTAACTTCATAACATATTGTGGCGCCGAATGACTTCATTTTCAAATTCATTTCCAAGCCAGAGCTGTCTGGAGCATAAAATCAGCTTCCCTTTATTTCCTTCAAGGGGTGCAAGCCCCACTGGCCACACCCAGTATTTGTTGTCCATCCCTCGTTGACCCATTGAGAAGGTGGTGTTGGATGAGTTGCCTTCTCGAGCCGCTGCAATGCAGGTGGTTTTACCGAGGTGGAAAGTTCTGGTCTTCGGGATGTTTTGGATGTGTGATTGGGAGCTCGTTTCCAGCTCGAATAAGACAAGAGAAATGTAGACCTTTGAGAACTGGTTCAGCCTCAGGTTTGTCAGGGGGATGGACGGAGTCTGATCACAGGGGATGGGTAATAACGGAGAGCAAGCAACATGGGGGTATTTTCCTCTCACATTTTCATTGGGTGGGATTGGTGATGGGATTGGAAAAACCCAAGAGAGGCCCACATCGCGATTCACACCAATATAAAGGTGATTGTACCCGTCCCTCACCAATGACGTGATGGGAACTCCAAGGGCCACTGGAATAAATTAGTGTCTGGATATCTGCCCCCTAGGTCTGATAACTCCCCCCCCGCCACCCCCATTATATTATTCACTCACGCTGACATGAATTAGGACAGGCCTCCCAGAGTGTGCACCGATAACCAGAACCTGACAGAGGATTCCAGGTGACTGCATTGTTCAGGGGAAAGGAGGTCATGTGCAGGCACTGACCCCTGCAACTGCTCCCTGGCGCTGCCCCGACACTGCCCCTGGCATGATCTCCTGGCACTGCCCCCTGGCACTGCCCCCGGCACTGCCCCCTGGCACTATCCCCTGCCCAGGCAGTTCCAGAGAGCAGTGCCAGGGTCAAGTGCCAAGGGGAGTAGTGTGAAGCAGGGTGCATGGGAAGGCGGGGGGGGGGAAGTGGGGGCTGGCAACAGAGGGGATTGATGTTGTATAGGGTATTCTATTTTAAACTTTGTCTATTGGGCCAGCCTTTAAAAAAAGCACCCCCCCCACCCCACCAACCCTCCCCTTGTCATGAAGCTGCTGGCGGGACGGAGACTCCAGAGTGGGACGTGTCCCTTACACCGTTTTCCTTTCAATCGGATGGACAATATGGCAGCTTCAACCCAGCTTTTCCTGCCCCTGTGACACTCCGCAAATTTCAGGGAACATTCCGCTGAGTGCCATCTCCACCTTCCCGGTGTTTATCTGGGGGAGATTTCGACGCATCCTCAATGGTGGCTGGGCAGTCTGATAACTTAGCAACGGTGGAAGAGTTGGGAGAGGTGGTGGGTAGGTGGTGCTGGGGTGTAAAAACCGGCAAGTTTCTGAATGGAGGAGGGACTGGGGGTGGTGGTGGTGGGGGCTTTGGGGGGGTGGGGGGGAGGGTTGCGAGTCGTGTGTCAGGACGGAGCTTGGGGGGAGTTGGGGGGGTGGATTAGGAAACCTCTCGAAACAACCCATGGGGGCGGTACTGATCACTGTTCTGTATCATCTCTTCCTCAATGCCAACAAAACGAAGGAGATTGCCATCGACTTCAGGAAGCATAAAGGAGAACATGCCCCTGTCTACATCAACAGGGGTGAAGTAGAAAGGATCGAGAGCTTCAGATTTTTAAGTGTTCCCCAGATCACCAATAACCTGTCCTGGTCCCCCTCCATGCTGACACTATAGTTAAGAAAGCCCCACCAATTTTCTCAGAAGACTAAGGAAATTTGGCATGTCACTGACCACACTCACCAACTTTTACAGATGCACCATAGAAAGCATCCTTTCTGGTTGTATCACAGCTTGGTCTGGGCTCCTGCTCCGTCCAAGACCACAAGGAACAACAGAAGGTCATGAATGTAGCCCAGTCCATCACACAAACCAGCCTCCCTTCCATTGACTCTGTCTACACTTCCCGCTGCCTCAGCAAAGCAGCCAGTATAATTAAGGACCCCACACACCCCGGACATTCTCTCTTCCACCTTCTTCCCTTGGGAAAAAGATACAAAAGTCTGAGGTCACGCACCCACCGACTCAAGAACAGCTTCTTCCCTGCTGCTGTCAGACTTTTGAATGGACCTACCTTGCAGTAAGTTGATCTTTCTCTACACCCTAGCTATGACTGTAACACTACATTCTGCACTCCCTCCTTTCCTTCTCTATGAACGGTATGCTTTGTCTGTATAGTGCGCAAGAAACAACACTTTTCACTGTATGTTAATACATGTGACAGTAATAAATCAAATCAAATCAAAATTCTGATGGGTGGGTAACCCCTTTGAGTTTAACTGTCCCCATCCCTGGCCTGGGTAGAATTCCCAAAGGTCCCTGAAGTTGGTTGTATTCCAGTGTCTGGCTTTAATATTACACAGAGCACAGGCCAGAAATGAACCTCACTGACATAAAATAGCCTCGTGTCACTTACACAAGCTTGTAACACTTTGCATTTTTGTAATGAGCGTGATTTGTAATCACTGGGCATTAGTTATGTGACTGATAGGTGATGAAGTAACTCTGGCAAACCTTCAACTGATTAGTGTATTGTGTAAAAAAATTACCAAACAATCATTTAATTAACAAACTGATACATACATCTGTCTATTCTTCATGAGGAGCTGTCGGAATGCTTTAAGAAGCAGGTTCCAGATTAGCCACCTGATTGTCATCTCTCACCCTGCTGGAGTGGATGAGATGCCTCCCCCCAACAATTGCGGACTTGTCGCCCTTCCCCATTGATCACTGCAGAGTGGCAGCGGCTCCTCCCCCATTAGGGCGGCACGGTGGCACAGTGGTTGGCACTGCTGCTTCACAGCTCCAGGGTCCCAGGTTCGATTCCTGGCTCGGGTCACTGTCTGTGTGGAGTTTGCACATTCTCCTCGTGTCTGCGTGGGTTTCCTCCGGGTGCTCCGGTTTCCTCCCACAGTCCAAAGGTGTGCGGGTTAGGTTGATTGGCCATGCTAAGAAATTGCCCCATAGTGTCCAAGGATGCATGGGTTAGTGGGTATAATATATAGGGATGTGGGGATAGGGCCTGGGTGGGATTGTGTTCAGTGCAGACTCGATGGGCCAATGGACCTCTTTCTACACTGTAGGGTTCTATGATTCTATGATTCCATGATTAGCCCCTCCTCACATTAGCCCCTACCCACATTAGGCCCTCTGCCCACAAGCCCGTCCCCTTCTTAGCCCTTCCTCACATTTGGCCCCCCCATTAGCCCCAACCCCTGGCACTATTCAGTGGGTATTGCCCAGGCGCCAGTTTGACACTGCCCAGGTGACACCCTCCCCTTGCCCTTGGTCTCCCTGGAAGGGCTTCAGTGGCCTCTGGTTCCACAGGTGAGGTCAAGTCGACTGCTCCCCATTCACGGGGAGGATGGTTGTTCCTCGCCGGCGAGAGCCTTTCCCAGCGAGTTCATTAAGCGGCGGCCGATCCCAGACTGAGAGCTGAGATCGCTAAGCAGATCCAAATGCCCATTTTTAATAAGTTTGCCTCCAGCCCATTTCCGGTGAAAGACTGTCCCGAAATCCGGCACTCGTAAAATGGTGCGGCCACAAAACACCCGGGACCAATCATGCTCAACATTTTACAGCCCAACATTACCCTCACACCATACACGAAAGTGGGTGTAACACGATGGTAAAATCACCCCCTAAGGTGTAATTTAGCTGGGCTAATCAACTTAAAACTACACATCTTTCAGATTGTGGGAGGAAACGGAGCACTCAGAGGAAACCCACGCAGACACAGGGAGAACGTGCAGACTCTGCACAGTCATATCAGTCAGAATATTAGGGTGAACTCTCTGCTCCTTTCCAATAGCATGTGATCTTTCTCATCCAGCGAAGAGAAAAGGGCACAGCTAGAATTCTCCGGTTGTTTGCTAGTGGTGGTGTCTCGGGTCCATCTGGCAGCTCACTCTGCAATGGATTTCCCAGTGGCGTGGGGTGGCTCCAATGGGAAATGCCATTGACAATGGCATGTCCAGAAGATCCCACTGTGAGCTCTCGGTGGGATCTTCTGGATACAACATTGTCAATGGCATTTTCCATCAGAGCCACCCCATGCCACTCAGAAACCCACTGTGGCTGACAATAATCCCATTGCTCCACCAACCCTTTGGGTGAGATGTTAAACTGAGACCCTGGCTTGTACATCTAACCCAAAGGACAGCTCCTCCAACAGTGCAGCACTCTCTCAGTATTGTACTCAAATATTAGTCCTCAGGTCCAAGAGTGGGATTTGCTGTAGAGCAGAGAGCTCTGCCCCATCGAGCCACAGCTGAACCCTCACTATCCGTGATGTAATATCCGCAAAAAGCATCTGTGGTCATTGTCAGGCACCACTCATATTGGGTCTACCCTAATCATTATGCCCATCGATTAACAGCCAACAATACTTATTATTTATTGCTGCTGTGATGCATTACCTCATCAAAATAAGGACAGCCCAGTGGCACGGTGGTTAGCACAGTGCCAGGGACCCAGGTTCGATTCACAGCTTGGGTGACTGCCTGTGCACCGTCTGCACATTCTCCCAGTGTCTGTGTGGGTTTCGTCCCGGCGCTCCGGTTTTCTCCCACAGTCTGAAAGACGTGCTGGTTAGCTACATTAGCTATGTTAAATTCTCCCTCAGTGTACCCAAAAAGACGCCAAAGTATGGCAACTAGGGGATTTTCACAGTAACTTCATTGCAGTGTTAGTGTAAGCCTACTTGTCACAGTAAGAAATCAAATTAAGCTTTGAGTCAGAACCTTTAGCAGGCAAGAGTGGTGGAGGGGAGGGGAGATAGTTAGATACCTGAATTTAATACTGCAGGATGCATGTTTACTACAGCTGTACAACATTTCTCTGCTGGCTATTTTAACAGAGATGTTAACTGGATTACATCAAATGCCTGTGAGATGGTGATGGAGGAATATCAGAGACACATTAAGTGCTTGTCTGATAGGATTGACAAAACACATTTCCAGTTTTAAATTACCAAGTGCTCTCAAGCCTTCCCTCACCCACTACTTGATCTGGCTCATCACAAGAAGGGAAGTATCTGCAGATTGCCCTTCAACACAGCAGCTGATGACACGCACTCTGGATGTGACTCTGGATCTGTCTATCAACCTGTGATTTTACCATCACTGCCAAAGACTTTGCAGCAATTGGCCTCAGATAACTATCTAATTCTTCTGTTTGGAAAGAATGCAGTCATCATGCTGAATAAATGGATTTTAGCCACTGTGACAGCTCCTGAGAATCATTCTGATTTCTCTCTGCTGAAATTAATCTAAACACTTTATTAATCCAAGTTAATAAGTATAAACATATTCATTTCTTTTTCTCCCACCTGGAAGAATATAAATCTTTGCATCGCTTTTGCAAACCTTCACATCGATAAGTGCAATTTGTTGTTTGAAGTGTATTAGGTGTGGCAGCATTCATACTGCTCGGACAGTGGGTTTTACAGGCAGGTGTTAAGGACTGAACATTGGCCGAAACCCTCGGGAATTTGATTTGATTAATTATTGTTACATGTACTGGCACACAGTGAAAAGTATTGCTCCTTGTTCCGACGCAGAGGTTGAGAAGCCACGATGAATCCCCCAAAGAGAACTACCCCACTTAGTAATCTGTTCAAAGCATGTGGGAGGATGTGTGAACTATTTTTCATTCGCGGTTAGAGGTTCGTTAACAGAAATATCCAGCACTCACTTTAAGTGAACAAATAACAAGTTATTTATTTAACCAACCGGGAGCTTTAACTAACCAAGTAACATATTGGTTAAAGTAAGATACTATTGGAATGCTGTTCAAATAAATACAAGGACCATTCATTACCAAAAATAAAACATTTTAGTCACTCTCAAAAAAAAATATACAACCAGGTGTTTTGGCTTTGGAAAAATCTTTGGAGTTCTTCTGTTGATTGTGCTGTGTATAAGCTGTTTCTGAATTTTGGTACTCCAGATGGAGAGTTATCTGAAGAGCTAAGTTAAGCTGGCAGGGAGCTGCTCTTGCTCTCTCTAGGTGTTGAGAGATGGCAGCTCTTCAGCTGAGCCACTCCAGGCCAGCTATTGAGCTCCTCTTTATTACTGTGATGACCTATCAATTTTCCCACACCAGGATTGGCCAGATGTTGCCAACAACGGTAAATTTAAATTTGATAGGTTCCTGTTAGCTGAGTCTTTTCTTTAAACCGATTGGCTGCTGAATTCAAAAGTTTGCAAAGCCTGTTATGAATATTGCAATCTGTGTACCCTGTGCATTTTAAACATCCAACATCAAACAAAACCAGCTTTCAAAGGGACCACACTTCACAAACTCAACTTCACAACATTTTTGCGCACTATACAGACAAAGCATACGGTTCATGGAGAAGGAAAGGAGAGAGTGCAGAATGTAGTGTTACAGTCACAGCTAGGGTGTAGAGGAAGATCAACTTAATGTGAGGTAGGCCCATTCAAAATTCTGATAGCAGCAGGGAAGAAGCTGTTCTTGGGTTGGTTGGTGCATGACCTCAGACTTTTGTATCTTTTGCCTGACGGGAGAAGGTGGAAGAGAGAATATTCGGGGTGTGTGGGGTCTCTGATTATGCTGGCTGCTTTTCCGAGGCAGCGGGAAGTGTGGACAGAATCAATGGTTGGGAGGCTGGATTGAGTAATGGATTGGGCTACATTCACGATCTTTTGTAGTTTTTTGCAATCTTAGTCAGAGCAGCAGCCGTACCAAGCTGTACAACTGGAAAGAATGCTTTCTCGCAGAGAAAAGCTAAATATGTTAGATACCAGGAACCCAAAATGAAAACAGCAACTGAAGGAGACAACCAGCAGTGTGAGGTGTGCAAAGCTTCCTTTAACTTATCACTCTCTTCTGCATTGATCCTGCTCCCCAGCCAATCGCAGACCATCACCTCGATCCCAAACTTCCTTAAACATTGGGCTGTGATCCTCCGCCCTCACCCGTGGCTGGGATTCTCTGACTTCCCCCATGGCTGGGATTCTCCAGCCTCACTGGTGGCTGGAATTCTCCAACCTTGCCCGGGGCTGGGATTTTCCAGACTTGCCCCAGGTTGGATTCTCCGACCTCACCAGTGGCTGGGACTTTCCAGTCTCGCCGGTGGCTGGGATTCTCCGACCTTGCCCATGGCTGGGATTGTCCGACCTTGCCCGTGGCTGGGGTTCTCCGACCTTGCCCGTGGCTGGGATTCTCCGACCTTGCCCGTGGCTGGTATCCCTCCAGTCCTGCTGCAGTGCGTGAAGATGTGGCTGAGCGCCAAATTCCCTGTTCTCACTGCCAGTGGGTGATGGGGCCCCGTTATTAACTCTTTAGAAATCCTGAGGTGGGTCATTGGTGTGAAATGTGTTCCTCCCTTGATGGATGTTTCCAAACAGTCGGAATATTTTCAGCATTTTCCAGTTCTGTGGCTGGGGACCTGCTCCACCCTTTTCCAACATCTCCCGTATTTCCATGGAGAAAATGGAGGTGGGAAATTCCAAACCCTTTTCTTCTCGAAGCTCTTGGCTCTTGTTGATTCTGAGTTCTATATTCTGCGAGCTTGCGTCATGCGATACCATCATTAGGACAATTTGCCAGAGGGACAGAGAAAGGAGTTATTCACTGCCAAGGACAAGGGACTTGATGTTATCGACATGGAATAGGCATCATTCACATAACTCAGTCTTTATTCATAGACCAGAGCTTGAATTCATGATTATTTATAACATACCAACTGCTGCAGCACCGAGAAAGGGGAACAGCTACACAGACACACAGCCAGGCCCAGGGTACACTGCATTGCAGCAGTGTAGCTCTGAGGGAGGTTTATATTGATGGAATGCTACAACTAAGGAAGTGTTTCACTGAGGGAATATTGCAGTGAGGCAGTGCTCCAAAGAGGCAATATAGGAGGCAGATTCGATAGGGTCTTTTAAGAGACTTTTGGATAAGCACATGGGACTTAGTAAGATAGAGGGTTATAGTTAAACTTAATAGGTAGGAACATGTTCAGCGCAACTTGTGGGCCGAAGGGCCTGTTTGTGCTGTAGTTTTTCTATGTTCTAAGTTGGCACAGTGGATAGCTCTGTTGCCTCTCAGTGCCAGGGACTGGAGTTCGATTCCCGGCTTAAGAGTTGTGCGGAGTTTGCATGTTCTCCCCGTGTCAGCGTGGGTTTCCTCCAGGTGCCCCGGTTTCCCCCCACAGTCCGAAAGACGTGCTGGTTAGGGTGCATTGGCCGTGCTATATTCTCCCTCAGTGTAACCCAAACAGGGGCCAGAGTGTGGCAACTAGGGGACTTTCACAATAACTTCATTGCAGTGTTAACGTCAGCCTAATTGTAACACTAATAAATAGGCTTTTTAAAACTGAAGGAATGGTGCAATGAGGGAACAATGAGGCTGCAATTAGAATATGCAACGTTAAGGCAGTGTTGTTCAGAGATTGTGCTTCAAGAATCTCTTAGAAACATTGAAACATAGACAGGGATTTTCTACCACACTTATCACAAAACCCTAAAATTCCACCTAAGGTCAAAGGAACTTCCCATGCTCTGCCCCTCACCCGCTCCGATTCCCATAGGAGGTGGGGAGGTAAAATTCTGATCCTAGATGCAGGAGTAGGCCATTCAGTCCTTCCAGCCTGCTTTACCATTCATCCAGATTGTAGCTGATCATTGAATTCAATATCCAATTTCCACCCCCCCCACCCCCCTCCCCCCCCCCCCCCCCCCCCCCCCCCCCACACCCCTGCTTCCTCCCAGATCCCTTTAGCCCCAAGAACTATATCTAATTTCTTCTTGAAATCACACAATGTTTTATAAATGACCTGGATGAGGAAGTGGAGGGATGGGTTGGTAAGTTTGCCGATGACACGAAGGTTGGTGGTGTTGTGGATAGTCTGGAGGGATGTCAGAAGTTGCAGCAAGACATTGATAGGATGCAAGACTTGGCGGAGAAGCGGCAGATGGACTTCAACCCGGATAAGTGTGAAGTGGTCCATTTTGGCAGGTCAAATAGGATGGCGGAATATAATATTAATGGTAGGACTCTTGGCAGTGTGGAAGATCAGCAGGATCTTGGGGTCCGGGTTCATAGGACGCTCAAAGCAGCTACGCAGGTAGAGGATGTGGTTAAGAAGGCGTATGGTGTACTGGCCTTCATCAATCGAGGAATTGTGTTTAGGAGTCGGGAGATAATGCTGCAGTTTTATAGGACCCTGGTCAGACCCCACTTGGAGTACTGTGCTCAGTTCTGATTGCCTCACTACAGGAAGGATGTGGAAGCCATAGAAAGGGTGCAGAGGAGATTTACAAGGATGTTGCCTGGATTGGGGAGCATGCCTTATGAAGATAGGTTGAGGGAGCTCAGCCTTTTATCCTTGGAGAGATGAAGAATGAGAGGTGACCTGATAGAGGTTTATAAGATGTTGAGAGGTATTGATCGAGTGGATTCTCAGAGGCTTTTTCCCAGGGCTGAAATGGCTGCCACAAGAGGACACAGGTTTAAGGTGCTGGGGAGTAGGTACAGAGGAGATGTCAGGGGTAAGTTTTTCATTCAGAGAGTGGTGGGTGCGTGGAATGGGCTGCCGGCAACGGTGGTGGAGGCAGGTTCGATAGGGTCTTTTAAGAGACTTTTAGGTAAGTACATGGAACTTAGTAAGATAGAGGGTTATAGGTAAGCCTAGTAATCTCTAAGGTAGGGACATGTTCGGCACAAATTTGTGAGCTGAAGGGCCTGTATTGTGCTGTAGTGTTTCTATGTTTCTCTGTTTCTATGTTTTGACCTCAACTACTTTCTGTGAGAGTGAATTCCACACATTCCCCGCCCTCTGGGTGAAGAAATTTCTCCTCACCTCAGTTCTGAAAGGTTTACCCCTTATCCTCAAACTATGACCTCCTAGTTCTGGACTCCCCCACAATTGGGAACATTCTTTCAACACCTTTTGTGATCGATGGAATGGATTGTAGCTCATGTGTTGGAGAAGTCATTTCTGGAAACATTTAATCATTGGTGGTGTGGAGGGTGGTGGGGGGATGTTGGGGGGGGGGTGGTGGATAGATGGTGGGGAGTGATTTGGGTGATAAATTGCCCCTATTGTTGCCTGGTGAGTGGGAGGCATTAGAAAAAGTGCAGGAAAATTTGGATTCAAGGAAATTTTTCAGGGTGGAAATGTAATGGAGTGAAGGGGTTAGTGAGATACTTCCAGAATACACGGTTCGGTTAGAGGGGATCGTAACTGACAGTGACGGGAGAGCAGACTGCAAGGGGAACAGTGTGACAGAATGGACCATGGAGATCAGTGAGGACAAGGCCATGGCAGTGGAGGGGGATTGTGAAATCAATTGGGGTAAGAGGAACATGCGTTGTATCCTTGTGGGAAATGTGGATAATTGTTAAGTCTAATCATTCAGACAACAGCTCCAATCACAATGTTCCCAAGGGTCCCGTGACATGAACATATCCCAATGTGTGAGCTGGTCTTTAGTGTAGAAGAAAGAAAGCGGTAAATCATATCACCAAATGTTCACCAATTGTTTATTGGTCGCGTTTATGGAGTTAGTAGAAATCTCAATTATTGTAGCGTGTTAACAGCTTTCTGTTGAATAGATTTTAATTTATGGCAATAATGTAATACTGTTCAACATCTGTTAATCTGTTTTTTTTAATAATTTTGATGTCGTAGGTTTCTGCAATTTAATTACTGGGATTCTCCAATCGCCAGAAATGTCAATCACTGATTCAAGGGTTTAAATCAAGCTTGAGAGAAGACAATACAAATCACCCAGTTCACAATGGTTCAAATTTCAGCCTTGCTCTTAAAAATCATTGCCTTATTGATGTGACATTTATAGCTGTGGTCAGATACTGTGTGCTGTTAGTGAATATTTCAGATTGGTACAGCAGTGAGACTTTTAAAAATTCATTAACAGAATGTGAGTGTCGCTGGCTGGGCCAGGATTCATTGCCCATCCCTAATTGCCCCTTGAGAAGGCAGTGGTGAGCTGCCTTCTTGAATCGCTGCACTCCATGTGGTGTAGGTATACCCACAGTGCTGTTAGGGAGGTGGTCCAGGATTTTGACCAAGTCAGGATGGTGAGTGGCTCAGAGAGGGACTTGCAAGTGGTGGGGTTCCCACACTTCTGCCATGTTTCTCTTTCCAGATGTCAGAAGTCCTGGGTTTGGAAGGTGCTGTCCATAAGGAACCTTGATAAGTTCCTGCAGAGCATCTTTTCTCTGGGGGAGGAACATTGCTAGATTGAAGGTGCTGGCAGCTTGATGCTATTTTTATTCATTTCAATTTCACAACAAGATACCATGACGATGGCCTAGTGATAGAACACAGAGCATAGAACATTACAGCACAGTACAGGCCCTTCGGCCCTCGATGTTGCGCCAACCAGTGGGACCAATCTAATGACCCTCTAACCTAAACTAATCCAATGTTATCCATATGCCTATCCACTGACCATTTGAATGCCCTTATATTATTGCTAGACTAATAATTCAGAAACTCAGCAAATGTTCTGGGGAACCGGGTTCAAATCCCGACACAGAAGTTGGTGGAATTTGAATTCAATAAAAAGAATCTGGAATTAAGAATCTACTGACAACCATGAAACCATTGTCAATTGTTGGAAAAACTCTGGGTCACTAATCTCCCTTTAAAGAAGGAAATCTGCCGTCCTTACCCAGTCTGGCCTACATGTGACTCCAGAGCCACAGCAATGTGGATGACTCTCAACTGACCCCTGAACAAGGGCAACTAGGGATGGGCAATAAATACTGGCCCAGCCAGTGATGCCCATGTCCCATGAATGAATGAAAAAACTCAAAAACTAACCAACTCCACTCCAAAAACTCTCCCATCCCTCACACTACTCCACTCACCCCCACTACCTCAGACCACTCCACTCTTCCTCACACTCTCATTCCATTCCACTCTCCCTCACCCCAGTCTCTCTCACCCTACTCCACTCTCCCTCACTCCACTCTCCCTCACTCCACTCTCCCTCACTCCACTCTCCCTCACTCCACTCTCCCTCACATGACTCCACTCTCCCCCACGCCACTGTCCCCCACTCCACTCTCCCTCACTTCCTCACCCCACCCCACTCTCCCTCACCACACTCTCCCTCACCCCACTCCATTCACCCTCACTCCATCCTCTCTCCCTCACTCCATCCTCTCTCCCTCACTCCATTCTCTCTCCCTCACTTCACCCTCCCTCTCCCTCACTCCACACTCCCTCTCCCTCGCTCCACTCTACTCACTCTACTCTCCCTTAATCCACTACACTCTCCCTCACTCCACTCTCCCGCACCATACTCCTTCACTCCACTCCACTCTCCCATACTCCACACTCCCTCATTCTTTCACCCTACTCCACTCTCCCCCAAGTGCTGAGGGCTAACTCAGCAGTGACTGAACCTGTGAGCTGGATGAGGAGTGTATCTCAGTGCCCTATCTGAGTGATGGAGCTCAGTGCCCTATCTGAGTGATGGAGCTCAGTGCCCTATCTGAGTGATGGAGCTCAGTGCCCTATCTGAGTGATGTATCTCAGTGCTCTATCTGAGTGATGGAGCTCAGTGCTCTACCTGAGTGATGTATCTCAGTGCCCTATCTGAGTGATGTATCTCAGTGCCCTATCTGAGCGACGGAGCTCAGTGTCCTATCTGAGTGATGGAGCTCAGTGCCCTATCTGAGTGATGGAGCTCAGTGCCCTATCTGAGCTACGGAGCTCAGTGCCCTATCTGAGCGACGGAGCTCAGTGCCCTATCTGAGTGACGGAGCTCAGTGCCCTATCTGAGTGACGGAGCTCAGTGCCCTATCTGAGTGACGGAGCTCAGTGCCCTATCTGAGTGACGGAGCTCAGTGCCCTATCTGAGTGACGGAGCTCAGTGCCCTATCTGAGTGACGGAGCTCAGTGCCCTACCTGAGTGATGTATTTCAGTGCTGTATTTCAGTGATGATATTCCTCTCACTCTGAGTTTCTGGAACATGTTCTGTGTTAAACACTTCCAGCAACAATCTGGATGAGTCAGAGATGTTCAGTTATGTGTGCAAATGTTAGCCCATCACATTTTGCTTCATTTAAGTTATTTATATCTTCCCTGAGTTGTTGTAAAACAGATAGTTAATCACATCATTTGTCAAAGAGCAGGTTTTAATTGTTTCTGTTGGATTTGTGAGCGGTATCTTTCTTTCTTCCTGCTTTGTTCTGTGAAAGATACTAACTGAGCCTTGGGTCTTTGGCAGGAATTCCTCCACACTTGGACCCTGACCTGCAGAGTTTTTCCAGCATTTTCTGTCATTCTTTACGTTGCTTGGTGTTTCGCTGAGGGATTTGCAGCTTTGTATCAAAGAGCTGAGAATTCCCACCCAAGGTCATTGGACCTTTGGACAGTCCGATCCCTATTCCCAGATTAACCCTCGGTAAGATCCTGTTTAACCGTTTGATTCTCGGAGCTCGGGTTATGTGGCCAATATCGTCTCCTCACTGCAGCATCCAGCTGTTTCTTTAATGTAAAACCCAAATACTGTATGTGCTGGAAACCTGAGCAGAAATTGTTGGAAATACTCCCCAGGTCAGGCAGTGTCCATGGAGGGTAATAACAGTGGGAATAAGAACATAAGAACTCAGAGCATGGTAGCCATTCGGCCCCTCGAGCCTGCTCCACCATCCAATAAGATCATGGCTGATCTTTTCGTGGACTCAGCTCCACTTACCCACCTACTCACCATAACCCTTAATTCACTGTTCAAAAATTTATCTACTCTTGCCTAATAATGTTCAATGAGGTAGCTTCAACTGTTTCACTGGACAGGGAATCCACAGATTCACTATCCTTTGTGTGAAGAAGTTCCTCCTCAACTCAGTCCTAAATCTGCTCCCCCTTATTTTGAGGCCATGCCCCTTAGTTCTAGTTTCACCCGCCAGTGGAAACAACTTCCCTGCTTCTATCTTATCTATTCCGTCCATAATCTTATATGTTTCTATAAGATCTCCCCTCATTCTTCTGAATTCCAATGAGTATATCCCCAGTCTACTCAGTGTCTCCTCATAAGCCAACCCTCTCAACTCCGGAATCAACCTAGTGAATCCCCTCTGTACCCTCTCCAGTGCCAGTATATCTTTTGAATTCCCCAGCCATTTATGCCAGTGGGATTCTCTTGTCCCACTGGTGGTGTACTCCCTGCTATGGATTTTCCCAATGGCGTGGGGGTGGCTTCAATGGGAATTCTTAGTGACAGCGACAGGACCAGAAGATCCCATCGCCAGTGAACGGTGCACAGCCTCCCACCACCGAGAGGGGAAGGCCAGAGAATCACAGCCAACATTTATCTGATGAAGGTCATCAACTTGAAATGTTAATTCCCTTTTTCTCTTGTAAGGTCCATTCATTCCTCTGAATAGACAAAGATGGCATTTGTTCAATGTTTAAATGAGTTTCTTTTATTGGTCAAAGCTTAAAACTAAATTATTACAAAAGAGAAAAGTAAAGAGAAAAGTTAGAGGGAGAGAGAGGGAGACTGGCTTCTTCTGCCAGTCCTGTACTGATCAGAACAGAACTCAGGAACAAGGCTGAGCTGACCTGAAACTACAATGTATACGATTCATTGTCTTGCTATCAAAATTGTTTGGCACATGTTGTCTCTGACTTGGAGAAAGCGGCCTGGCAGACGTTGTCGATGAAACCCCTGCCTTGCTTGCATCGTACCTTCAAAAATGTACCTTCAATTTCTGGCTAACCCAGCATGCCTTCTCAGTTTTAAAATGTGGTCCAGTTTGCTTTATAAGTTAGCAGTGTTAGTTAACCCTTACAGTCTAGCATTTAAATGTAATTGCATTGGCAGAAATGTCTTAAAATGAGGTCTTTGCATCAATGAAGTAATCCATACACAGGACCCTTCACAGGTGCTCTATGACCTGCTGCGTTTTTCCAGCATTTTCTGTGTTTTTTTTTCAAATGTGCCTTGGTTTCATTGCCCTTCCAGCTGTTAAACAATCTCTGTGGAAATAATTGGAATTCTGACGCCTTCCCTTCACTGAATCCTCTGGTCCTGTTACTCTGTCCCTGAAGGTTTAACTCTGATTTGATTTTATCCCTTTGCGGAGGGTGTGGCCTCACTCGGAGCCATCTGCAATGATCCGGTAATATAAACCATTTCTCATAGCTCTGCTGGGTAAGGCCTGAGCAGCTTCAGAGCCTGTCCACTACCCGGTGCCCCCTCGCTGTGTGGACCGAGACTCCGAGCGACTCGTCAATGCACTGACCTTTATTCAGGATGAGGCTGACAGGGACAAGATTTATTGTTTCATTCTGCCCCTTCAGAAGGTGCTGTTAAACCTTCTCTTGAACTTGAACCATAGAAACTAGAAGCAGGAGGAGGCCATTTGGCCCTTCGAGCCTGTTCCACCATTCATTTTGATCACGGCTAATCATCAAATTCAATATCCTGATCCCCCTTTCCCCCCATAATTCCTTGAGGGTGACACAGTGGGTTAGCATTGCTGCCTCACAGCACCAGGGACCCGGGTTTGATTTCCGGCTTGGGTAACTGTCTGTATGGTGTTTGCACATTCTCCCTGTGTCTGTGTGGGTTTCCTCCGGGTGCTCCAGTTTCCTCCCAGTCTGAAAGACGGGCTGGTTAGGTGGATTGACCATGCTAAATTCTCCCTCCGTGTACCTGAACAGGTGCCCGAGTGTGGCAACTCGGGGATTTTCACAGTAACTTCATTGCAGTGTTAACGGAAGCCTACTTGTAACGCAAAGAAATCAACTTCAGACTTTAAAACTGAGCCCCCAGAGCAATATCTAATTTCTTCTTGAAATCACACAACATTTTGGCCTCAACTACTTTCTGTGGGAGTGAATTCCACACAATCCCCACCCTCTGGGTGAAGAAATTTCTCCTCACCTCAGTCCTAAAAGGTTTACCCCTTATCCTCAGACTGTGACCCCTAGTTCTGGACTCCCCCACCATCAGGAACAATCTTTCTGAACTCAGCATCGTTGTGGAGACCTGATGAATGTTCTCCCACGTTGTGTTGGTTGGAGCTGCAGGATTCTCACTCAGTGCTGTTGAAGTTTGCCCCATGCCGGGTGATGTGTATGTCACGTTCACCAGGGATGCCCAGATCATGCTGAGTGCAGGATTTATGAATCAAGACTCCTTCGCCCATTGTCTGCTCAGCAGGACACTGAGGCCAACTCCTCCGTCCCACTATTCTGCTCTGGCTTAGGTAAACTAAGGGCCCCATTCTGAATCTTAAACCAATTCCATTGGCAAAGGCCCAAGTTTCAACTGTGTGAGGATCCTGGCAGTCCCAAACTGCACAGCGTAGGAGCACCTTCTTCAAGCGAACAAATTCAGGAGAATTCCTGTCGGCATCTTCTGAGTGGGGCAATAAACCCAGTTCCTGTCAACCCCATTCTGAAAACATTGACTAACTGGTCACTGCTCAGAGTATTAGTCCACACAAAGGCAGCATGGTGGCACAGTGGTTAGCGCTGCTGCCTCACAGCTCCAGGGACCCTGGTTCAATTCCCAGCTTGGGTCATTGTGCAGAGTCTGCACATTCTCCCTGTGTCTGCGTGGGTTTCCTCCGGGTGCTCCAGTTTCCTCCCAAACTCCAAAGATATGCAGGTTAGGTGGATTGGCCATGCTAAATTGCCCCTTAGTGTCCATAGCTGTGTGGGTTAGGTGGATTGGCCATGCTAAATTGCCCCTTAGTGTCCATAGCTGTGTGGGTTAGGTGGATTGGCCATGCTAAATTGCCCCTTAGTATCCATAGCTGTGTGGGTTAGGTGGATTGGCTATGTTAGATACACAGGGTTATGGCTTCACGACAGAGGGGAGAGCCTGGGTGGGATGTTCTTTTGGAGAGTTGATGCAGACTCGATGGGCTGAATGGCCACTTCCTGCACAGTAGGGATTCTCTGGGTGGGAATTTTCAGCCTCACTCATCCCAAAGCCGTAAAATCCTGCTTGAGGTCAACAGATCCTTCCACTGTCAGCCCCTCGCCTGCTCCGATTCCCGTGGTGGGACGGTAATATTCCGCAGTTTCTGACTCTCCAAATACCAACTCCCACTCGGCAAATAGCTCCCCATTGTCCAAAATGCTTCTTGTTCCCTGATATCAGCTCCCACTTTACCATCTCCCCGTCTCTCAGTGCCTGACATTCATCTTCAGGCAAACAGCGAGATTATTGAGATGTTCCGTGAGTTTCTGGACATTGTTCACTTTCATCTGTTTTATACCCACCAATTCATCACAGCTCCATGGAATTATACCTCCAATAGCCAGTCAGATCAATCTCCAGGTCAGTGTACATCACTCTTTATCTCTCTCCCTCCCTCTCTGACTCAATAACTCTCTCTTTCTGTCTCTCTGTCTCTATCAATCTCTCTTTCTGTCTCTGTCTCTGTCATTCTCTCTCTCTCCCTGTCTCTATCACTCTCTCTCTCCCTCTTTCTCTCTATCTAAGGCTGGGATTTTCCACCTATCCCGCTGTGTGTTTTATGGCAATGGAAGGAGTTTGATGTTAGCTGGTGAAGGGATCTCCTGGTCTCACCATCGTCAATGGGACGTTCCTGTTGGACAGATCCCCACTGCCCATGGTGGGGGGAGCATCATTGGCGGTATGGTAAGGTCCCATCAGCATCGATAGCCGGAATGTTCCGGTCTATCGCCCTCCAGGTGAAATCTTACCAATGAATAGCGGAGTGTTGGTTCCAGTGTGAAAATCGGACTGATTCTCACTGAAGGCACTGAGGTGTTACCCTGAATCGTGTGCCTGATTCGCGATGATGTTTATTCCCACACGAGTTTCTCATTGCTCAGGTACTGTGTTCCCTCTGATTCATTCTGCAACGATTCTCGGGCAAGGCTCACCTTGAAACCGGAGAATCCCATCTGAGGCCAATGGATCTTTGTGTGGTCCACCCACCACCCCACCATCCCCTCCACCCTTCATCCTTCCCAATCCACCTCCACCCCCCCCATCCCCCGCTACAATTCCCGTGGCAGGCGCGACTCGCGAGTTACGGCCAATATGTTTCATCTGAATCTTTTTGTCTCGCTATCTGTTCCACTCTGTCGCTCTCTGTTTGTCTCTTTCTCTCTCTTTGATACAATTGCGAGCTCTCTCTCCACTCTCTCGCTCCAATCTTTCTCTCTCTGTTTCTCCACTCTCTCTGTCTCTCCACTCTCTCTCCACTCTTTCTCTCTCTGTCTCTCTCAAACACTCTATCTTGCTCTTTCTCTCTCCATTCTCTCTCCACTTGCTCTCTCTCCACTCTTTCTCTCCACTCTCTGTCTGTTTCTCTCCAAACACTCTCTCTCTCCACTCTCTCTCCACTCTCTTTCTCTCTCTCCATTCTCTCTCTATTCTCTTTCTCTTTCTCTCCACTCTCTCTCTCTCTTTCTCTGTCTCTCTCCACTCTCTCTCTCTCCACTTTTTCTCTCACTCTCCCTGCCTGTGTCTGTATCTCTCCAAACACTCTCTCTTGCTCTCTCTCTTGCTATCTCTCTCTGCTCTCTCTCTCTTCACTCTCTCCCCACTCTCTCTCTCTGTCTCTGTCTGTATTTCTCCAAGCACTCTCTTTCTTTCTCCCTTGCTGTCTCTCTCCACTCTCTCCACACTTTCTCTCTCCACTTTCTCTCATTCTCTCTCTGTCTCTGTATCTCTCCAAACACTCTCTCTCTCTCCACACTCTCCTCTCTCTCTCTCTGTCTCTCTCTCTGTCTCTGTCTCTCTCTCTGTCTCTCTGTCTCTCTCTCTGTCTCTCTGTCTCTCTCTCTGTCTCTCTGGATCTCTCTGTCTCTCTCTCTCTCTGTATTCTCTCTCTCTCTGTCTCTCTCTGTCTCTCTCTCTCTCTGTCTCTCTCTCTGTCTCTCTCTCTCTGTCTCTCTCTCTGTCTCTGTCTCTCTGTCTCTGTCTCTCTCTCTGTCTCTCTCTGTCTCTCTGTCTCTCTCTCTCTGTCTCTCTCTCTCTCTCTCTGTCTCTCTGTCTCTCTCTCTCTCTGTCTCTCTCTCTCTCTCTGTCTCTCTGTATCTGTCTGTCTGTCTCTCTCTGTCTCTCCCTCTCTCTCTGTCTCTCTCTCTCTGTCTCTCTCTATATCTCTCTCATGGTGGCTGGTGGCTGCTTCATATTTTCAAAGGTTGCTTTGATCTCAGAATCCATCAAAGGGGATCAGTGTTCACAAGCTCTGTGCTTGTTTCTGGAGTTTAAAATTTACTGCAACTGATCGTTTACACCACTGACCTTTCACTGACCTCTGTCATTTTGTTCAGCATTGACCCTGCCTCAGTGTATCTGAAAGTCTCAGGCCCTGTGTCTGTCCCTGACCCGATCGCTCAAATTCTGCTGCCTGCCCTCCCTATCTTTCCATCCTTGTGCAACCTCTCCTCGTCCGAATCTTCACTGCCTGTGTCCTAACTCACACCGAGCCCCACTCACCTGTCACAAACCCTCATTACCCCACCCTACCCCACTACCCCTGACATGTGGGGTGGGGGGGAACTAAATGGGCACATGAGAAAGAAAGGAATTGAGGTTTTGCTGATATAAGTGAGGAGCAGGAAGGTTACAGGAGGTTTGTGTAAAGCAGCACAGAGATGTTAAAACCTCACTGATATAAATGTGAGAGTATCCCAAAGCCCAGAATGGGAAAACTGGTGATTAGCTGTGCACATTTTCAATCTGGTATAACGTGAGGAGAGATATGCAGCCCATGAGGAAGAATTCAGTCTTGTAAACATTCGTAAAATAATATTTATTAATTTAAAAGAAATCCACAAAACAAGCAAGGCTCCAATACAAGATAATAGTAACCTTAACTACAATAATGACCACAACACACACCCACACACACACCCTCACACACACACACATACACACACACACATACACAGACACACACACCCATACACACACCCACACACACACCCACACACACCCACACACACCTACACACACACGCACACACACCCACACAGATACATGCACACTCACACACACACTCAGACAGTCACGCACACATACTCACACACATACACACTCACACGCACACACACACTCACATATACATGCACACTCACACACACATGCACACACGCACACACACACACACGCACTCACACACATACACACTCACACGCACACACACACTCACATATACATGCACACTCACACACACACACACACACACACTCACACACACACACACACTCACACACATACACACTCATACACACACACACAGAGTATCATGTGAAGTTAACCCCAGTCTTATCTATGTTCCTGAACTCTGGGAAATGTCCCTTTTTCCCAAACCAACATGCCAGCAGTGTAATTCTGTTCAGACCAGCCATTGGTTACCGTGTGCCAGCTAACTTTGGGTTTTCGAGAATCTTTCCCTGTTCAGTATAATTGTTCTCTGAGGTTATTCATGGAGGCCCCTCCTTGGCCCTTGCCTGAGGTACGGTGACCCTCAGGTTAAATCACCTCCAGACGCAGCCAATGGTCATCTGGGACTGGGGTAACTTTACCTCTCTGAGGAATCCAAAAAGCAGCAGTTTTTCGACTGGAATTCTCTGCTCCTCGGAAGAATCCATCTGGCCAGCTGTTTCCCTCTCTCCTCCTCTCCCGCTGTCTCCAGTTAATCCTGCAATGAATATATTTGACTTTTTTCCCTTTGATGTTGTTCCATCCAACAGCATTTTGGATCAGACTTTTAGCATCTGTGTGTAAACTATATTCTTATCTCTCCCCTTGGAACTCACTCCTTCTACAATTCTAGCACCAATATTGTCACCCCAACCCCCTCACCCCTTGACCCCCCCCTCACACTCCCAACCTCCCCCAATCCCCCATCCCCTCACCTCATCACCCCCAACACCTCCTACCCTCCCCAACACCCCAACCTGCCAACCTTCTCCCCCAACTTGCCAACACTGTCCCCCATCCACCTCACCCCTCGTGCACCAACCCCCCACAATCCTCACCCCCACACGTCCTCACCCCCTTCTCACCCTGCCAACTCCCCAATTCCCTCACCCCTGCAACCAAAGTCAGAGGGGAGAGATACAAAAGGGTCCAGAGAGTGGTGAGTGTCTGGAACAAGCTGCCAGAGGCAGGAGTAGAAGCAGGTGCAAATTTGCTGAAAGCATTTAGACAGTTACATGGGTACGATGGGTATAGAGGGATATGGACCAAATGTGGGCAATTGGGACTAGCTTAGTGGTTTAAAAAAATGGGCAGTATGGATAAGTTGGGCTGAAGGGCCTGTTTCCATGCTGTAAACCTCTATGACTCTATGATGCCCTCTTGATAGCATCTAACATCTGATAGCACAGGCCACGGACATCTGCTGATACTCCACGTCACTTTGAGGAGGTACCTCAAAATCAGCACATCATCCCTGGTACTAACACACAAACTCCTTCAGACAGAAACTCAATAATTGCCGATTAGTGTCTGCACCAATCCCAAAGCTAAATGCCAATAATTCACTAGCCTGTGTGAAATGCAATGTAAGCAATTACCAGCCATTGGTTACAGAGTGGGAGTGAGGCAGCGCCCGACACACTTCACAACTCCATTCTCATGACAACTCCTCCTTCTTATTGGGGAAAATTGTTCTTCAGTTTTCTTTTTGGGGGTTGACCGGGGAGTGAGGAGGTATTGGGGGTAGTGGGGGTGGGGTGGTGATGTGGGTGGGGGGGTTGGGGGGTGAATTGCATTGTGGTTGGAATTCAGTTAACTGACTATACTTCAAAAGTTTGCAATTAGTTATAAAATGCTTTGAGATGTCCTCAGGTTGTGAAAGGTGCTACAGAAACAGAAACCTTTATTTTTTTTCCATTTAAGGCCCCCAGTAAGCATTAAGACACTAACATTGCTGGACCCAATCCTGATGTGAGCCAATATTTAGATACATCCACTTTGTAACACATCAATAATTTGGAGTAATGATGCTGCCTCACAGCGCCAGGGACTGGGTTCAATTCCAGCCTCGGGTGACTGTGTGGAATCTACACATTTTCCCCATATCTGCGTGGATTTCCTCCGGGTGCTCCGGTTTCTTCTCACACTCCAAAGTTGTACAGGTTAGGTGGATTGGCCATGCTAAATTTTCTCTTAGTGTCCAAAGATGTAAATGCTAAGACACTGAAGAGTGCAGTAGAACAGAGGGATCTGGGAATACAGATACATAATTCCCTAAAAGTGGCGTCACAGGTAGATAGGGTCGTAAAGAGTGCTTTTGGAATATTGGCCTTTATAAATCAAAGTATTGAGTATAAGAGTTGGAATGTTATGGTGAGGTTATATAAGGCATTGGTGAGGCTGAATTTTGAGTACTGTGTGCAGTTTTGGTCACCTAATTACAGGGAGGATGTAAATAAGGTTGAAAGAGTGCAGAGAAGGTTCACAAGGATGTTGCTGGGACTTGAGAAACTGAGTTACAGAGAGAGATTGAATAGGTTAGGACTTTATTCCCTGGAGCGTAGAAGAATGAGGGGAGATTTGATAGAGGTATATAAGATTTTGTTGGGTATAGATAGAGTGAATGCAAGCAGGTTTTTTCCACTGAGGCTCAGGGAGAAAAAAAACCAGAGGGCATGGGTTAAGGGTGAAGGGGGAAAAGTTTAAAGGGAAAATTAGTAGGGGCTTCTTCACACAGAGAGTGTTGGGAGTGTGGAATGAGCTGTCAGATAAAGTGGTAAATGCGGGGTCACTTTTAACGTTTAAGAAAAGCTTGGACAGGTTCATGGGTGAGAGGGGTGTGGAGGGATATGGTCCAAGTGCAGGTCAGTGGGACTAGGCAGAAAAATGGTTCGGCACAGGGGCCAAAAGGCCTGTTTCTGTGCTGTAATGTTTTATGATTCTTTGGTTCTATGTGTGTTAGGAGGATTGGCCATGCTAATTGCCCCTTAGAGTCTGAAGAGATATATGTTAGGTGGATTAGCCATGGTGAATGCCTGGGGTTACGGGGATAGGATGGGGGAGAAGTCCTCGATAGGATGCTCTTTCGGAGAGTCGATGCAGACTCAATGGGCCAAATGATCTCCTTTATAATTTAGGGATCTGATGAGTCTCTTTTCACCTCCCCCCCACCTGGAAGATCTGAGGGCTCGCACTGCCTCCTTCCCCTCAACGTGAGAAAGATTTGAACCAGAGAGCTCGGGGTCTTTACACACTGTCTGCCAATGTGGCACTTTCAATGTTCCCACCATTCACTGGGCAGTCTTATGGGGTGAAGCTTTCCCTTCCAGAGACTCAGGGAGATGGTGGGCAGTGCCAGGGGGCAGCACTGGGATGGAGGGGGGATTCTGTCACGGGAGATGCCAGCGTTGGGGTTTGGGGTATTCCAGTGGGAGATCTGTGTCCAGAGACTGTTCATTTGTTTGATTTTTATTCACATCGGGACACCCTATAAAAAGGGTGCCCTGATCTTTCAAAGACCCAAACTGCTGGCACACCCGTCCCATCAGCATGGCATTGCAGGACACACACTGGAAAAATTGTAAAAATAAATAGCTGCTCGGGACAGCAGAGCAGGCAGCGTGGTTACCCTTCGCTTATCCCTCCTGAACTGACACATTGCCAAAAAATGGTAAAACTCTGCACCAGGTCTCCCCTCAGCCTGTCACTCTACTCCCCCACAATAACCCAATATCCGTCTTGTGTCTGCCACTGGTCTTCATTCTGTTACACTGGTTACTGGTGGTCGTGTTGGTCTCAGTGGAGCTTTGGCTAAGACTTTCAGCAAACACTGAGAGTTCTTCATCTGGAGTACGGAGTAACCCAGTGTGATCCCTAAACCCCACCAGCGTGGCATCACTCTCATATCCAACCGCAATTTACACTGGTCTCATTTCCCATTGAGGCATGTGGCATGAGTATTGCGTGCAGTTCTGGTCGCCACACTACCAGAAGGATGTGGAAGCTTTGGAGAGAGTGCAAAGAAGGTTCACCAGGATGTTGCCTGGTCTCGAGGGTGTTGGCTGTGAGGAGAGGTTGAATAAACTGGGATTGTTTTCACTGGAAAGACAGAGGCTGAGGGGAGACCTGATAGAGGGTCTACAGAATGATGAGGCACAGACAGGGTGGACAGTCAGAGGCTTTTTCCCAGGGTGGAAGTGTCAATTACACGGGGGGGGGGGGCACAGGTTCAAGGTGAGAGGGGGAAAGTTGAAGGGAGATGTACAGGGGACGTTTCTCACACAGAGAGTTAGTTATAAAATGCTTTGAGATGTCCTCAGGTTGTGAAAGGTGCTACAGAAACATAAACCTTTTTTTTTCCATTTAAGGCCCCCAGTAAGCATTAAGACAGTAACATTGCTGGACCCAATCCTGATGTGAGCTAATATTTAGACACATCCGCTTTGTAACACATCAATAATTTGGAGTAATGATGCTGCCTCACAGCGCCAGGGACTGGGTTCAATTCCAGCCTCGGGTGACTGTGTGGAATCTACACATTTTCCCCATATCTGCGTGGATTTCCTCCGGGTGCTCCGGTTTCTTCCTGGAACGCGCTGCCAGAGGAGGTGGTGGAAGCAGGAACAGTAGCAACATTTAAGGGGCATCTGGGTGGGTACATGGATAGGGAGGGAATAGAGGGATACGGACTGAGTAAGGGCAGAAGGGTTGTGTTAGTTTAGTTAGGGCATCATGATTGGCACAGGGTTGAAGGGCCAAAGGGCCTGATCCTGTGCTGTACAGTTCTTTGTTCTTTGTAATTGGGAGGAGGAAGTGAGTGTTCATGATGTGGTAACGTATGCACAAGGAACTCCCCAGCCCCACCTCGCCAACCCCGGAACAACTGGAAGCCCCACCTACTACCAGCCGGGCGTGAAAATGGTGAGGGGGGTGGGATCTCCAAACTGGTTTCCCGCAGGCAGGATTCCGAACTTTTGGCCTCTCTCAAAATTTTCTGCCTCTTCCCAACACAAAACCCATCACCAGGAGGACCAGAGAATTCCGCCCGTGGGGTCTGTTGGAATTCCGGCCGCCTGCTATTGTACCTGAATCAACAGACCCTCCGACGGAGCACAGGGATAAACCGCAGCTTATGGAGCTGTAACACAATGCAGCGAGTGTTATAGAAGGACATGTTTCTCACCAGATAATCACTTGATCCAATGCTGGAAGTACAAACTGGAATCGATAATATTGCAGAATTGCTTTCAACTTTCCTTCCTATTGGTGCTGCAGCAGACAGTCAGACAGGAATTCTTGTGTAAAATCATTGTGTTTTGGATGACACCTCCAATCTGGGCTCAGCTCCCCCTTTGATGGTCTATCACACCAACAGTTGAGCTGCTATCAAGGAGTTCCCACTTACTGCAGAGAAATCTGATCCGTCAACTCATGCCTTTCACATTGTGTTCCCTCAGCTCAAGGTGGTCTCTCTCTGATCTGTACCATCCCAAATATCTCTCTCCTTCCACAATCGTTACTCACTGTGGTGGAGTCTGCTGTTGGAGCGTCCATCAGAGGACAATGTTCTATTAACTCGGGAAGCAGCAATGAGGAAGACATTGGGTGGGAATTCCTGGCCGTAATCTTCCGGAAAATTCCTCCCGAGGTCAATGGTCCTTTCCATGGCCCATCTCTCACCCCATTATGATTCCTGTGGGCAGCAGAATGGGTTTGATTTGCCCAGGGGCGGCACGGTGGTTAGCACTGCTGCCTCACGGCACCAGGGACTGGAGTTCGATTCCCGGCTTGGGTCACTGTCCATGCGGAGTCTGCACATTCTCCCCGTGTCCACCTGTGTTTCCTCCGGGTGCTCCGGTTTCCTCCCACAGTCTGAAAGGCGTGCTGGTTAGGGTGCATTGGCCGTGCTAAATTCTCCCTCAGTGTAACCCAAACAGGTGCCGGAGTGTGGCGACTAGGGGATTTTCACAGTAATTTCATTGCAGTGTTAACGTCAGCCTACTTGTGACGAAAAATAAATTTTAAACAAAAACTTTAGAACATTCAAAGATTAAAGAGAGAGGAAAAAACAGATGAAAAAATAGTTGGTTCATCATCATCACCCATTCAGATAATGTGATTACCAGGACTAGAAAAAGGTTGGATTCGATGGACCTTGGTCTTCTATTGGTTACCATAAGGCCATAAGATATAGGAGCAGGATGAGGCCACTCGGTCCATCAAGTCTGCTCCGCCATTCAATCATGGCTGATATTTTTCTCATCCCCGGCCTTTTCCCCATAACCCCTGATCCCCTTATTAATCAGGAACCTATCTATCTCTGTCTTAAAGACACTCAGTGACCCGGCTCCCACAGCCTTCTGCAGCAAAGAGTTCCACAGATTCCCCACTCTCTGGCTGAAGAAATTCCTCCTCATCTCTGTTTTAAAGGATCGTTCCTTTAGCCTGAGGTTCTGCCCTCTGGTTCTTGTCCCAACTCTTGATAATGAATATATTTTGAAGAGACAGATTATGGTCACTCGGGGAGTTGAGGTAAATGGGGAGTGAGCAGGAAATGGAGTTGAGGCTGAAGATAGTGGAACAGGCTGAATGGGCGACTCCTGTTCCTATCTCTTACCTTCTTATGGGTTAGCTATTCTCTGCAGTAAATCTCTGCTCTTGATCCAATGGGTGCACATTCATGTCAGGATTTTAATAAGGCCCATATCCCTGAATGTTATGATGTGCCGAGTGCTCATCCAGATATTTTTTAAAGGATGTGAGGCATCCCACCTCCACCGCCCTCCCAGGCAGCGCATTCCAGACCCTCACCACCCTCTGGGTAAAAAAGTTTTTCCTCAAATTCCCCCTAAACCTCCTACCCCTCACCTTGACCCTGTGACCCCCTCATGACTGACTGTTCAACTAAGGGGAACAACTGTTCCTTATCCACTCTGTCCGTGTCCCTCAGAATCTTGGAACACCTCGATCAGGTCACCCCTCAGTCTTCTCTGCTCCAGTGAAAGCAACCCAAGCCTATCCAACTTACGGCACGGTAGCACAGTGGTTAGCACTGCTGCTTCACAGCTCCAGGGTCCTGGGTTTGATTCCTGGCTCAGGTCACTGTCTGTGTGGAGTTTGCACATTCTCCTCGTGTCTGCGTGGGTTTCCTCCAGGTGCTCCGGTTTCCTCCCACAGTCCAAAGATGTGCGGGTTAGGTTGATTGGCCATGCTAAGAAATTGCCCCTTAGTGTTTAGGGATGTGTAAGTTAGAGGGGATTAGTGGGTGTAATATATAGGGATATGGGGGTAGGTCCTGGGTGGGATTGTGGTCGGTGCAGACTCAATGGGCCGAAGGGCCTCTTTCTGCACTGTAGGGTTCTATGATCTAACATCTCACCACAACTGCAATGCTCCATCCCAGGCAGCGTCCTGGTGAATCTCCTCTGCATCCCCTCCAGAGCAATCACATCCTTCCTGTAATGTGGTGACCCGAACTGCGCACAGTGCTCCAGCTGTGGCCCCACCAAAGTTCTGTACAACTCCATCATGACTTCCCTGCTTTAGTAATCTATGCCTCGATTGATAAAGGCAAGTGTCCCATATGCCTTTTTCACCACTCGACTAACCTGATCTTTCTAAATCAACTGCTCACTTATAGGTGCAGCACTAACTACTGAGGGATGTTTGACAGATGGTTAACACATGAACCGAGGCTGGGGACAGTAAACAGCTCAGTTTTTTCCAGATCCCACATCCTCCAAGTTCCTTGTTCCCTCTGTGTCATGTGACATTGAATTCCACTCACATTCGGTCTCCATTCAATCCAGCCCATCTTGGGGCAGTCTTAAAGCCATAGAAATCCTACAGTGCAGAAGGAGGCCATTCGGCCCATCGAGGCTGGACTGACCATAATCCCACCCTGGCCCTATTCACTTAACTGCATACCCTAGTTAATCCCTCTGATACTAAGGGGCAGTTTAACATGGCCAATCCACCTAACCCGCACATCTTTGGACTGTAGGAAGAAACCGGAGTACCCAGGGGAAACCCATGCAGACATGAGGAGAATGTGCAAACTCCACACAGACAGTGACCCAAGGCCGGAATCGAACCCGGGTCCCTGGCGCTGTGAGGCAGCAGTGCTAACCACTGTGCCACCATGACCCTGGGAATTGAACCCGGGTCCCTGGCGCTGTGAGGCAGCAGTGTTAACCCACTGTGTCACCGTGCCCCCGGGGAATCGAACCCAGGTCCCTGGCACTGTGAGGCAGCAGTGCTAACCCACTGTGTCACCGTGCCCCCGGGGAATCGAACCCGGGTCCCTGGCGCTGTGAGGCAGCAGTGCTAACCCACTGTATCACCGTGCCCCCCCGGGAATCAAACTCGGGTCCCTGGCACTGTGAGGCAGCAGTGCTAACCCACTGTGTCACCGTGCCCCCCCAGGAATTGAACCCAGGTCCCTGGCGCTGTGAGGCAGCAGTGCTAACCCACTGTGTCACTGTGCCCCCGGGAATCGAACCCGGGTCCCTGGTGCTGTGAGGCAGCAGTGCTAACCCACTGTGTCACCGTGCCCCCGGGAATCGAACCCGGGTCCCTGGCACTGTGAGGCAGCAGTGCTAACCCACTGTATCACCGTGCCCCCCCCGGGAATCAAACTCGGGTCCCTGGCGCTGTGAGGCAGCAGTGCTAACCCACTGTGTCACCGTGCCACCCACCGTCTGTTGCCTGTACTTTGTTGAGGCAGTGACACAGGGTGTTATCCAGACGCCAGTGTCATATTCGCTGGCACCGTCTCAATTCTGCAGCTTCCACTTGTTTCCCATTACAGGAACATGTCTGCCCCTGTGCTCAGAATGCAAAGCCAGGAACACGGCAATCTCAATCAAATCCCCAATGAGCCCTGCCTAACTGGCTCTCATTGGAGATGTAGCAGCAGAAATTATCCGGTGAATCTTGTTGTGATTCGTTTTCTATTATTTAAGACTCAGCAGTTTTGTGTGCTTGCCAGCTGATTATAAACATGATGTAGCTGCTGCAAGCATTTCACTCGATACAGCACGTCTCAGGTAAACCCTTCGCTTCTAATTGGCTCTAGTGTGTAAAAGACAAAAGAAGCTGACATTGCCTTTGTTAATTGGCAAGACTACATGTTTATTTCTATAAAAGGTATCGCTGTGATCACCGTCCCATTCCCCCTGCCTCCCCACTGGATTTGATTTATTACAGTCACATGTACCGGGATACAGCCAAAAGTATTGTTTCTTGCATGCTATCCAGACAAAGCATACCGTTCATAAAGTACATGGGGGAGAAGGAAAGGATAGGGTGCAGAATATAATCATAGCGAGTGTGTAGAGGAAGATCAACTTAGTGCAAGGTAGGTCCATTCAAAAGTCTGACAGCAGCAGGGAAGAAGCTGTTCTTGAGTCGGTGGGTGCGTGACCTCAGGGTATTTCTGTGAAGGTTTCCGACATTATAATGATGATCATGCCTCAGAATGCACTTCATTGTTTGTGAAGAGTGTTGGGAACTTCTGAGGATGGGAAAGGTGATATAGAAATGAAAGGTTTTTTTCCCCTTCCTTCCAGTGGACATATCAACACAAGATACCAGAAAAAAATAATTATAGTTTTCAACACAAAAGTGTTCCCACAGAAAGAGAGAGGAATATCTGCAGAGATCGAGTGGGTAATTTGTGTGACCGGCTCAGGGTTAACCAACAGCCTATCCTGGTCCCCCCATGCCAATGCTATAGTTAAGAAAGCTCACCAATGCCTCTACCTTCTCAGAAGGCAAAGGAAATTTGGCATGTCAGCTACGACTCCCACCAACTTTTACAGACGCACCATAGAAAGCTTTCTCTGGTTGTATCACAGATTGGTATGGACCAAAGCCGGGAACTGAACCTGGATCCCTGGTGCTGTGAGGCAGCACCACTGTACCACCGTGCCGCTGTTCTCATCATTCCCTCAAAATTCTTCACTGGGAAACATATTTCTTTGCCTTAATCACATCCAAGACCCTCTATTGAAGGGACCATTGATGGTGTGTCACTCAACAAGTGCCCTTCGAGTAACAAGATTCTTACTAACTCTTTCCCGAGCTTCATCATTTTCTTTTTATTCATTTGTGGGACATGGGTGTCACTGGCTGGGTCAGCATTTATTGCCCATCCCTAGTTGCCCGAGGACAGTTGAGAGTCAACCACATTGCTGTATCTCTGGAGTTACATGTAGGCCAGACCGGGTAAGGACAGCAGATTTCCTTCCCTAAAGGACATTAGTGACCCAGATGGGTTTTTCCGACAATAGTTTCATGGTCATTAGTAGATTCTCAATTCCAGATATTTTTTATATTGAATTCAAATTCCACCATCTGCAGTGATGAGATTCAAAAGGGGTGACACATTGTCACAGTCATTAGCACTGCGGCCTCACAGTGCCAGGGACCTGGGTTCGATTCCAGCCTTGGGAGACCATCTGTCTGGAATTTGCACATTCTCATCATGTGTGGGAGTTCCCTCCCACACTCCAAAGATGCACAGGATTGGCCATGCTAAATTGCTCCTCTGTGTCCATAGATGTGTAGGTTAGGTGGATTGGCCATGCTAAATTGAGCAAAGAACAAAGAAAGTGCAGCACTCTAACAGGCCCTTCGGCCCTCCAAGCCTGCATCGATCATGATGCCCCCTAGCTACACTTACAAAAACCTTCTGCCCTTACTCAGTCCATATCCCTCTATTCCCTCCCTATCCATGTACCCATCTGGATGCCTCTTAAATGTTGCTAATGCGCCTGCTTCCACCACCTTGCCCCTTCGTGTCCAAAGAAGTACGGGTTAAGTGTATTGGCCATGGTAAATTGTCCCTTATTGTGTAGTTTTGGGGATTAAATACATGGAGTTACAGGAATGGCGGAAGGTAAGATGCTCTGTCAGAGTCAGTGCTGGGCCGAATGGCCTCTTTTGCACTGTAGGGATTCTACAATGACGATTCTGTGATGAAAGAAGATGACTGGCAGAGATTCTCTGGATGATGAATGGGCCTTCTGCCATTTCTCGTGCTGTGTGGCCAACAGGCAAAGCTCTATCTTGGCAGCAATCGCTGGCAAATCATCCTGCTTATTTCAAAAGACCAACCGTGCAGCAAAGGGCTTGGGCAGAAGGCAGAGGACACAGCAGTGAGTATTCGTTACCAGCAGGAAGTGGTGCCCCTGTGTACTGAGCAGCGGCTTCTGAAACCCTCGTTAGAGTATTCCAGCTCACTAACACAATCACTCAGAGGGGGACAGGGCTTTTGAAAAGGAATTCCGGAACTCAGGGCCCAGGTGGCTGAAGCATAGATGCCAATAGAATATAAGAACAGAGGAATTAGGAGCAGGAGTCGGCAAATCCAGCCCTTTGAGCCTTCTCCATCATTCAATCAGATCATGACTAGTCTCTCCCTGGTCTCAAATCCACCTCCCCACCTGTTCCCCATATCTCCTTATCCCTTTTTCTTAATCTGAAATATATCCATCTCCTTCTTCAGACTCCATTGCGTTATGGGACAGTGAGTTCCACAAATTCAATGTTTTTTTTCCCAAAGGTAGTAGAGTCACAAACCAGAAGGCATAAGGGGAGAGATACAACAGGATCCAGAGGGGCTATTGCTTCCCACAGAGGGTGGTGAGTGTCTGGAACGAGCTGCCAGAGGCAGTAGTAGAGGTGGATAGAACTTTGTTTTCTAAAAAGCATTTTGATAGTTACATGGGTACGATGGGTATAGAGGGATATGGGCCAAATGTGGGCAATTGGGACTAGCTTAGGGGTTAAAAACTGGGCAGCATGGACAAGTTGGGCCGAAGGGCCTGTTTCCATGCTGTAAACCTCGATGATTCTATGGCTAAACCTATTGTTTATCAACCTATACCTGTGACCGCTTGGTTGAGATTGCCCCATAAGAGGAAACATTTGGTCTACATTTACTTTATCAATCCCTTTTAGTATTTTATAACCCTCGATCAGATCCCCTCACATCCTTCTAAATTCCAGCAAGTACAAGCCCAAACTGTTTAATCTCTCCTCGTACATCAACCCTTTCATCCCCGGAATCAATCTGGTGAACCTCCTCTGAACTGCCTCCAATCCCACCACATCCTTCCTCAAATAAGGAGACCAAAACTGGACACATATTCCAGGTGTGGTCTCACCAACACCCTATACAATCACAACAACACTTCTCTACTTTTATATTTCAGTCCGTTTGCAATTTTTTTTATGATGTGGAGATGCCGGCATTGGACTGGGGTAAACACAGCAAGAAGTCTCACAACACCAGGTTAAAGTCCAACAGGTTTATATGGTAGCATGAGCTTTCGGAGCGTTGCCCCTTCATCAGGAGAGTGAGGAGTTGTGTTCACAAACAGGGTATATAAAGACACAAACTCAATTTACAGGGTAAAGGTTGGAATGTGAGTCTTTACAGGTAATCAAGTTGTAAAGGTACACACAATGTGAGTGGTGAGAGGTTAAGCACAGGTTACAGAGGTGTGTATTGTCTCCAGACAGGACAGTTAGTGGGGTTTTGCAAGCCCAGGCAAGTTCTGGGGGTTACAGATAGTGTGACATGAACGCAAGATCCCAGTTGAGGCGGTCCTCATGTGTGCAGAACTTGGCTATCAGTCTCTGCTCAGCGACTCTGCGCTGTCGTGTGTCGTGAAGGCCGCCTTGGAGAATGTTTACCTGAAGGTCAGAGGCCGAATGCCCGTGACCGCTGAAGTGTTCGCCAACAGGAAGGAAACACTTTGTTTTATTCATCCATGGCACGTGGGTATCGCTGGCTGGGCCAGCATTTATTGCCCATCCCTAGTTGCCCTTGGAGGGAAGTTGAGAGTCAACCATCACATTGCTGTGGCTCTGGAGTCACATGTAGGCCAGACCAGGTAAGGACGGCAGATTTCCTTCCCTAAAGAACCAGATGGGTTTTTTCCGACAATCGACAATGGTTTCGTGGTCATCAGTAGATCCTTCATTCCAGATATTTTTTATTGAATTTAAATTCCACCATCTGCCATGCCAGATTCAAAATGCTAAAATTCCATTTGCCTTTTTTGTTAAATGCTGTGCCTGAATACCTACTTTTTGCGATGGAGGATTGGATAAAGGGGATGTAGATGAGGCCAGAGATGGAGGAGTGCGGTTATCTGTCAAGCTGATGTGGACAGAGGAGAAGGCACTTAACTCCAGATCATAAAGCTATGCATTAAACATTGACTTTGAACAAAATGCAGATGTGAAATGCACATCTACCTGCATAATGCACAACATCCCCACTGTGAACCACCTCCAGGGTATAAATCAGGTGATGTAACTAAAACAGGCGCTGACATCAAAGCTGTATTACACAACGTCCCAAATCAACAGCAGATCCCAGCTGAGAAAGCAGTGTTTCGCATCTCATTTCAGGCTTTCGCACCTTGTTGGAGATACAGGGTGAGCGTTAATGAGTCTCACACATCAGCCCAGGCATGGCAGGCTATTATTCTTTCTCAACTTCCGCGATTCAGGCTGCAAAGCAAGAAGATAAAACCACACTTTCAACCAGCAAAATCACCGGCTCTGAAACCCAAATCAGGACATGATGAGTGTACAGAACAAGTCAACAAATGTCAAGGGAATATGGGTTACATTTTCAGCCATGACCCTCCATTCAGGATTTTACAAATGCAGTGAAGAGTGTGCAGTGACATTTCCATTAAAGAACAAAGAAAATTATATCACAGGAACAGGCCATTCAGCCCTTCCAAGCCTGCAGTGACCATGCTGCCCGGCTGAGCTAAAACCCCCTATCCTTCCGGGGTTCATGTTCCTTTATTCCCATCCAATTCATGATGTGGTTCTCCGAGGCAGCCTTCACGACACACGCCAATGCAGAATCGCTCAGCAGGAAGTTTGGGAAAGGTTTAGAGGGATATGGGCCAAATACAGGCAAATGGGGCTAGTTGAGTTTAAGAAACCTGGTTGGCATGGATGTGTTGGGCCGGAGGGCTTGTTTCCATTGCTATTTAACTTTCTGACTCTGTGACTCTAACTGGAGACACAACAGCAGAGGGTACAGCTCCACTCTGCCCAAGGCCACACAAAATTACAAAGAGTTGTGAATGTAGCCCAGTCCATCACACAAACCAATCTCCCATCCATTGACTCTGTCTATGCTTCCCACTGCCTCGGCAAAGCAGGCAGCATAGTTAAAGACCCCACACATCCAGGACATTCCCTCTCCCACCTTCTTCTGCCAGGAAAAAGATACAAAACTACCTATCAACTCAAGAACAGCTTCTTCCCTGCTGCCATCAGACTTTTGAATGGACCTACCATATAATAACCCAATCTTTCTCTACACCCTATCTGCACTCTCTCCTTTCCTTCTCTCTAATGCACACTGTGAATGGTATGCTTTGTCTGTATAGTGCGCAAGGAATGCCACTTTTCACTGTACCCCGATACAGGTGACAATAATAAATCAAATCAAAAATCCTTCAGTCCAGCGTTGGCACTGTGCCTTGAGGTTTCCAGGCACTTGTTGGAATTTAACCTGTCGGACTTTAACCTGGTGTTGTGAGACTACTTACTGAGTTTTCCGGGGTCAGAGGACAGGGTGGCTCTACCCATACAATCGACACCTTCCTAGCAGGAGAGGAGAAAAGGTGAGGGAATTAGAGAACAGCTTTCATATCGAGAAAGGTTCAAAAACCACACATCTTATTGAAGTCAGGCATACTAATCAGCTGCGGTGTATAAAAAACCTCATGCTAATTTGAATTACAGATTGTAGGAAGAATCACTCACACCTTTGTCTTCAACACATTCACACCTTTCTCAAAGATTCAAATCAGGAAGATCTTTTTTTTGTGAGTTTGGTTTGATTCCTGCCAGAGGATCAGGCTGGAACTCTGAGTGTCCAACGAGAAGGCAGTGCCCTCGGGAGAGAAGGGGGGGAAACAAAGAGAAAGGATAAGCAATTATATATTTTTTATTATAATGTGAATTGCTTCCAATAATAAATTTGCCTTCAGCACCGAGAATCTCAACTCTGCCAGAATGTACAGCTCTTTGATGTTCTCCTTTTTAGTGCGTTCCAAAGGCCATTTTTCACTTCCAATCAGTTTAACCCCAACCCTGTAAATTAGCTTCCAGAGAAACTGCCCACAGGCATCGGTACAGGAGCGGAGGAGGAGGAAGGCTGAGAGAAACAAAATGATGTTTTGTTTTGCTTGCTGTGAAACTGCACTGACAAACTCCCAATCACAGCTCATCGCTTATACTCTTACACACCTCACGGACAATGTTTACCATGAATATTCCCCTCAACCCACTGCCTAAACCCCCAATCTGATAAATTCTTACCCTGTAAAGATGAAATTAAGATCTGTCTAACGCTTTTCAATCATTTGTTTTCTGAAAATAAAACACGGTGGCACAGTGGTTAGCCCTGCTACCTCACAGTGCCGGGGACCCGGGTTCGATTCCCGGCTTGGGTCACTGTCTGTGCGGAGTCTCCATGTTCCCCTCATGTCTGCATGGGTTTCCTCCGGGGCTCCGGTTTCCTCCCACAGCCCAAAGACGTGCTGTTTAGGTGGATTGGCCATGCTAAATTGACCCTAGTGTCAGGGGACTAGCTAGGGCAAATAAGTGGGGTTATGGGAATAGGGCCTGGATGGGATAGTGGTTGGTGAAGACTAGATGGGCTGAATGGCCTCCTTCTGCACTGCAGGGATTCCGTGGAAAGCTTCAGTCCTTGGCAGTGGTACAGTGGTATTGTAACTGGGCCAGTCATCCAGAGAGGCAGGATAATGCTCTGGGGACATGGGTTCAAAATGGATTTCGATCACAAAAGAATCTGGAATTGGACATCTAAACATAGAATCAGAGACTCCCTACAGCGCAGAAGGAGGCCATTCGGCCCACTGAGTCTGCACTGACCATAATCCCACCCAACCCTATTCCCACACTCCCAAGTGTTTACCCTAGCTAGTCCCCCTGACGCTAAGGGGCAATTTAGCATGGCCAGTACACTAGCCAGCACGCCTTTGGAGTGTGGGAGGAATCCAGACCACCCACAGGAAACCCACACAGATACGGGGAGAATGTGCAGACTCCGCGGAGACAGTCACTCAAGTCGGCAATCAAACCCGGGTTTCTGGCACTGTGAGGCAGCAGTGTTAACCCCATGGTGACGCCAGGGTGATGCTCTGGGGACCCGGGTTCAAATTTGAATTCAATCAAAAAGGAATCAGGAATTAAGAATCTACTGATGACCATGAAACCATTGTCGCTTGTTGGAAAAACCCATCTGGGTCACTAATGTCCTTTAGGGAAGGAAATCTGCTGTCCTTACCCTGTCTGGCCTACACGTGACTCCAGAGCCACAGCAACGTGGTTGACTCTTAAATGGCCTCTGAACTGGGCTAACATGGGGTTTTTCCAACAATCGACAATGGTTTCATGGTCATCAGTAGATTCTTAATTCCAGATCTATTTTGTATTGGGTTCAAATTCCACCAAGTGCCATGGCAGGATTCGAACCCAAGTCCCCAGAACATTAGTTGAGTTTCTGGGTTAGTAGTCTAGCAATAATCCCACTCGGCCATCGCGCTCCCTTATGTGAATGGTATTGAGAAGGGGGTGGCGAGCCTGAGGAAAATACCTACCTTCAAATCCATGGGCAAAACCCCAGCGATTAGGCCAGGATTATGAGCTGTCGCATTCAGGTTCCTGGGGTTAGAAAGGGGAGTGTTCATTTAAATACAGGCAAGAGGAGGTTGTATCATTAGAGACACATCTCTTACTGCTGTCTGCCGTGGAAAACCACAGAGCAGGAATGTGATGAGGGCAGGTGTTTGGAACTGCGATGAATTGAGAAGGGCAAGGTTTAAAGGCTTTATTTCAATCTCCTCTTCCATTGATTGTGATCCTCTTCATTGTGTGAGATTCCTGATGTTATTCACCCAGGTGCTTCTCCACAAGAGGAGGGAAGAGAGAACCTGAAGGATTTTCCTTCACAGTGTGTGCATCTCGGAGCAGTGCGGGCTGAGATAGCGGGGGCGGCTAGTTGCATGCCCTGGGAAAATCGAAATGCAGGGAAAAGCAGACCAGCTAATTAACGAGTCGCTCTTCCCTTCTGTGTTTTGCTGACCCCATATAAGGAAAAAAAATCTGTGCTGAATGGCCAAATCTCATCTGAAAGCACAGAGCACTTGCCAGCTCTCCCAATAACTGCATCACTTTCACAATAATGTTTTTGTTAAATGAACATTGTTTCCAAGAGACACTCTTTATCATGTTTACAGCTGCATGCTGACATTTCTGTCTGATAGACAGCACAATATCTGGTAACATTACATCATGTCAAGCAATTGCAAAGTCACTCAGTATTTGCAGAGTGATTCTCAGTTTGCGCCCAGCCCCATTGGCACCAAGACATGTTGTTAACTCAGCTGCAGGCAAACACTGCTTTCAACAACTTCTCCAAGTACTGCATGAGTAAAGAGAACATTGAAGCCGCTGTCATATAGGCCGACCTTCCCCAAGAGTAACAGCCAGTCTAACACAGGAAGATCCCAGAAACAGTAATGAGTTCAGTGACCCGGGTCACCTTGTGCCTAGTCAAGGGAGGAAGGTTGGCCATCCATCTTCCAATAATACCATGAGATTTTTTTTAGCACATGCCCATGATATAATTTTTAAAATTCATTCGTGGAACATGGGCAGCATTTATCACCCATCCCTAGTTACCCAAGAGAAATTGGGAATCAACCACGTTGCTGTGACTCTGGAGTCACATGTAGGCCTGACCAGGTAATGACGGCAGATTTCCTTCCTGACGGTCAACAGTGAACCAGATGGGTTTTTCCGACAATCGGCAATGGTTTCATAGTCATCAGTAGATTCTTAATTCCAGATTTTTATCGAATTCAAATTCTACATCTGCCATGGCAGGATTTGAACCCAGGTCCCCAGAACATTAGCTGAGTTTCTGGATTAATAGCATAGCAATAATACCACTAGGCCATTGCCTCCCCTTGGGAGTTTAAGTCCCACAGTTGGATACAGTCCAGTCCACTGTGGTCCAGTCAGGCCCACTCCAGCCCAATCTAGTTGGTAGTGTTACTTCTAACCTGATCCCATTTCTATTCTGGGATTCGATCAGTTCTGTGCATCAACATCTGGGGTAAAACGGGTAATAAAATCTTCAAAAATCAGGGATGAAATCTGGAATCACTGAGTGTTTACCTCCATAACTCAGGGTACAGGGTAAATTGGGATGTCTTGTTGAAGTTGTACAAGACATTGGTAAGGCCACACTTGGAATACTGTGTATAATCCTGGTCACCCTATTATAGAAAGTATATTATTAAACTAGAGAGAGTGCAGAAAAGATTTACTAGGATGCTACCGGGGCTTGATGGTTTGAGTTATAAGGAGACGCTGGATAGACTGGGAGTTTTCTCTCTGGAGCGTAGAAGGCTGAGGAGTGACCTTATAGAGGGCTATAAAATAATGAGGGGAATACACAAGGTTGATAGTCAATATTTTTTCCCAAAGGTAGAAGAGTCTAAACTAGAGGGCAATAGGTTTAAGGGAGAGGGGAGGAATACAAAAGGGTCCAGAGGGGCAATCTTTTCACACAGAGGGTGGAGAGTGGCTGGAACAAGTTGCCAGAGGCAGTAGTAGAGGCGGCTACAATTTTATCTTTCAAAAAGCATTTAGATAGTTACATGGGTACGATGGGTATAGAGGGCAAATAAGAGCAATTGGGATTAGTTTAGGGGCTTAAAAAAAAGGACAGCATGGACAAGTTGGGCTGAAGGGCCTGTTTCCATGCTGTAAACCTCTGTGACTCTATAAATATTAACATGGTCATCGGTAAATTCTTAATTCCAGATTTTTAGTGAATTCAAATTCCACCGTTTGCCTTGGCGAGATCCTAAACATCAGAGCGAATGGACATCATTGTATTAGCTAGACTGTGTGGTAGCATCCACATAGTTACCAGCTCATGCTGCTGTGTATAATCTAGACTAACTCTGCAACAAAGAATTAGGAGAATGCGATTCTCTTTCAGGGAGTCCTTGAGATTAAACCAATGCCTCATTTGTCTGTTCAGGGCGATAAATTCCACCCAATGATACTACTTAAATGAGAGCAGAAAACTCTCCCAGAAACTGCGATATGGTGAAATGTCTTGGGGTTGGAATGTTCCCTCTCAGCTCTCTCCCCCAGGAGTCAGGGTTTTCTGTGTCACCACACTACCCCCACCCCCAGGGGACTGCGCGTTCTGCAGTGGCGTAGGTGGCTCGCTGTGGGTCACAGGTGAGATCTACTGGCCGCGCTGGAGTCTACATCATTTCTCATGGCTCACCCATCCCACCTTCTGGGGACCCGTGGCGGTGGGTCACCTTCAGCAGGACCAGAAGATCCTTCTCAACCACCCAGGGTCTTTCCCGGGGCTGTTTGCAAACTCAGATCTCACCAAGCCAAAGAAGGAGTGAATAGCACAGGTGGTTAAAGAGATTGGGTTTAAAGAGTGACTGACGGAGGACAGAGTGGAACGAGAGCTGGAAAGGTTTAGAAAGAGGCAGCTGAAGGCATGGCTGCTAATGGTGGAGAGACTCAGAGGATGTGCAGGAGGCTGGAATTGGAGGGGTGCAGAGATCCCTAGAGATTCTGTAGGAGATTCCAGAGATCAACAAGTTCAGGCCATGGATAAATTTGAACTCAAGGATGAGAATTTTTAAATTGAAACATTCCTGATCTGGGAACCAGTGCGAGTCAGTAAACACAGAGGTGTGATAGGTGAACAGGGCTTTTATGCTTTTTGGGGGATAAGGAACAAAGAACAAAGATCAGTACAGCACAGGAACAGGCCATTCGGCCCTCCAAGCCTGCACCAACCCTGATGCCTGTCTAAACTAAAACCAGACAGACTTATGGAGTCTGTTTCCTTCCATTCCCATCCTATTCATCTCGTTGCCCCATAAGTGCTGTATTGTACCTGCTCCCACCTCCCTGGGCAGTGCATTCCAGACATTCACCGCCCTCTGTGTAAAAAAACTTGCCTCGCACATCTCCTCTAAACTTTTCCGCATGCACCTTAAACCTGTGACCCTGGACACTTGACTTTTCTACCCTAGGAAAAAGCATCTGACTATCCACTCTGACCATGTCACTCATAATCTTGTAAACCTTTACCAGGTCACCCCTCAACCTCTGTCATTTCAATGAGAACAAACCACATTTCTCCAACCTCTCCTCATAGCTAATGCCCTCCATACCAGGGCAACATCCTAGTAAATTTTTTCTGTACTCCCTCCAAAGCCTCCACATCCTTCTGGTAGTGTGGTGACCAGAATTGCACACAATATTCTAAATGCGGCCTAACTAAGGTTCTATAAAGCTGCAGCATGACTTGCCAATTTTTAAACTCAATGCCCTGGCTGATGAAGGCAAGCATGCCGTACGCCTTCTTGACTACCTTCTCCACCTGCGTTTCCACTTTCAGTGATCGGTGGACATGTACACCCAGATCTCTCTGCCTGTCAATACTCCTAAGGGTTCTACCATTTACTGTATAATCCCTACATGCATTGAACCTTGCCAAATGCACTATCTCACACTTGACCGGATTAAACTCCACCTGCCATCTCTCTGCCCGAGTCTCCAATCGATCTATATCCTGCTGTACCCTGAGGACATGTAAAAGAGTTCTTGTTCAGATCAATTTTATGGTGAGTGGGAGATGGCAATCAGCAAAGGTCAGAGCAGCCAAGGCAGGAAATTTCAGGAGGATGGAAATAATCCATCATCCCTTTGCCAACGTCAGTCAGTATCTCGCCTTTAGTTTCGGTTCTGTGTGCGAGTCATATCTGACAGGTTTACCAACAAAACAATGGACGCTACGGCTGGAACTAATGTCAACATTGTTCAAACTCCTGTCACTGTGGCCATTAGCCATCCTCTCCGTCATTCACAGATTCGAGATTATCCCACATTCATTCGATTTGTGTAATGTGGGCTATTTTCTGGGAATATTTCCTATCTCTATTCAATCCCACTGTATGAAGATTGGGATAGGCTTGAATGCTGGAGGTTCCAGGTTCCACAGGGGGAGGGCATTTAGACACCTGGGTGTCAAGTTCATTCATTACAAAATAGTTTTGTAGATCTGGGAGCCAAGGACATCATCTCAAAAAAACTGCAGTTGATCTGAAACCTGGAAATGTACTAACCAGAGAAAGATAGTATAGTAGACGGAATGAGGACATAGACAAGGTGCAGAGACCTGGCAGGTGGAATTTCACACAGAAAAGTGAGCATTGTGGTTGACAGAAGGGAGAGAAACAATGGTACAACGTGAAAAGGGAGCTTCTACGCACAGTTATTGGAATTTGGCAGGACGAGCCAACAAGTTGAGAACCTAGAGACACAATTTCATAATAAGGGGTAAGACACTTAGGAACAAGACAAGGATAAACTTCATTGAACAGGAGGGGGTGTTGGGGGTTGTGGGGGGGGGGGGGGGGCGCGTTTTGAGGTGGGATGCTGGTGAGGGGGTGGGGGTTGTGAATCTTTGGAATTCTCGCTCCCAGAGAGCTGTAGAAGTTCATTCATCATGTATGTTTACAACGGCGACACAGCGGTGAGCACTGCTGCCTCACAGCTTCAGCTTCAATTCCTGGCTTGGGTCACTGTCTGCTGGAGTTTGCATGTCTTCCCCGTGTCGGTGTGGGTTTCTCCTTCAGTCCGAAAGATGTGCTGGTTAGGTACATCAGCCGTGCTAAATTCTCCCTCAGTGTACCCGACCAGGTGCTGGAGTGTGGCAACTAGGGGATTTTCATACTAACTTCATTGCAATGTTAATGTAAGCCTACTTGTGACACCAATAAATAAACTTTAAACCATAGCATATTGAAGCAGCTGTGTCCAAGGGAAACTCCAGTTTTTAACTGGGTAACACGACATGAAATTGAATGAACATAGGAAGGCTGGGATGAGGCCATTCAGCCCCTTGAGCCTGTGATCATGGCTGGTCAGTACCTCAATAACATCGATCCACATTTGCTCCTTACTCTTTGATACCCTGAGCCAAACAAAAGTCTAGCAAAATTAAAATAACTTTTGTTGGAATCTAAAACAAAAACATAAAATGCTGAAAAATCTCAATGGGTCTGACAGTGTCTGTGGGGAGAGATGCCAGCATTGGATTGGGATAAGCACAGTAAGAAGTCTCACAACACCAGGTTAAAGTCCAACAGGTTTATCTGGTAGCACGAGCCACAAGCTTGTGATATAGAGCCAATGTTTCAAGTCTGGATGACCCTTTGTCAGAGCTGATCTATCGATCTCAGTCTGTCAGTCTCAAAATTTGAAAGCTCCAATTAACTGTTCAGGAGCCAAAGCTTTTTTGGAAGAGAGTTGGAGAACGCAAATGAAATTACAATTTTAATAAAGAATTGAAAATTCTGAATTCAGTTTCTCGAAATAATTTACAATTCTAAGAATTATAAAAGATGGATGAAATTTCTAAATCAAAAGTATGTTATTAATAAATAATTGTTGGAGGGTTCACATAAATAATTCCAGCTGAAGATTATCTGATTAAACCCGTGAGTCATTTTTGACCCATCTGCAGATTAAAAAGGCATTTTATCAAAGTGATTGACTCTGGAATCTCTTGATGCTCCTTTGCAATTTGATGTAAGTTTCAAACAATACGGAAATCAGAGGAGACTCTTTATCTCGCTTAAGATTATCTTGTTTTTTTCTCCCCTGTCCTGTCCTCACCAGTGGTAGCTCCAGCTGAGTGCCTCTGAGGCAGTGGACACATTTCGCATGTCGACATTGTTGGTCATCGAGAGTTCAGCACTCGGATGGAAGGTTAAGTGGAAATAATCTCAATTACATACTTCAAAGAAGAGGCTGAGATGTGTCCTGGCCAATATTTATCCTTCAGCAAAAATCACTAACAAGTAGACGTCACTATTGTATCACTGTCTGTGGGAGCTTGCTGTTCACAAACTGGTTGCTGCATTTCGTACATTACAATGGTGATCTCAGTCCAAAGATCCTTCATTGGACAAAAACAAGCTGATTTTAAGCAAGCCAACCAATACCTCTACTTTCTCAGGAAGCTAAGGAAATTTGGCATATCAGCTATGACTCTCACTAACTTTTAGAGGTGCACCATAGAAAGCATTCTTTCTGGTTGTACACAGCTTGGTATGACTCCTGCTCTGCCCAAGACCACAAGGAACTACAAAGTTGCCCAATCCATCACGTAAACCAGCTTCCCATCCATTGACTCTGTCTACACTTCCCGCTGCCTCGGCAAAGCAGCCAGCATAATTAAGGACCCCACGCACCCCGGACATTCTTCCACCTTCTTCCTTTGGGAAAAAGGTACAAAAGTCAACATTAACAAAAGATGCATTGGTCATGCTAAATTCTCCCTCAGTGTATCTGAAGAGGTGCCAGAGTGTGGCGACTTGTGGATTTTCACAGTAACTTCAATGCAGTGTTAATGTAAGCCTACCTGTGACTAATAGATAGTTGTTCTGCCACGGTGGGATTCGAACCTGGATCCCCCAGAACATTAGCTGAGTTTCTGGATTAATCATCGAGCAATAATAACATTAGGCCATCACTTCCTCAATGAGGAACAGGGGCTCTGATTTCTGGACTTTGCTAATTATTGCTAAGTTCCTTTCTGTGCTCTCTCCTTTCCTTCTCTATGAACGGTATGCTTTGTCTGTATAGCGTGCTAGAAACAATACTTTTCACTGTATGTTGATACATGTGACAATAACAAATCAAATCAAATATTTTGTCCAAAGTGTCCCAATGCTCTGGACCTCTCCCCTCTGTCCCCTTCACTTGCCACCTCCTTCCCTGCCCAGCGTTAGTGTCTAACAAACCTTTCTTTTCGATGTATGCTCAGCTGCTGTGTCAACCTCTTCCCCTTGTTGATGTATGGCTTTGAAGAGTAACATGTGGCTGCCTCTTAAAGATTTGACAGCCCGCTTCCTTCAATTTGACTCATATTATTACAATGACTTAACTTTTCTCAGTCTGTAACCTGACACGGGCATAATGAGACATTCCTGACACATTTAGATGGATGCAGAACATAGGTTAGATGCTCAGGGTGAAATATTGGGTCATTAACTGTCTGGTTAAGTATATGTTGTGCTTGAAGATTACAAGCCAAGATACTTAACTGACACATAACATTACAGGCTCCTGTGGAAATGACTACACGAGAATTCATGTCTTCTTTAAATTAAAAAGTCAATAGTTGGGAAACATTTGGTGATTGATGTTTAAATGTAATTCACTGCATTCCTCTTATTCTGCCTGCCCTCCCTCCCCACTGCCAGGGATCAGTGCCAAACATGCGGTGGGCCGCTGGGGGAAGTTCGCTCACGATCGCGGCTAATTTCACATTGTCAGATTTTGACAGCAGCGGTGGAATCCAAGAACTAACTTTAAAGTTGTGCTGGCTCGTTTAAAACATAGAAATATAGAAACTCGAAGCAGGATTAGGCCATCCGGCCCTTCGAGCCTGTTCCGCCATTCCTCATCCTCCCTTCCCCCCCGATCCCTTTCGCCCCAAGAGCGATATCTAATTTCTTCTTGAAATCATTTTGGCCTCAACTCCTTTCAGTGGGAGTGAATTCCACACACTCACCACCCTCTGGGTGAAGAAATCTCTCCTCACCTCAGTTCTAAAATGTTTACCCCTTATCCTCAAACTATCTTTGGACGGGCCCTGTTTTACCAAAATGATTTGAAGTGCTGGGTGGACTTGAAACTGGGACTGTTTCCGATCTGACTTTCAGACCCGTTCTCAGGAGTCCCCAAACGCACTCTGCCTGAAAATACATCAGTGGTTCCAAATCACCCTGCAGAAACCTGTGGCGGGGAGGGAAGGGGATGGGGGGGTGGGGGGCGGGGGGGAGGTGGGGGGAGGTTACGTGCCCGAAATCCTGCAGCTCTGATTGGTGTCTCTAATTGCGCACGCGCAGAAAGAACATGATAGGTTGCTGCTCCCCTGCCATGTCCCTCCTAGGCTGGATAATGCCTCCCCCTCACCCCCACAGATATTGCCTCACCCCCCACAACATTACTGACCCCCCTTATCCCTCCACCCCACCCCCACCACCACCCAGATCGATCGTGACTCCTCCCCCTCTCTGATCTCAAGCAGAGTGATTCACCTCCCCCCCCTCACCCTACAGATATCAGGCAGGGTGATCTCTCTCTCACACCCCCATCCCGGACCCACCTCCTCCAGACTCTGATGGCTGTGTGACACCTCCCTCTCTCTCCGTCCCCAATCACTGAGGCACTAATCCACCCCCATCACCCCTCTCCCCATCAGCACACCAGCAAGTGCTCACTTGCCTTCCCCTCAATACTAACCAGTAAACAGTATGGAACTTGCTGGAATGTTCTGCCAAACTGCCAGCAGCTGATCTCCCCTATCGAGGGGCAGCTCCATTAAAACCCCAGGAATGGACGGGCAGACAGGCGTTCCAGCACAGAGTGTGCACACAACCAGCCCCCCGATTCTCTGAGGGAGACCTGCTGGATGCAGCAGAGGCGATTCCGGGCACCCTCTTCCCCCCAGGAGGATGAAGACCCGGGATGCGGCAGTGGAAATGTGGCCTGGAAGGGAACCGGTGCCTCGGTCAGTGCCAGGGCACTGCCCCGCTCTCCCGAACCAGGAAACAGTGCCACAAGAAAGACAATGACCTCATCTGTGCAGCAAGGGTGAGTACTGAACCCCATCTTGTATCTTCCCCCAAATCTCCCCCCAGATCCTCCCATCCTCAGCACCCTGCATTCTTCCAGCTCCTGTCCCTCAAACGCCTCCTTCCTATCCCCCCCTTCCCACCCCCCCAAACCCCCCACCCCCCCTTCAAAGAGCCCCGCTGTCCTTGCCCTCTAAGAGTCACCACCTGAGACTCTGTATCAGGTACCATTTCTTCCATGGCTCCTTCTGTCTCCACAGGTGAGAGAGAGGGTGAATACAGGGGGTGGTGAGCCAGGCCTCCGGTCCTCACCCCCTTTGAGCAGTGGGTGCTGGAGCTGTTAAGGGAAGGGGAGATACGGGCTGTCAGTGACAGTGTGGTCAGGCTGCCATCCAGGCATAAGCACCTGTCATTCCTCCACATATTTTGAGGCACTTTCTCGGGGGCATGAGTTTCAGGTGCGAGGGGCAAGGTGTAAAGGAGATGTACGAGATGTTTATTTGCACAGAGAGGGTGATGGGGGCCTGGAACTCACTGCCAGAGAAGGTCACGGAGACAGATAAAATAATGACCTTTAAGGGGCATCTCTACAGCTATGTGGGTGGGATGAGAATAAAGGGATAGGATCCCTGGAAGGGTAGGGAGTTACAAATCAGATGGGCAGCCTGGTCGCTGCAGGCTCGGAGGGCCGAGGGGCCTGTTCCTGTGATGGTAATTTTCTTGGTTCTTTGTTTTAAGTTCTATGGTGAAATGTGAATCACGTGTTTGGCATCCCAGGTTCCTCTCTCTTGAACTTAACCTTGTGTCCCGTGTTGCAGGGACAGATCCGGATGTCCCGGGGCTTTCTGGCCCCAGCTGCAGCTCCCGCCCATCCTGGTCCAGACAGCTCGGACAAGTTCTCAGAGGATACGGGTGAAGGGACCGCCGAGGGTGGAACTGTTTTGGCACCAGTTTCCACCTCACAGCTCACCATCCCAGGTACGGACGCGTCGGTGGGTCCAGTTAATGGTGAGGCTTCTGGCTCACTCTCTGGTCAGCACGACACATCTACTGATGTACATCGGGTGGAGGAGGGAACGTCCGAGGCCTCTGGGACACGGGGGGCCTGCCAGCAGTGTGGGTTCAGTGGCCCCAGGATACATGCTGGGCTCTGAGATCCCTTCTCCCTCGCCTGCTGGAGATGCAGCAACAGAGTCAGGGAATGCAGGAGGGGCTGACGTCCACACTGGACCCACTGGGAGGTTATTGGGAGGAGTCCCAAAGCGCCCCCCACTCCCCCACCCCCACCACGTCCAGGTGCCAGGTCCTACAACAGGGAGCACAGGAGCGCACTCTCTCCTTTCAGCGTCGGAGATGGTGGTGGCACACGATATCCGACATCTGACACTGATGCCGGGGTCTCCGCTCCCTCCTTCTCCTGCGCAACCCCCTCTCTGGGTGAATGGCGGCCTCCTCCTGTCTCTGATGGTCTACTCCTGTAAGGGATTCTGTGCTGCAATTCTCCCTCCAGCCCCTCCTCCTCAGTCCCAGCAGCAATCAAAAGAACAGCAGGATCAATAAGCTGGATCACAAAAGCCATCTCATCAGTCTAAATACTACAGGGAGAGATGGAGAGGAACACATGTAGGGGTAAAGGAACGCTGCTGTTTGCCCCAGCACATCAACAGTCACTGTCCATACCCTGCCCATTCCCCCAGCCACATGCTCCCCACAATCACAGCCCCCCCCAATTCCCCCAGCCACATACTCCCCACAATCACAGCCCCCCCAATTCCCCCAGCCACATGCTCCCCACAATCACAGCCCCCCCCCAAATCCCCCAGCCACACACTCCCCACAATCACAGCCCCCCCAATTCCCCCAGCCACATGCTCCCCACAATCACAGCCCCCCCCCAATTCCCCCAGCCACATGCTCCCCACAATCACAGCCCCCCCAATTCCCCCAGCCACATGCTCCCCACAATCACAGCCCCCCCCCAATTCCCCCAGCCACACTCTCCCCACAATCACAGCCCCCCCAATTCCCCCAGCCACATACTCCCCACAATCACAGTGCCCCCCAATTCCCCCCAGCCACATGCTCCCCACAATCACAGTGCCCCCCAAATCCCCCCAGCCACATGCTCCCCACAATCACAGCTCCTGGTAATGTTGTGAGGCTGCAGCAGTGCTATTTGCAAGAGCTTTGTGAACCTCCTTCAGCTGGAAGTGAGCTGAGTGCACTAGGACCCAGCAGCACCGCAAGATCCAAGATCAGTGCTGAGGTCTGGGTCAGAGCTGCAATTCGGACTTCGGAGACCCTGTAGAGCAACAGCCCCCCCCCCCCCCCCCCCCCGCCCACACCCATCCCCCAACACACTCACGGAGCTCCCACCCCCACCACACACTCGCAGAGCCCTCCATACCCCCTCCACACACAGTCCTAGAGCCCCCACCCCCCACACACTCGCAGAGCCGTCAGCAACCCGAGACAGGAAATGGCTGCAACAAAAGTGAAGAGCAGAGCAGTGTCAGACGCTCATGAGAGACGCTTCGCCCCTCACTAACCCTCACTGATAGAGCACCCAAATCGGACTGCTATGGAGCAGGTCTGACTCACACTGATTCCCGATCGGCTAACGCAGCGATAAAGGGGGAAGTGTGGGTAAAGTTGGGTGTACAGCCTATGAAATCAATCCAAATGCATTCAAACGGCCGTCAGACCCGTTTCAGGCGCGATCCCAATCGCGGCCATTTTAAGTGTTTGGTAAAAGGGGAACCGGCTCGGAGGCAGGCATGGGTCACATTACGCGTCTCACACCCAACTTTACCGAGTTTTCGAGCCCAAAAACAGACGCAACTTAAAAGACGATGTACCACAGCCAATCCACCGAACCTCTTTGGAACGTGGGAGGAAACCAGAACACCCAAAGGAAACCCACACAGACACGGGGAGAATGTGCAATCTCTGCACTGACAGTGACCGAGGCCAGAATTGAACCCTGACGCTGTGAGGCAGCAGCGCTAACCACTGTACTATCGTATTACCCTGGCACCATCCACTTCCATGGCTAATGTAGCCTTACGGATTTACAGAGCGGAACGCTGATCAGTTATTCCAGGTGGGATCTGATCAAGGATTTATTCATTCCAGTTTCCTTTGGGATAAGAGCCAACATCCCATTCTCCATGTGCCTGTGCACCTGGAGTCTCAGAATCCCTCCGCTCCCACGATGAGAAAGCCCCCATCCCTTCAGCAGCACTGCGGAACGCTGGCTTAGATCATGAGCTCCCGAGCTGGGCACTCAACCTTCCGCAGTGAGGGAATTCTAGCGAGGAGCAAGTTGACACCTGGGTTGGGAGGAGACCTGTTGTGTGGAGAGATTTTGAATTCCATCTATTTGGCACTGAACATTGTCTGTGACAGCCACTTTGTTTGTATTCACAGTTTATTGTCAGTATCAGAGTTGTGAATATAAATGCATTCTAAGAGTCTCATCATGCTGAAGGAACACTGGCAATATATCTAATTAACATATTTATAATAGAGTTTTCCCAGCAGCATTAATTATTCAGATTTAGATGATTACATAACAACAGATCTTAAACTGCAACCTTTTTTATAACCAATTAACTGAACAAGTTGGACCTTTTCCATTCTGTTGTTTCATTGGAACACAATGACCTGTGACCTCGCCAAGAAAGCATCCAATTGTCCTTCACTACTCTCACCCTAGAATCAGCTCCTCCCTCTCAACCTCACTCCCTCGCTCCCCCTCTCTCTACCTCTCAACCTCACTCCCTCACTCCCTCTCTCACTCTCTCCCTCCCTCTCTCACTCCCTCTCAACGTCACTCTCTCTCTCCCTCTCCCTCCCTCTCTCGACTACCCTTCTCTCTTCCTCTCTCTTTCTCCCCCACTCTCTCTCTCCCTCCCCCTCTCTCTCTCTTTCTCTCTCTCTCTCTCCCTCTATCTCTCTCCCTCTTCCTCCCTCTCTCTGTCTACCCTTCTCTCTTCCTCTCTCTCTCTCTCCCCCACACTCTCTCTCTTTCTCCCTCTTGCTCCCTCTCTCTGTCTATCCTTCTCTCTCTCTCCCCCACTCTCTCCCTCTCCTTCTCTCTCTTTCTGTCTCTCCCTCTCTCTCTCTCTGCCTCCCTCTCTCTCCTTCTCCCTCCCTCTCCCTCACCCACTCTCTCTCTCTCTGTTCATGGACCAGAGCCTCAACACTTCAGCTCACTGTAACGTGTGCAATGGGTGGCATGATGGCACAGCAGTTAGCACAGTCACCTCACAGCTTCAGGGACCAGGGTTCAATTCCAAGCTGGGGTCACTGTCTGTGCAGAGTCTGCGTGTTCTCCCTGTGTCTGCATGGGTTTCCTCCTAGTGCTCCAGTTTCCTCCCACAGTCTGAAAGGCATGCTGGTGCGGGTGCATTGGTCGTGCTAAATTCTCCCTAACAGTGTGGCGACCAGGGGATTTTCACAGTAACTTCACTGCAGCGTTAATGTAAGCCTTACTTGTGATACTAACAAATACATTTAAAAACTTAATTCTCATGCACCATCTCTGAAACTAACTCGGAAAGGAAGCTAACCCTAAGTTTTGTAAGTGAACCATGAGAATGAAATAAGGGTCAGAGGGAGAATGTTCCAGGATGAATATTCTGAAGTTCCCCAACATCACGGCTGAGTAATGAACTCCCTGTAAATCCTTTACAATTCTCCGTGCTGAAGGACATCATTTAGAGAGGTCTGCTGTCACCTAGCAACTGGGCAGATGAATGACAATTATCATTTAATGTTGAGAAATGTTAGTTAATGCGTATAAACACTACAAACAGCAAACATGATTACATAGTGAAGGGTAGATCATCAGGCAAAGTGCAGCAGGAAAGAGATTTGCATTTGCTTTCTGGACAAAGGTTGAAATTGCGAATAGATTGCAGATCGGTCATTACCGAGGCAATGCAACGGCTTGATGACATTGTTAATGCAGTCGTGATATTGTATGAATGATATATTCCACCCCTGGGTTCACGGGCAAGTTAATCAGCTTTGACCCTGCATCCCACATTCGTTCACTTGATTTCAGCTTGGGAAAGCAGTTGATTTTCTACGAATGATATTGTTGTCCCCATCAGGAGTCCTTGCTCCTGGTCACGACCCAGTGCCCTACCCTCTTCCCCCCAATACCCCCCACCCCACACCCCCCACCCTGAATGTGCGAATGGGGGCCACTGTCCACATGCACCATCACACACGTGGAAACATTTCATTCCTCAGGTCGGGTCCCAGATCAAACTTGACCAGATCTTGTTGAGGAAACGCTGTAAATATTCAGTAGGTCAGGCAGTATCTGCAGAGGGAGCGGGCAGTATTTTCCAGCTGCGCTCACCCTGAGACCTGAGCTTCCCGTCTGGTCTCAACGGACCTTTAAATAGTCCATCAAATTATCAGTCCTGCCCATGACCATTCCCACAGTATTCCCATCAAGGTTGGAAAACTTACTCCAGTGTTTCAGATTGATGACTCTTTGGAGCAGCACAGCAGCACAGTGGTTGGCACTGCTGATTCACAGCGCCAGGGAGCCGGGTTCGATTCCAGCCTCGGGTCACTGCCTGTGTGGAGTTTGCACATTCTCCCCGTGTCTGTGTGGGTTTCCTCCGGGTGCTCCGGTTTCCTCCCACACTCTGAAGAGATGTAGGTTGGGTGGATTGCCCCTTGGTGTCAGGGGATTAGCAGGGTAAATGTGTGAAGTTATGGGGATAGGGCCTGGGTGGGATTGTGGTCAGTGCAGGCTTGATGGACTGAATGGCCTCCTTCTGCACTGTAGGGATTCTATAACTGAGAACAGGCTAAAATATTGTAGATTTGGGGCAAGTGTAAGTGGTGGTGGGGGCAGGGGAATGGGGGCAGGATGTGAGGGTGGGACAGTGGGGGCAAGGAGTGGGGGTGGGGGCGGGGCAGTGGGGGCGAGGAGGTGGGGAGTGGGGGTGGGAGGGAGAAGGCCAGAAGGAAAGGCCGGTGATAGGTTGGAGGGCATGGGGGAGATTAAATGACAAAAGTTTTTAGGTAGGAAAGCGAGCGAGAGGGACAATGGGTGCAGTGAGGGTGTGTCCAGATGGGGTGTGAACGGCCTCACAGGAAAGGGAAAGAATAGAGAAAGAAACAAGAAACAAAATCCAAACCAGGGACAAAGAAACAAGATGGAGGCAGAGATTCTGATGGAAATCTTTGAGCTTACTCCTCAAGGACTGGTCTTCCTTCACCAGATTCCCTTTATTTGTAAACTTATCTCCATTCCTCAGAGTGTTTCAGGTACAATGTCAGAGCCCTGACATTCCTCACTATGTACACAGGTGAGACTCCCTGATTGGGCAGGCACTCATTATCTCAGTCAGGGAGCTCGTACTCGGAGAGGCCCCAGCCTCATGGGCCTCACTGTGGTCATTACAAACTGGTGACACAGACTGGAATCTTGGGGAGTGCTGCCTCGAGAGGTGAGGTGTTCTCCCTCAAGCTCGCGGTGAGCATCATTGGAAAATGCAGCAGACCAATGACAGAAAGGTCAGTATATTTGAAGTGAAGGTGGATAAGTATTTGTTTGATTGAGGAATAGAGAAGGCGATGGGGAAATGGCACAGGGTAGGAGCCAAGGCTGGTATAGATCAGCCATGATCATTCATGGGGCATTTATTGCCCATCCCTAGTTGCCCCTTGAGAAGGTGGGGGTGAGCTGCCTTCTTGAATCGCTGCAGTCCGCGTGCTGTGGGTTGACCCACAACGCCGTTAGGGAGGGAATTCCATGATTTTGACCCAACGACTGTGAAGGAACGGCCGATATATTCCCAAGTCAGGATGGTGAGTGGCTTGGAGGGGAACTTGCAGGGGGTGGTGTTCCCCATGTATCTGCTGCCCTTGTCCTCCTAGATGGAAGTGGTCATGGGTTTGGAAGGTGCTGTCTAAGGATCTTTGGTGAGTTGCTGCAGTGCATCTTGTAGATGGTACACACTGCTGCTACTGAGGGTCGGTGGTGGAGGGAGTGGGTGCTTGTGAATGTGGTCCCAGTTAAGTGGGCTGTTTTGTTCTGGATGATGCCATGGGTCTCCCTGGCGATCCTTTGCATGTGACTTCAGCCTGTCACAAGCAGGGCTGCTTTGTTTTGGATGGTGTCGAGCTTCTTGAGTGTTGTTGGAGCTGCCCCCATTCAGGCAAGTGGGGAGTATTCCATCACAGTCCTGACTTGTGCCTTGTAGATGGTGGACAGGCTTTGGGGAGCCAGGAGGTGAGTTACTCACCGCAGGATTCCCAGCCTCTGACCTGCTCTTGTAGCCACTGTGGCGAGTCCAGTTGAGTTTCTGGTCAGTGGTAGCCCCGGGGATGTTGAGTTTGCTGGCTGGATTATGGGGAAGTTGTGTCTGTGTTTTTGGATCTCCACATTTCTGAGATTCAGGACAGGGAAATTGGCTTTAAAAATGTAAGTGTGACTCGAGAGAAACAGCACGGCGATGGGCGATTAGCAATTTATTTGACACAGGGAACTCTGCCAGAAATCTAGTGAAATGTATCTATGAATTGTCAACTATTTAGAGATGTAAATGGTAAAACATTTACAGTGTTTCAGGAACATTCATCACGGATATAACGCGTAGTAATATTATAGAGCCATTGACACAGATGTTTAATTTCCATTTTTACATTACTAAGAGAAACATTTATTTTTTCTAACTAAAATTAAGGACTTTGTGTCAGTGAAGCGTTCATTCTCAGTGTGCGGATGTGAGAAGCGGTGAGGCATGGTGGGGTGAGGGGGTGGGTGCGCAGTGTGGGGGGAGTAGGGGGGAGGCGTGGATTAAGCCAAAGCCCTTGTTTTGCCCAGTAGCGCCCAACTCAGACACAATTTTAACAACAAAAGTGAAAGTTGAACAGAATCTTCCCAGCCCCTCACCGGTGTCCGACTCTCTCTCCGTACCTCTCGGTCAGCTCCTGTCTTATCCCCTTAAACCTGCGGCTTATCCCTGGATTGGAATTCTCTACAGCTTACGGGGCAGTAAGAATTCATAGGATCATAGAAACCCTACAGTGCAGAAAGAGTCCATTCGGCCCATCGAGTCTGCACTGACCACAATACTACCCAGGCCTTACCCCCATAACCCCTCTAAACTATGCGTCTCAGGACACTAAAGAGAATTTTAGCAGAGCCAATCAACCTAACCCGCACATCTTTGGACTGTGGGAGGAAACCGGAGCACCCAGAGGAAACCCACACAGATACAAGGAGAATGTGCAAACTCCACACAGACAGTAGCCTGAGCCTGGAATCGAACTCAGGTCCCTGGAGCTGTAAAGCAGCAAAGCTAACAACTGTGCTACGGTGCCACCAAGTTGATTTGATTTGATTTGAATTGATTTATTATTGTCACATATATTGGGATACAGTGAAAAGTATTGTTTCTCACGCGTTGTACAGACAAAGCATACTGTTCATAGAATACATAGGGGAGAAGGAAACGAGGGGGTGCAGAATGTAGTGCTACAGTCATAACTAGGGTGTAGAGAAAGATCAACTTAATATATGGTAGGTCCATTCAAAAGTCTGATGGCAGCAGGGAAAATGCATTGATTAGTTTCATTAACCCGAACAGGCGCTGGAGTGTGACAACCAGGGGAATTTCACAGTAACTTCATTGCAGTGTTAACGTAAACCTTACTTGTGACTAATAAATAAACTAATTAATAAACCTTAAAAATTTTAAGCTGTTCTTGAGTTTGTTGGTACATGTTTTCAAACTTTTATATCTTTTTCCCAATGGAAGAAGATGGACGAGAGAATGTCCGGGGTGTACAAAGAACAAAGAACAAAGAACAACACAGCACGGGAAACAGGCCCTTCGGCCCAACGAGCCCGCGCCGCCGTCCCACTGTCTCAGTGACCTATTCATGATTTTAGTCTACGCCTAATGTAGGAGGATCAGGGAGGTCCAATATAGGGACAATTTGTTACCCAATCAATCAGCCTAAAAGCACATCTTTGGGATGTGGGAGGAAACCGGAGTACCCGGAGGAAACCCACGCAACCACGGGGAGAACGCGCAAACTCCCACAGACACAGGCCCAAATCCATGTGTCTGCACAGCAACAGAGATAGTCTCTGAGCTGTCATGTTGCCCTCGAGATGGTCCAGTTTAAGCACACTAACGACATGAAGCAATAGGCAACTCCCGAAGCAACGTCCAAGAGCAGCCCACTACAACCTGCCGCATGCATGCCCCTTGCTGGACTTAAATGCCTGTGGAGACAAAAAATTCATTATTAAACAGGCAAAGACTGTAACATCCCTGAGGCAAAAACGTAATCCCAAGCCTACAATGTTTAGTAAGGCCTGCTATATCCCCCTATATGTAGCCCGCTCATGTGGCTGTCTAAGTTACTCTTAGGGATTCTTAATTATGCTGGCTGCTTTCCCGAGGCAGCAGAAGTGTAGATAGAGTCAATGGATGGGAGGTTGGTTTACGTGATGGATTGGGCTACATTCATGACTTTTTGTAGTTCCTTGCGGTCTTGAGCAGCAGCCATATCAAGCTGTGATACAACCAGAAAGAATGCTTTCCGTGGTGCATCTGTAAAAGTTGGTGAGAGTCGTAGCTGACATGACAAATTTCCTGAGTCTCCCAAAAAAGTAGAGGGGTTGGTGGGGCTTTTTTAATTATGGTGTCTGTGTGGATGGAGCAAAGGCAGGTTGTTGGTGATCTGAATTCCAAGAAACTTGAAGCTCTGGACAATATCTGCTCCATCACCATTGATGGAGACAGGGACATGCTTTTAAAAACAGTCATGAAAATATCAACACAAAAAAAAATTACTTCAAATGCTGGAAATCTGAAACAAAAACAAAACATGCTGGAAGAATTCGGCAGGCCTGGGAGTGCCTGTGGAGAGAGAATCAGAGCTATCAAGGACCGTTCTTTAGAAATTAGATCATTCTTGTCTTTGACTCATGCTACAGTGAATTCGTTCATTGGGGCTGTCATTGAACCCGCGCACTTTGTCCATGGGAAAGGTGGTGTGCGGTCAAAATCTGCCGACAGGTTTCTGAGTTCTGATTCTCCTGGCCTCTCACCAGTGGAGCAGCCAGCAGTAACCTCCTTACTCGAGGACTCGAAGCTACGAGGCTTCTGAGCTCGGGCCTGACTCCGAGGCTGCACCCTGCTTTGTTGAGTTTCTCCTGCAATGACACAGAGGGGGAGAGTGAGGGTGGGAAGATGGTGTGGCAGGCCTGAGAGCCGGAGTGTGAGGAACAGAGCAGCGAATGGGGAACACAGTGATTGTGGGGGAGGGGGAGTGGGGGGTGCAGAGGAACCTGGAGTCGGTTCAGTGAGGGAAAGGGTTGGGGGTGCGAGGGGGGGGGGATGTGTGAGGGGGTTGGGGGTTGAGGGTGCGAGGGGGCTGCAGTGAGAGACTGGGTGTGGTTCACATACACTGGCTGAGTGAAGAAGATGTGTGGCTCCTGTCCTGTGTACAGTGTGGACCCAGTCTAGGGTAGAGATCCAGCTGTTTGGGTCCGATCTTGGGTTCAGATACAGATGTCTGAAAGGTTGGTCAAGGTAGAAACTCGAATCACATTTTTAAAGAGCTCCAGGCACCAGGATTTGGAGACTAGGATGTGGAAAGTGAGATTAGATTGGACAGGACCCTTCAGATCGCACAGTTACGGTGGTCTGAAAGGCTTTGCTCTGTGAATGTTTTTCTTTGTTCTGTTGCTGGTTGGGGTACAGTTCCAGATTTTAAAGTTTCATTCCTGCAATGTGGGCATCACTGGCTAGGCCAGGAATTATTGTCCATCTCTAATTGTCCTAAGAAGGTGGGGGTGGCTTCTTGAACCACAGTAAGAGGTCTCACAACACCAGGTTAAAGTCCAACAGGTTTATTTGTTAGTAAACACCACAAGCTTTCAGAACACTGTTACTTCATCAGGTGAGTGGAGAGTGGAGAGAACAGCGCTCCGAAAGCTTGTGGCATTTACTATCAAATAAACCTGTTGGACTTTAACCTGGTGTTGTGAGACTTCATACTGTGTTTTCCCCAGACCAATGCTGGCATCTCCACTTCTTGAACCACTGTCGTTCCAGCCATTGTAGCAGCTTGTTACAACTCAGTAACCTGCTGCGCCACTCAGGGCTCATTAAAGATCTGGAACTGGAGACGCAGGGCAGGAATTCTCCTGTCCCGCTGCAGTGAACAGGAATTTGACTGAGTGCCAAATTCTCCATGCTCGCTGGCAGCGAGGTGTGAACAGCCAGGGAATTCCGGTCATGTTTCAAGCAGGTACAGAGGGCAAGTTTCTTTCTTTGAAGGACATCAGCAAACCAGTTGGGGATCTATGACAACACAACATAAGAGCATAAGAAATAGGAGCAGAAATAGGCCATCTAGCCCCTCGAGCCTGCCCCGCCATTCAATAAGATCATTGCTGATCTGATAGTGGTTCAGTTTCACTTACCCGCCTGCTCCCTATAACCTTTAATTACCTTATTGGTCAAAAACCTATCTACCCACGACTTAAACACATCTAATGAGGTAGCCTCCACTGCTTCAATGGGCAGAGAATTCCAAAGATTCACTACCCTCTGAGAGAAGAAATTCCTCCTCAACTCTGTTCTAAATTGACTCCCCCGTAGTTCTTGTTTCATTTCTAAGTGGAAATAATCTCTCTGCTTCTACCCTGTCCAGCCCCTTCATTATCTTATATGTCTCTATAAGATCCCCCCTCAGCCTTCCAAACTCAATCTCTCCTCGTAAGCTAATCGCCTCATCCCTGGAATCAACCTGGCGAACCTTCTCTGCACTCCCTTCAAAGCTAATATATCCTTTCTCAAATAAGGGGACCAATTGTGCACAGTACTCCAGGTGCGGCCTCACCAGTGCCCTGTACAGTTGCAGCATGACCTCCCTGTTTTATATTCTATCCCCCTCGCTATAAAGGCCAACATTCCATTTGACTTCTTGATCACCTGCTGCACCTGCAGACTGGGTTTTTGTGATTCGTGCGCAAGGACCCCCAGGTCCCTCTGCACCGTATCATGTTGTAATTTTTCACTATTTAAATAATAGTCTATTTTACTATTATTCCTTGCAAAGTGGATAACCTCACACTTGCCAACGTTATACTCCATCTGCCAGATCCTTGCCCGCTCACTCAGCCTATCCAAATCTCTCTGCAGACTTTCCGCATCCTCCATACAATTTGCTTTTCCACTCATCTTTGTGTCATCTGCAAACTTTGTTACCCTACATTCCATCCCCTCCTCCAGATTGTCTATGTATATGGTAAATAGCTGAGGCCCCAGCACCGATCCCTGCGGCATGCCACTAATCACCAACTGCCAACCGGAAAAGCACCCATTTATTCTGACTCTTGCTTCCTGTTAGATAGCCAATCCTCAATCCACGCTAACACTTTACCTCCAACTTCGTGTACCTTTATCTTGTGCAGCAACCTTTTGTGAGGCACCTTATCGAATGCCTTCTGGAAATCTAAATATACCACATCCACCGGTTCCCCTCTGTCAACCGCACTTGTTACAATTCCAGTAAATTCATCAAACATGACTTTCCCTTCAGGAATCCATGCTGCATCTGCTTGGTTGAACCATTCTTTTCCAGGTGACCTGCTATTTCTTCCTTAATGATAGATCTACAAGGTTACTTTTAACAAGACCAGCTTTTTATTTCCAATGCTCCAACCACTGCATGCGCTGGTGTTTATTATCTGTTTATTAATCCTCCCTGCTGGAGTGGAGACTCAGTGCAGAGAGCTTGTCGGGAAGAAGGATTTTTACCTTACTTTTTTCGGAGTTTTTTTTCTAAACTGGGAGTGTAAAACAGGAAGTAGGCCCCAGTGACCCCTGGGAAGGCTTTTTCCCCCCAATAAACTTCTAGAGTCTCCCCCCTCCCCCCTCCTCTAACCTGAAATAAAAGGCTTGGAGTGAGAGCAGGTAAACTTTCTTCCTTTTTTTTGTTTATTCCTCTAATCTAAGGGGGTGAGGGAATATCAGGCAAGATCTTTCTTTCTTTTTATCTCAAGGGAATGGCAGTAAATAGAACATAGAACATTACAGCACAGTACAGGCCCTTAGGCCCTCAAAGTTGTGCCGAGCTATGTCCAATCCCAGGATCGAGCTATCCCATTCCCTATCATTCTGGTAAAGGCAGTGCAAAGTTCCTCCTGTGGGATGTTTGAGGTGAGGGATGCTGTCAGTGTCCCTGCTGATCTCACCTGTGGGAAGGGCACCCATCTCCAGCTCCTCAAAAACCGCCTTAGGGAACTGGAGCTGGAGCCGGATGAACTTCGGATCATTCGGGAGGCAGAGGTGATCAGAGATAAAACATCAGGGATTTGGAGACTCCGAGATATGAAAATAGATGGGTGACAGTGAGAGGGGCTGGGAGGAAGCAGCCAGTGTGGGGACCCCCTGCGGTTCCCCTCAGCAACAAGTATTCCACGTTGGACACTGTTGAGGGGAGGGGTGACCTACCAGTGGTAAACCAGAGTGACCGGACCTCCAGCACTGAGTCCGTCCCTGTGCCCCAGAAGGGAAGGGAGGAGAGCAGGAGAGCAATAGTAATTGAGGACACGATGGTTAGAGGGACAGAGAGGAGGTTCTGCGGCAGCAAAAGAGACTCACGGATGGTCTGATGCCTCCCAGATGCAAGAGTCCGTGATGTCCCGGATCGTGTTTTCAGGATCCTTAAGGGGGAGGGGATCAGTCACAGGTTGTGGTCACATCGGTACCAATGGTGTAGATAGAAGGAGGGATGGGGATTTAAAACAGGAATTTAGGGAGTTAGGATGGAAGCTGGGAGTCGGGACAAAGCATGTTGTCATCTCTGGTTTGTTGCTGGTGCCACGTGTTAGTGAGCTGAGGAACAGAGAGAGAGAGAGAGCAGATTAACCTGTGGCTGCAGGGATGGTGTCGGAGAGAGGGTTTCATTTACCTGGATAATTGGAGCACATTCTGGGGAAGGTGGGACCTGTACAAACAGGACGGTTTGTACCTGAACCAGAGGGGCACTAATATCCGGGGAGGGAAATTTGCATCGGCTCTTCGGGGGGGGCAGGGTTTACACTGAGGTTTAAACTGCTATTTGTGATTTTTATCAATGATTTGGAAGAGGGGGTGAAGGATGGGTCAATAAATTTGCTGATGACACCAAGATTGGTGGAGTAGTGGATGAGGTGGAGGGCTCTTGCAGGCTGTGAAGAGACATTGATAGGGTGCAGAGCTGGGCCGAAAAGTGGCAGATGGAGTTTAACCCTGATAAGTGTGAGGTGATTCATTTTAGTAGGACAAACTTGAATGTGGATTACAGGGTCAACGGCAGGGTTCTGAGGAATGTGGAGGAACAGAGAGATCTTGGGGTTCATATCCACAGATCCCTGAAGGTTGCCACTCAAGTTGATAGAGCCGTGAAGAAGGTTTATAGTGTGTTAGCGTTTAACAGGGAGTTTGAGTTTAAGAGCCGTGGGGTTATGCTGCAACTATACTGGACATTGGTGAGACCACATTTGGAATATTGTGTTCAGTTCTGGTCACCTCACTATAAGAAGGATGTGGAAGCATTGGAGAGAGTGCAGAGGGGATTTACCAGGATGCTGCCAGGTTTGGAGGGTAGGTCTTATGAGGAAAGGTTGAGGGAGCTGGGGCTTTTCCCTTTGGAGCGGAGGAGGATGAGAGGCAACTTAATAGAGGTTTATAAGATGACGAGGGGGATTGATAGAGTGGATGTGCAGAGACTATTCCCTCAGGTGGATGTAACTGTTACTAGGGGGCATAACTATAAGGTTCATGGTGGGAGATATAGGAGGGATGTCCGAGATAGATTCTTTACTCAGAGAGTGGTTGGGGTGTGGAATACACTGCCTGCTGTGATAGTGGAGTCGGACACTTTAGGAACTTTCAAGCGGTTATTGGATAGTCACATGGAGCACTCCAGAATGATAGGGAGTGGGATAGCTTGATCTTGGGATTGGACATAGCTCGGCACAACATTGAGGGCCGAGTGGCCTGTACTGTGCTGTAATGTTCTATGTTCTGTGTTGGCAATTCCACTGTTTCAGTTGTCATTTTCCACACCCCCTCCCCCACCCCTGTTACTCAGCAGTATTCAGACACCTCCTCTTCTCCTTAACTGAACCAGTGTCAATGTTACAATAAACATAACTACAACACAGAATGCTGGATAAACTCAGCAGGTCTGGTAGCATCTGTGGAGAGAGAAACAGAGTTAATGGTTCAAGTCCCTATGACTCTTTTACAGAGGGACTTGAAATGTTCATTCCGTTTCTCACTCCACAGATGTTGCCAGACCTGCTGAGTTTACAAAACACAGGAACATCGGAATTAGGAGCAGGAGTCAGCAAATCCAGCCCTTCAAGCCTGCTCCGCCATTCAATCAGATCATGGCTGATCTCCTCCTGGTCTCAAACCCACCTCCCCACCTGTTCCCCATGTCCCCTAATCCTTTTTTAAAATCAGGAATATATCTATCTCCCTCTTGAAACCCCATTCAATGATTCAGACTCCACCACGCTATGGGGGCAGTGAGTTCCACAAATTCACCCCCCCCTTGAGGAGTAACTCCTCCTCATCTCAGTATGAAATTTATCCCCTCTCAACCTATACCTATAACCTCTTGTTCGAGATTGCCCCATAAGAGGAACCATTTAGTCTATATTTACTCTATCAATTCCTTTTAGTATTTTAAATCCCTCGATCAGATCCCCCCCTCGCCCTTCCAAACTCCAGCGAGTACAAGCCTAAGCATCTTCTGTTTTAAGGTAAGATTTCCAGCTTCCGAGAGATGTTGCTTTTATTTCTTTACTCGCGCTACTTTGCTGAGATCAGTATCCTTGAAAAGACCAAGTTATTATGCTCGTAACATGTTAAACGGATAGATTTTTGTGCTATCATATCGTTAGAGTCAATACAGCTAATTAAACTTCACCTGCTTTCTAAAAATACATCTGGTATTTCTCCAGAACTAACTGGCAATTCGAATGTAAATTAGATGATCGCAATCAATTTTAACTGAAACTGTGAGATGCCCAACAAGGATTATCATCATTCTGTTAGTGATTTGAACCCAAGGCTGCTTGTGGTGGCAGAGGGAGAGGTTTAATTTGAAGCTAGCACCTGTACTGGTCCAGTCTGTGCCCAGATCTCCGGAGGTGGTCAGTTTTGGCAGCTGCCACCTATATTTCTATTACTCACTGGTGTGAAATGTCACCGAGGAAATGTCAGCATGGGGGTCTGCAGTCACTCTATCCAGACAGACAGAAGCTTTTCCACAAAGAGGGGCTGTTTGCTTTCTCCAGTCTGTGTTCACAGCCATAGAGGTTTACAGCATGGAAACAGGCCCTTCAGCCCAACTTGTCCATGCCGTGTGGTTTTTACTACTGAGCAAGTCCCAATTGCCCGTATTTGGCCCATATCCCTCTATACCCATCTTACCCATGCAATTGTCTAAATGCTTTTTAAAAGACAAAATTGTACCCGCATCTACTACTACCTCTGGCAGCTCATTCCAGAGGTGGTGAGTGGTGAACTCACTCACCACTGTCTGTACGGAAAAATTCCCCCTCTGGACCCTTTTGTATCTCTCCTCTCTCATCTTAAATGTATGCCCTCTAGTTTTAGACTCCCCTACCTTTGGGAAACAAATATTGACTATCTACTTTGTCTATACCCCTCATTATCACCCTAAGCTTCTACGCTCCCAGTCTATCCAGCCTCTCCTGATAACAAGTCCTTGTAAATCTTTTCTGCACTCTTTCTAGTTTAATCCTTTCTATAATAGGGTGACCAGAATGGTACACAGTAAGTGTACAGGAGTAATTTTTGGTTTCTGCCTGATGTGAGCAGGTAGAGATAATTAATCTGAAGCTGCACCTTTCTGATAAAACATCTGGATATTGGGTTGGAAAGAGGCCATTAGGCCCACTTTGCTGATTTGTGAAATTGAGCTCGATGAGGGTGTCAAGGGGTTTGGCGTTGATAGAGCGTTGAAGCTGGGTTAACCTAACCTACACATCTTTCGACTGTGGGAGGAAACCCACGCAGACATGGGGAGAATGTGCAAACTCCGCACAGACAGTGACCCAAGCCGGGAATTGAACCCAGGTCCCTGGATCTGTGAAGCAGCACCGCTAACCCACGGCGCCACTCTTAATATTGGACGGCATTTGCCTCATTAATGTAAAAGTGTTGCGTAAGATTTACTTTTGAACATTTTTTAATTTCAGCAAATGAGAAGTCACACTAAGGATGGGGAAACCCTTTGCACTTTCCACATCATGTTTCATTGCTAAAAGCCCAAGAGCAAGTCCATTAGAACTTAGAAAAACATCAATTACTTAAAATAAACTTGAAAAATGGCAATTTTACAAATGTAAAATACTTTACATTAAATAAATGGATATGTAAGGTAATAGAGTTTTTAATAATTTAAATGTTCCATTCCCTGATAAATGTATTTTAATAATTTACTTACAGAAGACTAGTTAAACTCACATGAAATTATGGGTGAGAGCAGAGACCAGTGTAGTGGTGGGTTAGGAGTGGGCTGTTATTGGACAAGGGGACAAACTATTCCCACATTAAAGTTATGCATTATATCCTTATGTTTACATTCTATATTCCAGAGTCGCATTTACAGTGCGGAATGTATCATTAATTTCACCCCAGTTGTGATGCTGCAGTGTCTCCAATGGTGGGAGGATGTAATTACGGTATGGGAAGTTTACATGAGGAACCTTTATTATGAATGTGGACATCAGAATTTTTAACATCAAATTCATAGAAGATGCAGGAACTTTTAAAAATATATTATTCATCCGTAATGATGGATCACGCATGGTTTAACTTGCATTAAACTGGAAGATTCACTCTTTTTTAAGGACAGAAGCATTACTCTAAGTAACACTCCATTCATTAATCTGTCTCTAATCTGGATCTATCTCGCTTTCGTCTTCAAGGTTTCAGATGTTATAAATACAGGCATGATGACATCAATCAGAGGCTAATTGGATCTTCAGATAGGTCAAAAGAGCGTTTCCCACCATTAAGATTTTCCATTTGAATGCAATCCACATAACCTGCACATCTTTGGACACTAAGGGGCAATTTAGCACGGCCAATCCACCTAACCTACACATCTTTGGACACTAAGGGACAATTTAGCATGGCCAATCCCCCTAACCTACACATCTTTGGACACTAAGGGGCAATTTAGCACGGCCAATCCACCTAACCTACACATCTTTGGACACTAAGGGACAATTTAGCATGGACAATCCCCCTAACCTGGACTGTGGGAGGAAACCAGAGCACACAGAGGAAACCAACACAGTCACAAAGAGAATGTGCAAACTCCACATAGACAGTCACTTGAGGCAGGAATTCCTAGCTCCCTGGTACTTTGAGGCAGGAGCACAAACCACTGTGCCACCGTGCTGCCATCAGACTTTTGAATGGATTTACCTTATATTAAGCCGATCTTTCTCTACAGCCTAGCTATGACTATAACACTATATTCTGCACCACCTCCTTCCCTTCTCCCCTATGTACTCTATGAATGGTATGCTTTGTCTTTATAGTGTGCAAGGAATAATACTTTTCACTCTATCCCAGTACATGTGACAACAATAAATCAAATCAAATCAAGTCATAGAATCATAAAATCCCTAAACACAGAAGGAGGCCATTCAGCCCATCAAGCCTCCTCTGACAACAATCCCACCCAGGTTGTATCTCCAGAATGCCACGTATTTATCCTGCTAGTCATCTGAGAAATAATCTGCCTGGTATTCATCACTGCCTTTCAACCAATGGATATATTTTAGTGTCGACAAACATGGTCATCTCTTTGTGTGCAGTAAGATCCCACAAACCATCTGGTCCACTCATGTCCTTTAGGGAAGGAAATCTGCTGTCCTTACCCTGGTCTGGCCTACACGTGACTCCAGAGCCACAGCAACGTGGTTGACTCTCAACTGCCCTCTGCACAAGGGCAACTAGGGATGGGTAATAAATACTGGCCAACCAGCGGAGCCCATGCCCCGTGAATGAATATAAAAAAACCCGAATGAACAGCTCTAACCCTTGATTGGTTATGGCTGAGGGGGGAACGTTAGCCAGGATACTGGGAGAATTTCATGCTTTATAAATAATGCCGATGATCCGCTTGAGTGGACAGAAAGTGTCTGCCAATAGCAGGAGAACTGACTGCTTTTTGTGACAGCACAAAGTGCTGAGAGATTCTTAAATCCTGCTCTTGTCCAAACACTGCACCACTGCAAAGTGGACAAGGAACCTGGACTCCTTCTGCGCTGCATGGCTGTGCTCAGTGCCAGGTTGAGGCATCATTTTAATGCCCCAATTACATGTTGCATGGAAATAGTTTCTGCCACAACTTCAACAGGTACCTATTATGCAAAATAACCACAGGCAAATTGGCCACACAAAATAACACTTAATTGAAGGTAGGATTAGAAATATTATCATTTATTCCACATGAAGCGGAAGTAATTTGTACCATTCACGAAATACAGGTTGAGGTAAGCTCAGCTGGGGTCATTTTTAATGTTGCGATGTCAAAATGAGTGAATCACTTAATTGTTCGTTATAATCAATTATAAGCAAATTCTTAAAAGAGATTTTAAAATAAGTCTGTTTGGATTGCTGCCCGTGGTGAATGTTGAATAGCACAGTGCAAGGGAAAAGCTTTCTAATGAGTCTGCACAAAATGCTGAAAAACCGACCATGGCTCCATTCCAGGTAGAGCTATAGCTGCCAGGAACCTTAACCATTGGAACGCTGCACAGTGGGAGTGGATAGGAAAGGAGTTTGATCCATTGAGATTCCAAGTTAAATATATTTATCTGGGGCTTCCTTTAAATTTAGGTCACAGAAAAAAGTGTCCTTTCAAACAAAAGATTAGAAAAGAACCATTTGTTATATTTTCCACTTTGCAAAAGTCTGTGAAAATGTTCTGAAGAGTATTTTTTTTTTCGTCGTCCTTTAATCAATTCAATTCACAGCTATCGGACCATGACCTGGAACGGAAGAAATCAGCAAAATAACTGAAAGACTCAGGCACAGAATCTTGCCAAGAACCTGTAATAAAATCTCAGAGGCAGAAGTCTCTTCAGCATAATCCCCTCATTTACAAGTCCGACAACTGCATACAGAGTGCTTCCCAGTTAGCAGTCTACACTGGAGGCCAGATTTTACTATCAAGTTGTGCCCATTTCCGGATGCGAAAACTTGGTAAAATTAGATGTGAGGCGAGTAATGCGATCTGCGCCCGCCTCCACGCTGGTTCCCCCCGGGGCAGCACGCTGGCACAATGGTTAGTACTGCTACCTCACATCACAGCAAGAAGTCTCACAACACCAGGTTAAAGTCCAACAGGTTTAATTGGCAGCACGAGCTTTCAGAGCCTCAAGTTCCTTCTTCAGATGAGTGAGAACTCGTGTTCACAGACAGGGCATACTTATAAATTGAGTTTGTGTCTTTATATGCCCTGTTTGTGAGCACCAGTTCTCACTCACCTGATGAAGGAGCAGTGCTCTGAAAGCTAGTGCTGCCAAATAAACCTGTTGGACTTTAACCTGGTGTTGTGAGACTCCTTACTGTGCTTACCTCAGTCCAACACCGACATCTCCACATCACCTCACAGGGACCTGGGTTCGATTCGCAGCTTGGGTCACTGCCTGTACGGAGTCTGCACATTCTCCTCCGGGTGCTCTGGTTTCCTCCCGCAGTCTGAAAGACGTGCTGGTTAGGGTGCATTGACCTGAACAGACGCCGGAGCGTGGTGACAAGGGGGATTTCACAGTCACTTCATTGCAGTGTTAATGTAAGCCTTACTTGTGACTAATGAATAAACTTTAACTTTACCAAAGCCCAAAAATGGCTGCGATTGGGACCGCGCTCAAAACATGTGCAAAGCTATTCAAATGTATTTGCATGCATTTAAATTGACTTAATGGACATACCGGCACCTCCCCCTTTACCACCGTGTTCACCCATCCAGAATTGGCATGAAACACACATGCCCCACAAAAGTCCGATTTGGGCGTTCCAGTTAGTGAAGAGGTAAGTGCTTAGCATCTGACGGCTCTCTGCCCGAGATCGGGGTGGGGGGGGGAGGGGGGGGGGAGGGTGGGGGGGGGGGGGTGGGATGGTCCGCTGCCACGCTCCCTGACATCAGTGAGGGGAAAGGGGGTCCGCTGCCACTATGTTAAAATTGGTGAGGGGGGGAAGGGGGCAGGGGCCCACAATTGGTCTGGGTGGTGGAGGTGGGGGGGGATATATGGGTCAGTAATGTTGTAGGGGTGGGGAAATGCCTGTGGCGGCCGGGGGGCGGGGGGAGGCATTATCCAGCCTGGGAACGATGTGGCAGGGGAACCACATTCTAACTTTTTTTTCTGCCCATGAGCAGTTAGAGACACCAATCGGAGCTGCAGGATTTTGGGCGTAAGTTTGCAGACGACACAAAGGTTGATGGATTTGCAGACAGCAATGAGGACCATCAGAGCATACAGCAGGATATAGATCAGTTGGAGATTTGGACAGAGGGGTGGCAGATGGAGTTTAATCTGGACAAATGTGAGGTAATGCATTTTGGAAGGTCTAATACAGATAGGCAATGTACAGTAAATGGCAGAACCCTTAAGAGTATTGATAGACAGAGGGATCTGGGTGTACAGATACACAAGTCACTGAAATTGGCAATGCAGGTGGAGAAGGTAGTCAAGAAGGCATACAGCATACTTGCCTTCATCGGCCGGGGCATTGAGTTTAAAAATTGGCAAGTCATGTTGCAGCTTTATAGAACCTTAGTGAGGCCGCACTTGGAATATAGTGTTCAATTCTGGTCACCACACTACCAGAAGGATGTGGAGGCTTTGGAGAGGGGACAGAAAAGATTTACCAGGATGTTGCCTGGTGTGGAGGGCATTAGCTATGAGGAGAGGTCGGAGAAACTTTGTTCTCATTGGATCGACGGAGGTTGAGGGGCGACCTGAAAGGAGCCTACAAGATTATGAGAGGTGTGGACAAAGTGGATAGTCAGAAGCTTTTTCCCAGGGTGGAAGAGTCAATTACTACGGGACAAAGGTTCAAGGTGCGAGGGGCAAGGTTTATAGGAGATGTATGCGGTAGATTTTTTACACAGAGAGTAGTGGGTGCCTGGAACTCGCTGCCGGGGGAGGTAGTGGAAACGGATACGGGAGTGACTTTTAAGGGGCATCTGGATAAATACATGAATGGGATGGGAATAGAGGAATATGGTCCCCGAAAGAGTAGGGGGTTTTAATTCAGTCGAGCAGCATGGTTGGTACAGGCTTGGAGGGGCCGAAGGGCCTGTTCCTGTGCTGGAATTTTTTTTGCTGTTTGATTACAATGTGACTCACTGGTTTTCATATCTTTCCTCACTCCACACCAAATTTCAAAATAAATAATTAGGAACCTCCTCTCCAAGTTACCCTTCTGGGTTTTGGGATAACCTCGCGTCTGACAATCTTCTATAGAAATGTGCACAACTGATCAAATACTGGGAAGAATTATTGGGTGAATTTCAGATGAGTTTTGGAATAAATATTCCAATACCTTCAGGTTTCTGTGTGAATAGAGAGTAAGTGAGACTCATATTTATACAGAAATGCACCAGCACTCTGAAGAGCATCTCAAACAGGTTTCAAGTGGAATAAATTGAGAAGCACGGAGACATTTTTTGGGAAAAACATCAGCTGAAAGTGGCAGATTGGAACGATGCATAGTATTGTGGCCTCATTATATAACAGGTTGTAGAATATATCACAATCAGGGGGAGGTCTCAAACACGACGTGTTGTGGGGAGGGTTCTGAGAGTGGAAGGTGATTCCAGGGCTAATTGTGGGAGGTGCTGCACGCTTGCGAGGTCAGTGAGCTGTTCCGATCTGTCACAACTCCACCTCACTCTCCAATTTCAGGACATGTCCAGTGCAATGCCCATGTTGAGCAGTGTGGCTATAACTGATGGAGTAAGTGAGGGTGAGGATACTGCAGCAGGCAAACATCAGGGAGAGCAGCAGCAGTGAGAGGACATTACAGCATCAATTATACAAAATCAGGAGGGCCGCTGGTCTGGAGGAGCAGCAATGGTGCCTCATTGGAAAGGCAAACAGTCTGCATGGACAGAACTGATCTTCACCAAGCTGCTTCGAGAGCTTTCTATTTAAAATGAGGTGTACAGCATTGGTCAGGTAGGTCATTTTCTCCATGTCAGAGATGTTTAAGACCAGGGGGTATCGGGTCAAGATGAGAGGTCAACAGTTTAGAGGGGATCTGAGGGTGTGCAGCAGAACAAGAAAACTGCTGCAGCAAATCACGTGCAAATTAACTTGGGATCAATCGCCAAGAATTTCCATAATGTGAGGAGCAGGAATGAGGCCGCACCAACGTGTGGCGTCAAAGTCAAAAACCTTTCTTCCTACTGAGAGAGAATTTCCTGCTATTCTTTGAATGATAGAATGTAATCCTTAACATCTACCATCACTTGGCCTGGGCTTGCAAAATCCTTCTAACTGTCCTTGCTGGAGACAATTCACACCTCTTTAACCTGTGCTTAACCCTCTCTCCACTCGCACTGCCTGCACCTGTAAAAGGCTTGATTACCTGTAAAGACTCACATTCCAACCGTTATCTCCCAATTGTGTCTGTGTCTATAAATGCCGTGTTTGTGAACCCACCTCTCCACTCACCTGATGAAGGAGCAGCGCTCCGAAAGCTCCAAATAAACCCTGCTGGACGTTAACCTGCTGTTGTGAGACTTCTTACTAGAGCCACCAAAACAGTCAGCTCTCATTTCCCTCAGCTTTATTCCTTCTGAAAATTGGTGTCAGGTTATGATTGATCCTGGCAGGTCTGTATTTATTATCCACCCCCATATACCCCTAAAAATAGTACTTATAAGAACATAAGAACTAGGAGCAGGAATAGGCCATCTGGCCCCTCGCGCCTGCTCCACCATTCAATAAGATCATGGCTGATCTTTCTGTGGACTTGGGTATTTGCCACTTTTCAAAATTATTGGGCTTTACAGCTGAGTAAACATTACTTCAGAGAACATTAAGTGTAAAGTGCGGAGCCACGTGTCATGATAAGCTTCATTCGTCATCCAGTTGGATTTGGACAATATTCTGGCAGCTTGTTCAGTCACCATTTACAATCCAGAAATTATCCTAAATGCCACCATTCACAACAGAATGGTGAGTTTCTGACCAGAGAGACAGGGTAGGCTGGGTTTGTTTTCTCTGGAGCAGAGGAAGCTGAGGGGCGATCTGATAGAGGTCTACAAAATTATCAGAGGCAATCATAGGGTGGATTGTAAGAATCTTTTCCCCATGTCCGAGGCGTCTAAAGCCAGAGGATATAGGGTTAAGGTGAGAGGTCAGTGGTTTCAAGGGGATCTGAAGAAAAATTTTTTAACACCAGGACTGGTGGAAATATGGAACATGCTGTCTGAGGTGGTGCTGGAGGCAGGGATTCTCATGATATTTAATCTGGACGAATGCTTAAGTCACCAAGGCCCAGCAGCTATGGACCGAGCCCTGGTAAATGGTATTAGTATGGATTGGTATTTGATGGTCGACATAGAGATGGTGGGCTGAAGGGCCTGTTTCTGTGCTGCAATGCTACATCACAATGCAGACACAATAACAGCGGCCGTGTCTGATACAGCTAGCTGTTACTGACCTTTTTACTAAAAGCATTATGCAATACAGCACCTAAATCACAAAGACCTAATTCTGAGTCAGTTTCTCTCAGCTGGGGAAACAGCAGGGGTATTATGATCAGCCTGAATGCCACTGGGTTAAGGAAGGGAGAACAACATCAGCCAGAGGTTCCATGCTCTCCCCTGTACCTCCTGCTGGAAATCAATGGCTGTCCATGCTGGATAAGAATTGGCTTTTGACCCAGATCTGATATTCCCCATGATTAAAGGGGTTTAGGAAATCGTCATCAAGACTCTTGAGTGAAGGGTATCCCAGCAAAACCCAGCATTTTCAGGCTATGAAGACAAGAAACCTTTTGTTTCACCGTACCCTGATCCACAATAAAAGGTTGCTGCTACCTAAGTGTGGGAGCACTGAGGGACAGGACAGAGAACCATAACATACCAGACACAGACAAGTGATGCAGATGAAACACTGTTGAAAAACACAAGATGTGACCAATTGTCTTTTTTCCTTCACTCCACATTAACTCTGCTTATATACACATTTTATTATTAATCCATGGGACATGGGCATCACTGGCTTGGCCAGTATTTATTGCCCATCCCTGGTTGCCCTTGGAGGGCAGTTAAGAATCAGCCACATTGCTGTGGTAAGGATGGTAAGATAAGGGATTTCCCTAAAGGACATTAGTGAACCAGTTGGGTTTTTCCAACAATAAACAATGGTTTCATGGTCATCAGTAGATTCTTAATTCCAGATATTTTTTACTGAATTCAAATTCCGCCCCCTGCCGTGGTGGGATTTGACGAACCCAGGTCCCCATTAGCTGAGTTTCTGGGTTAATAATCTAATATCGCTAGGCCATCACCAACCCTAAAGCAAAATGAATAGGTTGGAGGTTTGGGATTTTACTGAGTACTCCTCGAAGAATGGAAGTGAGAAACAGTATCATTTAAGAAGAAAACCTCTTCTCTTCCTCCCCCTGAATGGGGCATTTGTTAGTCTTTCCCTTACCTCAGCCAAAAATGGGATCATTGACAAAGTGTCTAACCACAGAGGGGGCATCACAGCCACATCTGATCCCAAATCAATCTGATAGCCAAACAGACAACATTTCCAGTAGAGGTGACTGGGTATCAATCAAGAATAGGATCGCTGACCAATTATCACCCTCTATAGGGGCAGTACAGTGGCACAGTAATTAGCATGGTAGCACAGTGGTTAGCATGGTGGTGCAGTGGTTAGCACAGCTGCCTCACAGCGCCAGGAACCCAGATTCAATTCCACCCTTGGATGATCGTCTGTGTGGAGTTTGCATGTTCTCCCCGTGTCTGTGTGGATTTCCTCCAGGTTCCCTCCTACACGCCAAAGATGTGCAGGTTAGGTGGATCGACCATGCTAAGTTGCCCCTTAGTGTCCAAAGATGTGTAAGTTAGGGGAGATTAGTGGGGTAAATAAATGGGATTAGGGGCGGGGGCCTGGGTAAGATGCTCTCCTGGAGGGTTAGTGCAGGCTTGATGGGCCGAATGGCTTCTTCTGCACTGTGGGGATTCTATGAAAGCCCACAGCCACTGTGATCAATTATATTGACCCTTCCACTGTCCCAAGTGAGGTCTGTTCAATGTCCTCTTGCGGTTGCCATGGATCTGCACTCCACTCTGCAATGTGATTACCTGCCCATTTCACAGGGTTGAGTGGACACATCACCCCTGCAACATGAACCAAAATGTTTCATTAGAAAATAGGTGGAACTTCAGTCAGGCTCAGTTTGAGCTAAAGATGTTCTTACTTGCTGTGAGCTTCCTTCTGTTTTTAAACAATCTGTTTGCCTTTTTTTTTCCATCCTAAGCTGCCTGCTGTTATTGTTTCCTTGCTGCTTTTTTCAGCAAAAATGCTCTTTTTTTAAATAAAATTCCCGACTTCTCATCTTTTCTGTCAAGAAGTTAATAAAATATCTAAAAACGGCAGATGGCATTTGTATTTTTTTATCCATTCATGGGACATGGCTTGGCCATTATTTATTAACCAGCCATTATCTTGTACATTGAGTTTGTGTCTTTATATTCCCTGTTTGTGAACAGAACTCCCATTCACATGATGAAGGGGCAGCACTCCGAATGCTTGTGGCTTGTGCTACCAAGTAAACCTGTTGGGCTTTAAGCTGGTGTTGTGAGACTTCTCACTGTGCCCACCCCAGTCCAAATGCTGGCATCTCCACATCATTACTTATTGCCCATCCCTAGTTGCCCGTCGAGAAGGTGGTGGTGAGCTGCCTTCTTGAATTGCTACAGTCCACGTGCTGTGGGTTGACCCACAATGCCATGAGGTAAACTCAGGATGCCCCAAGTCCCTTTTCAAATGGAGTTTATTGGCTGCGGTGTCATACCCTGTCCTATCATGTTAGAAAGAACAAAGAATATTACAGAACAGGAACAGGCCCTTCGGCCCCTCCTAGCCTGCACCAACCATACTGCCCGACTGAACTAAAACCCCTACCCTTCCGGGGCCATATCCCTCTATTCCCATCCTGTACAGGTATTTGTCAAAATGCCCCTTAAAAGTCACTATTATATCCGCCCCCACTATCTCCCCAGCAACGAGTTCCAGGCACCCACCACCTTCTGTGTAAACAATCTGCCTCGTACATCTCTGTCAAACCTTGCCCCTCACATCTTAAATCTATGCCCCCTAAGAATTGACTCTTCCACCCTGGGAAATAGCTTCTGACTATCCACTCTGTACATGCCTCTCATAATCTTGTAGACTTCTATTAGGTCTCCCCTCAACCTCTGTTATTCCAGTGAGAACAAACCAAGTTTCTCCAACCTCTCCTCGTAGCTAATGCCCTCCACGCCTGGCAACATCCCGGTAAATCTTTTCTGTACCCTCTCCAAAGCCTCCACATCCTTCTGGTAGTGTGGCGACCAGAATTGAACACTATATTCCATGTGTGGCCTAACTAAGGTTCTATAAAGATGCAACATGACTTGCCAATTTTTAAACTCAGTGCCCCAGCCAATGAAGGCAAGCATGCCGTATGCCTTCTTGACTACCTTCTCCATCTGCATTGCTACTTTCAGTGACCTGTGTACCTGTACACCCAGGTCCCTCTGCCTATCAATATTCTTCAGGGTTCTACCATTTACTGTATATTTCCTATCTGTAATAGACCTTCCAAAATGCATTTCCTCACATTCATCCAGATTAAACTCCATCTGCCATCTCTCCGCCCAAGTCTCCAACTGATCTATATCCTAACATGCGATGTAATGTAATAATTGTTACAAGGTAGGGGCTGTAGCTGTTCATTTGAACATTGCAGGGTAATTGATATCAGTGCTCTTGGCAGAGGAGTGAATGTTGACCAAGGCACCAGAACTACTTTAATCTTCTTCAAATAATTCCATGAGATTTTTTTTAGATCAAGAAAGTAGATAGGACCTTGGCTGAACATCAGGTGAAAGACAGCAGATGGGGATTTCCAGCCCTTTCCCCCGGTGGGGTCTTCCAGTCCTGCTGACTCCCATGATGTCTCACAGTGAGTTCCCCAGCAGTGAATCAGGCAAGTCATCACAGACATCGATGGGACCAGAAGACCTTCCCAGGTGGCCAATGGCAAGCCATGTCCACTGTCGGAGAGGACACTGGGGTAGGGTGGGAGGGAGAGGGGAGAAGACGGGGGTGGTTGTGGGAGGAGTGACATGGGTGGTGGAAATCCCCAACCAGCATCTCAAACAGTGCTGCACCCTCTGAATGCTGGGCTGGACTGGGTGTTCTGATGTCACTGAATCAGAAGATTGTGGATTAAAGTCCCCCCTCCGGGATGAGTACATTACACCCAGACTGCCAGCTTTTGAAAAGTAGGGAGATGTCATAGAGTCACAGAGATTTACAGCATAGAAACAGGCCCAACTTGTCCATGCCATCCATTGTTTTAAACTCCTAAGCTAATCCCAATTGCCCACATTTGGCCCATATCCCTCTATACCCATCTTACCCATGTAACTATCTAAATGCTTTTTAAAAGACAAAATTGTACCCAGCTCTACTACTGCCTCTGGCAGCTTGTTCCAGACACTCACCACCCTCTGTGTGAAAAAATTGCCCCTCTGGACACTTTCGTATCTCTGCTCCCTCACCTTAAATCTATGCCTTCTAGTTTTAGACTCTCCTACCTTTGGGAAAAGATATTGACTATCTAGCTGATCTGTGCCTCTCATTATTTTATAGACCTCTAAAAGATCACTCATCAGTTTCTTACGCTCCAGAGAAAAATGTAATGAAGTAATGCACATTGACATCTCCCAAAGTGCCTGACATCCAATGGAACTGCCGTTATAGAGGCAAACAGTAATCAGTTCACATAAAGCAATGATGTGGAGATGCCAGTGTTGGGGTGGGCACAGTAAGAAGTCTCATAAGACCAGGTTGAAGTCCAATGGGTTTATTTGGAATCACTAGCTTTCGGAGTGCAGCTCTTTCTCAGGTGAGTCACGCTCTGAAAGCTCATAATTCCAAAAAAACCCGCTGGGAATTAATCTGGTGTTGTGAGATTTCATACATAGAGCAATAGCATCTGACAAATGATAAAATAATTCTCAGTGAATCCATTTTTTTTGCTGGCTTTGGTTTAGGGAGGAATATTGACCTGGAAAGTTCTTCAAATAATAGAATGCATCTTTAACATCCTCTGTAGATCAGGTCACATCATAATCTCCCTCTCAGCTGCTCACATCCTCTTCCTCCATATAAGGAAGGATGGCCTTGAAAAGGATCCAGAGGAAGTTCACAAGAATGATCCCTGGAATGAAGAGCTTGTTGTATGAGGAATGGGTTGAGGACTCTGGGTCTGTACTCGTTGGAGTTTAGAAGGATGAGGGGGGATCTTATTGAAACTTACAGGATACTGCGAGGCCTGGTTAGAGTGGACGTGGAGAGGATGTTTCTACTAGTAGAAAAAACTAGAACCAGAGGCACAACCTCAGGCTAAAGTGACGATCCTTTAAAACAGAGATGAGGAGGAATTTCTTCAGCCAGAGAGTGGGGAATCTGTGGAACTCTTTGCCACAGAAGGCTGTGGAAGCCAGGTCACTGTGTGTCTTCAAGACAGGGTTAGATAGGTTCTCGATTAATAAGGGGATCAGGGTTATGGGAAAAGGCAGGAGAATGAGGATGAGAAACACATTAGCCATGATTGAGCCTCCTCCACCATTCAATGGGCCGAATGGCCTATAATTCTGCTCCTATGTCTTATGGTCTTATGTACCGAGAACTGAATACTACTCAATTTCTTCAAATTCCAATTTTCTTCCTCCTGCTGCTAAAGAGCTGGAAATCGGTGGCTGCTGTCTGTATCCAATGAGGATTGACAAGCGATCCAATCATTGGAAATTACGACTGTATATCACACCATTCTCACTCAACAACTTGGCTGGCTTGCCTTCCCAGGAGGAGAGCAAAAATAAGAACTGGGCTTCAGACATCAGTCTAATGCATGATGGGGAGCAGAATTTGGCCAGGTGGATTCTATAAAGACTGGGCTATCTGAGGAAGTGCTGCCAAGAGCCATTCTAAATATATGTTGGAGGGGAACAGGGCTGAGCAGTGCTTGATGTGGTTCAGGTTTGTGCATAGTTCTGCCAATATCCATTTAAGCCTACATCCGTCAAACAAAATGGAGCAGTAATGAGAGTTGCTCGAGGGTGAACAGCCAGGGTGAAAGAGAGAGTAATGATTGGAATTGGGGCTTGGGAATCACCAGTAGAGATGAGGATGTCATTGTTTAATAACAAAGGGCCAGTTGGGAACTAGTTGGTATTATAAAAATGCAGTTGTCAGTAAATTAGGGGAGATTTTTTTCCTAGGGTGGACATAGAGGAAATGGGATCGGTCTGAAAAGTGGGATATGTGTGGAGGGTGTCACAAGCAAATAATCAGAAATAACCTTGTCTGTAATCAATACTATTCATATATAAAATTCTGAGGGACATAGATAGAGTAGATAGGAAGAAATATTACCCCTTAGTACTGTGGCAGGAAGTTAGTGCAAACTCAATGGGCTGAATGGTCTCTTGAATACGTAGTGGTTCTAGATTCTCTGATTCTAGTAGAGGGGTCGATAATCAGGGGGCAGGAAATCTGGAGTGGATTTGAGGAATGTCTTTTTCATTCAAAGGAAGTTGGGAATTTGATGATCAGCTATGATCAAAATGAATGGTGGAGCAGGCTCGAAGGGCTGAATGGCCTATCCCTGCTTCCATGTTCTATGAGTGAATCTGGAACTCGCTGCCTGAAAGGGTGGTAGAGGCGCGAACTCTCACAACAGTTAAGAAGCATTTAGAGGAGAACTTGAAACCATATAGCATACAATGCTACAGGACCAAGTGCTGGAAAATGGAATTAGAATAGATAGGTGCTTGATGGCTGGTGCAGATAGGATGGGCTGAAGGGCCACTTCCTGCACTGTTAAACTTAACCAGTCAAGCAATGTGACCATGTGAGTTGAGAAGATTAAAGGGGTGGCGGAGAATGTGAGTTGATGTGTTGGCATGGAGGGGGAGATTAAAGGTGAATGTAGTGATCTAGAGGGGGGAGGACATTCTGAGCCCAGATGGGATTGGAAATCTCGTTGCTGCGGTGAGTGGGTGGGTAGCTATGGTGAGTGGGTGGGCAGCTATGGTGAGTGGGCGGGCAGCTATGATGAGTGGGCGGGCAGCTATGGTGAGTGGGTGGGCAGCTATGGTGAGTGGGTGGGTAATTGGAGCTGAGTCCATGAAAAGATCAGCCATGGTCTTATTGAATAGAGGAGCAGGCTCGAGGGGCTGAATGGCCTCCTCCTGCTCCTGGTTCTTATGTTCTTAGAATGGGAATGTCATTTGGTGCAGAGGTGGAGTGAGGAAAGATGTAAAGGTTTTTCAACAAGGACCAGTAGTCTAAGTCAGCCCCCAGCAAGTGACTGTATCCCAGATACACATGTCTGCATTGTCCCCCCCCCCTCCCCCCCACCTCCCTTTATAAAGAAGTCTTAACAGAATGTACTTGTCACAGGCAGTGGAGAGTTTGCCCTCTGACTTCCACTGGTCTGTGGCACGTGTCTCTCTGATCAATATTCATGAGATGCTCAGTCACTCCCACTGTGTGTTGCCTGTGTGATTTGCTGCTGAAGATTAAAACCCCTTTCCTTCAGTCTTTCTACCAGGCAAGCTTGTTCTTTTTTTCCTTTATCTGTGTGTGTGTGTGTGTGTGTGTGTGTGTGCAGATATCGGATGGTTTTACACTTGATTAACAGAACGGCAGGAAGGGAAAGAGAGAGAGAGAGAGATCCAGCATCTTCGGCAATCTGCCCTGTGCATTTCACTGTCCCACCTGGGCTCCTGATGTGGAGAATTCTACTCGGAGCCGATGTAGCCAGGATTTGTTCAGAGGGAGGGAGGGATCGCCGAGAGGGTGGGTGGAGGAGAGAGAGAGAGACCTGCTCCACCAGATGTTGCTGCAGCTGTGGGGTCTGAGGTTCTGCCACCTGGGTCTGTGGAACGCACACATCTGGATGGTCGGCCAGCTCTGCAAGTGATAGCCCTGATATAACATCAGGATCAAGAGTGTGTGAGACACTCTGGGATTGTTACTAGGCTCTGCTGAAGGAGAGAGAGAGATAAGGATGGACCTCTATTCTCTCCAACCCACTGCATCCTTCCTGAGCCAGAGAATTGTGGCAGTGAATGGAACCTGCTTCTTCTAGAGTTGTGCATTCTGCTGAGGGTCGGAATCCTTGGGCTCCCTCCTGGTTTTGAGCCCCTTTTTTTCCAGAGGAGCCAGTGCCTTCCCCACTGGAGGTGCTGCTGGAAGCGGAGTGGCTGGTGAGAGAGGCAGTGTGGCGCTGTCCACGGTGCTGAAAGCAGCAAGCAAGCAGCCAGCACCACTGTGTGAACCTTTCTCTCTCCTCTCGCTGAGGATGGGATTCTTTGCGAAAACCTGGCGCACGGGGGGATCACTTCCCCCCCGGGTCTGAGTGACATCCAGTCATTCCCATTCCCTGTTTCTCTGCCATGATCGAGGACTGCGGATTTGGTGAGTTGCTCAGCACCAGTTGAGGCTGAGAGGAGTGGGCAAGGAGAGAGGTGTTAAAAGATTAATAGAAGCAAGTGGAGAGAAGCCGCCTCCGCTGACTGAACCCAATTAATGTTTCTTTGCAAAGGTAACGCAAGCTACAAATCGCCTTCTTTCTCTGTCAAGTATCAATGTTTGTTTAAGTCTATTAAATAATAAAAGAGGATATATATGCTCGGGAACCGCGCTTATGGCAGAGACAAACCCTCCATTACAAGTATGCAATTGCCTCCAGAAAATTCAACCCTTTACAAAGCTTTTAAAATGTAGCAACTTAAATAATAGACATTTTAGGTGGCATTAATAATCAGTAACAAAGCACTCTTTGTGATGTATCTCGCTTTAATATTTGCATTCTGCCAAGTCTCTTAATTTACCGAGCTGCAGTCAAATATTTCCAACACTCCCTCCCACTAAGTTGTCATTGAAGATTGAAATATTTATTTAGTGTATCGAAAACACCTGAGCGGAGGATGCAGATTAACCCTCTGCAAACTGCAGTTGGGTGGAAACGTTGCAATGCCATGGAATTGAGAGTCATCTGTTGGATGTATTATTTCAAAATTGGAATTTAGGGTGAATTTGACTTGTGGTGCGTTTTTTTTTAATGTATATTTTGTGTGTGTGTGTTTCCAATTTCTCTCACCCTGCCCTGAGGCAGAGATTAGTATTAGATATGTTAAAAAAAAATAAGGTCACTCTAATTTGGTAGTTTTTCTTTGGATATAATTTGCGAGTCCTATTAATCTAGATTATTTCAGTTTTGTTTTCACAATGGGCTTGGATTTTATTGTAAATTGTAGAGTTTAAAGAGACAGATGGACTGAGGCAAGTCATATTTGGGTCATCTCCTTCATCGGCTTCTGTACCATTGATCTAGAGAGAGCTGAAACAAAAAAAGGGGCAGTATTGTGCATGTTTCTGCTTGTGTGTGTGTGCATGGAATGGCATGCTTCTTGGCATATTATCTGAGGGGCCATGGCCCCATCATTTGGAACCGCCAGCAGTGAAAAGAGATCAGGTAAATTATAGGAGCAATGATCAAATGGACAAAAGCTTGGGTTTAAAAAGCTGGTGATTGAAGGGCGAAGAGAATGATATGCATTATGCGATGCCTTTTCTATAACACAATTGGCAGTAATGCACCTTTAACAAAACTAAAGATCACAGGGGAATAATGTCAAGATGTTGGAGTGCCCAGAAAATCATTACTTTTGCTCTCACTGCAAAGTGTTGGTTCCTGTCTGCAACAAATAGATTTCTACACATGCCTTGTACAGAGGGTATTTATATTTGTTAAAAAAAAACACTGATTTGTTTAATTTTCAAGTATGTTCCCAAGAAAGCAAAGTGTTTTATTGATGACTGTGACACAGAGGCGGAGATGAGAACCCTGCTCTGTAGATAATTAGCATGTTTCTTTTACAATCTGGAAATTAGCATTGGACGGATTACCAGCTGAGCAATTCATGTGACTTTTTTTAAAACCTGTGCTATTTTTGAGTAACTGACAATTTGTTTGGATTAAAAGTCAATCCATATCTTTAAATAGCAGAAAAAATTGTCAGTGTTACATCTCTGCATGAGTATCAGTAATGGCCATGTCTAATTTGTATTTCCTTCTCAAATTCTGGGTTTCTTCTTTTCTGGTAATTACAGTACAGCACGATAGCATGTAGTCCATTGTGCTGTGATGAAAGATCTTTACACTTAATGCAGTTCCCCTGCCCTTTCCTAGGTCTGTAAATGTTATTTTCAAACATTTATGCCACCTTCTTTTCATCTGAATCAGACTGGGTTACACCTCCATTGGATCTCCAGCACCTCACCCAAGTCACGATCCTTTGTGTGTGAGCCTGAGTGTCGGCAGGAGATTTCACTGTGCACAGCACCAGAATCTGGCCTGCTTTCTTCCACATGTGGCTACTTCCCAGCATGAGTCACCGTGCCTTGAGTTGAAACAAAACCCCCTTTACCACATCTCGAGGAACAACAAGGACATTAATATAAGACGGCCATTAATAAATGTGGCAAAGGATTTGGGAGGAAATTCTTTACCTGGGACCTGGTTAGAATCAGGAACTTGCTACCACAAATTGAAGGAGACACTAGATAAATTTGTGACAGGTTAATGAATAGAAGGATATACTGATAGGGTGGGGTGAGATCTGTGTGGGATATTAATGGAATGTCTTCATTCTGTACTGTATGTTCTTTGGAATAGACAGACAAGTGCATGTAGTGCCTTTGTGTTAAGAAGAGGAAAATTCAATGACTTTTTAAGGAACATGTGTGTATTTGATATATATGTATTTATATTATAAATGTGTGTGTGTGTATTTATTCATTTGTAGGACATGGGTGTCGCTGGCTGACCAGCATTTATTGCCCATCCCTAGTTGTCCTTGAGAAGGTCATGGTGAGCTGCCTTCTTGTAACTGAGTGCTTGCTAGTCCATTTCAGAGGGCATTTAAGAGGGAACCACATTGCTGTGGCTCTGGATTTACAGGTAGGCCAGATCAGATAAAGGCAGCAGATTTCCTTTCCTAAAGGACATTAATGAACCGGATGGGTTTTTCCAACAATCGGCAATGGTTTCATGGCCATCTTAATTCCAGATAATTTAGTTATTGAATTACTGTGGTGCGATTTGAACCTGGGTCCCCAGAACGTTAGTTCAGTTTCTGGATTAATATTCTAGCGATAATGCCATTACGCCATCCCCTCATCAATATGTAAAGATGTGCGTGTTGTGTAAGGGCTGAGATGCTCTGATTAAGTGATCTGATGGTATTTATCATCCAGAGCTCCACGGGAAATGTAATCACTTTGGTGAGGTACTGGAAAGTAGCTGGTGTTCCAAATGACAAGAGGGAAGGGGAGGTATTCACCATGAGAAAAGCTAAAACAGATTGAGAGAAGCTCATTATTCTTTTTAAACTAAATTATAGAACAACTCCCCAACAATGCCTCATATCATAGAGTCCCTACAGTGCTGAAGGAGGCCATTCGGCCTATTGAATCTGCCATCCACAATCCCATCCAGGTCCTATCCCCGTAACCCCATGTATTTATCTGAGCTGGTCCCCCTGACACTAAGGGACAATTTGGCATGGCCAACCCACCTGACCTGCACGTCTTTGGAATGTGGGAGGAAACCCTCGCAGACATGAGGCGAATGTGCAAACTCCACACAGACAGTGACCCAAGCCAGGAATCGAACCTGGATCCCTGGCGCTGTGTGTCAGCAGTGCGAACCACTGTACCACCGTGTCAAAGAAGCTTGCACTCACGTTCTGCCTAAAATGGATGAGAAACTCCCTCCAGAATTGGGAAGATGCCACGTAGCAACACTCAATTATATCTGGTTGGAAAAACTGTTAAATATCATTTTTTCTGTGCAGTTTATGCCTTGATGTTAGGCAGTGAATCACTAGGCTATAATGTAGCATTTTAATATGCAATCATCATTTCCATTAAAAGATGGTAATTTATATCCAGTACATGTCTGCAAAATGTAATGTTTTCTGCTCCAAGTCAGTGGACAGATTTGATTCAGGTGTAACGGAAGCAAAGGAAGACAAGAAGCATCTTTGACCAAACAGCTTGTCCATGGTTGTCACAATTCAAGCATTTTGCAGGGAAATGAACAGGGTTTAAACAGAAGGAAAATGAGAATGATAAATTCAGAGGGAAATAAAAGTTACTGAACATATGGAAGAGTATGTTTCCATGGGGAAAAGTGTGTACACGCTGCAGTTTAAATATATTACCTGTTAATGTTTTTTTTTCCTAATTAATTTTTATCTTTAAGGAGTGTCAGTGGGTTTTAACCGATTCTGCGAACAGCAAAGAACAAACTTTGGAAATATTTTGTTCCCCAAATGGTCATTTCCTTTCTCATTCAGTAAGATATGATGTGGAGATGCCAGTGTTGGACTGGGGTGGCCACAGTAAGTAGTCTCACAACACCAGGTTAAAGTCCAACAGGTTTATTTGGTAGCACGAGCTTTCGGAGCACTGCTCCATCAACAGGTGAGTGAGGAAGAGGCAGCGCTCCAAAAGCTGGTGCTACCAAATAAACCGGTTGGATTTTAACGTGGTGTTGAGTGACTTCTTACATTAAGATATGGAATCATGGGAAGATTAAGAGGCCATTCAGCCCATTAAGCGTCTGCTGCTAATATTGCTGGATTTGATTCATTCTTCTAATCTTGTCCTGTACCCCTCAGTATTTTAGTTCAAATTCTTCATCCTGTACACTGTGAGACATTATGGTCAGGTCAGCTTCAACAACCAGTCGTGGTGATGGATTCCATATCTTCCTGATATTTTTTGTGAAATTATTCCTGTCCTTTCAGGTGAGCAAGGAAAACTTCCAAGTGCCAATGCCAAAATGTGTCTATAACTCAACACTGTTTGTTGGAGCTTACTGTGTACAAACTGGATGCAATAACAACAGTGGCTACATGCTATGTGTAACTCATTGGCTGTAGAATGTTCCAGGACTCTGTGAGGATGCAAAAGGAATTAAAACTCCTCTTTAGTGAGTTAAAGCTCAGTAGAGTGCCTTGGAACATGTTTTGATGTTAAAAGCACTGCATAATTGCATATCAGTAGAGTGGGAAGAAACTGCTCAGTTTTGCACCTGATATCAACCTACCTCCTGACTCCCCAAAACCTTTCACCACACTTTCCTCCAAAGATGCGTTGTTTTGGTGGACTGGCCCTGCTAAATTATCCCTTAGGGCAACTGCCGGGTAAATATGTGGGATTACGGGGTTAGGGCCTAGGTGGGATTGTGCAAACTCAATGGGCCGAATGGCCTCCTTCTGCACAGTAGGGATTCTGTGGTCATCAACAAGGCACAAGTCAGGATTGTGATGGAATACTTTGCACTTGCCTGGATGGGTGCAGCTCCCACAACACTCAAGAAGTTCAACACCACCCAGGACAAAGCAGCCTGTTGATTGGTGCCACATTCACCGCCTTGAATCTTCACTCCCTCACCAGCTGCAGTGGCAGCCGTGCGTCTACCATCTACAGGATGGATTCCAGCAACTCACCATGGCTCCATTAACAACACCTTTGAACCCATCATCTCTACCACCTAGAAGGACAAGGGCAGCAGATACCTGGAAACACCACCACCTGGAGATTCCCCTCCAAGCCACTCGCCACTCTGATTTGGAACTAAAATTGCCATTTCTTTGACAGGTCCCAGCCTGGAACTCCCTCCCTGACAGGGACTGCAGTAGTTAAAGAAGATAACTCTCCACCATCTTCTCGAGCAATTATGGATGGGTTATAAATGCTGGCCTTGCCACTGATGCTCATTTCCCAAAATCAGTAAAGAAATAAAAAATGCAATTTGTTATTGCACAAATGTGAGCATTTCTGTGGTGTCATCAACGGGAACTGTTGGAAAGTCCAGGAATTTGGATGTTAACATTTGAAAGAACAAACAGGTTACCCTCCATTACTTCACTCTCAGCTTTTCAGGAATGCTCCAACTTCTCAACCTTTCCTGTTTCTGTTTCTGACTGTAACACTGAAAGAACAAAGAAAATTACAGCACAGGAACAGGCCCTTCAGCCCTCCAAGCCTTCACTGACCAACTGAACTAAAGGCCCTTACCCTTCCAGGGACCGTATCCCTCTCTTCCCACCCCTATTCATGTCTTTGTCCAGACGCCCCTTAAAACGCACTATTGTATCTTCTTATGGGCTTTTATTTCACCCTGTCAGGATTCCTTCCCCGAGATACATCAGAAACAGCTCAGTCAGACCCTGAGATTGCCTTGTTAAGGTATGTCCACTTTCACCGGATATGTTCAGGTATGGATTGGGCTGCAATGTATTTCCAGAACTCTGTGCTTTCCTTGTCCCCTAACATTAATGCACTTTCTATCCTGGCTCACTGAGAAACTACTAGGAGCGAGTGTGGAACCTTGGTATTTTGGTTCTCACTGAACAGGGCACTGAGGCCAACTGGAGCGACTCCCGCTCCCTCGGTGGAAGTGGCCACCTCACTTCAGACAGGGAATAAAATTTGGGATCTTTCTGCTCCTTCTGAACGAGATAGTGACAGGGTAAATCCATACAGCCTTTGGAAACTCAGTCAGATTATTTCTTAATAATATTTAATCCAGGATATTAAAATTTGCATGGAGTTTAATATATTGGTTAATACTTGAGAATAAGGTCATTGCAGGAGATTATCCTGGAACATTCCTCTTGCACACACACTAAGGAAGGATTTGTAGGTTAGATATTAAATTTTCCATATGATATTGCCACTATTGAAGTATTACCCTGCTGTGCTCATTAACTCAGAAATTATTTTCACTTTGCAGAACTGTTATTTGAAATAACCTCTGAGTTCTGATGTTGGATCAAATCTATAACCTACATGTATTCTGCCCCCTCCAACTTTCCAATCTTGTACAGTGGGCATTTTGGCTGAGATCCGAGGCTGGATTTCACTCGCTCTCTGGAGGTCACAGAATCCCTCCAGTGCAGAAAGAGGCCATTGGGCCCATCAACTCTGCGCCAACCACAATCCCACTTAGACCCTACCCCCATATCCCTACACATTTACCCGCTAGTCCCTCTAACCTACGCATCTCAGGACCCTAAAGGGCAATTTTAGCACGGCCAATCAACCTAACCTGCACATCTCTGGACTTTGGGAGGAAACTGGAGCACCCAGAGGAAACCCATGCAGACACGGGGAGAATGTGCAAACTCCATACAGACAGTGACCCAAGCCGGGAATCGATCCCAGGTCCCTGGAGCTGTGAAGCAGCAGCGCTAACCACTGTGCTACCGTGCCGCCTTCTTCTGCACCTCTTCTTTCCTTCTCCCCTGTATGTACATGGGAACATGGAACTTAGGAGCGAGAGTCGGCCTTCGAGCCCACTCCGCCATTTTGTCTGATCACGGCCAATCTCCATCTCATCCTAACTCCACTTCCCTGCCTTTTCCTCATAGCCCTTTATCTCGCTTTTGATCAAATATTTATCTATCTTTTTCTTGAATCCATTGATTCTGCATCCACTGCACTCTGAGGCAATGAGTTCCATCGATTCACCACCCTCTGTGGGGAGTAGCTTCTCCTTATCTCTGCCTTGAACCTCCCTACTCTTACTCTACTGTACTCTATGACTTCTTGTCTGAGACTGTTTCAGAAGGGGGAACATTTGGTTTATATGTATTCTATGAACGGTATGCTTTGTCTGTGTAGCATGCAAGAAAGAGTGCTTTTTACTGTATCCCAATATGTGTGGCAATAGTAAACCAAAACAAAGGGATATAGGCAGGTCTGTAATAGGGGAACAGAAGGGGAGGGGGATGGGTGGGTACATTGTCTTCCTGCAGTCATGCCATCTGGCCAGTGGAGGATAAGGTGGTAGTTGGCCCTCCCTCCCAGAGCCCAATCGAAACATGTAACTGACCAATTAAGGACTTCTTCCCATTTCTGCTTTTTTTTTCTTTTTCCTCTCATGGAATGTGGGTGCTGTGGGCAAGGCCAGCATTTGTTGCCGTCGAACCGAGTAGCATTTTTTTTTTAAGATTCAACCACATTTCTGTGGCTCTGGAGTCACATGTGGGCCAGACCGGGTAAGGACGGCAGATTTCCTTCCCTAAAGGGATATTAGTGAACCAGATGGGTTTTTCCAACAATCGACAATGGTTTCATTCCAGAGTTTAATTAAATTTGAATTTCAGTATCTGCCGTGGTGAGATTCAAACCTGGGTCCCCAGAGCATAACTGTGGGTCTCTGGATTCCTAGTCCAGTGACAATACCACTACCCTACTGCATGGCTCCTCATGGGGGTGAGGAGCACATCAGCTATGACTGAATGGAGGAGCAGACTCAATGGGCTGAATGGCCTAATTCAGCTCCTGTATTTTATGAACTTATCTTTTGAACTCATGGTGAGAAGCCTGTTAAATCTTGCTTGCCTCCCGTGAATTTGGAGGTGCTGTGGGGGGGGCATGCCTCCCCTCTGCATTCCTATCTCTTTGACACAGCCTGTCATCACCAGTCCATCACTTCACAACATCCCCCCCCATCCTTTTCCAGGGCTCTCCTCCTGGCCCTAGCGCCCCTCACCCCCCCCCCTCACCCTCCACCCCACGTATCTGGTTATGAGGGCCTTTGGGTACCCTCCTCCTCCTTTAGGTACAGTCCCCTCATTGGCCACTGCATTGTTGGCACTGCTGAGGCTGCTGAGTGTTCTGTATTCTGATTGGTCTGTGCCTCAGGTGGGGTTGGGGGGGGGGAGGAGAGAGGGGTGAGTGTGAGAGTTGGCAGCCATGCTTCATGGGGTTAGCAACCCATGGCCACCGGTGATGAGAGGCAGACCCTGGTCCCTGTATCCACAGAAGGAGGGTCACCCCATTGGCCATCTCCCTTCAATGGTGCCACTCACTGCCAGCACGACATTCCTGGCCTGGTTCCTGTCAGATATTAAAGTAATTATCATCAATGTTGCTGTTAAGGCCTTCAAAGTACACAGATTAACAAAGCACAAAGGGATTTGGGAGTCCTTGTTCAAGATTCTCCAAAGGTTAACGTGCAGGTTCAGTCGGCAGTTAGGAAGGCAAATGCAATGTTAGCATTCATGTCGAGGGGGCTAGAATACAAGAGCAGGGATGGACTTCTGAGGCTGCATAAGGCTCTGGTCAGACCCCATTTGGAGTATTATGGGCAGTTTTGGGCCTCTTATCTAAGGAAGGATGTGCTGGCCTTGGAAAGGGTCCAGAGGAGGTTCAGAAGAATCATACCAGGAATGAAGAGCTTGTTGTATGAGGAACGGGTTGAAAACTCTGGGTCTGTACTCGTTGGAGTTTAGAAGAATGATGGGGGGATCTTATTGAACTTTACAGGATACTGCGAGGCCTGGATAGAGTGGATGTGGAGAGGATGTTTCCATTAGTGGGAATAACTAGAATCAGAGGCACAACCTCAGGCTAAAGGGACGATCCTTTAAAACAGAGATGAGGAGGAATTTGTTCAGGAACTCTTTGCCGCAGAAGGCTGTGAGGCCGGGTCATTGAGTGTCTTTAAGACAGAGATAGATAGGTTCTTGATTAATAAGGGGATCAGGAGTTATGGGGAAAAGGCAGGAGAATGGGGATGAGAAAAATATCAGCCATGATTGAAGGGGGAGCAGACTCAATGGGCTGAGTGGCCTAATTCTGCTCCTATGTCTTATGGCTTTTTGCTTTTGTTCAAGTAATGGAATGTCAGCCAAAAGCGGTGAGTACTTAAATAATTGTAGAGGAGCGGAATTTTATATGTAAAACTGAGGAAGAATCGTTGATTGAAGAAGGAACTAAATCAAAGAGTAACTCAATCACAATCCAGTAGCGTCTCAGAGAGCTTTGTATAATAATTGGTTCTTGGCAATGCCTGAAGGCAAGTATAGCAATTATAATCCACATCAAAAACCCAGACACCAGGAGATCACCAATGAAGGGCTTTGCTAGTCAAAGTGGGAGGGAAATAATGGGTGGGGGGGGTGGTTACTGGGTGGGGGTTAATTGGGGGGGGGGTTAATCAGTGAGGGGGGTTATTGGGTGGGGGGTTAAGAGATGAGAGGGTTGTCAAGGGTTCATGGTAGCGAGGGGGGTGGTTCATGGATACGGGGTTATTGGGAGGGGGGTTAATGGGGGAAGAAGAATAAGGGTTGAAGGGGGTCGAGGGTTGAGGAGAATTAAGGGTTGATGGTGAGGGGGTGGTTAAGGATGAGGGGGGTTCATGGGTGGGGGGTTATTGGGAGGGAGATTAATGGGGAGGGAAGTGTTAAGAACATAAGAAATAGGAGCAGGAGTCGGCCATCTAGCCCTTCGAGCCTGCCCCGCCATTCAATAAGATCATGGCTGATCTGAAGTGGCTCAGTTCCACTTCCCCGCTTTCTCCCCATAACCCTTAAGATTTGAGGGGTGCGTTCAGGGATGAGAGGGGGTTAAGGGTTGATGGGGGGAGTTAGTTTTTCCCTTTGTTTCTGTCGGAAGAAGATTCCTTGACCTGGATTATTTGAGAAACCATTGGTCTAGCCAAGTGCCCAGATTTAGGGAGCTATGATGAGATCAATGTGAGCTGTGATTAGGAGTTATTAATCGCTCAGTATTGTTTATCTGGACGGTGAGATGCTCCCACTGGGTCAGTAGGTCTGTGATATGGGCAGGATGTTAGAATTCTCTGTGTGTTCACAGACACAGCAACTAAATAACCCTGAACCACAGATTTAACTCTCTACCTTGAACTCAACTGAACTGCTGACTTAATTGTGTCGTTAAATTTATTTCTAAAGATCAAAGATTGTTGTGAAAACTTCTGCATCATAAAAATAAACTCAAAAACCTTTCGAAGCCTTTGTCAGAAACTGAAAGGTTAAATTTCCACCTGGTGGATTGGGCCTTGTGATTGGTGCTGTGCTCTGATGATGTCGGTGAGGTTGAGTATGGAGCTACGATTGGCTGAGTAAGGTTGAGTGTGGAGCTACGATTGGCTGAGTAAGGTTGAGTGTGGAGCTACGATTGGCTGAGTAAGGTTGAGTGTGGAGCTACGATTGGCTGAGTAAGGTTGAGTGTGGAGCTACGATTGGCTGAGTAAGGTTGAGTGTGGAGCTACGATTGGCTGAGTAAGGTTGAGTGTGGAGCTATGATTGGCTGAGTAAGGTTGAGTGTGAAGCTATGATTGGCAGAGTAAGATTGAGTGTGAAGCTATGATTGGCTGAAGGAAAGTGGATCTGAGAGTCAACCTGGAGTCACCTGAATCCAGAACAGTCCATGGTGCTGATTGGCTGAGCAGAACAACCCCAAATTCTTCAATCCAGCTGGTGACTTCAACAAAGGAATATCACAATTTTGAACCCTAATCTCACAACGCTTTCCACATTTCAAAAGATTCACACTATTCCAGTGCAAAATGAAGTGGAACTTTTTAATTGGAGCATCAACCCAAACTGGGAGCCAGTTCCAGAGACACTGCCAGTCAAACAAGCCTCTTCCGAGGCTGTAGATTTCCAGGAGGTTATTTGACCATGTCGGGGAAGCTTCAGTCAAGCCTGATACAAGTTAACGCCCAGAAAACTGCAGGTACCAAATGTGACCAGGTTCCACACACCCCCCTCCCAACACCCACCATATGCCAATATAGCAGTGAGCACAGAGAACAACGGACAGTGACGGTGGCGAGACATGATGATGTGGGACTGGATTTCTCTGGGCAAAAATGGATCTGAAGTTTGTCCGTTTTTAATAATGGAAGGAAGGTGGGATCAGGGATCAGTTGGATGATCTGCTATGAAGGCTTGAAGGGCCAAATGGTCTCCTTCTGCTCCTATTTCCTGTGTTTCTATAAACACTGCTCCTTTAACAGGGGATCATTCCCTCTCTGAAGCAAAACTTTCTCTCTACTCATGTGATTTGCAAGAGAGATTGAAGTTACTCTGACATCACAGCGGCACAGTGTTTAGCGCTGCTCCCTCACAGCGCCAGGGATCCGGGTTCAATTCCAGCCTTGGGTTACTAGCTGTGTGGAGTCTGCACATTCTCCCCGTGTCTGTGTGGGTTTCCTCGGGGTGATCCGGTTTCCTCCCACACGCCAAAGATGTGGACGGATTAGCCATGCTAAATGCGCAGGGTAGCAGAGATAGGGCGGTGGGGTAGGCCTGGGTAAGATGTTCCTCTGGGGAGTCGGTGCAGACTGGATGGGCCAAATGGCCTCCTTGTGCCCTGCAGGGAAATCTCTGGTTCTATCACAAATAGACTTAGGTGCCCCAACATTCACTTTACTTCCATATCAATAAATAACATTCACTCATTTGAGATGGTTTGATCTCCTGAGCTGTTTTCATTTCTCTGAATCTTTGCTTCTCTTTATTCCTTCACATCTTCACTGTCTTACCCTGGGTTTTATCTTGACTTCGCTCCTGCGCGGCATACTTCAGTGGTCACTTGACTGCTGCTGATCTCTGAAGCATGTTAAAATTATGGCCATCTCAGGAGTGTGGCTAAATAACGCCAGCAGCAAGAAGCAGCGCCTGCCTGCCCTGGGCTCTGAGGCTCCGGGGCAACATATATTTTGGAGGATTTGCCCAGTTTGCTTCTTAGCAAAATCAAAGCCCCGGCACAAAGCTGCCTGCGCCTCCAGCTGAATCAGTTACATCAAGTTCTGGGCGCCACGTTTGAGGAAAGGTGCCAAGGTTTTGGACAGGGAACAAGGAAATGTTCCCAGATGGTCTGAGTAATGAAGGAATTCACTTAAAGAGTTGAGGGGAGGGGGTAAGTGGGGATTGTTCTTCTCTCAGCTGAGAATTTCCCCAGATGCTCAAAAGTCTTTTGTTTAGATAATGTGGCCAGGCCTGTTTCCAGCTGCGAGGACGTTGGCAAGTAGATTCTAAGGGCAGATGAGAATAATATTTTGATGTTGTGAGTGTGACGACCTGGGAAGGTAGTAACAAATTCAGTAATAACTGATAGAGGTTTACAGCGTGGAAACAGGCCATTCAGTCCAACTTGTCCATGGTGTCCAATTTTTACCATTAAGCTCATCCCAATTAGAATAGAATCTCGACAGTGCAGAGGAGGCCATTCAGCCCATCTAGCCTGCACCAACAACAATCTCATCCAGGCACTATCCCTGTAACCCCACATATTTACCCTGCTAATCCCCCTGGCGCTCAGGGACAATTTTAGTATGGCCAATCAGCCCAGCCTGCACATATTTGCCCTGTGGGAGGAAACCTGGAGAACTCGGAGGAAACCCATGCAGACATGGGGAGAACGTGCAGATTCCACACAGACAGTGACCCAAGCTGGGAATCGAACCCGGGTCCCTGGATGTGAGGCAGCACCACTAACCACTGTGCCACCGTGCCGCCCACATTTAGATCATATCTCTCTATATCAATTTTATTCTTGTAACCTCCTCAGGAAAATTAATAAATCTCTAGATTCTACGTCCCTTGGCATGAAGTGGAATAAACTTCCAGGCTGATGGGGAAAGCTGGTTAGCTTAGCTGGCAAGATGGCGAGGGTGTGATTTCAGGATGATCTCAATGGGAAGGGCTCAATCCCTGCACTGTCTGTGATAGGCGATGGAGGCCGGCTCCTCACCTTACCCTCTGCTTGTTGAGCAGCGTCTCTCGAGCTATTTACAAAACCAATTGTTTCTCTCTCTCCTGAAAGGAGTGAGACGTCCACAGTCCCCTGTAAACTATTGTTCATCGCTAAAAATTACCAATGGAGGACAAAACATGGGAATAGCTTTATTGGTTCACTCCTTCAAAGAGACGGCACGAGCTTGATGAACAAATGGCCTCCCTTTCTCAGCACACGTTGGCTTTAAATTGGCTTTGTGTCTCCCCCACTCTGCAAAAAAAGGTGCTTTCTACAGCCAGAGAATCATAAAATTCCTACAGTGCAAAAGAGCCTGCACCAACAACAATCCCACCCAGGCCCTATCCTCATAACCCTGTGTATTTACATAGATATAGAAGCTTAGGAAAACAGAAACATACAACCATGGAAACATAGAAGATAGGAGTATAGGTCATAGAGGTTTACAGCATGGACACAGGCCCTTCAGCCCAACTTATCCATGCCGCCCTAAACTAATCCCAATTGTCCACATTTGGCCCATATCCCTCTATACTCATCTTACCCATGTACCTGTCTAAATGCTTTTCAAAAGATAAAATTGTACCTGCCTCTACTACCGCCTCAGGCAGCTCATTCCAGGCACACACCATCCTCTGTGTGAAAAAAATGCCCCTCTGGACACTTCTGTATCTCTCCCCTCTCACCTTAAACCTATGCCGTCTAATTTTAGACTCCCCTACCTTTGGGAAAAGATATTGACTATCTAGCTGATCTGTGCCCCTTATTATTTTATAGACCTCTATAAGATCACCACTCAGCCTCCTACACTCCAAAGAAAGAAGTCCCAGTCTATCCCAGCCTCTCCTTATAACTCAAACCATTAAGTCCCAGTAGCATTCTAGTAAATCTCTTCTTTCTAGTGTAATAATATCCTTTCTATAATAGGGTGACCAGAACTGTACACAGTATTCCAAGGAGCAGGAGAGGCCATTCGGCCCTTTGAGCCTGCTCCGTCATTTATCACAATCATGGCTGATCATCCAACTCAATAGCCTAATCCTGCTTTCTCCCCATAACCTTTGATCCCATTCACCCCAAGTGCGATATCTACAGTACTTACCCTGCTAATCCCCCTGACACTAACGGTCAATTTAACATGGCCAATCAACCTATCTCGCACATCTTTGGACTGTGGGAGGAAACTGGAGCACTCAGAGGCAACCCACATAGACACAGGGAGAATGTGCAAAGTCCACGCAGAGAGTGAGCCAGGAATTGAACCGAGGTCTCTGACGCTATGAGGCAGCAGTGCTAACCGCTGTGCCACTGTGCTGCCCGTGGACATGGGAAGGGGCAGGTGCCAAGTGTTTCTGAGATTATGATTGCTCAGTTAGGAGAGTGGGTGAAAATGGAAAGGGTTAGACACAAAGTATTAAATCCAAAGGAGGGAGAGAGTGAGGAGTGGAGTGTGGGGCAGGGAGTGGGCTGGGCAAAGAGAAAGAGAGACAGCGATTAGGCAGAGATTGATCTTTAAAAGCCATTTTGCATTGGATATCACCCCTCCAATTATATGGATGAGCAGCTGTTGGTGATATTTTGTCCATCAGATGAATATAATTCGCCTGTAAGGCAGTGGCAGAGATCTCTGCGTTGAGTCTAAATATAACCGTTTGATGTGCATAGCATTTGTTCTGTTCATTAACCGTTTACAATATGCTTTGTTTTGGTTCCATGAGAGATTCTTCTGTTGCAACAGGGAAAAAAAAAATCACTTTCAATTTGCGCCCAGTTAACATTCTTCTCAGTATTTGCAGAGCACATCACTTCAAAGCTTCTAAATAGGTCAAGGATATATCTTTGGAATATGACAAAATACATTGGAGAATTCTACTTGCACTGTCAGTGTAATGAGAAATGGACTTCTGCAACTTAGAAACAGCTTCTGTATCAACATGATCTTAAAGCTGCGCCATCATCAAGAATTTAGGTTATTGAGTTAGAAGATTTTTAAAAGGGCCTGGAGTTTACCTCAGCACTGCACAGGCAGGAGGACAATATCTGCAAGGCCTCCCTTAGCTTCCTGTGGCAGCTGAGGTGTAGGATTTGTTGCTGGGATTTGTTGCCATTTTCCCACTTCAGCTACCCAGTTACTCATAGTGTCATAGAGGTTTACAGCATGGAAACTGGCCCTTTGGCGGCACGGTAGCGCAGTGGTTAGCACTGCTGCTTCACAGCGCCAGGGACCTGGGTTCGATTCCCGGCTCGGGTCACTGTCTGTATGGAGTTTGCACATCCTCCTTGTGTCTGTGTGGGTTTTCTCCGGGTGCTCCAGTTTCCTCCCACAGTCCAGAGACGTGCAGATTAGGTTGATTGGCCATGCTAAAAAAAAATTGCCCCTTAGTGTCCTGAGATGCATAGGTTTTTAGGGATTAGTGAGTAAAATATGTAGGGATGTGAAGGTAGGGCCTGGATGGGATTGTGGTCGGTACAAACTCTATGGGCTGAATGGCCTCTTACTGTGCTGTAGGGTTTCTATGATTGTCCATGCCACCCTTTTTCTTAACCATAAGCTACTCCCAATTGCCCACATTTAACTCATATCCCTCTATACCCCTCGTACCCCATGTAACTGTCTAAATGGTTTTTAAATGACAAAATTGTACCCACCTCTACTATTACCTCTGGCAGCTTGTTCCAAACACTCACCTCCCTCTGTGTGAAAAAATTGCCCTTCTGGAACCTTTTGTATCTCTTCCCTCTCACCTTAAACCTATGCTCTCCAGTTTTAGACTCCTCTGTTTTGGGAAATGATGTTGACTATCTAGCTGGTCAATGCCCCTCATTATTTTATAGACCCCTATAAGATCACCCCCGAAATCTCCTACACTCCAGGGAAGAAAGTCCCAGTCTATCCAGCCTCTCCTCACTCAATCCAGCAAGTCCCTGTAGCATCCTGGTAAATCTTTTCTGTACTCTTTCTAGTTTAATAATATCCTTTCTATAATAGGAACTGCCCACCGTATTCTAAGTGTGGCCTTACCAATGTCTTGTATAACTTCAATGAGGTGTCCCAGCTCCTGTATTCAGTGTTCTGACCGATGAAACCAAGCATGCCAAATGCCTTCTTCACCACTCTGTCCACCTGTGACTCCACTTTCAAGGAGCTATGAACATGTGCCCCTTGATCTCTTTGTTCTGTAACTCTCCCCAACACCCTACCATTAACTGAATAAGTCCTGCCCTGGTTCAATCTACCAAAATCCATCACCTCGCAGTTGTGTAAATTAAACTCCACCTGCCATTGGTCAGCCCACTGGCCCAATTGATCAAGATCCTGTTGCAATTGGAGATAACTTTCTTCACTGTCCACTATGCCACCAATCTTGGTGTCATCTGCAAACTTTCTAACCATACCTCCTATATTCTCATCCATATCATTAATATAAATGACAAATAACAGTGGACCCAGCACCGATCCCTGAGTCACACCGCTGGTCACAGGCCTCCAGTTTGAAAAACAACCTTCAACAACCACCCTCTGGCTTCTGCTAGTTTTGTACCCAATTGGCTACTTTATCACTCAGTTCCAGGTTGGATAGGACACAGTTGGATACTGGTGAAAGGATCTCCGTTTTATGCCAGTAACTTACCTGGGGTCTGAGAAGTGTTTTCCCATGGATACCTCCTTCAGTCTCCAACAGACATTCCGCACGGTGGACAGAATCTGACTGGGCCCAGAGTGGCAGGCTGGGAGGTGGCGGGGGTGAAGGAGGCTAAGGGGATTGGAGGGGTGGAGGGAGGGGGGCCGTGCATTAGTGAGAAGCAATGCCATTCCGATGGGGTCTCCCTGTTGCTGCTTCCTCCCCGACTGGTGAACAGCCAATTTGTGTAACTAAAGGCCCAGTGGTGGACAGTGTTACACAGCCATCAGCATAGTGCCAAAAGTGGGAGAGTGCCCTCCCAGGTACCTCCCCCCTCCCACTGACCACCCCCCCAACCCACCCCCAACCTCCAAACCCTCAACAAAAGGGGCAAATTCAGCTACATAGAGACAGCCTCCCTGTAATGAGTGAATCATAGAAACCCTGTAGTGCAGAAGGAAACCATTTAGTCCATCAAATCTGAAACAGCATCTTATCCAGGCCCTATTCCTCTAACCCCATGTATTTATCCCCCTGGTTTTTGGACACTGACGGACAAATTCACATGACCAATCCATCTAACCAGCACATCTTCGGACTCTGGGAGGAAACCGAAGCACCCAGAGGGAACCCACGCTGACATGGGGAGAACATGCAAACTCCACACAGACAGTGACCCAAGGCCGGGAATCGAACCCGGGTCTCTGGCCCTGGGACATGGTGGCAACAATGCTAACCACTGTGCACCCTGCTGCCCACAACCACAGTGCCACCGTGTCACCCACAACCAGTCTGCACCATGCTAACCTCAATGGTCAAGAGATCTATCTGAGCTCGATGACTCAAACAAGGGACCATGGGTGGTACAAGCAGACCCAAGAGTCACAACGGGCCATTTGGATAGGTTTCCCCTCCATCTCATGAGGGGGTATCATTCTCTGCCCCCTTGCCTCTCAGGTGCCTTTAGATGCCCTCGAGGTCTCTGACAGGGGGCTTGTGAGGCAACAAATACAAGCCCTCTGATTGGACCAAAGTATTGTCCTTGTCTTTAATTGGATGGTGGGTCCACAGACAGCCCGAGGAGGGTCTCACTGATGGCAATACTGACCTTGGGACCCCCAATTTGGCCCCAACAGGAGGGTCCTGAGCTCGTGGTAAACTTGATGTCAAAAGGCAGCCCCAACCTGTGGTTCAGGTGGATCATTTCGCCCCTGAGGGTGTGGCCCTCACACTGGACCCAGATGAATAGGATTACAGCTGTCAGAGGCAAGAGTTTGTTGCAGTAAATAGGTTATCTTTGGCAGACTGTTCAGCCTGATGAGCCTTCAGATGACATGTCGCTGTTGACCTTGAACACTATCAGTATGGAGGCCACAGAAATATTTGCCTCCTAGAGTGAATTGGTTATTGTCTGATCTTGCCTTTGGGAACATTCTGCTCGACTGCCTCACCATAAAATGGGATTAACTCCTTTGAAAACGTGAATCAATATGCAATGTGTCATGTGTGTGCTTGGGATATCTTTTCATTTCCCTTTCTCTTCACTGTTTGAGTTGCAGGTGGGAGGAACATTGGGGAGGTGCAGCTTCTTGGGTCCCCATGGTAGTTTTGGATGATGAGAGCCCTCATTTCACAAAGTCAGAGGCGTGGGGGGGGGGGTTAATTCATTTGTGGGACCTGGGTGTCGCTGGCTGGGCCAGTATTTATTACCCATCCCTAGTTGCCCCTTGAGAAGGTGGGGGTGAGCTGTCTTCTGGAATCGCTGCAGTCCACGTGCTGTGGGTTGACCCACAATGCCGTTAGGGAGGGAATTCCAGGATTTGGACCCGGCGACTGTGAAGGAACGGCCGATGTATTTCCAAGTCAGGATGGTGAGTGGCTTGGAGGTGAGATGGGTATAGAGGGATATGGGCCAAGTGCAGGCAATTGGGGCTAGTTTAGTGGTTATACAAAAAGGGCAGCATGGACAAGTTGGGCCGAAGGGCCTGTTTCCATGTTGTAAACCTCTAAGACTCTATGAAGTAACAATGCCACTCAGACCGTCTGACTTAGGAATAGAGTGTGAAGTATTTCTTGAAAACAATCCAAGGTTTGCAATTTGAGTGGTTAACTTATTGTGTCGGGGATTTTATTGGAATCATTTCTCAGATAATTCCTTTATGGTTCAAAGATTCTCCCATCTTTCCTCAAACTCAGGTGTCAAACACAATTATCCTTGATAGATTGAGCTGCTTTGAAATATGATGCGCCGAATTCTCCCCCCCCTCGCTTGGGGGCTGGGATTCTCCCCCTCCCGCCCGGGCCTGGGATTCTCCCCCTCCCACCCGGGGGCTGGGATTCTCCCCCTCCCGCCCAGGGGCTGGGATTCTCCCCCTCCCACCCGGGCCTGGGATTCTCCCCCTCCCGCCCAGGGGCTGGGATTCTCCCCCTCCCACCCGGACCTGGGATTCTCCCCCTCCCACCTGGGGGCTGGGATTCTCCCCCTCCCACCCGGGCCTGGGATTCTCCCCCTCCCACCCGGGGGCTGGGATTCTCCCCCTCCCGCCCGGACCTGGGATTCTCCCCCTCCCACCTGGGGGCTGGGATTCTCCCCCTCCCGCCCGGGCCTGGGATTCTCCCCCTCCTGCCCGGGGCCAGGATTCTACCCCCCACCGCCCCCCCCCAATCCCGGGGCTGGGACTCCCCCCCCACCCCCCCGAGGCTGGGCATGTGAGCATGTGGGTGTGTGTGCAAATGGGTGTGTGTGTGTGTGTGCATGTGTGTGTGTTACTTTCTGTAGTAGAAATGCAGTATCCACCATTTTGGTAATGGTGCCTGATGGGATGTCCACGTCTAAAATAGGCTTCAAACCCATCTGAGATCCTGTTACCAAATAATTGTTAATGACCGATTGCAGAACACACCATATAGAATGTTCAAAGCAAGGCAATAAAACCAATCAGGTTTGAAGAGTTCACTGGAGTCTCCTTCCAAGAATGTCTCGTCTTTTTACTTGCTCTACGATGAAGTTGGGAAGAGCAGGAATGTTGTCTCTGGTTTCATGTTAAACCTTTGAGCCAATGTTGGCCATTCTCTGCTGTTCCTTTCCCCCGAGAACCTTACCCTCCATCAGAGTCTGCTCAATCTCCCTTGGCTCAGATCAAGCCCCAAGATGAGGTGCGATGCCTTATCTTGTCAGCTTGGATCTTGTTTGTCTCTCTTTTGGGGACCTTGAACTAGATTTGATTTGAATTTGGATTGTGGGAGGAAGCAAAGGGGATGAATCTGGGTCCGTCCGATCCATTCTGAGTGTTGGATTTGTATCTTTAAGGATGGAGTGAATAATTTTTAAAAGCACGGCTTTATTTAAAGTTGACAAGGTCCTCAGATTGTCAGTCAGTGAGTGGAGCAGAATCTTTGAATATTGCCAGCTCTCGTCCATCTCTGTTTCCGCACAAATATCAATGGTTTGTCCATTTTCGGAAAGTGCAGTGGTTATCCAATTTGGAATGAAAAGTGGTTTAGATTGAAACGCTATTCCTTCTCACTGGGCTATTTGCTTTTTTAGAAGGTGGAATGGGATTTATTATGGAACAAATGGAATTTCATACTGCAATTTTGACATTATTTGAACAGGCAGCTATTGTCTGATTTCTTCATGTCACCTGTTCACTGCAACAGTTCAATTGAAACCATTGCCCCTTGGAGGTTCGCCGTTACCTCATCAACTTGCCGAGAAATGGTTTCACCTTTTGTTATGATCATATAGTTGTTTCTTTTTTTTTATCTCTGATACATTTTTATTTGAACAGAGGAAACATCAACCAATTGGACTGCAGCAAATAGCCCTGAATTCCAAAGGGTAAGGAGTTCCAAAAATATAGGGAAGTCCAAAGGTGTGCACCTCAGGCTGATTGGCCACATTAAATAGCCCATAGCATCCTGGGATATGTAGGTTAGAGGGATTAGCGAGGTAGATGTGGGAATAGGGTCAAGGTGGGATTGCAGCCTCAATGGGCCAAATGGCCTCCTTCTGCACTGTGGGGTTTCTATGATCTTATGATAAGTCCGCCAAGCCCAATGAATTGTTCTGTTCCCTTGAGGGTTGACCTCAGTTCCAATTCCTCTTCACTCACCGGTAACCAGTAACCTCATCCAATCAAATCCTCAGTTCTGGTGGACTTTCCTGATACTCTTCCAATAAGAAGTCTGACAACACCAGGTTTAAGTCCAACCGATTTATTTACAAATATACAAAGACTTCGTACTGTGTTTACCCCAGTCCAACGCCGGCATCTCCACATCATGACTCTTCCAATAAGCCCAGGCCCCTGCTAATTCCCAATGATACGGATGCTGCATCTTGTGAGGAAGTCACAGCCACCCATCCATTCACTCTCCCCCTCTGCCCATGGCCTCCTGCTCTCCTGAAGTTTCACACGAGGTTACAGCCCTCTGGTACCTTGGCAGAATTGACAATTCTTCAATCCTGAGAGCAGGCAGTAAGTTTCTTGGAGGAATCTGTGATTCACTCACTCACCTCACACACTCACTCACCTCACACACTCACTCACTCACTCACACACTCACTCACTCACCTCACACACTCACTCACTCGCTCACACACTCACACACTCACTCACTCGCTCACTCGCTCACACACTCACTCACCTCACTCACTCGCTCACACACCCACTCGCTCACACACTCACCTCACTCACTCACTTACTCATACGCTGACTACTGACACACTCACTCACTCAACTCACTCACTCACTTCACTCACCTCACTCACCTCACTCACTCAGTTATTCCACAGAAAGTCCAGAACTAGGGGTCAGAGTTTGAGGATAAGGGGTAAAGCTTTTAGAACTGAGGTGAGGAGAAATTTCTTCGCCCAGAGGGTGGGGAATGTGTGGAATTCACTCCCAGAATGTAATTGAGATCAAAATGTGTGATTTCAAGAATAAATTATTAAGAAGTCTCCCAGATTAAAATCCAACAAGCGTTCAGAGCACTGCTCCTTCATCAGATGATTCCAAATAAATCTGTTGGACTTTAACCTGGTGTTGTGAGATTTCTCACTGTGCCCACCCCAGTCCAACACCGGCATCTCCACATCAAGGAGAAATTGGATTTCGCTCTTAGGGCTAAAAGATCGAGGGATATGGGGGGGAGATGGAGGGAATCAGGATATTGAATTGGATGATCAGCCATGATCAAAATGAATGACAGAGCAGGCTGGAAGGGCTGAATGGCCTCCTCCTGCTTCTGGTTTCTATGAAAGATGAGGCTCATTTGTCCAAACGGCCTTTTGGTCACCCCACAACCTCTCAACACTTAAAGGCGATGGTCGACTACCGCTTTTCACCTGAATAGTTTTGCAACGCGAGCATGAGATAAATTTTGAAACAGAACGGGGACTGGGATTTGCAGAGGAACTCACCACCGAGTGAATAAGGTCCTCTAAAGCAGCTTGGAGAGAAGGGAAACAGAGAGAATAAGAAAGATTTGCAGATCAGAAATTAATTTTAATATTGAATAAATCTTTTTATTTGTGATTTGAATGTCAGGCAGAATGAGTCCTAAACTGCCAAGTACGATAATGAATTATATCTCCAAGTTTCATCGCACGATGGTTGTCTTGATCTGACTGCTTTGTGAGCTCCGAGGTAAATTGGAAGCTTTTTAAAAAAATAAATAAGGGGAAATGTCTTCCGAATTGCCTTGAAACATTTTAAATCTTTCTTTGTCCCATTTTGTGCTTAGGACATTATTGATGAAAGGACAGAGCTTTTCAATCATCATTCATGTGGAGTATTTTATGCTAATGGTTGCCTGAGGATTGAATGGTTTGTGTTGCTGTTCTTGTTGTAGCAACTGTTTGAGATTGACCTTACTCTACTCGGCAAGAGATGTGATTTATGGGCGAGTGATTGTAGGTAAGATGAGATATTCCAATCTGTCTTAATTTATAACTGTTCTCAATGCAGAGCTAATCCGGGCATCGGCCAAGCTGATTTTGAAGAAATTGATGCTTCCAACATTCTAATTTACCTCTGCTATCCTTGGGCTAAGGGGAGGCACAGAAAGGAAAATAAGGCAGAGTTCCTGTCTAATGGCATTGACTTCTCCCCTATTGGAGGTTACTCTTCAGCAGCAGATATGATTGTTTCAGTCTGTAATGGCCCAAACGTGCGAGAACTGGAGTCCAGTTTAGCCAAGGTATCAAGTTGGCAAGGAACACAAGGGTTAGAGGTGACCCACAGCCTGAGGGTGGGCTGGAAAGAAACACCTAATTCATCCAGAAGGTTCCAACTGAGGCAAGGCTTAAAGACCCCAATTGGGCAAAAGGTTACCTGGAAAATAGGAATTAGGAGCAAATCCAGCTCTTCGAGCCTGATCCGCCATTCAATCAGATCACGGCTGATCTTTCCCTTATCTCAAATCCACCTCCCCACCTGTTCCCCATATCCCTTTAACCTTTGTTTTAAATCTGAAATATACCTCTCTCCTTCTTGAACCCATTCAGTGATTCAGACTCCACCGTGCTCTGGGGGCAGCGAGTTCCATAAATTCACCCCCCTCTGTGAGAAGTAGCTCCTCCCCATCTCAGTTTTAAATCTACCACCTCTCTGTCTATACCTGTGACCTCTTGTTCCAGATTGCCCCACGAGAGGAAAGATTTGGTCTACATTTAATTTATCAATCCCTTTTAGTATTTTATAACCCTCGATCAGATCCCCTCTCATCCTCCTAAACTCCAACGAGTACAAGCCCAAACTGTTTAATCTCTCCTCGTACATCAACCCTTTCATCCCCGGAATCAATCTGGTGAACCTCCTCGGAACTGCCTCCAATCCCATCGCATCCTTCCTCAAATAAGGAGACCAAAACTGGACACAATATTCCAGGTGTGGTCTCACCAACACCCTATACAATCACAACAACACTTCTCTACTTCTTTATTCCAGTCCGTTTGCAATAAATGCCAACATTCCATTTGCCATTTTTATTACATGCTGCACCTGCATACCAACTTTCTGTGATTCGTGAGTACAGACACCCAGATCCCTCTGCCTAGACTAAGGACAGCCAGATCCCTCTGCCCAGAACAAGGACGCCCACAACCCTCTGCCCAGACCAAGGACAGCCAGATCCCTCTGCCCAGAACAAGGACAGCCAGATCCCTCTACCGGACACATTTTGAATCTGCTTTTCATTTAGGTAATAATTTGCCTTTCTATTTTTGTTCTGCCAAAATGGATAACCTCACACTTATCCACATTAAACTCCATCTGCCACATTGTGGTCCATACTCCTAGCTTAACCATATCCATCTGTAGAATCTTTATATCCTCCTCACTGATGTTTGCCACTTCTGATATTGAACCTGTTTGTCTGGAAATGGCCACCTTCCTGTTTGGGCATAGGTTTAACCATCTCCCATGGGCAATTCATATCCATTAATTTAGTGTCCATTTGGAAATGGACAATTGAGTTTGGCAGCAGGGATGGTTAGCAGTAAACTGTGTTTGACAAACTGCATTGAGTTTTTTGAAATGAGTGTAGGAAGTATACGTTGATATGGATTTTCAGATATGACTGGATCAACAGAAACAGAGAAGGAGGCTGCTGTTGCTTAGATTGGGGAAGAGTTAAATGATAGAACCCAGGTAACAGGAAATGATGTAACCCAGGTAACAGGAAGTGATGTGCTTTTAAAAAAAAGTTACTCCATTTTTAAATTTACAGAGCCAATGCCCAAAGTGGAGTGGGTAAACTCAGATCAGTTCTTTCTTTGCTCCAATAAACCAAATTCAAAATCCAATTGAATCCAATTCATGGTCCCCACAAGGAAGACAAACAAGATCTAAGCTGACAAGATGAGACATTGCACCCCATCTTGGGCTTGATCTTTATCAAAAGGCTGAAGTGATGTACTTCCAGGAGAGGAAATATTGGAACAGTTCCCATGGCAGCAGGTGAGATTTAATGCAGCTTTTCAACATGGTGAAAGATATGTCAGAGTGAAGATCTAAGGAGTTGTGAATTGCTGACATGCCTTACTAAAACTCCTCCGCCACTGAAATCCTTCAACTTGATTCACAAATCAAACTCACCCCCACTACACCCGAGAAAATGGGAATGGCTTTTTTGGTGAGGAGAAAAAAAATGTTCATTCTCCAAGGGCGATGCAGTGACACAGTGGTTAGCACTGCTGCCTCACAGTGCCAGGGACCTACGTTCCATTCCCAGCTTGGGACACTTTCTGTACAGGGTCTGCATGTTCTCCCCGTGTCTGCGTGGATTTCCTTCAGGTGCTCTGGTTTCCTTCCACAGTCCAAAAGACATGTGAGTTAGGTGGATTGGCCACGCCAAATTGACCCTTAATGACAGGGGGACTAGTAGGGTAAATGCGTGGGGATAGGGCCTGGGTGGGATTGTGGTCAGTGCAGACTCGATGGGCCGAATGGAACTGTATGATTTTATGTTCAAAGTTGTCTATTTGTGAAAACTGTTGTGCATTTTGGTAAACCATATTATACCCCCTCACAGATTGAATTAATCTTAATCAGGAGTGGTTTTCAGATTTGTCAGTTCATATCAGCTAAATACAGTCAGTGCTTGATGAGGGTAAGCAGAATCACAGGGTGGGAGAAACCTGGAAGTCACTGGGATAAGAACAGTCCAACACCAAGTGAAACAAAAACACAAAACTCTGGGAACACTCAGCAGCATAGAACACCACAACACAGAAACAGGCCTTTTGGCCCTTGTCTGTGCTGAACTACTTTTCTGCCTAGTCCCACTGACCTGCACTTGGACCTTGTTCCTCCACACCCCTCTCATCCATGAACCCGTCCAAGTTCCTCTTAAATGTTAAAAGTGACCCCGCATTTGCCACTTCATCCGGCAGCTCATTCCACATTCCCACCACTCTCTGTGTGAAGAACCCCCTCCTCCCCCCCTTAATATTCCCTTTAAACTTTCCCTCCTCCATCCTGAACCCATGCCCTCTGTTTTCTTTTCTCCCCTAGCCTCAGTGGAAAAAGCCTGCTTGCATTCATTCTATCCATACCCATCATAATTTTACACACCTCTATCAAATCTCCCCTCATTCTTCTACACTCCAGGGAATAAAGTCCTAACCTATGCAACCTTCACAGCTGTGAAGACGAACAGGATTAAAGTTTCAAGGGAGGTTATCAGAATGTGGATGTGTTTGCAGCGACCTTCACGCAGTTTATTGAAGCTGGGATCTTTCGGCATGGATTTGCTACCCCGCGCTCCAATAGACCCAGCTGCCAATAGTCTGGGAGCACCATCGGATTCACTGGGGAAGCAGCCAGTTTCTTCCTGGAATTCCTTCATGTTTACCCTCCTCCCATCTTCAAGGAGTCCCCACAGAGAGTGAGAAAACACAGAGAGGGGGCGGAAAATAGCAACACGGTACTATATCTGATTCATGTTCATGTCTGCTAAGTGTATGAGATGAACGTAAGAAGGATTCCCTAATGTCCTTCTTAGGAGCTGCCTCCTCCCAGGGGCATTAGTCACACATGCTTCACAGGTGGTGGCAATAAAACATTGAGGGAGAAGATTCCTTTGACTTTGCCACCTCCACAAGTTGCATCCAGGCCTCTTTGTAATTCAGACAAGTACAACATGCTAGCCTTCATTGGCCAGGGCATTGAGTATAAATGTTGACAAATTATGTTACAGTTGTATAAAACGTTGGTTAGGCCGCATTTGGAATATTGCATTCCAGTTCTGGTCGCCACACTACCAGAAGGACATGGAGGCATTGGAGGGAGTACAGAAAAGGTTTATCAGGGTGGCACAGTGGGTTAGCACTGCTGCCTCACAGTGCCAGGGACCCGGGTTCAATTCCTGGCTTGGGAGTTTGCATGTTCTCTTTGTGTCTGCATGGGTTTCCTCAGGGTGCTCCAGTTTCCTCCCACACTCCAAAGATGTGTGGGTCAGGTGGATTGGTCATGCTAAATTGCCTTTTAGTTAGGGGGCTAGCTAGTATAAATGCATGAGGATAGGGCTGGGGGGGATTGTGGTCTGTGCTGACTCAATGGGCCGATCAGCCTTGTTCTGCACTGTAGGATTCTGTGTTGCCTGGTATGGAGGGTATTAGTTATGAGGAGAGATTGAATAAACTGAGATTGTTCTCCTTGGAAAGACGGAGGCTGAGGGGAGACCTGTTAGAAGTTTATAAAATTGAGAGGTGTGGATAGGGTGAACAGTTGGAAGCTTTTTTCCCAGGGCGGAAATGACAATTACAAGTTTATTTTATTTATTAGTCACAAGTAAGGCTTACATTAACACTGCAATGAAGTTACTGGGAAAATCCCCTATTTTCCCACACTCCAGCACCTGTTTGGGTCAATGCATCCTAACCGGCATGTCTTTGGGACTGTGGGAGGAAACCGGAACACCCGGATACAAGGGGTCACAAGTTCAGGACAAGAGGGGGGAAGGTTCAGTGAAGATGTACGGGGAGGAGTTTTTACACACGGTGATGGGGGTGTGGAATGCACTGCCAAGTGAGGTGGTTGAGACAGACATGTTAGCAATATTTATCTGGATGGACACATGAACAGACGGGGAATAGCGGGATACAGGTGGTTGGTCTCAATAGTAAATGTGTTTGCAGGTTTGTTGGGCTGAAGGGCTTGTTCCTGTTCTGTTCCATGTTCAGACCTGTATTGGCACCGTACCTGGGGAAACATTTGTCCACTTTGTCTCGTGATGGTGACAGAATGAAGAGGTTGGAAAGACAATATTCTGCTGCAGTTCAATTGCTTCTTAACTTTGTTTCAACATGTTCCAATCCAACAAGCAAAAGGGGGGGAACCTCAAGCACCTTTCTCCCCTCGGAGCAGAAGGCTGCGGGTTTGATGTGGGTTCAATACCTGCTCCTGAGCACACGATCTAAACTGACAATGCATGGTGATGCTGAGGGAGTTCAGCACTGCCCAAGCTCCACAACATTTTTCAGGTGAGATGTCGGACGTTAGCTTTTCCAAGCCTTGGGAAACTTTCTTGTGTAGAAGAGTGGAGTAACTCCCTCCTAATCAACACTTATCTCTCAACTAATAAAACTAAAACTAATTATCTTTCTGTGGGACCTTCAGTCACAATGTAGCAGTGATTAGATTTCTGAAATACTTCAGAGCTGTGAGATGATTTGGGACGTCCCACCCTCCCATCCATTGACTCTGTCTACACCTCCCGCTGCCTCGGAAAAGCAGCCGGCATAATCAAGGACCCCACGTGCCCCGGACGTTCTCTCTTCCACCTTCTTCTGTCGGGAAAAAGATACAAAAGTCTGAGTTCACGTACCAACCGACTCAAGAACAGCTTCTTCCCTGCTGCTGTCAGACTTTTGAATGGACCTACCTCGCATTGAGTTGACCTTTCTCTACACCCTTGCTATGACTGTAACACTACATTCTGCACTCTCTCCTTTCCTTCTCCGTGAACGGTATGCTTTGTTCATTTATTGCACAAAAAACAATATTTTTCACGATGTTAATACATGTGACAATAATAAATCAAATCAATCAAGTTTTGATGAGAGGAAAGATGCTGTAGGAAGTTTCTTCCAAGCGCGTTTGTTGCACAACAGGACTTTTAATTTGCTGGCTTTTGTTAAAGATGTTTTTGAAAAGGTTCCTTTTCGAGCCTCTCATCATGTTGTTTCTCCCACTGATCTGGGAATGTTTGTGAATGCGCAACAATTAAAATATTGAACTGGTTTGAGCTACATGGAAACAAAAGCTGGGAGCAAAAAGCCTTCCAATCTCATTTAAATCATAGTTTAAAGCTTATTTATTAGTGTCACAAGTAGGCTTACATTAACACTGCAATGAAATTACTGTAAAAAAAAAATCCCCTAGTTGCCACACTCCAGCGCCTGTTCGGGTACACTGAGGGAGAACTTAGCACAGCCAGTGCACCCTAACCAGCACGTCTTACGGACTGTGGGGGGGAAATCGGAGCACCCTGAGGAAACCCACGCAGACACGGGGAGAACATGCAGACTCCACACAGACAGTGACCCAAGCTGGGAATTGAACCCTGGTCCCTGATGCTGTGAGGCAGCAGTGCTAACCACTCTGCCACCGTGCTGCTCTTAGTTTGATGAGGTAATGCATCACGGCAACAATAAATAATAAGTATTGTTGGCTGTTAGTTAATGGGCATAAAGATTCGGACCCAACACGAGCGGTGCCTGACATGGACCACAGGTTTATTTTGCTGATATTAATTTACGGATAATGAGGGTTCAGCTGTGGTTCGATGGGGCAGAGTTCTCTATTCTGCGTCGAAAGGTTCAAGTCCCACTCTTGGACCTGAAGGCTAATATTTGAGCACAATATTGAGAGAGTGCTGCACTGTTGGAGGAGCTGTCCTTTGGGTTAGATGAAGGAGAATTTAGCGTAGCCAATGCACCCTAACCAGCACATCTTTCGGACTGTGGGAGGAAACTGGAGCACCCGGAGGAAACCCACGCAGACATGGGGAGAACGTTCAGACTCCACACAGACAGTGATAAAGCCGGGTGTCCAACCCGGATATGTGGCGCTGTGAGGCGGCAGTGCTAACCACTGTGACACCCTACCAGGTTTCACCTTCCAAACCCACTTCCATCTAGAAGGACAAGAGCAGCAGATACACGGGGACACCACCCCCTGCAAGTTCCCCTCCGAGCCACTCACCATCCTGTCTTGGAAATATATCGGCCGTTCCTTCACAGTCACTGGGTGAAAATCCTGGAATTCCCTCCCTAACGGCATTGTGGGTCAACCCACAGCACGTGGACTGCAGCGATTCAAGAAGGCAGCTCACCCCCACCTTCTCAAGGGGCAACTAGGGATGGGTAATAAACACTGACCCAGCCAGCGACACCCAGGTCCCACGAATGAATATTTTTTTTTAAATCCAGAAAAATGCAACAAGAATGAATAATACAAACTTGGCGCTGGAAGATAAATATCCACAAACACCAGGGGTCCTTTAAAAGCGATTTAACTCGTAAGGACCTGCAAAGGTTCATTCCAGTGTGAGCAGTGAATCCCTCGGCAATCTGCTCCAGAAAAGGGATCCAGATCTGTTTGCACCTTCTGATACTTTAATGGATTGGCTGGAATGTCACACTCAGTGGGGATTGTGAACAATCTGGCTGCGAGTTTCCCAGCCAGACTTTCAATGGCCCCAAACCCGCTTCGCTCGTCTGTTAGTCGGCTCGTGAGAACAAAAAACCTCCACCAAATGGCACCTGCAGCAGATAATCAGGGTAAGATTAATACGATTGTAAAACCCAAGGCAGGCAGGAAGGGGAAGGAAATTCCTGCTAAACATTGATGTGTATCGCACAGTTAATGCTCTCAGATGTGCACTGACTCTGTCTCTATGTAGATAAAGCTGATAGGTATTGTAAATAACTATGAGATGATTAATTAATTGACCTGTTCTGATTTTGATGGTGACTGAAGGAACAGCAGTGATGAGCGCACCCACTCTGCTTTGAATAGTGTCACCTGAGAGGGAGCTGGAACCTTGATTTAACATCACGTCTGACAGAATAATACCTGGCGGTGCGGAGCTCCCTCGGCACTGACCCTGTGGCGGTGCGGAGCTCCCTCGGCACCGACCCTGTGGCGGTGCGGCGCTCCCTCGGCACCGACCCTGTGGCGGTGCGGAGCTCCCTCGGCACTGACCCTGTGGCGGTGCGGAGCTCCCTCGGCACTGACCCTGTGGCGGTGCGGAGCTCCCTCGGCACTGACCCTGTGGCGGTGCGGAGCTCCCTCGGCACTGACCCTGTGGCGGTGCGGAGCTCCCTCGGCACTGACCCTGTGGCGGTGCGGCGCTCCCTCGGCACCGACCCTGTGGCGGTGCGGAGCTCCCTCGGCACTGACCCTGTGGCGGTGCGGAGCTCCCTCGGCACCGACCCTGTGGCGGTGCGGAGCTCCCTCGGCACTGACCCTGTGGCGGTGCGGCGCTCCCTCGGCACTGACCCTGTGGCGGTGCGGCGCTCCCTCGGCACTGACCCTGTGGCGGTGCGGCGCTCCCTCGGCACTGACCCTGTGGCGGTGCGGCGCTCCCTCGGCACTGACCCTGTGGCGGTGCGGCGCTCCCTCGGCACTGACCCTGTGGCGGTGCGGCGCTCCCTCGGCACTGACCCTGTGGCGGTGCGGCGCTCCCTCGGCACTGACCCTGTGGCGGTGCGGCGCTCCCTCGGCACTGACCCTGTGGCGGTGCGGCGCTCCCTCGGCACTGACCCTGTGGCGGTGCGGCGCTCCCTCGGCACTGACCCTGTGGCGCTCCCTCGGCACCGACCCTGTGGCGGTGCGGCGCTCCCTCGGCACTGACCCGCTGGCGGTGCGGCACTCCCTTGGCACTGACCCGCTGGCGGTGCAGTGGTGCGTCACAAATGTGGTCTTCCTTTACATGACCCCGGTTGCAGTAAAGGTTTGAAAGAAAAGGTTAAAGAAAGGTTAAAGCAGGATGACAAAATAGCAAAGCAGTAAATACAGATGGAGGACGCGGGGAGAGAACGATTAGGTTAGATTGTTTGGGAGAAACAGAGGGTGCCTCGAATGTAAGACTTGCCAATTTTAGCCCTCCTCAGGCTGCTCTGGCAGAGAACTGTTGGCGCAGAGCATTATTAAAAACAGGCACAGCAACTCTGAACCAGCACTGCAATGCTGCATTTCTACCTGTGGTCTCATTTCAACCCTCCCAGCTCGGGATCAGCAGAGAAATCCTGTAACACTGAGCCAGAAACAATCCGGAGCAAACATCCATTCCAAAAGGTTAGACACAGAGTAAACCTCACACCATGGAGTCAGCACCAACTACTGGGCAACCTGAAACAGGTTCTATATCCCACCTCTCCCACGGGGGATTATTACTGGGTTATGTGGTAGCCAATGAATATAAACCAATTAGAAATCTTAGAAATCTCTCACACACTCTCTCCCTCTCTCTCTCCCTCTCACACACTCTCTCCCTCTCTCTCTCCCTCTCACACACACTCTCCCTCTCCCTCTCACACACTCTCTCCCTCTCTCTCTCCCTCTCACACACTCTCTCCCTCTCTCTCTCCCTCTCACACACACTCTCCCTCTCTCTCTCCCTCTCACACACTCCCTCCCTCTCCCTCTCACACACTCTCTCCCTCTCTCTCTCCCTCTCACACACACTCTCCCTCTCTCTCTCCCTCTCACACACTCCCTCCCTCTCTCTCTCACACACTCTCTCCCTCTCTCTCTCCCTCTCACACACTCCCTCCCTCTCCCTCTCACACACTCTCTCCCTCTCTCTCTCCCTCTCACACACTCCCTCCCTCTCCCTCTCACACACTCTCTCCCTCCCTCTCCCTCTCACACACACTCTCCCTCTCTCCCTCTCACACACTCTTTCCCTCCCCCTCCCCCTCCCTCTCTCTCTCTCTCTCTCTCACACACACACACACTCTTTCCCTCCCCCCCGTCTCTCTCTCTCTCTCACTCTCTCTCTCACACACGCTCTCTCCCTTCCCCTCCCAGCATCCAGGAATTCCAGCAAGAACCCCGACTTGATAACCACTCTCTAATCTGCCCCTCAGTAACAGTTCTATGCCATTATTTCCACCATGATCTTACTGAGCAGGAACAGAGTAGAGAAAAAAATCTTCCAAACGTTCTCTTGTTTTTATAATTAATGTCCTGTCCTGCGTGGACTGAGATATATTTTTTCTGCAGAGCTCGATTCCCCAGAGTTTTATTCCAAATTTACCATATTATGTTAAAAGCTGTCACGGTGCTGGTGTAAATTCCTCTGTCTTGCTGACACTATAAAAATATTCCGAGGATTTTGCAGTTCTGGGTGGATCTGAAGTTTCAGCTGGTGTTGCATTTTAATGTCCCCCCCCCACCTCGTCCTTGCCCCGCCCTGCCCCCGTTTGAGGCAATAGCTCCACACCCGTATCCGGCTGGCACTGAACACTGTACCTAGAGGACAACCTGCCCGTCTGGTGCCAGGCACTGAACCTAGAAATCATAGACACACTACAGTGCAGAAAGAGGCCATTCGGCCCATCAGGTCTGCACTGACCACAATCCCACCCAGGCCCTATCCCCATATCCCTACATATTTACCCACTCATCCCTAGGAGGTTTACTAGGCTGATACCGGAGTTGAGGGGATTGAGCTATGAGGAGAGGCTGAATAAACTAGGCTTGTACTCGTTAGAGTTTAGAAGAATGAGGGGAGATCTCATTGAGACGTATAAGATGATGAATGGGATGGATAGGATAGAGGTGGAGAGACTCTTCCCGCTCAAAAAAGACAGTAGGACTAGGGGGCACAGCCTCAAGATAAAGGGGAGGCGGTTTAGAACGGAGTTGAGGAGGAACTTCTTCACTCAAAGGGTGGTGAATCTCTGGAATTCTCTGCCCGTTGAAGTGGTGGAGGCTGCCTCGCTAAATATTTTTAAGAAGCGGGTTGATGGGTTTTTGATAAGAGAAGGGATTAAGGGTTATGGGGAGAGGGCGGGAAAGTGGAACTGAGCCACGACAGATCAGCCATGATCTTATTGAATGGCGGGGCAGGCTCGAAGGGCTAGATGGCCTACTCCTGCTCCTATTTCTTATGTTCTTATGCTCTTAACCTACACATCCCGGGACACTCGGGGACAATTTAGAGCGGCCAATTAACCTAACCCGCACATCTTTGGACTGTGGGAGGAAACCGGAACATCCGGAGGAAACCCACGCAGACACAAGGAGAATGTGCAAACAAACTCCACACAGACAGTGACCCGAGCCGGGAATCGAACCCCGGTCCCTGGAGCTGTGAAACAGCAATGCTAACCAGTGTGCTGTCTGGAGCGTATTCAACATCACAGCCACATGTATTGGGATGTGAAAAGTATTATTTCTTGCACACTTTACAAAGCATACAGTTCATAGAGTACACAGAGGAGAAGGAAAGGAGAGAGTGCGGATTGTAGTGTTACAGTCATAGCTAGGGTGTAATGGATCAGCTTATTATAAGGTAGGTCCATTCAAAAATCTGATGGAAGCTGTTCTTGGGTTGGTTGGTACGTGACTTCAGGCTTCTGTATCTTTTTCATAGATCAATGCAGAAGGGGGCCATTTGGCCCATCTAGTCTGCACTGACCACAATACCGTAACCCCCTGCATTTACCCTAGCTAATCCCCCTGAGACTAAGGGTCAGTTTAGCATGGCCAATTCACCTAACCCAAACATCTTTGGCGTGTGGGAGGAAAGCAGAGCACCCGGAGGAAACCCACGCAGAAACGGGGGGGAATGTGTAAACTCCACATAGTGACCCAAGCCGGGAATTGAACCCAGGTTCCCTGGCGCTGCGAGGCAGATGGAACAAAGTGGAAGAGAGAATGTCCAGGGAGCCTGGGGTCCTAGATTACACTGCCTGTATTTCTCGCTGCCCGGAAAAGCAGTCGGTGTCAGTGACTATGTCCAGAGGTTGGAGAAACTCAGTTTATTTTCACTAGAATGACGGAGGTTGAGGGGAGTCCTGATAGAAGTCTACAAGATTATGAGGGTCATGGACAGAGTGGATAGTCAGAAGCTTTTTCTCAGGGTGGAAGAGTCAATTACTAGGGGGGCACAGGGTTAAGGTGCGAGGGGCAAGGTTTAAAGGAGATGTACGAGGCAGAATTTTTACACAGAGGGTGGTGGGTGCCTGGAACTCACTGCCGGGGGAGGGAGTGGAAGCGGATACGTAGGGGCATCAGGACAAATACATGAATAAGATGGGAATAGAGGGATATGGTCCCCGGAAAGGTAGGGGGTTTCAGTTCAGTCGGGGGCAGTATGGTTGGTGCAGGCTTGAAGGGGCCAAAGGGCCTGTTCCTGTGCTGGAATTTTCTTTGTTCTTTATTCTTTGTATGGGAGGCTGGTTTGCGTGATGGATTGGGCTACGTTTACAACCTTTTGTAGTTCCTTGCGGTCTGGGTCAGAGCAGGAGCCCATACCAAGCTGTGATACAACCAGAAAGAATGCTTTCTGTGGAGCATCTGTAAAAATATTGGTGTGAGTCAGAGTGCAGGCGATTGCTAGCTCTGTCTCTTTCAGGATTACGTGTTTGATGTTTTGAGAGCACAAAACCTGTCTTCAGGAAATCTAACCTGCAAAGGCAGTTTGGAATGGCAATTAGCGAAAGCTCTCTCTGAGACTCTCAGTTCCTGCTGATTTCATTGAGACATCAGTATTCTGACAGAGTCCCTGGTTGTTGAGTAACAGTGAGTCTGCCTTTGAAATACACGTGTAAATATCAAATGAGGAGAGTCCCACCATCTGTTTCTGGGACTTCAATAAAATCATCTTCAAATTCAGGGACAATCAATATTGGTACAAGAAATGGAATCCGTGACAGAATAATCCAAATGCTCTGTCTCTAAGGCCTCAATCTCTCAGACTTGGCATCCAGAGTCTTCTCTTGCCTTTCATTACAAAGAAAATTACAGCACAGGAACAGGCCCTTCAGCCCTCCCAAGCCTGAACTAACCATCCTGCCTGACTGAATTAAAACCCTCTACCCTTCCGGGGACCATATCCCTCTATTCCCATCCTATTCGTGGATTTGTCCTGATGCCCCTTAAAGCTCACTATTGTATTTGCTTCCACTACCTCCCCTGGCAAAGTGTTCCAGGTTCCAGGCACCCACCACCCTCTGTGTGGAAAAAAAACTTGCCTTATACATCTCCTTTAAACCTTGCCCCTCGCACCTTAAACCTGTGCCCCCCTCTTCCACCCTGAGAACAAGCTTCTGACTATCCACTCTGTCCATGCCCCTCATAATCTTGTAGATTTCTATCGGGTCGCCCCTCAACCTCTGTCGTTCCAGTGAGAACAAACCAAGTTTCTCCAAATTCTCCTCATAGCTAATGCCCTCCATACCAGGCAACATCCTGGTAAATCTTTTTTGTTCCCTCTCCAAAGCTTCTACATCTTGGCTCATGCAAATGTCATCCTGCTATGTCTCCATCTCCTGATTCACTAACCGGCGAGGGATATTTCACCCACCTGAGCTCAGTTTCTTCCAGCTTCAGCAACACTCATCTCCTTATCTGACTTTCTAAACTATCCTCAAAACCTTGGATATTCTCTCTTAAATCTCCAACAACTGTTCCTGTCTGCTCTTTGAAGACCTAAGCAGCAGTATAAATACATTGTACACTTTTGATGTTTGATATGGTGGGCTAGGTTTGATCAAGATTGTGTTCTGCTGTGTGTGTGTGAATGATTCAGTGTGTAAGGGTACCAGGGTGGAAACCCTAAAGTATGTTCTGAAGCCCAACTAGACCGCAATAGTTTTTAATTTTATTTTGGCATTTGTTTGAGAATAAGGTGCTTCGCTCCAGGTGTGATTCAATTGACACACTAGGGAGCTTTTACCAAAGTAAATATTATTTTGATTTGATATTATTTGATTTATTGTCACATGTGTTAACATACAGTGAAAAGTATTGTTTATTGTATGCTATACAGACAAAACATACCATTCATAGAGAATGAAAGGAAAGAGTGCAGAATGTAGTGTTACAGTCATAGCTAGGGTGTAGAGAAAGATCAACTTAATGCGAGATAGGTCCATTCAAAAAATCTGACAGCAGCAGGGAAGAAGCTGTTGCTGAGTCGGTTGGTACGTGACCTCAGACTTCTGTAACTTCTTCCCAACAGAAGCAGATGAAAGAGAGAATGTCTGGGGTGTGTGGGGTCCTTAATTATGCTGGCTGCTTTGCTGAGACTGTGGGAAGCGTAGATAGAGTCAATCGATGGGAGGCTGGTTTGTGTGATGGACCGGGCTTCATTCATGACCCTTCGTAGCTCTTTGTGGTCTTGGTCGGAACAGGAGCCCATACCAAGCTGTGATATAACCAGAAAGAATGCTTTCTATGGTGCATCTGTAAAAGTTGGCAAACTTTTAACAACACTTAACAACACAGTTCAACTATAATAAATGAATTAGCTTAACTTTTACCAATTGAAATACTTAAACATGACAAAATACAATTCTTAACTGCTAACTTATCTCTATTAGATCCCATTCAAGCAATATTCCTCTTATAAATTTAAACTCTTCTCCAAAATCAGATAACGACACACCAGCTTACGTGATTGTCCTTGGCCTACCAGCCTTTGAACCTCCTGAACACCTCCGAAGAAAGAGAGCTATTCTGAATGTAGCCCAATCCTACCACGCAAACCAGCCTCCCATCCGTTGACTCTGTCTACACTTCCTGCTGTCTTGGCAAAGCAGCCAGCATAATCAAGCACCCCACGCACCCCGGACATTCTCTCTTCCACCATCTTCCGTCAGGAAAAAGATACAAAAGGCTGAGGTCACGTACCAACTGACTCGAGGATAGCTTCTTCCCTGCTGCCATCAGCTCCCAAAGAGTAGCCTGCAGAAAGACTGGGTTAAACAGAGAACAGTACAGCACAGTACAGACCTATCGGCCCTCAATGTTGTGCCGAGCTATGTCCAATCCCGAGATCAAGCTACCCCACTCCCTATCATTCTGCTGTGCTCCATGTGCCTATCCAATAACCGCTAGAAAGTTCCTAAAGTGTCCGACTCCACTGTCACAGCAGGCAGTGTATTCCACACCCCAACCACTGTCTCAGTGAAGAATCTGCCTCGGACATCCCTTCTATATCTCCCACCATCAACCTTATAGTTATGTCCCCTAGTAACAGTTACACCCACCCGAGGAAATAGTCTCTGCACGTCCACTCTATCAGTCCCTCTCATCATCTTATAGAATAGTTTTTAGAATCATAGAATCCTTACAATGCAGAAGGGGGCCATTTGGCCCATCAAGGCTATACTGACAACAATCCTACTCAGGCCCCAACCCTTAATCCCACAAGTGAGTTATAAAGAGTCTGGATAGGCTGGGACTTTTTTCCCTGGAGTGTAGGAGGCTGAGGGGTGATCTTATAGAGGTCTATAAAATAATGAGGGGCACAGATCAGCTATAAGAACATAAGAAATAGGAGCAGGAGTAGGCCATCTAGCCCTTCGAGCCTGCCCCGCCATTCAATAAGATCATGGCTGATCTGAAGTGGATCAGTTCCACTTTCCCACTTTCTCCCCGTAACCCTTAATTCCCCTGTCTATCAGAAACCTATCCACCCGTGACTTAAATATATTTAGCGAGGCAGCCTCCACCACTTCAATGGGCAGAGAATTCCAGAGATTCACCACCCTATGAGTGAAGAAGTTCCTCCTCAACTCCGTTCTAAACTGCACCCCCCCCCCCCCCCCCCCAGCTTATCTTGAGGCTGTGCCCTCTAGTCTTGCTGTCCTTTCTGAGCGGGAAGAACCTCTCCACCTCTACCCTATCCGTCCCCTTCATGATCTTATATGTCTCTATAAGATCCCCCCCTCATCCTTCTAAATTCCAACGAGTACAGGCCCAGTCTATTTAGTCTCTCTTCATAGTCCAACCCCCTCATCTCCGGTATCAGCCTAGTGAACCTCCTCTGCACTCCCCCCAACGCCAAAATATCCTTGTGCAAGTGCAGCGACCAAAACTGCACTCTATACTCCAGCTGCAGCCTCACCAGTGCCCTGTGCAGTTGCAGCAAGACCTCCCTGCTTTTATATTCAATCCCCCTCGCTATGAAGGCCAGCATCCCATTCGCCTTCCTGACCACCTGCTGCACCTGCAGGCTGGGTTTTTGTGACTCATGCACAAGGACCCCCAGGTCCCTCTGCACCGTAGCATGCTGCAGCTTTTCGCCATTTAAATAGTAATCCCTTCTACTATTATTCCTGCCAAAGTGGATAACCTCACACTTGCTAACATTATATTCCATCTGCCAGGTCCTCACCCACTCACTCAGCCTATCCAGATCCCTCTGCAGACTTTCCACACCCACCGCACAATTTGCTTTTCTACTTGTCTTAGTGTCATCAGCAAATTTTGACACCCTACACTCAGCCCCCTCCTCCAGATCATCTATATAAATGATAAATAGCTGAGGCCCCAGCACCGATCCCTGGGGCACTCCACTAGTCACCAACCGCCAATCCAAATAGCACCCATTGATACCAACTCTCTGCCTCCTATTAGACAGCCAATCCTCTATCCACGCTAACACCTTACCCCCAACTCCATGCCCCCTAACCTTCTGAAGCAACCTTTTGTCAATAGATAGCTAGATAGTCAATATCTTTTCCCAAAGGTAGGGGAGTCTAAAACTAGAGGGCACAGGTTTAAGGTGAGAGGGGAGAGATATAAAAGTGTCCAGAGGGGCAATGTTTTTCACACAGAGGGTGGTGAGTGTCTGGAACGAGCTGCCAGAGATAGTAATAGAGGCAGGTACAATTTTGTCTTTTAAAAAGCATTTAGACAGTTACATGGGTAAGATGGGTATAGAGGGATATGGGCAAAATCTGGGCAATTGGGATTAGTTTAGGGGTTTAAAAAAAAGGGCGGCATGGACAAGTTGGGCCGAAGGGCCTGTTTCCATGATGTAAACCTCAATGACGCACATTGACCCTGCTCACCCCCCGATACTAAAGTGATGTGAGGCCACAGTGTTTGCTACCACGCTGTTCTTCTCCTTGCAGCTCCCAAACAGCAGCTTCCAGAGAGAGACAGCTGCTTTTTCCAAAACCTGGCAGTAACTGCCTGCTTTACCCTGTAAGCTTAGATCCTCCCCTTAAGCCCATGACCCTGTCAATCAACCTACTCTGAAACAGTACAGGGAAAACCGAATAAACAAAGATGCTCAAACTCAGGTTAAAACAAACAGTCCCTGGCTAAAATCAGTCCTTACCCTGCATTCTCAGCATGTGAGCTGCCTGGCACTGACAAATCAGCACCATATAAAACACAGCTGAATTTCAAACTAAGAGACTGTATCCCCCGTGTGTGAATGATTTAGAGACTGTACCCCATTGTGAGTGTGTGATTCTGACTGTACCCATAAGACAAAGGAGCAGAATTAGGCCACTCGGCCCATCGAGTCTGCTCCGCCATTCAATCATGGCTGATATTTTTCTCATCCCCATTCTCCTGCCTTTTCCCCTGATCCCCTCATTAATCAGGAACCTATCTATCTCTGTCTTAAAGACACTCAGTGACCCGGCCTCCACAGCCTTCTGCGGCAAAGAGTTCCACAGATTCACCACTCTCTCTGGCTGAAGAAATTCCTCCTCATCTCTGTTTTAAAGGATTGTTGCTTCACTCTGAGGCTACGTCCTTGAATTCTAGCTCTCCGATTAGTGGAAACATCCTCTCTGTATCCACTCTATCCAACTGCAGGGTCAATGCTGTCGGATTGTGGTCACTGCTCCCTAAGGGTTCCTTCACGTTAAGTTCCCAAATCAAGTCTGTCTCATTACACATCACCAAATCCAGAATTCCTGGTTCCGTAGTAGGCTCTGTCACAAGCTGCTCCAAAAAAAAATCTCTTAGACATTCCACAAATTCCTTTCCTTGGGATCCACTCCCTATCTGATTTTTTTTTCACTCCCCCTGCATATTGAAGTCCCCCGTGATTATTGTAATATTGCCTTTTCTATCTCCTGATTTATTTTCTGCCCCACATCTTGATTACTGCTGGGGGGCCTGTACGTAACTCCCATCGGGGTCTTTTTACCGTTGCAATTCCTCAACACTACCACACAGATTCTGTGCCTTCTGATCCTACATGACTTCTTGCTATCGATTTAACCTCATTCCCTACTAACAATGCAACCCCACCACCCCTTTGCGCTTTACCCCATTGTGTGTGTGAGATTCTGACTGTACCCCACGGTGCGTGTGTGTGAGACTCTGACTGTACCCCACGGTGCGTGTGTGTGAGACTCTGACTGTACCCCACGGTGCGTGTGTGTGAGACTCTGACTGTACCCCACGGTGCGTGTGTGTGAGACTCTGACTGTACCCCACGGTGCGTGTGTGTGAGACTCTGACTGTACCCCACGGTGCGTGTGTGTGAGACTCTGACTGTACCCCACGGTGCGTGTGTGTGAGACTCTGACTGTACCCCACGGTGCGTGTGTGTGAGACTCTGACTGTACCCCACGGTGCGTGTGTGTGAGACTCTGACTGTACCCCACGGTGTGTGTGTGAGAGACTCTGACTGTACCCCACGGTGTGTGTGTGTGAGACTCTGACTGTACCCCACGGTGTGTGTGTGAGAGACTCTGACTGTACCCCACGGTGCGTGTGTGTGAGACTCTGACTGTACCCCACGGTGTGTGTGTGAGAGACTCTGACTGTACCCCACGGTGTGTGTGTGAGAGACTCTGACTGTACCCCACGGTGTGTGTGTGTGCTTTTGGAGATGAAACTAGGTTGAGATTAGAGCAGAATTTCCATCTTTCTGAAATCTCTTTTTAAAAAACTGTGCTTTGGAGCAGTGTTTAAATCGATAAACATCTGCTGGCTGCTTTAGTGTGCAAACACTGAAACCCATTAAAGCTATATTAAGGGTGTTGCATACACATGTGACTGAGTGGGAATGAATCAGAAAAGTCTCTTCATTTGGGAGCAGACATTGGATCCCAATCGGAATGATGTCTCCCAGTGACAGGTGCCAAATATCACATCACGAATTAAGTGCAGGAATTTTAACTCGCGTCCCTATTGGTGTGGATCCCAGTACAGCTATAGTTTTGCCATCTCACTGACAGGATTTACACAGGTACCCATTGCCAGTTTGACAGTTGCTACCAAAGGAATCTCGGAATTGTTCAGCTGAAACCGTGCTCTGTCAATGCTGGTGCCTTTTTATATTAGAAGCAGATAAAAGTGATGTGTTTCACTGGGGACTCTGACCCAGGCCACAGGATTGGGCACAAAATGTTTCCACCTCCTCGGCTTCTTGCTCCTTCTCTGTTCCAGGCTGTTATCCCCAACTTTGAGTCCATCTTTTGTGTCCAATCTTCAGCTGTGAGCCTGACAAATGATTTGACATAAAGAGAGAAACAGCAACGTGTTGCTGGTCTTCACCTTCTGTGTTCGGACGTGGCCCTTTCCAGCAGGAGCCAATGGATGGGGAGTCAGAGACAGAAAGCTGGACTCTACCCATTTGAGTTTGGTGCAGCTCAGAGCTGAACCGACATAATGCAGACCATTGATGCGATCTGTGTGATCGAGCACTGCATTAGAAAATTCATTTAACCAATCGTGCTCTCAGCAACACCCCCCCACCCCCCCGCAGCTTTAATGGCCGTTATATAGAAGGATGGCTGACTCTGTTAGCATCAGCTGTGTTCTCAGCTCCCTACTATTCTCCTTATACACCTGTGACTGTGTGGCCAAATTCCCCTCCAACTCCATTCTCAGGTTTGCTGATGCTAGTGGGTGGGATTGCAATGACAAGACAGAGTGCAGGAATGAGATAGAGAATCTGGTGTGGCAACAATAATCTCTCCCTCAATGTCAACAAAATGAAGGAGATAGTTATCGATTTCTGGAGGTGTAGTGGAGAACGTGTCCCCGTTTACATCAACGGGGATGAAGTAGAAAGGGTCGAGAGCCTCAAATTTTTAGGTGTCCAGATCACCAGCAACCTGTCCTGGTTCCCCCCGCCATGCTGACACTATAGTTAAGAAAGCCCCACCAACGCCTCTACTTTCTCAGAAGACTAAGGAAATTTGGCATGTCAGCTACGACTCTCACCAACTTTTACAGATGCCCCATAGAAAGCATTCTTTCTGGTTGTATCACAGCTTGGTATGGGCTCCTGCTCATACCAAGGAACTACAAAAGGTCATGAACGTAGCCCCAATCCATCACACAAACCAGCCTCCCATCCATTGACTCTGTCTACACTTCCCACTGCCTCGACAAAGCAGCCGGTATAATTAAGGACCCCACGCACCCCAGACGTTCTCTCTTCCACTTTCTTCTGTCGGGGGATAAAAGTCTGAGATCATATATCAACCAACTCAAGTACAGTTTCTTCCCTGATGTTGTCAGACTTTTGAATGGACCTACCTCGCATTAAGTTGATCTTTCTCCTACACCCTGGCTATGACTGTAACACTACATTCTGCTCTCTCTCCTTTCCTTCTCTATGAACGGTATGCTTTGCCTGTATAGCGTGCCAGAAACAATATTTTTTCACTGTATGTTAATACGTGACAATAAATAAATCAAATCAAATCATAGAATCCCTACAGGAGACCATTCAGCCCATCGAGTTTGCACTGACCACAATCCCACCCAAACTCTATCCCCATAACCCCTTCCATTCACCCTAGCTAGTTCCCCCTGACACTAAGGGGCAATTTAGCATGGCCAATCCACCTAATCAGCACATCTTTGGACTGTGGGAGGAAACCGGAGCACCCAGAGGAAACCCACGCAGACACAGGGAGACTGTGATCCAAGCTGGGAATCGAGTCTGGGTCCCTGGTGCTGTGAGGCAACACTGCTAACCACTGTGCCACCGTGACGTCCCTCCTGAAACCTGTGGCAGGAAATGTGACTCGGAGGAATCTTAGGAAGTGGAAGAATTTGGGAAAGTAATTCCCTGTAGTCCAGCATACACAACTGAGCAGTGAGCCTGCACCTTCTTGACTATACAAAGTTCATTATGGGACCCTTAACGTGGATGAGTAGAAAAAGATCTGCTTGTCCATGCGGCCTGTCCAATGTTGTGAAATGTTGTATCACAGTAAAGACACACTATCTATCCATACACAATCTATGTGATTCCCTGGATACTGGAGGTCAGTGAAGTACAGAGGGATCTGGGCATTCTAGTGCATGGATCATGAAACCAAGCAAACAAGTCCAGCAAGTAGTTAAGAAGACAAACATAATTTAGGCCTTTATTGCAAAGGGTTTGGAGTTTAAAGATAAGGAGGTTTTGTTTCATTTGTACAGGGTGATGGTGAGGCCTCAACTGGAACGCTGCATACAGTTTTGATCCCCTTACCTTAAAAAGGATAAAGTTACACTGGAGGCAGTTCAAAGGAGATTGACTTGGCTAGTTACTGGGATGGGACCTATCAAGAGAAACTAAATAGTCTGAGTTTGTGTTCCTTGGAGTTTAGAACACTGAGGGGTGACCTTATTCAACCATACGAGTGTCCAAAGGGTGGTGGAGACTGGATCATTAGGGGTATTTAAGCTGGAGGTGAATAAATCTTTGATAGATTGAGGAATGGAGGGTTATAGGGAAATGGCACAGAGAAGGAGTTAACACAGATCAGCCATGGTGCTACTGGAAGGGCCTGGTGGCCCCCTCCTGATTCTATTTCCCGTGTTGTTTGGAAAGGACTAAAAATGGATAAAACAAAAAAACTTGGAAAATTCTGATTCAACCCTCTGTTTTTGAAGATTGATGCCTTGTGTTAAACCCTGGAAATAATGCAGGTGTGACACACCAGGTGCAATATTTGCAGGAGATGACTGGATTCTCATGATTACGCCTTCAAGCTTACAGTTTAGTTTCTGTTTCTCTAATCACATGGACAGAGCAGACTCGAGAGAGCAGAGAAAAAGTCAACAATATAATCCAACACAGATCACATCAACAATTAAACATCATGGTGAATTAGATTGGTTCACGTTTTATATTGTAGGATAAACCTTCATTGGAGATGATTTCCTCTCAAGCCAGAAATAAGTCCACCTTTCACTTGAAGAATTAGCATTTGCTACATAAACTGATAACTAATTTGATTTTCTTTTATAATTGTCACCTGTATTGGGATACAGCACAGTGGTTAGCACTGCTGCCTCACAGCTCCAGGGACGCGGGTTCAATTCCCGGCTTGGGTCATTGTCTGTGCGGAGTTTGCACATCTCTCCATGTCTGCATGGGTTTCCTCCGGGTGCTCCGGTTTCCTTCCGCACTCCAAAGATGTGTGGGTTCGATGGATTGGCCATACTAAATTGCTCCTTAGTGTCAGGGGGTCTAGCTGTGGTAAATGCACAGGGTTGTGGGGGATAGTGACTGGGTGGGATTGTGATTGGTGCAGGCTCGATAGGCTGAATGGCCTCCTTCTGCATTATAGGCTTCTATGAAAAATAGTGCTCCTTGCGAGAAGGAAAGGAGTGAGTGCAAAATGTCGTGTTACAGTCATAGCTAGGGTGTAGAGAAAGATCAACCTAATATAAGGTAGGTCCATTCAAACATCTACAGCAGCAGAGAAGAAGCTGTTCTTGAATCTGTTGGTACGTGATCTCAGACTTTTGAATATATTTCCATATGGAAGAAGGTGGAAGAGGGTATGTCTGGGGTGCATGGAGATCTTTGATTATGCTGACTGCTTTTCCAAGGCAGTAGGAAGTGTAGACAGAGTCAATGGATGGGAGACTAGTTTGCGTGATGGACTGGGCTACATTCACATCCCTTTGTAGTTTCTTGCAGTCTTAGACAGAGCAGGATCCATAAATCTGCTTTCTATGGTGCATCTGTAAAAGTTTTTGACAGTCATAGTGGACATGCTGAATTTCCTTAGCTTCCAGAAGAAGTAGGGACATTAGTGAGCTTTTTTAACCATAGCGTTGGCACAGAGGGACCAGGACAGATTATTGGTGATCTGGACACGTAGAAGCTTGAAGCTCTCAATCATTTCCACTAAATGGTATAGGCTAGTGGGTCATTGTTTTTGTAACTGGTCGGCGCAACATCGTGGGCCGAAGGGCCTGTTCTGCGCTGTAATGTTCTATGTTCTATGTTCTAAATGGAACCGTTGATAGAGACAGGGGCATAAACTCCAACTGTCCCACAGGTCAACGGAGACCTCCCCAACATCCAACCAAGTTCTGACCTTGTGTAACTTGTAAGCAGGACCTTTGGGTCCTTCCTGACACAAATGTTGAAATAATTGACCCAAAGAAACACAACTAATGCCTTATCCAATAAGCACAGTCCTGGATCCAAAGATTTCTGAGCTGTCTGGGCAGGGGTACAAATCTACAATGCAGATTTATTATTCACATTAAATGAGTTTATTTTAATTCTTTCATGGGTGTCTCTGGCTGGGCCAGTATTTATTGCCCATCCCTAGTTGCCCTTGGAGGGCAGTTGAGAGTCAACCACATTGCTGTGACTCTGGAGTCACATGTAGGCCAGACTGGGTAAGGACGGCAGATTCCCTTCCCTAAAGGGACATTAGTGACCCAGATGGGTTTTTCTGACAATCGACAATGGTTTCATGGTCATCAGTAGATTTTTAATTGCAAGCTTTTATTGAATTCAAACTCCATCATCTGCCAAGGCAACATTCAAACCCGGGCCCCCGGAACATTCCCCTGGGTCTCTGGATGATTAGTCCAGTAACAATATCACTGCCCCTCGCGTTCCCCCCACCCCCCCCCCACCAACACCACACCCCCACCCCTCCCCCGGCTAAAGATAAACTTGGAGGGAAAGCCAAGTATTGGTCAAGATTGATGCTAGGTTTAGAGGAAGTGAGAGGAGAGAGGAAGTTTACAGGTTGAAGAACAAATCACTGGAGATCATAAATTGCCCAGTTTGAGGTTGAAGGAAAGGGAATTACAGTTGGCAATGAGAGTTTCATTGTGTACTCAGAATCATGAGATACCTGGACAGAGTAGTGCGTGAGAAGCTGTGCCCAATGATGGAAGGTTCCAGAACCCGATGGCACTGCTTCAAGGTGATTGGCGAGAGAAGCAACAGGAAGGAAATGATGCAACGAATGGCCAGGATCCAGAATGCTCTGCATGAGATTGTGGTAACCACAGATTGAGCCAAGGCCTTTAGAGGAGAATTGGTTTATTATAGAATTATACAATCCCTGCGGTGTGAGAGACCACCACTTAGCCCATCAAGTGTGCACCAACCACATTCACACCCAGGCCTTATTCCCGTAGCCCCACATATTAACCCTGTTGATTACCCTGACGCTGGGGTCAATTTAGAATGGCCAATCAACCCAACCCACACGTACTAGAACTGTGGAGGAAACCCATGCAGACATGGGGAGAACGTGCAAACTTCTCACTCACTCACTCACACACACACACACACACACACACACACACACACACACACACACACACACACACAGACCCAAGGTGGCAATTGAACCGGGTCCCTGGTCCCTCAGCCAACCACTGAGGAAATTTGCAGGGTTACATGGAAGGTGTGAGGGAGTGGCACAAGGCGAGTCACTCTTACAAGAGCCAGCATCGGCATACGATGGGCCGAATGGCCACCCCCCCGCGCCCTAACCATTCTATGAATAAGGTGAGAATGCAGGGAGGAAGGAGGGCATGTTGGTGATTTTGATTTATTACTTTGGCCATGGAAATCAAGCCTTGATATTAGACAATAAGACATCTGGAGCAGAGCGAGCTGGATAATTGCAAATATATTGTATACTTCGGTTTAACTTAATAACACGAATCAAGACATGATTTTTTACAAACCCCCAATTTGATTTTCTGAAACCCCTTTGAGAACACACTGACCTATGTACCTTCCAAATTACATGAGTATTCTATCAAATAGTATTGGTAGAAAGCTGTTCCATCTTTTTCATCTAATAAAACAGGATCTCAGCAAATGTACAATTTTTCTCGATTATTTGTATTGCATTGCACTCTCTGAACGGATTCCAAATGGTGCAATTTTAGATATGTATTGATTTGTCGACAGAAGCATTCAGCTCTTAAAAGTAATATTGAATATTAGGCTATTTGTAAATTGTAGCTATGTAACTTTTAAATTGTATCTATCCATGCACAATCACCTGTCACTGCCATGAATCAAGAGCAGTTCTTTAATCGAATTTTATTTCCTTCACAATTTTCTATGAATGCATTTCAAAGCAAACAAGAACACAAAAGAAATTGAACTGGGTGCCTGTCCAGTGTCAATGCGCACGGTGATCTGGGGGCGGATGAGACTTGGAGATGATCTTATTGAGGTCTATAAAATAACAAGGGGCACAGATCAGCTAGATAGTCAATATCTTTGCCCAAAGGTAGGGGAGTCTGAAACTGGAGGGCATAGGTTTAAGGGGAGAGGGGAGAGATACAAAAGTGTCCAGAGGGGCAATTTCTTCACACGGAGGGTGATGAGTGTCTGGAATGAGCTGCCAGAGGTAGTAGTAGAAGTGGGTACAATTTTGTCTTTTAAATAATGTTTTGACAGTTACATGGGTATGATGGGTATAGAGGGATACGGGCCAAATGTGGGCAATTGGGACTAGCTTAGGGGCTTAAAAAAAAAAGGCGGCATGGACAAGTTGGGCCGACGGGCCTGTTTCCATCCTGTAAACATCTATGACTCTGTGGAGGGCATGGGTTTAAGGTGAGAGGGGAGAGATACAAAAGGGTCCAGAGGAGCAATTGTTTCATGCAGAGGTTGGTGAGTGTCTGGAACAAGCTGCCAGAGATAGTAGGAGAGGTGGGTACAATTTTGTCTTTTAAAAATCATTTAGACAGCTACATGGGTAAGATGGGATATGGGCTGAACGTGGGAAATTGGGAAAAAGCTTTGTGGTTTAGAACATAGAAAAACTACAGCACAAACAGGTCCTTTGGCCCACAAGTTGCGCCAAACATCTCTACCTACTAGGCTTACCTATAACTCTCAATATTACTAAGTCCCATTTACTCATCCAGAAGTCTCTTAAAAGACCCTATTGAATTTGCCTCCACCACCACTGCTGGCAGCCGATTCCCCGCACCCATCACCCTCTGAGTTAAAAACTTACCCCTGACATCTCCTCTGTACCTACTCCCCAGCACCTTAAACCTGTGTCCTCTTGTGGCAGCCATTTCAGCCCTGGGGAAAAGCCTCTGACTATCCACTCGATCAATATCTCTCATCATCTTATACACCCCTATCAGGTCACCCCTCATCCTTTGTCTCTCTAAGGAGAAAAGACTGAGCTCTCTCAACCTATCCTCATAAGGCATGCCTCCCAATCCAGGCAACATCCTTGTAAATCTCCTCTGCACCCTCTCAATGGCTTCCACATCCTTCCTGTAGTGAGGCGACCAGAACTGAGCACAGTACTCCAAGTGGGGTCTGACCAGGGTCCTATAAAGTTGCAGCATTATCTCCCGACTCCTAAACTCAATCCCTCGATTGATGAATGCCAGTACACCATACGCCTTCTTAACCACATCCTCTATCTGTGAAGCCGATTTGAGAGTCCTATGAACTCGGAGCCCAAGATCCTTCTGATCTTTCATACTGCTAAGAGTTTTACGCTTAATATTATATTCCTTCATTCCACTGGTCCTGCCAAAGTGAACCATCACACATTTATCTGGGTTGAAGTCCATCTGCCACTTCTCTGCCCAGTCTTGCATCCTATCTATGTCACGCTGCAACTTCTGACATCCCTCCAAACTATCGACAACACCTCCAATCTTCATGTCATTGGCAAACTTACCAACCCATCCCCCCACTTCCTCATCCAGGTCATTTATAAAAATCAGAAGGAGCAGGGGTCCCAGAACAGATCCCTGGGGCGCTCCACTGGTGACTGACCTCCATGCAGAAAAAGACCCATCTACAACCACTCCCTGCCTTCTGTGGGCAAGCCAGTTCTGGATCCACAAAGCAATGTCCCCTTGGATCCCATGCCCCCCAATTTCTCAATAAACCTTGCATGGGGGACCTTATCGAATGCCTTGAAGTCCATATAAACCACATCTACCGCTCTTCCTTTGTTCATGTGTTTAGTCACATCTTCAAAAAACTCAACCAGGCTCGTCAGGCACGATTTGCCTTTGACAAAGCCGTGCCGACTATTTTTGATTATACTATACTTCTCTAAATGTTCATAAATCCTGTCCCTCAGTATCTCCTCCATCAACTTACCAACCACTGAGGTTAGACTCACTAGTCGACAATTTCCTGGGCTATCTCTATTCCCTTTCTTGAAAATAGGAACCACATCCACAATCCTCCAGAACCCCTCCCATCTCCATCGATGACGCAAAGATCATCACCGGAGGCTCTGCAATCACTTCCCTGGCCACCCACAGTAACCTGGGGTACATCCCATCCGGTCCCAGCAGCTTATCTATCTTGACGCTTTTCAAAAGCTCCAACACATCCTTTTCCTTAATGTCCACATACTCAAGCTTTTCAGTCCGCCACAAGTCTGCACTACAACCACCAAGATCCTCTTCCACTGGGAATACTGAAGTAAAGTATTCATTGAGCACCTCTGCTGTTTCTACCGGTTCTGTCCAAACTTTCCCACCGTCACATTTGATAGGTCCTATTCCTTTACATCGCAACCTTTTGCTCTTCACATACTTGTCAAACGCCTTAGGGTTTTCCTTAATCTTACCTGTCAAGGCCTTCTCATGACCCCTTCTGGCTCTCCTAATTTCCTTTTTAAGTTCCTTCTTACAAGCCGTATACTCCTCTAGATCCCTAACATTACCTAGCTCCCTGAACCTTTTGTACACTTTACTTTTTGACTAGATTCATTACAACTTTCGTGCACCACGGTTCCCGTAACCTACCAAAACTTCCCTGTCTCATTGGAATGTTGTCCTGCAGAACTCCAGACAAACATTCCTTGAAAATCTGCCACATTACTTTGGTACATTTCCCCGAGAAAACCTCCTTCCAATTTATGCCTCTAATTTCCTTGCACTGCAGGGTTCTATGATTCTAACCATATTCTGCAGTGTCCTGGGAATTAGAAGCTCGATACCATCCAGGACAAAGCAGCCCCGCTTGGTTGGCACCACATCCACAAACATTCACTCCCTCCAACACCGACGCTCAGTGTGTACCATCTACAAGGTGCACTGCAGCAACTCACCGAGCTTCCTTAGGCAGCACCTTCTAAGTCCACAGCCTCTATAATCTAGAAGGACAAGGGCAGCAGATACATGGGAACATCCGCAGTTTCCCCCTCAAGGCACACAATATCCTGACTCGGTGATGGAGGGAGTGGGTGTTTGTAGATGTGGTGCCAATCAGGCAGGGCTGCTTTGTCCTGGATGGTGTTGAGCTTCTTGAGTGTTGTTGGAGCTGCACCCATGCAGGCAAGTGGGCAGTATTCCATCACACTCTGGACTTGTGCCTTGTAGATAGTGGACAGGCTTTGGGGAGTCAGGATGTTGTGTGCCTTCAGTCATTACCTTTGGGTTAAAATTTTCCTCTCTAACAGCACTGTGGGCGTACCTACACTAAGGCACTGCAATGTTTCAAGAAGGCAGCTCACCACCACCTTCTCAAGGGATGGCAAATAAAGCTGGTCTAGCATTTTTTTAATGCATTTTTTAAAAAAAAAACCTTATTTAATCCTTCTGGAAATTCAAACGGCCCATCAGCCTCTTATTGGGTTTTCCCACTGAACTTTCAAACATTTCACCAAACAAAATGGAATTTGAATCGTCGATAGTCACGGGTGAGGTGCCTGAAGTTTGGAGGGTGGAAAATGTTGTGCCTTTGTTTAAAAAGGGCTGCAGGGAAAAGCCTGGGAACTACAGGCCAGTGAGCCTCACATCTGTGGTAGGTAAATTGTTGGAAGGTATTTTCAGAGAGAGAATCTACAGGCATTTAGAGACACAAGGACTGATTAGGGACAGTCAGCATGGCTTTGTGAGTGGAAAATCATGTCTCACAAATTTGATTGAGTTTTTGAAGGGGTAACCAAGAAGGTAGATGAGGGCAGTGCGGTTGATGTTGTCTACATGGACTTTAGCAAGGCCTTTGACAAGGTACCACATGGTAGGTTGTTTATAAAGTTAAATCTCACGGGATCCAGGGTGTTATCTAAATGGATACAAAATTGGCTTCTTGACAAAAGACAGAGGGTGGATGTCGAGAGTTGTTTTTCAAACTGGAGGCCTGTGACCAGCAGTGTGCCTCAGGGATCAGTACTGGGTCCATTGTTATTTGTCATTTATATTAATGATTAGTGAGAATATTAGGGGCATGGTTAGTAAGTTTGCAGGTGACACCAAGATTGGTGGCATAGTGGACAGTGAGGAAAGTTATCTTCAATTGCAACAGGATCTTGATCAATTGGGCCAGTGGGCTGACGAATGGCAGATGGAGTTTAATTTAGACAAATGCGAGGTGATGCATGTTGGTAGATTGAACCAGGGCAGGACTTACTCAGTTAATGGTAAGGCATTGGGGAGAGTTACAGAACAAAGAGATCTAGGGGTACATGTTCGTAGCTCCTTAAAGTGGAGTCACAGGTGGACAGAGTGGTGAAGAAGGCATTCAGCATGCTTGGTTTCATCGGTCAGAACATTGAATACAGGAGTTGGGACGTCTTGTTGAAGTTGTACAAGACATTGGTAAGGCCATACTTGGAATACTGTGTGTGGTTCTGGTCACCCTATTATAGAAAGGATATTATTAAACTGGAAAGAGCGCAGAAAAGATTTACTAGGATGCTACCGGGACTTTATGATTAAGTTATAAGGAGAGGCTGGACAGACTGGGACTTTTTTCTCTGGAGTGTCGGGGGCTGAGGGGTGATCTTATAGAGGTCTATAAAATAATGAGGGACATACACAAGGTAGTCAATATCTTTTCCCAAAGGTAGGGGAGTCTAAAACTAGAGGGCATAGGTTTAAGGTGAGAGGGGAGAGATACAAAAGTGTCCAAAAGGGCAATTTTTTTACACACAAGGTGGTGAGTATCTGGAACAAGCTGCCAGAGGCAGTAGTAGAGGCGGGTACAATTTTATCTTTCAAAAAGCATTCAGATAGTTACATGGATATGATTGGTATAGAGGGATATGGGCCAAATGTGGGCAATTGGGATTAGCTTAGGGGCTTAAAAAAATAAGGGCAGCATGGTCAAGTTGGGCCGAAGGGCCTGTTTTCATGCTGTAAACCTGTGTGACTCTCCAACTGTAAAAGTGGCAGCTCCCACAATGCCATGGACACCCCAACCTGTCCAACCCCACCCCGAGTGCAGTCAATATCTCAATCTCTCCTGGAGAAGAGAATTGCAAATGCTAGCAACCCTCACCTCCATCTTAAATAGGTGATCCTTTATTTTTAAAGTCTGACCTCAGTCCTAGATTCCCGCATGATAAGCAACATGCACATGGGGAGATCAGAGAATCCCACCCTTCTATTTTTCAATAAGATCACCTCTCATTCTTCCAAACTCCAATGAGTATTGACCCAGAAAAGACAACCCCTTCAACCCAGAAATCATTCCTGTTTTTGAAATGGCCCCAATATAAGAATCATGGAATCTTGGGTGGCACGATGGCACAGTGGGTTAGCTCTGCTGTCTCACAGCACCAGAGACCAAGGTTCAATCCTCACCTCGGGTCACAGTCTGTGTGGAGCATTCTCCCTGTGTCCGCGTGGGTTTCCTCCAGGTGCTCTGGTTTCCTCCCACAGTCTGAAAATGTGCAGGTTGGATTGACCATGCTTAGTATCAGGGGAATTAGGGTGGCAAATAAGTGGAGTTAAGAGATAGGACCTGGGTGGGCTTGTTGTCAGTTCAGGCTCAATGGGCCAAATGGCCTTGTTCTGCAGCGTAGGGATTTGATGATAAGTACATCCCTCCTAAAGAAGAGAGACCAGAACTGTATGCAATATTCTAGGTGCAGTCTCATCATCGCACTGTATGGTTGTAACATGAATTCCCTACTTCATGCCCCTTGCAATAAAGAACAACAGACCATTTGCCTTCCTAATTTTTGTTGTACTTGACATTTGTTACCATTTAATTCATAGGACTGTGTGTTTGAGACCAAAAATGGAAAAACATATGTTAAACTGTCGAAAGACAATGAGGTGGAGATGCTGGGGTTGGACTGGACAAGACGAGAGGTCAAATGACTCCAGGTTGTAGTTCAACAAGTTTATTTAAAATCACAAGCTTTTGGAGCCCAGCTCCCCTTAGCAACGATCCAAAAGTTGGTAGTTTCAAAGAAACCTGTTGGACTATAACCTGGTGTCGTGTGATCTTTCATCCTATCGAAAGACCTGATAGTAGGGAATTCTCCATTCTGATCTTTCAATGTACGAGATGGATAAACACAAATTACTGCGGATGCTGGAATCTGGAACCAAAAGAGAAAATGCTGGAAAATCTCAGCAGGCCTGGCAACTTCTGTAAGGAGAGAAAAAAGCTGAGGTTTTGAGTCCAGATGACTTTGTCAAAGGGTCATCTGAACTCAACATCAGATCTCTTCTTACAGATGTATGAGGTGGACTTCAGCATAAGGCAGGCAAGGTAAAACCTTGATGTGGAGTTGCTGTCATTGGATTGGGGTAGGTACAGCAAGTAGCCTCAACACCCAGGTTAAGGTCCAGCAGGTTTATTCAGTAGCACGAGCTTTTGGAACACTGCCCCTTTATCGGGTGAGTTCAGGCACTCACCTGATGAAGGAGAGGCGCTCCGAAAGCTCGTGCTATCAAATAATCCTGTTGGACTTTGACCTGGTGTTGTGAGAATACTTACCAAGGTAAAATCTTGGGATAATTGAGATAATATTTGGATGCTGTGATCGTGAAAGTGCTGTTATCTTTCAGGATGGATGAGGTAGGCTGAGTGATGTCTCATTTCTGTGAGAATTGTGTGAACTAAACAGGAAACTGGGCCACAGCTTATATAACATGTCAGGGAAATATCTCAATTAGGAAATACAAGTGATAAAAGAAACTTTAAGTAGAGCAATGAGGATATAGACATGGAGAATTCATGATGCAGGAAGTCAGATCTTAAGAAATTAAGATGTGAAATTTAATAAACAAAAAGCAGGAATAATTAGAATGATGAGCTAATGAGTTTTTGCACTGATATGAAGAGCATTAGCAGCGAGTTATTGAAGTTTGAAATTCACTGAGAGGATGAATAATAATTGTTTTAATGATAATATAATAAAATCCAAAGGGTGGGATTTGGTTACAGATAACAAACATGAAATCACACTGCAAAGAGGTGGCCTTTTGACCCTATGGCATCTCTTTTAAAGCAGATATCCAATTAGTCCCACACCATTATTCTAATCCCACAGCTTGTCGAGAAATGGATCAGTCTGGCGGCTCACTGGGCCAGTTTTACGAACACACTTTAACTGTCACTAGTTAAGCCTAATTAGTACAGATCAGAAACCTCTGTTTTGTCACAATGTCATGATGTTTTTGACTTGAATTGGTTTTATTATTGTCACATGTATTAACATACAGTGAAAAGTATTGTTTCTTGTGAGCTATACCAACAAAGCATACCGTTCATAGAGAAGGAAACGAGAGAGTGCAGAATGCAGTGTTACAGTCATAGCTAGGGTGTAGAGAAAGAACAACTTAATGCAAGGTAGGTCCATTCAAAAGTTTGATGGCAGCAGGGAAGAAGCTGTTCTTGAGTCGGTTGGTACGTGACCTCAGACTTTTGTACCTTTTACCCGATGGAAGAAGGTGGAAGAGAGAATGTCCGGGGTGTGTGGGGTCCTTAATTATACCGGCTGCTTTGCCGAGGCAGCGGGAAGTGTAGATGGAGTCAGTGGATGGGAGGTTGGTTTGTGTGATGGATTGGGCTACATTCACCACCCTTTTGTAGTTTCTTGCGGTCTTGGGTGGAGCAGGAGCCCAGACCAAGCTGTGATACAACCAGAAAGAATGCTTTCTATGGTGCATCTGTAAAAGTTGGTGAGAGTCATAGCTGACATGTCAAATTTCCTTAGTCTTCTGAGAAAGTAGAGGCGTTGGGAGGCTTTCTTAACTATAGTGCCTGACTTGTATTGGGAAAAAGCAGTTTTAACTTTGCTGATGGTTAACACTCCTCCATTAGTGTAAGAATTCTTCACAGCAAGATTGAGACCCTGCCAAAAGAGTATGAACGGTGCCCTGGTATATAATCAAAACCTAAACAGTGTGCAGGAGGAAACAGGAGATGGAGCAGAGAAGGCTGAGTGGCGATCTGATCGAGGTGTACACGACTATAAGGGGCATGGACAGAGTGGATAGGGAGCAGTGTTCCCCTTAGTTGAAGGGTCAGTCACGAGGGGACGACGGTTCAAGGTGGGGGGCAGGAGGTTTGGGGGGGCGATGTGAGGAAAGCGTTTTTACCCAGAGGGTGGTGAGGGTCTGGAATGCGCTGCCTGGGAGGATGGGGGAGGCGGGATGCCTCATATCCTTTAAAAAGTACCTGGATGAGCACTTGGCACATCGTAACACTCAGGGCTACAGGCCAAGTGCTGGCAGAGGAGGTTAGATGGGGGGTCAGACGTTTCTCACATGCCGGTGCGGACTCGATGGGCTGAAGGGCCTCTGCTGTGCTGTGTGACTCTGAAAGATTTTGAGATATCAAGAAATAAGAAATATCGAAGTGAGGGCTTCACTGCTGGTTAACAATAACCATCAATTGTACAAAATTCCAGATATTATCATTGGACAGAGGGAGGGACGAGGACTGGGTGATGTTGCAGATACTGACAGACTGGGAGGGTTTTTACACCCTCACTTGAACAAATCCAGAACTTCCTGCCCGAGGTCAATAGACATTTCCATTGTCCGCCCCTTGCCCGCTCCGATTCCATGGTGGGTGGGTCGGTGGTGGTAGAATTCCAGCAAATGTCACACTATTCCCTCCAGGAATCAAGATGATTGGATAACTCCCCTCATCGATCATGGTTGTAAGGGGCTGGGATTGATTTTACCGCCCCGGGTTTATCTTGTAGAACTGTCCTCCACTCACTGCATTTTCTTGGGGTAATAATCTTGCTTGAAGACCTTGCTACAGTTTTGACCAAGAGTTCCATTTGTTCACGTGTGTGAACGTCTTTAAATGGATTTGCTGTAAAATATCCTGTTTACTGTGAGTACTAAGACACGGAACAGTACAGCACAGGAACAGGCCCTTCGGCCCACAATGTTGTGCCGAACATGGTGCCAAATTAATCTAATCCTCCTGCAAGCCCTTACTCCATAGCCCTCTGTTCCCTGCATATCCCTCTGTTTATTTAAAAGCCCCTGAAATGCTCCTATTATATCTGCCTCCACCTCCACCATCACCCCTCGCACTGCGTTCCAGATGCCTACCACTCTCTGGGTAAAAAAATTGCCCCTCACATCTCCTTTGAACTTTCTCCCTCTCACCTTAAGTGTGCGCCCCCTTGCATTTGACCTTTCAGCCTTGGGGGAAAGAAAGATTCTGACTGTCAACCCTATCCATGCTGACGTTCAAACTTTCTCACTGTTTATTAAAAGGGGTGGCACGGTGGCTTAGCGTGGCTGCCTCATGATGCCAGGGACCTGGGTTCGATTCCCGTCCTTGGGTCACTGTCTATGTGGAGTTTGCACGTTCTCCCTGTATCTGTGTGGGTTTCCTCCCACAGTCTGAAAGCCATGACCCGAACAGGCGCAGGAGTGCGGCGACTAGGGGATTTTCACAGCAACTTCATTGCAGTGTTAATGTAAGCCTTACATGTGACACTAATAAATAAACTTTTAAACCAGATGGGGTTCACGAGGTCATTTAACATGTGCCTGAGTGTGTCACCTGAGCTTAACACCTGAACGGTAGATTGGCATTTCCTAGGTGGGATTGTGGTCTCGATGGGCTGAATGGCCTCTTTCTGCGCTGTCGGGTTTCAAAAAACACAACCTTCCCTTACCGCTGCCCCAAATTTTCAATCCACAGACAACCTTGTGAGCTGAGTGTGTAACTGAGTGAGTTAAGTGAAATAACTGTCAAAGCTTCTTAACTTCTCTCTGTACTCAGGGTCAGTGTGTTCAGAAACCTGGCACATAGAGGAAGAAATTAATCTTTTCCTAAACCCATGTTGGTTTGCAGTTGTTTGCCCTTATCCTTATTTGATGCGCTTTGTTTGGTTCCTATAATACTTTCTCATTTATTTCCCATTGTGGTTGACATGCTAATAGATTTATAATCCGAGGATCATAATTATGGCCTTTTTGCAGAGAGAAGACACACACTGGCTGTTTCCAGTCACTGGGTGTCTCCCTGTACTGATGATTTGTTTAAAAAAAAAACCCTTTGCCATGACAAGACTATTCCATCAGGAACAGCAACTTGTATTTACATCGCCTTTATTACAATCCAATATCCCAACTTTGCAGCAACCTTATTAAACAGGGATTTGATACTAAGGATATTTTTAGACATACACTGGGGCAGCACAGAGGTTAGCACTGCTGCCCCATAGTGCTGGGGGCCCAGGTTCGATCCCGATCTCGGGTCACTCTCTATGTGGAGTTTGCATGTTTTCCCCATGTCTGCATGGGTTTCCTCCCATGGTGCAATGTTGTGTAGGTTAAGTGGATTGGCCATGGGAAACGTGTAGGGTTACGGGGATAGGGTGGGGAAGAGGACCTGGGTGAGATAGTCTGTCGGAGCATCGGTGCAGACTCGATGGGCTGAATGGCCTCCTCTGCACTGTAGGGATTCTGAAATCCAGTCCATTGAGGCAGATATTAAGGGGTATCTTTAAAGTAAGGGGGGGGAGGGGGGTGCACAGTAGAGAGAAAGAGGCTTACGGAGTAAATTCCAGATTTGGGCCTGGGCACAGGAAGGCACGACTGCCCTCAAATGGCTTGTGGTTGAAAAGAGGATGGAAGCTGGAATCTATTGGTTGATTTCTGTGTCCAATATTGCGCAGTGTACTGAGTGAGGTCCTTTCCTACGCACTTGGTTCAAGGGAAAAAAAAATCAAACACATCAGTGCGATGTGTGGTCAGGTGGATTGGCCATGATAAATTGCCCCTTAGTGTCAGGGGGACGAGCTAGGGTAAGTGCCATGGGGTTATGGAATAGGGGTTAGGTGGGATTGTGCTCAGTGTTGACTCAATGGACCAAATGGCCTCCTTCTACACTATAGGATTCTACGAATCCACGCATCCATGGCTTTAATGTGCATTACAGTTATTGGGTTTATAAGATTATTATTATACTGTGAGATTTTAGCTTTGAATTTAGGGTAAATGAAGGGAGTTGTGTGAGCTGTTCAGCGTCTGTCTAACAGTAAACCTAGGTTGTTTCATTGTTCGAGATTAAAGGAAGATTTGAATTGTCTTGCTGAGAGGAAAGTGTAAGGTACTCCCGCTTGGAGACAAGGCCACAGTCTCTCAGTCTATGATGAGTAGACTCTGAGTCTCCCAAAGTTCCAGAAAGGTGTTGTGGGTATCGGGTAATCGATCTTGTCCACAGGTTTCTCCCATTGCTCACAGCGATCCGTGGCCTTGTCTTCCTTGGATCTTGCCCTGGGTTCATCGGTGATCTTGTCTCAATGCAGTAGAGATGTCCGGTGGTTGAGGAGATGGAATGGATCTGATTTGTTCTTGCTAACGCCTCACTGTTCTGCCGTTGTGTGGAATGACTCTGTGGGCCCTCGGTTTCCAACAAATCCTTGAAATCGCGACTGATTGCCACATACCTCCTGTGGGATCCGGGATGTGAACTTGTCCCAAATGTAGGCTTGGCAATTCTCTATTGCAGACGTTGGCCATCTTCTCTTGCAGTTTAAAAGTTGCTCGCTGGTTTCTGAGGGAGTGGAATGGATAAAAGTGGAAAATATTGGGATGTGCTGGTCTGTCAAACATGAACCCTACAAGTGATGGAATAGTTTCACTTAAAGGTGTCGCTCTCAGATGTAACATTGCTCAGTTTGTCTATATTTGAAATTAACAATTTCACTGTGTGAATTATTTGTTGAGTGAGGCTGTTAGATCCACGTTAATGAGGAGAAGAAGTAGTGTGTTCGACATTCCACTTCCTACACACATTCTGAAATGGCTTAGTGAATAATTGCAGACGTTATCAATAACATTCTCTTTAGGCATACCAAATAGTGCCTAACAAGTGTGTGAGAGTTGTGCTTGGCAAATAGCGCAATGGGATGCTTGGTTAGAGCAGTGATGATGACGATGAAGCCATCATGGACGTGGAAAAGATCCGATGCAGTTTTGGACCAAGGATGGGTAGGAAGTTTGTGTGGAAATCAATGGTTCTTTCTGCTGACTTGACAAATATCCTTGATGTGTCTCTCACACTTCTTGACAATGACTTCAACGTCATTGTTCCTCAGCCAATAGACTGCCTCCCTTGTGAGTGTTCTTATCTGAGGCACACCCATGTTTGAGTGATGAAGAGGGCATAGGTTTAAGGTTAGAGGGGAGAGATATAAAAGGGTCCAGAGGGACAATTTTTTTTCATGTAGAGGGTGGTGAGTGTCTGAAACAAGCTGCCCAGAGGTAGTAGTAGAGGGAGGAACAATTTTGTCTTTTAAAAAGCATTTAGACAGTTACTTGGGTACGATGGACTTGGAGATCAATGGGATCTTGATTAATTGGGCCAGTGGGCTGACGAATAGCAGATGGAGTTTAATTTAGATAAATGCGAGGTGATGTATTTTGGTCGATTGAACCAGGGCAGGACTTACTCAGTTAATGGTCGGGTGTTGGGGAGAGTTACGGAACAAAGAGATTTAGGGGTACATGTTCATAGCTCATTGAAAATGGAGTCACAGGTGGACGGAGTGGTGAAGAAGGCATTCAACATGCTTGGTTTCATCGGTCAGAACACTGAATACAGGAGTTGGGACGATTTGTTGAAGTTGTACAAGACATTGGTAAGGCCACACTTCGAATACTGTGTACAGTTCTGGTCACCCTATTATAGAAAAGATATTATTAAACTAGAAAGAGTGCAGAAAAGATTTACTAGGATGCTACCAGGACTTGATAGTTTGAGTTATAAGGAGAGGCTGGACAGATTGGGACTTTTTTCTTTGGAGCAAAGGAGGCTGAGGGGTGATCTTATAAATTAATGAGGGGCACAGATCAGCGAGATAGTCAATATCTTTTCCCCCAAAGGTAGGGGAGTCTAAAACTAGAGGGCATAGGTTTAAGGTGAGAGGGGAGAGATACAAAAGTGTCCAGAGGGGCAATTTTTTCACACAGAGGGTGGTGAGTGTCTGGAACAAGCTGCCAGATGTAGTGGTAGAGGCAGGTACGATTTTGTCTTTTAAAAAGCACTTAGACAGTTACATGGGTACGATGGGTATAGAGGGATATGGGGCAAATGTGGGTAATTGGGACTAGCTTAGGGGTTTAAAAAAAAAGGGCAGCATGGACAAGTTGGGCCGAAGGGCCTGTGTCCATGCTGTAAACCTCTATGACTCTATGATTGTATCACTTCCTCAGAGCAGTGACAATTTTCCTGTCCTGTGACATGTGTTCAATATGCTTGTGTGTCCCAGGACTAGAGGGTTCCTTGCCCTGTGCACCAAACAAAAAACTTCCAAGTTCGCTCACGCTGCTTGGAAACTGGCACAGGGCGTCCCGATCGATTGGCTCAAGCAATAAAATCACAAAGGGTAGATTTTAAAAATAAAATCCAGCTCACCAGAGATAAACCTAACGTTTCCCTGATAACCAAACCGGTCCACTCACCAGCCATGCACGCCTCAGGATAAAGTCCACAGAAGAGAGGGGCCACTTTCCGTCAGGTCCTTGAGGCACAAAATAATCCTGGCAAAAGAAAATCCCTATTTATAAACCGAAATGTCTCCTGAACAAACGGACAGCTGATTTGATTATAGCGTTACTGGCGTTATCAGCCTTTGAAATCAGTCGATTGCCAGTATAACCGATCAGAATCCTGTGTCAGAGTGAGTACGTCACAGATGTCTGCTCCTATCCAGTTTCATCTCAAACCCATTACACTGTAATTCAGCAATGTCACTCAAACCTTTGATGTGAGTCCAATAATTTAAGAGATCAAATTGAAAGTTACCGTGAAGGCAAAATACGCCAAAGTGCTAATTAATAATAATTAATAACCCTGACAAGTAGACTGGATATGGGTGGGTGGATGACAACAGTGGTGGAGTTTGACTTCAGAGAGTCAGAGAGGTTTGCAGCGTGGAAACAGGCCCTTCAGCCCAACTTGTCCATGCTGCCCTGTTTTTACCATTGTTACTCCCAATTGCCCGCGTTTGCCCCGTATCCCTCTATACTCGTCTTAGCCATGTAACTGTCTAAACACTTTTTAAAGGATAAAATTGTACATGCCTCTACTACTACTTCTGGTAGATCGTTCCAGAAACTCACCACCCTCTGTGTGAAATAAGTGACCCTCTGGGCACTTTTGTATCTCTCCCCTCTCATCTGTCACACTTTCACAGTAACTTCATTGCAGTGTTAATGTAAGATTATTTGTGACTGATAAACTTTAAATTTAATCTTTAAGCCAATGCCCTCTAGTTTTAGACACCTCTACCTTTGGGAAAATATCCCAAATGCTTGTGCTGATTGCCTCATCTTTGTTTGCGATGGTGCCACAGAGGATGTTTGATATTCTCCACTCAGAGAATGTATAAGGGCAGCACGGTGGCACAGTAATTAGCAGTGCTGCCTCACAGTACCAGGGACCCGGGTTCAGTTCCAGCCTTGGGTCACTGTGTGGCGTTTCCACGTTCTCCCCGTATCTGCAGGGTTTTCTCCGGGTGCTCCAGCTTCCCCTCTCAGCCCAAAGATCTGTGGGTTAGGTGGATTGGCCATGCTAAATTGCTCATTTGGGTCAGGGGGATTAGCAGGGTAAGTATGTGGGGTTATGGGATAGGGCCTGGGTGGGATTGTGGTCAGTGCAGACCCAATGGGCTGAATGGCCTCCCTCTGTACAATAGGGATTCTATGATTATATGACATTCCCACTCCAGTTCTTAGTAGTCACAGCTCAAAGCCATAGAATCCTTACAGTGGAGAAGGCCATTTGACCCATCGACCCTATACCGACTCTCTGAATGAAAATGGAACCTGAGTCCGTGGTCCTGAGAGGCAGCCAGGCTAACCATTGTGCCATCACGCCAACTCAACACAGAATACAACACTATTCAGCTCATTATAGGAACTACTGAGTTGTGAGAAACAAATAAAGTCAATGCTGATGCAGGGCTGATCGACATTTGGCTAAGACACTCCCCACAAACAGAGTGAACTCACTGTGCATGAGTGGAAATTGAAGCTGCACTTTTTATTATTTTTGTGAAATTAATTTGCAAGTTCTGGGCATCGCTGTTCTGTCAGCATTTATTGCCCATCCATAATTGCCCCTTGAGAAGGTGGTGGTGGTGAGCTGCCTCCTTGAATCGCTGCAGTTCCTGAGGTGTAGGCACATCATTACCAACACCAGGCAAAGGCTATGGCCACGTTCCTACAGGAACGGTTCAAATCGAAGATTCATGAGGTTGGGGCGTGGGGGCTTGTCAGACGCTGGAAGGGCTCCCAACTTCCCCAGCACATCTGTGCAGGAAAAAAAAAGTCATGATTGAATGGTGGTTAGGGAGGAAGTCCAGGATTTTGCGAAGGACGGTAGATATATTTCCAAGTCAGGATGGTGAGTGGTTTGGAGGGGAACTTGCAGGGGGTAGTGTTCCCATGTATCTGCTGCCCTTGTCCTTCTGATGGAAATGGTCATGGGTTTGGAAGGTGCTGTCTGAGGATCTTTGGTGAATTGCTGCAGTGCATCTTGTAGATGGTACACACGGCTGCCACTGAGCGTCAGTGATGAAGGGAGTGGATGTTTGTAGACGGGATGCCAATCAAGCTGCTTTATCCTGGATGGTGTGGAGCTTCTTGCGTTGTTGGAGCTGCCCCCATCCAGGCAAGTGGGGAGTATTCCATCACACTCCTGACTTGTGCCTTGTAGATGGTGGTCTGGCTTTGGGGGTTCGAGGGTGAGTTACTCATCGCATGATTCCCAGCCTCTGACCTGCTCTAGTAGCATAGTATTTATATGGCTAGTCCAGTTTAGTGTCGGATCAATGGTGACCGCCAGGCTGTGGTGGATTTAGCGAGGCTATACCATTGAATGTCAAAGGGCAATGGTTAGGTCCTCTCTTGTTGGAGATGGTCGTTGCCTGGTATTTGTGTGGCATCAATGTTACTTGCCAATTGTCAGCCCAAACCTGGATATTGTCCAGGTCTTGCTGCATTTGAACATGGACTGCTTCAATATCTGAGGAGTTGTGAATGGAGATGAACATTGTGCAATCATCGGCGAACATCCCCACTTCTGACCTTATGATGGAGGGAAGGTCATTGATGAACCAGTTGAAGATACTTGGATAGACAGGGACTTATTAGGGAGAGTTAACATGACTTTATGCATGGTAAGTCATGTTTAACCAATCTATTAGAGTTTTTCGAGGAAGGTAGATGAAGGGAAGGTGGTGGATGTTGTCTACATGGACTTCAGTAAGGCCTTTGACAAGGTCCCGCATGGGAGATTAGTTAGGAAGGTTCAGTCGCTAGGTATACATGGGGAGGTAGTAAATTGGATTAGACACTGGCTCAATGGAAGAAGCCAGAGAGTGGTTGTGAAGGGTTGCTTCTGAGTGGAGGCCTGTGACTAATGGTGTGCCACAGGGATCGGTGTTGAGTCCATTGTTTGTCATCTATATCAATGACCTGGATGATAATGTGGTAAATTGGATCAGCAAATTTGCTGATGATACAAAGATTGGAGGTGTAGTGGACAGTGAGGAAGGTTTTCAAAGCTTGCAGAGGGATTTGGACCAACTAGAAAAATGGGTTGAAAAACGGCAGATGGAGTTTAATGCAGACAAGTGTGAGGTATTGCACTTTGGAAGGACAAACCAAGGTAGAGCATACAGGGTAAATGGTAGGACACAGGAGAGTGCAGTAGGACAGAGGGATCTGGGAATACAGATACACAATTCCCTAAAAGTGGCATCACAGGTAGATAGGGTCATAAAGAGTGCTTTTGGAACATTGGCCTTTATAAATCAAAGTATTGAGTATAAGAGTTGGAATGTTATGGTGAGGTTGTATAAGACATTGGTGAGGCCGAATTTAGATTATTGTGTGCAGTTTTGGTCACCTAATTACAGGGAGGATGTAAATAAGATTAAATGAGTGTGGAGAAGATTTACAAGGATGTTGCCAAGACTTGAGAAACTGAGTTACAGAGAGAGATTGAATAGGTTAGGACTTTATTCCCTGGAGTGTAGAAGAATGAGGGGAGATTTGATAGAGGTGTATAAGATTTTGATGGGTATAGATAGAGTGAATGCAAGCAGGCTTTTTCCACTGAGGCTCAGGGAGAAAAAAAACCAGAGGGCATGGGTTAAGGGTGAAATTGGAAAGATTTAAAGAGAATATTGGGCAGGGAGTGGTGGGAGTGTGGAATGAGCTGCCAGATGAAGTGGTAAATGCGGGCTCACTTTTAACATTTAGGAAAAACTTGGACAGGTTCATGGATGAGAGGGGTGTGGAGGGATATGGTCTGGGTGCAGCTCAGTGGGACTAGGCCGAAAAATGGTTCAGCATAAACAAGAAGGGCCAAAAGGCCTGTTTCTGTGCTGAAGTGTTCTATGGTTCTATGGGTGTAGGACGCTATCCTAAGGGAGCTTTTAAAGGGCAATTGGTTGAAATGCAGGACAGGAATGTTCCCGCAAAAATGAAGGATAGAAATGGCAGGATTTGGGAATCATGGATGACCAGGGAAATTGTAAGCTTAGTCAAAAAGGAAAAGGAAGCATACGATAGGTCAAGGCATTTGACAAAGCCCCTGAGGTATATAGTGAAAGTAGGAAGGAACTTAAACATGGAATTAGGAGGGCTAAAAGGGCCATGAAATGTCTTTAGCAATCAGGATCAAGGAGAATCCCAAGGCTTTTTAGGTGTGTATTAAGAGCAAGAGAAAGAGTAGGCCCACTCAAGGACAATGGAGGGAAGTTATATGAGGAGCCACAGAAAGTGTGTGAGATCCTTAATGAGTATCTTGTATCAGTGCTCACCAAGGAGAGGAAGTGACGGATGTTGAGGTCAGGGATAAGTGTATGATTGCTCTAGAGAATGTCAATATATCGAAGGAGGATGTGTTGAATATCCTAAACTACATCAAGGTAGACAAGTCCCTGGGGCCGGATGGGATCGATCCCAGGTTATTGCGGGAGGCAAGAGGAGAAATAGCTGGGACCTTAATAGATATCTTCACATCCTCTTTGGCTGTTCCCCTGTCCTCTGGAACCTCACCTGTGGTCAATGTTGTTCCCTTGCTTCTGAAAGGAAATGGGGATAGTCCAGCAAATTATAGGCCGGTGAGTCTGACGTCAGTGATGGGGAAGCTTTTGGAGAAGGTGCTGAGGGACACAAAATGTGCACATTTGGAGGAAAATAGACTAGTTAGTGACAGGCAGCATGGTTTTGTACGAGGAAGGTCATGTCTCACCAACTTGATTGAGTTTTTTTGAAGAGGTGACGGACATAACTGATGAGGGAAGGGCTGTGAATGTAGTTTATGTGGACTTTAGTAAGGCGTTTGACAAGATCCCTCATGACAGACTGATACAAAAACTAAAATCACATGGGATTCAGGATAGGCTGGCTAGATGGATACCGAATTGTCTAGGTTATAGAAGACAGAGAGTAGCGATGGAAGGATGTTTCTCAGAATGGAGATCTGTAGCTAGTGGTGTTCCGCAGGGATCAGTGCTGGGACCTCTGTTGTGTATAACGTATATCATGGAATTATAGAATCCCTACAATTCAGAAGGAGGCCATTCAGCCCATCAAGTTTGTACTGACAACAATCACAGCCAGGCCCCATACCCGTAACCCCACGTATCCCCTGACACGAAGGGTCAGTTTACCATAGCCAATCAACCTAACCCGCACATCTTTGGACTATATAAATGATGTGGAGGAAGATGTTTGCAGATGACATGAAGATTGGAGTTGCTGGTAGTGCCGGGATTGTCAGAGGATAAAACAGGATATAGGTAGAGTGGAGACATGGGCACAGAACTGGCAGATGGAGTTTAATCCGGATAAATGTGAGGTGATGCATTTTGGAGGGTCGAATTTAGGTGTGAATTATACTGTAAACGGCAGAACTCTTAAGAACATACAGAGGGATCTGGGCGTGCAGGTCCACAGATCCCTAAAAGTGAGAACATAGGTGGCCAAGGTGATTAAGAAGGCATATGGCACGCTTGCCTTCAACAGCTGGGGCAGTGAGTATAGGAGTTGGGAAATCATGTTGCAGCGATATATAACTTTGGTTAGGCTGCATTTGGAATATTGCGTGCAGTTCTGGTCACCACACTACCAGAAGGATGTGGAAGCTTTGGAGAGAGTGCAGAGAAGATTCACCAGGATGTTGCCTGGTCTCGAGGGTGTTGGTTGTGAGGAGAGGTTGAATAAACTGCGATTGTTTTCACTGGAAAGGCAGAGACTGAGGGGAGACCTGATAGAAGTCTAAAAATTATAAGAGGCACAGACAGGGTGGATAGTCAGAGGCTTTTTCCCAGGGTGGAGGTGCTAATTACAATGGGGCACAGGTTCAAGGTGAGAGGGGGAAAGTTTAAGGGAGATGTACAGGGAAGGTTTTTCAGACAGAGAGTGATGGGTGCCTGGAACGCGCTGCCAGAGGAGGTGGTGGAAGCAGGAACATTAGCAACATTTAAGAGGCTTCTGGATGGGTACATGGATAGGGAGGGAATAGAGGGAAACGGGCAGAAGGTTTTTGTTTTAGTTTAGTTAGGATATCATGATCAGTGGGCTTGGAGGGCCGAAGGGCCTGTTCCTGTGCTGTACTTTGTCTTTTTGTTCTGTTTATTTTTTGAGCTCCTACAGAGATGTCCTGGAGCTGAGATGATTGACTTCCAATCCCCACAACCACCTTCCTTTGTGCCAGCTATGTCTCCAACCAATGGAGATTCCACTGACTCCTGTTTAGTTCAGGCTCCCTGATGCCTAACTGGGTTGATGCAGCCTTAATGTCATGGGAGCCACTCTCACCTCCCCCCCCCTTCCCCCCCCCCCCCCCCCCCCCCACCCCCCCACCTCCGGATCAGCTCCTCTGTCCGTGTTAGTGTGGCAGTCCCTCCTGCATCAACCAGAGAGACAACAAGCTGGAGTTCACGCTGGCCATTAAAGAAAGGAGAATGAGAAAGAGTGACACTGAACTCGACTTCAGTAAAAGCTGCAGACTGGAGCAGGTAGGGAAGCTGGAACCAGGCAAGGTGTGAGTTTGAGGAGGAGGGAGATAGCAGGAGGATACATGAGGATATGTGAGAGTGGGATGGGGGGGTGGTGATGGAGAATGTGTGAAGCTTAGGAGGAAGTGTTTGACAGAGTCCCACATAAGGGATTATTGTACAAGATTAAATCACATAGGATTGGAGGGAGTGCATTGAGATGGATAGAAAACTGGTTGTCAGAGAGGAAACAGAGAGTAGGAATTAATGGGTGCTTTTCCAATTGGCAGGCAGTAACTAGTGGGGTGCTACAGGGATCGGTGCTGGGACCCCAGTTATTCACAATGTAAATGATTTGGATGAGGAAACAAAATATAACATTTCAAAGTTTGCAGATGATAGGTGCTGCATCAAAGACTGCTAAAGGTGGATGGTGTTACAGGTAATGTATTAGCATGGATAGAGTATTGGTTAATTAACAAAGCAAAAAGTGGGGGTATATGGGTGTTTTTCTGGTTGGTGAACAGTGACTAGTGGTGTGCCTCAGGGATCAGTGTTGGGACCACAATTGTTTACGATTTACATCGATGATTTGGAGTTGGGGACCAAGTGCAGTGTGTCAAAATTCACAGATGACACTAAAATGGGTGGCAGAGCAAAGTGTGCAGAGGATGCTGAAAGTCTGCAAAGGGACATATGTAGTCTAAGTGAGTGGGCAAAGATCTGGCAGATGAAGTACAATGTTGGCAAATGTGAAATCATCCATTTTGGTAGGAACGATAAAATGGACTATTATTTAAATGGTAAAAAAATTGCAGCATGCTGCTGTGCAGAGGGACCTGGGTGTCCTTGTGCAGGAATCACAAGGAGTTGGTTTGCAGGTGCAGCAGGTAATTAAGAAGCAAATGGAATTTTGTCCTTCATTGCCAGAGGGATGGAGTTTAAAAACAGCGAGGTTATGTTGCAGCTGTATAAGGTGCTGGTGAGGCCACACCTGGAGTACTGTGTACAGTTTTGGTCTCCTTACTTGAGAAAGGATATCCTGGCACTGGAGGGGGTGCAGAGGAGATTCACTAGGTTGATTCTGGAGTTGAGAGGGTTGGCTTATGAGGACAGACTGAGTAGACTGGGGTTATACTCATTGGAATTCAGAAGAATGAGGGGAGATCTTATAGAACCACATAAGATTATGAAGGGAATAGATAAGATAGAAGCAGGGAAGTTGTTTCCACTGGTGGGTGAAACTAGAACTGGGGACATAGCCTCAAAATAAAAGGAAGCAGATTTAGGACTGAGTTGAGGAGGAACTTCTTCACACAAAGGGTTGTGAATCTGTGGAATTCCCTGCCCAGTTGAGGCTCCCTCATTGAATGTTTTTAAGGCAGGGATAGATAGATTTTTGAACAGTAAAGGAATTAAGGGTTATGGTGAGCGGGCGGGTAAGTGGAGCTGAGCCCATGAAAAGATCAGCCATGATCTTATTGAATGGCGGAGCAGGCTCGAGGGGCCAGATGGCCGACTCCTGCTCTTAGTTCTTATGTTCTTACCGAGTTGGGTGGGAGGGTGAACTGTGACGAGGATGCAGAGATCCTTCAGAATGATCTGGACAGGTTGGGTGAGTGGGCTAATCAATGGCAGATGCAGAATAATTTGGATAAATGTGAGGTTATTCACTTTGGAAGCAAAAACAAGGCAGCAGATTACTAACTGAATGGCTGTAAGTTGGGAGAGGGGAGTGTGCAGAGGGACCTGGGTGTCCTTGTACATCACTCACTGAGGGTAAGCGTGCAGGTGCAGCAGGCGGTAAAGAAGGTAAATGGCCTGTTGGCCTTCATTGCGAGAGGTTTGGAGTACAGGAGCAGGGATGTGTTGTTACAGTTATACAGGGGCCTTGGTGAGGCCACAGCTAGAGTATTGTGTGCAGTTTTGGTCTCCTTTTCTGAGGAAGGATGTTCTTGCCCTCGAGGGAGAGCAGTGAAGGTTTACCAGGCTGATTCCGGGGATGGTGGGACTGATGTACGAGGAGAGATTGACTGGGTTAGGATTGTTTTCACTGGAGTTCAGACCAATGAGGGGGGATCTCGTAGAGATTTATAAAATTCTAACGGGTCTAGACGGGGTAGATGCGGGGAGGATGTTCCCGATGGTGCGGGGAGTCCAGAACCAGGGGATCACAGTCTGTGGATTTGGGGTTGACCATTTAAGATGGAGATGAGGAGACATTTCTTCACCCGGTGAGCCTGTGGAATTCATTCCCACAGGAAGTAGTTGATGCCAAAACATTGAATGTATTCAAGACGTGGCTGGATATAGCACTTGGGGCGAATGGGATCAAAGGTTATGGGGAGAAAGCAGGATTAGGCTATTGAGTTGGACGATCAGCCATGATTGTGATGAATGGCCTCCTCCTAACTTCTTTGTCTCTGTCAGAACTCACTGCGTAAAGGAAACTCTTTGGGTGGAATTTTCAGGGCATTCCCATCAGTGGGATTTTGAGGTCCATACTGTGGGTGAGCTAATGGTGAGGGGCTCAGAACAACCGGGAGCCCCGTTGACAGCAGGGAGACCTGGGAAAGTCCTGCCACTGGCCAATGACAGACCACACACCACAAGACCATCTCAGTTCTGCCAGTTCCCTATGATCTGTCTCCATCTGGTTCCTGACCACCAGCTACTGGACATTATGTCTCCTCATTTACTCCTTATCACATCTCCTCATTATTTTAAAACACTCGCAATGATGCAATATCCCTGCCTCATTGATTAACAGTGACACTGATGAGCCATTGCCTTAATGGCAGACGGAATGAGTCTGAGGAGAAGTTACTCCTGTTTTATTCCCCAATCTATCTATAATTTGGACAGCACAGCGATTAGCACTGCTGCCTCACAGTGCCAGGGACCTAAGATCAGTTGTGGTTTCAGGTCCCTGTCTGTGTGGAGTTTGCACATTCTCCCCATGTCTGCCAGGATTTCCTCCAGTTTCCTCCCACACACCAAGGAGTAAATAAAGTTTATTTATTAGTCACAAGTAAGGCTTACAGTAACACTGCAATGAAGTTACTGTGAAAATCCTCTAGTCGCCATAGTCCGGCGCCTGTTCAGGTCAATGCACCAAACCAGCATGTCTTTCAGAATGTGGGAGAACATAAGAAATAGGAGCAGGAGTCGGCCATCTGGCCCCTCGAGCCTGCCCCGCCATTCAATAAGATCATGGCTGATCTGATAGTCGTTAAGTTCCACTTACCCGCTTTCTCCCCATAACCCTTAATTCCCTTATTGGTTAAAAATCCCTCTACCTGTCACTTAAACACATTTAACGAGGTAGCCTCCACTGCTTCACTGGGCAGAGAATTCCAAAGATTCACTACCCTCTGGGAGAAGAAGTTCCTTCTCAACTCTGTTCTAAATTGACTCCCACTTATTTTGAGGCTGTGCCCTCTAGTTCTTGTTTCCATTCTAAGCGGAAATAATCTCTTTGCTTCTACCCTATCTAGCCCCTTCATTATCTTATATGTCTCTATAAGATCCCCCCTCAGCCTTCTAAACTCCAACAAGTACAGGCCCAGCCTACTCAATCTCTCCTCGTAAGCTAACCCCCTCATCTCCAGAATCAACCTGGTGAGCCTTCTCTGCACTCCCTCCAAAGCTAATATATCCTTTCTCAAATAAGGGAACCAAAACTGCACACAGTACTCCAGTTGCAGCCTCACCAGTACCTTGTACAGTTGCAGCAAGACCTCCTTGCTTTTATATTCTATCCCCCTCGCGATAAAGGCCAGCATTCCATTTGCCTTCTTGATCACCTGCTGCACCTGCAGACTGGGTTTTTGTGATTCATGCACAAGGATCCCCAGGTCCCTCTGCACTGTAGCATGTTGTAATTTTTCACCATTTAAATAATAGTTCATTTTACTATTATTCCTTCCAAAGTAGATAACCTCACATTTGCAAACCAGAGGAAACCAAAGCATCCGGAGAGAACCCACACAGACAGGGGGAATGTGCAAACTCTGCAAGATGTCCAGGTTAGGTGGATTGGCCATGGTAAATTGCCCCTTAGTGTCCAATGATATGTAGGTTAGGTGGATTGGCTGTGCTAAATCATGTCTTTGTGTCCAAGGATGTATGGGTTAGTTGGATTGGCAATGCCAAATTATCCCTTGTATCAGCAGGATTAGCAAGGTAAGTACGTGGGGCTGCGGGTATTGGGCCTGTGTGGGATTGTTGTCATTACAGACTCGATGGGCTGAATGGCCTCCCTCTGCACTGTCGGAATTCTGTGATTCTATCCCAGTTTCTCCTGCCTTTACTATCACCTTTGCTCCCAGCCCTGGATTCCGCTTACGGTGCTAAATGACCTTACTGGCTTGAAACAAAAACTGGAGAGAAAGAAAGCTTCCTTTTTATTATCTGATCAATAACCTACGCATTAATACCCTCCACCCCCATATAATTAAGTGGGATTGATATACAATTAACACTGAACCACTGCTGCCTGGATCTAACTCCATCTCCATTATCTTTCTCAAGTAGTCACGTGTGTGTCTGGACAGTGAGTCTCCACAGACGGGATGATCGTGTGAGCAGGCATCGTTAATTACATTGTCCCTGTCCCCAAATGCAAATCCCCCAGTTGGAATACCTAGAAAGCAGAGGAAGGAAAACTGCTTGGATGTTTTGCTTGTTGGCCTGAGGAAATGCATTCCTGCACTATCAGGAAGGAATTCCAGTGGGAATCTCCTCCGTGTGACTGGAGAGGTGGCTTCTCGGAGAAATCTTTAGCGTTGCTCTGGATAAAAGCAAATTACTGCGGATGCTGGAATCTGAAACCAAAAGAGAAAATGCTGGAAAATCTCAGTAGATCTGGCAGCTCCTGTAAGGAGAGAAAAGAGCTGATGTTTCAGGTCCAGATTCCCCTTAAAGGTCACCCAGAATACTGAGAGAGACAAGGGAGGAAGTTGCTGGGACCTTGAGAGAAATATTTGTACCGTCACTGGTTACCAGGGAAGTCCCAGAGGATTGGAGAACAGCCAATGTTGTCCCTTTGTTTAAGAAGGGTAGCAAGAATAATCCAAGTAATTACAGGCCAGTGAGCCTTACATCATTGGTAGGGAAATTATTGAAGAGGATTCTCTAAGAAAGGATCTATTCCCAATTGAAAATAAGTGGACATGTTAGTGAAAGGCCAAAATGGTCTCACGAATTTGATCGAGTTTGTTGAGGAAGTGACGAAGATGATTGATGAGGGTAAGGCAGTGAATGTTGTCTACATGGACTTCAGTAAGGCCTTTGGCAAGGTCCCTCATGGCAGACTGGTGCAGAAGGTGAAGTCGCATGGGATCAGAGGTGAGCTGGCAAGGTGGATACAAAACTGGCTCGGTCAAAGACGGTAAGAAACCTCACAACACCAGGCATTTGGTAGCTCTTGATTCCAAATAAACCTGTTGAACCTTAACCTGGTGTTGTGAGACTTCTTACTGTGTTTACACCAGTCCAACGCCGGCATCTCCACATCATGACTACCATCGGTCAAAGACATATAGGGTAGAAGTGGAGGATGCGTTTCTGAATGGAGGGCTGTGACAAGTGGCATTCCTCAGGGATCAGTGCTGGGACCTTTGCTGTTTGTAATAGATATAAATGATTTGGAGAAAAGTGTAACTGGGTTTGATTAGTAACAGACAGCACAAAGGTTAGTGGATTTGCAGATATCTATGGGAACCATCTGAGGATACAGCAGGATATAGATCAGATGGAGACTTGGGCAGAAAGGTGGCAGATGGAGATTAATCTGGACAAATGTGAGGTAATGCATTTTGGAAGGTCTAATACAAATAGGAAATATACAGTAAATGGCAGAACTCTTAAGAGTATTGATAGGCAGAGGGATCTGGGTGTACAGGTACACAGGTCACTGAAAGTGGCAATGCAGGTGGAGAAGGTAGTCAAGAAGGCATACGGCATGCTTGCCTTCATCGGCCGGGGCATTGAGTTTAAAAATTGGCAAGTCATGTTGCAGCTTTATAGAACCTTAGTTAGGCCGCACTTGGAATACAGTGTTCAATTCTGGTCGCCACACTACCAGAAGGATGTGGAGGCATTGGAGAGGGGACAGAAAAGATTTACCAGGATGTTGCCTGGTGTGGAGGGCATTAGCTATGAGGAGAGGTCGGAGAAACTTGGTCTGTTCTCATGATGGAGGTTGAGGGGTGACCTGATAGAAGTCTACAAGATTGAGGGGCAAGGACAGAGTGGATAGTCAGAAGCTTTTTCCCAGAGTGGAAGAATTAATGACTAGGGGGGCACAGGTTTAAGGTGTGAGGGGCAAGGTTTAAAGGAGATATACGCGGCAGATTTTTTACACAGAGGGTGGTGGGTGTCTGGAACTCGCTGCCGGGGGAGGGAGTGGAAGCGGATACGATAGTGAGTTTTAAGGGGCTTCTGGATAAATCCATGAATAGGGTGGGAATAGAGGGATAGGGTCCCCGGAAGGGTAGGGGGTTTTAGATCAGTCGGGCAGCATGGTCGGTGCAGGTTTGGAGGGGCCGAAGGGCCTGTTCCTGTGCTGGAATTTTCTTTGTTCTTTATTGTCTTTTGTATCAGTGTTACACTTTTATCTTTAATATGTGATGTTTGGCAAAGTGGGTTTTCAGTGGGAGAATGTAACGACAATTTGTGAACAGACACTGAAATGGTACAATGTCCTCTTCTGAGCTGCCAGTCCGGGAACAATAGATAGTTTCAGAGCTGTCGGGGTAAATGCTGAGAAAACATTTCGCTTTCTTGTACTTTGATGGCTGGGGAAGCAGTTACTGTTCAACGCGGATCTCGATGATTGATTCAGTGGCTCCAGCTGCCGCGGTGAGAATAGAAACACAGGCAATAGGAGCAGGAGGAGGCCATTCAGCCCCTCCAGCCTGCTGCACCATTCATTTTGATCATGGCTGATAACGAAATTCAATATCCTAATTCTTTCCCCCCCTTCCCCTCCCCTCCCCTCCATATCCCTCCATCCCTTTAGCCCCAATCTAATTTCTTCCTGAAATCACACAACATTTTGGCCTCAACGACTTTCTGTGGGAGTGAATTCCACACATTCCCCACCCTCTGGGTGAAGAAATTTCTTCTCACCTCAGTTCTAAAAGGTTTACCCCTTATCCTCAAACTATGATCCCAAGTTCTGGACTCCCTCACCATCAGGAACATTCTTTCTGAATCTTCCCTGTGGTGAATGGTAGTGAACCCATAAGACCATGAGATATAGGAGCAGAATTAGGCCATTCGTCCCATCGAGTCTTCTCCACCATTCAGTCTTGGTTAATATGATTCTTACCCCATTCTCCTGCCCTCTCCCAAAACCCTTGATCCCTCTATTGATCAGGAACCTGTCTATCTCTGTCTCAATGACCCAGCCTCCTCTGTGGCAACGAGTTCCACAGATTCACCACCCTCTGGCTGAAGAAATTCCTCCACATCTTAGTTCTAAAGGAGTGTCCCTTCACTCTGAGGCTGTGCCCTTGAGTTCTAGTCTCTCCCACCAGGAATGGATCTCTCGGGGCAGTGTGCGGGTGATGGCCTGACCAGAATGGGCCACAGTCACAATCTGAATTGTTGGTGGTGACCTAGGGGAGCAGGAGAGTGGAAAAAACATGGGTGAGATCTTGTGCTCTCTCTCATGGTAAGGTTGGCTGGTGTGAGCTACTTAATTGGCTGGGAAAGAAACTGGGGTGGGGAGAGCACTGATAGCTTCCTTACCCTGGTGCCAATTGATGTGGGCAATTAATGCCCTGAAGGCTTCACTCTGCTGCCATGGTGAGAGGGGGGTACGCCATGCGGGGAACATGATAAGCAAACCTTACAGCCTCATAATGGTGTCCTCCCTCGTTGCAAGGCACTTAGTGTTGGATTAACATAGCCGTGTTCTGAGGTGTCTTTTTATCTTGGACTCTGACCATGAGATTTGGTTTTTATGTCTTGATGCAATTATACAGGGCCTGGGTGAGGCTGGAGTATTGTGTGTAGTTTTGGTCTCCTTATCTGAGGAAGGATGTCCTTGCTATAGAGGGAGCGCAGTGAAGGTTTACCAGGCTGATTCCTGGGATGGCAGGTCTGTTATATGAGGAGAGACTGAGTCAGTTAGGATTATATTCACTGGAGTTTAGAAGAGTGAGAGGGGATCTCATAGAAACTTATAAAATTCTAACAGAGTTAGACAGGGTAGATTCAGAAAGAATGTTCCCCATGGTGGGGGACAAAGATAAGGGATAAACCGTTTAGAACTGAGGTGAGGAGAAATTTCTTCACCCAGAGGGTGGGGAATGTGTGGAATTCACTCCCACAGAAAGTAGTTGAGGCCAAAATATTATCTGATTTTTAAGAAGAAATTAGATATCGCTCTTGGGTTAAAGGGATCGAGGGATATGGGGGAAAGGAGTGGATCAGGATATTGAATTTGATGATCAGCCATGATCAGAATGAATGGCAGAGCAGACTGGGAGGGCCGAATGGCCTCCTCCTGCTTCTACTTTTATGTTTCTATGAGCTCCCTATCTTATCTTCTGATCGTCTCCCTCCCTCTGTCTGTTTCTTCCTTTCCCTTTCTCTCAGTCGTGGTTCTTTGTCTTCTGCCCACATTTCCCCCTCCTGACCTTATTCCTGGTTGTTGGGCTGTGAGTCAAGAGGAGGGATCTGGTCAGGATGCCTGACTCTCAGTGGGTGGGGTTGGTAACAGCGAGAAATCTGACCCATTCATAAGAACATAAGAAATAGGAGCAGGAGTAGGCCATCCAGCCCCTCGAGCCTGCCCCGCCATTCAATAAGATCATGGCTGATCTGAAGTGGATCAGTTTCACTTACCCACCCGCTCCCCATAACCCTTAATTCCCTTATCAATCAGAAATCTATCTACCCGTGACTTAAACATATTCAATGAGGTAACCTTCACCGCTTCATTGGTCAGAGAATTCCAGAGATTCACCACCCTCTGAGAGAAGAAGTTCTTCCTCAGCTCTGTTCTAAACAGACCTTCCCTTATTTTGAGGCTGTGCCCTCTAGTTCTTGATTCCTTTCTAAGTCCTTTCAGGTGAGTGGGGAGTTCTGATTGTGATCGCAGATCCCCAGTCGCCTGATGAAGAGACAAAGCCCTGAAAGCTTGTGGTTTTTGCTACCAAATAAACCTGTTGGACTTTAACCTGGTGTTGTGAGACTTCTTATTGTGTTTACCCCAGTCCAACACCGGCATCTCCACATCATTCAAGGAGTACCAGTGAAATGGTAAATGTGGACAATGGACAGTTACATTACAGAAAGATTACTACCATCAATAGCTAACATCTTCAACATGCAATATCCAATCTCATGTCATCAGAGCTAAACATAACATCAGTTTAAAAACTTCAAATGGTGAAGAATATCTAGGGGATTTGTTTTCAATTTTATTTATTATTGTCACAAGAAAGACTTACATTGACGCTGCAATGAAGTTACTGTGCAAATCCCCTAGTCACCACACTCCGGCGCCTGTCGGGTACACTGAGGGAGAATTTAGCATGGTCAATGCACTCTAACTAGCATGTCTTTCAGACTGTGGGAGGAAACAGGAGCACCCGGAGGAAACCCACACAGAACGTGCAGACTCCCCCAGTGACCCAAACTGAGCATTGAATCCGGGCCCCTGGCGCTGTGAAGCAGCAGCACTAACCCACTGTGCCACCGTGCTACACATTTCATCAGGATAGCGATGGATTTGACTGGGGCGATAAAGTTACATTAGATCAAAATACGTAATGCAGAATCAAGGTCAGTTGTGCTTCTTTCTATCTCTGTTTCCTTAAGGGATCAGAATGATGTTAATGATAGTCACATATTAGGAATTAGTCACGTTAATTTATTACCAGGTTTAACCAGGTGCCCCCCACAGGTAAACTCTCTAACCTCACACAGCTGAATACTGGCTCGGTAACAGGAAAGATCGATCTGAAAGGATCAGCAGCTAATTACCGGGTAATGATTTCTTCTGGCTGTTGCTTCCTTTGTGGACATGTTGAATTTCCTTAGCCTCCTGAGAAAGTAGAGGCGTTCATGGGGCTTTCTTAACTATAGCATCGGCGTTAAGGGACTAGGCAGGTTGTTGGTGATCTGGACACCTTGAAACCTGAATCCCTTGACCATTTCCATTTCCTCCCCTTGATGTAGACAGGGGCATGTTCTCCTTTACGCTTCCTGAAGTTGATGACAATCTCCTTTGTTTTGTTGTCATTGAGGGAGAGATTATTGTTGCCGCACCAGTTCACCTGATTCTCTACCTCATTTCTGTACTCCGTCTCGTCATCGTTTGAGATCCAACCCACTGCGGTGGTGTTGTCAGCAAAGTAGAAAATCGAATTGGAGGGGAATTTGGCCACAGAGTCAGGGTGTATAAGGAGTACAGTAGGGAGCTGAGAATACAGTCTTGTGGGGCACCAGTGTTGAGGATGATCGTGGAGGAGATGCTGTTGACTGTCCTTGCTGATTGCGGTCTGTGGGTTAGGAAGTCTAGGATCCAGTCACAGAGGGAGGAGTCGAGCCCTAGACCATGGAGTCTGGTGATGAGTTTTGTAGGGATAATGGTGTTGAAGGCTGAGCTGTAGTCAATAATTTGCAGTCTGACATTGTGTCCTTGTTATCTTGGTGTTTCAGGGTCTGCTGTGGACCTGTTGCGACGGTAGGCAAACTATAATGGATCCAGGCAATCCGGGAGGCTGGAATTAATTTGCATCATGACTAACCTTTCGAAGCACTTCATAAAGATGGATGTCAGAGGCATTGGTCATTAGATATAATGCTTGGCTTTTCTTAGGTACCAGGGTGATGGTCATCTTCGTGAAGTAGGTAGGGACCTCAGATTGGTGTTAAGAGTGGTTGAAGATATCTGTGAATACCCCCCGGGAGCAGGATCCATGCAGGATCCCAGTGCTCATCCAGGATACTGGTTTGGCCAAGGCTCCTGGGATCAAGGCATGCTCTCGCATTGTTGCTGGCCATTTTCCACGCCTTCATCTTGTAGCCTGTTATGTTGTGTTGAGCTTGCTATAATCACTGGGAATCTGTGTGGTTAGCCTGGCACTCTAGCTTGGTCCGCTTCTGTCTATTGGGATCTTTGTTCTCTGTAGATCGTATCTGGATCTCTTGTGTAAGGGTCACTGACTTGAATGCCTCAGGCCTGGCCTCCAGTGAGCAGTGGATATCCATGGTTTCCAGTTGAGAAATAGACAGATTTGCTTCTTTAGCACACAGTCTTCTACACGTTTATTGATGATGTCTGTTACTATAATGGTGTTACTCATTCAGGCTGGTCACAGAGTTCCTAAATACTGACCAGTGCACTGACTTGAAGCAGTCTCAAAGGATATCCTCCAATTCCTCAGACCAACATTGCACCATTTCCTTTATCGGATTCTCCGGCTTCAGTTTTGTAAGTCAGGAGCAGGAACACAGCTTTGTGGTCTAATTTGCCAAAGTGTGTGTGGGCAATAGAGCAATTGGCATGTTTAACGTTTGTGTAGCAGTGGTCGAGGATGTTTGGGTCTCTGTTAGAACAGGAGACATTAGTGGTAACTTGGTAGTGTAACGGTTCAGATTAGAAGCTCCAAAGTGTTTATGAAGCCTGCCTGGATCATACATTTTACATCTTGAATTTGGCTATAAGCGTGAGATGTTTTACTTCAGGTATGATTCAAATGACCCACTGGGGAGCTTTTATAAAACAAAGTTTATTTAAGAATACAGTTAACAAATATAGTAAGAAAATTAACGAGCTTTCATTAATTACAACTAAAAACAACACAATCATGACAATTTATAACCCTTAACAAATATATCTAAAATGTTCCAATCAAACAAATACCTTCCATAGACTAAACCCTTTCTACAGGTTTAACACAACAAAGACTAATGTTCACGTGATGCAGGAACGGAGTCCTTTGGTTGGATAATTGAAACTCTATCTTCCCAGTCTTGTAACTGCTAGCAGCCCTCTAAATACCCCAGAATAGTTAGAAGTCAGAACAGCTTCCCAGAACACTCTAAGAGGTCACCCTATTATATAGAGGATGTTATTAAACGAGGAAGGGTGCAAAAGAGATTGACTAGGATGCTACCGAGACTTGATGGATTGAGTTATAAGGAGAGGTTGGATAGACTGGGACTTTCTGATTGAGCGTAGGAAGCTGAGGTGTGACCTTTTAGAGGTCTATAAAATAATGAGGGGCACAGATCAGCTAGATAGTCAATATCTTTTCCCAAAAGCAGGTGAGTCTAAAACTAGAGGCCAGAGGTTTAAGGTGAGAGGGAAAAGATACAAAAGTGTCCAGAGGGGCAATTCTTTCACACAGAGGGTGGTGAGTGTCTGGAACGAGCTGCCAGAGGTAGTAGTAGAGGCGGGTACGATTTTGTCTTTTTAAAAGAGTTTAGATAGTTACATGGTTACGATGGGTATAGAGGGATAAGGGCCAAATGCGGGCAATTGGGATTCACTTAGGGCGGCATGGACAAGTTGGGCCGAAGGGTCTGTTTCCATGCTGTAAACCTCTATGACTCTAATACCAGCGAGAGAGTATGAATAAACCACCAACAGTAGATTCTCTGCCCAGGAAGGCTAGAAGTCTTACTTTCAGCTAACCAGCAGAATTTCCAAAGCCCAGAGAGAGAGAGAGACACTGCGTTCAGTCTGATGTCCCTCCTTAAAAAAAACTCTGCAACCAAACAGGGAGCTTAAATTCACTGGGGGGAAAAAACTGTCCAGAACACACAACCTTCTTCTAAACAATGCAGGCTCACAAACAACCCAGGGTAAAAGGAAACAAACCCTATTTAAACTATTGAAGAAGCAATAAAAGGACTTCTCTCGACAACTTGGCAACACTGAGAGGTGCAGAGAACGTGATTTTAACAAGAAACATCTCTTAAAGGTACACTAATGTCACAGTAGGACACTCTTGAGTTTGGCCTTGTTCTACAAGCCAGCATCATGTCCTGCAAGACTGCTGGAACTTACTGCACCCTTGATGCAAATCCCCTTTAAAAGTGACTTTAATTTAATGGAATGCTGACATGATGTTTCCTTTTAGTTGGAGGGTCTGGAACAGGAGGTAACAGTCTCAGGATATGGTGGAATGAGCTTGAAGGGCCGAATGGCCTATCCTCCTACTGTCTGTTTATATGTTTGTATAAATGGTGCAAGATAGACACTCATGTTATTGGCCCCGATCAGCTATTATAGAATCCGCACAGCCCCATTGAGCCTGCACTGATTCTCTGACGGAGCATATTACCCAGGTCCTATTCCCGTAACCCTAATTACATATCTTTCTTTAACTTATTCATTGGATACGGATGTTGCCGGCTGGCCAGCATTTATTGCCCATCCCTAATTGCCCTTGGGAGGGCAGTTGAAAGTCTGCTGGGACTCTGGAGTCACATGTAGGCTGGACCGGGTAAAGATGGCAGATTTCCTTCCCTAAAGGACATTAGTGAACTGGATGAGTTTTTCGGACAATCAACAATGGTTATCAGTAGATTCTTAATTCTAGATTTATTAAAATTGAATTCAAATTCCACCATCTGCGGGATTCGAACCCGGGTCCCCAGAACGTTAGCTGAGTTTCTGGATTAATAGTCTAGTAATAATATCAGTAGACCATAGCCTCCCGTCTTGGAACACTGAGGGTCAATCCACCTAGTCTGCATGTTTTTGGACTGTGGGAGGAAAGCAGAGCACTCGGAGGAACCCCATATATACACGGGGAGAATGGATAGTCCATCTACAGTACCAGGAGCACTGCCTGGTTTCTAAAAACCCTTTTAACGAGTATAACAGCATGTTGCCTGTGTGCCAGTAAATGGGTGCAGATTAATTGGGCAGCTGGTTCCCAGCGCCCGTTTCTTTGGGGCAGTGAGTTGAGCTTCCCTTGACACTTTGCCCAGCTTGGTAATTCACCAAGAGTAATGGGATTATGTTCCACCTAATTTTTCATGCAACTGGTCTCTTAAGGCTCCCTGTATTACAGACGCCTCATCAGTTTCCGCTCCATTTATATGTTAGAGGACTGGATATTAAGTACTAAAGCGCAGAAAATAATTGCAGCAAAAAATAAGCAGTCACAATAATCAGACCATTATAGAGTACTTATAAATGGTGTAACATTCACCCTAGCTGGACTGGAACAGCTGGAGAGGAGATTAAGTGATTAGCTTTCGTAAGAATGATAGCTCAGGGTACGGATAGAAAAATTATAATATAAATTGCTATATTATTATTCAACAACCACAATTAGGACAGAGTGCATGCTGTATTCTCCGCCTCAGACATACAGGGTGATTTTTTACTGTGTACTATAGAGGAAATTTTCCCTGATCACAGGGCCAGAGAGTTATAGAGACGTACAGAACAGGCCAGGCCCTTTGGTCCATTGAGTCTACGATGACAATAATTACCACTAATCCCATTTTCCAGCACCTGCTCCATAGCCGGAGATTTGCCCATCTGTGGGATTGTTGGGATGTCGGGACCCCTGGCACTTGACTTGGGGCTGCACGATGGCACAGTGGGTTAGCACTGCTGCCTCACAGCACCAGGGACCTGGGTTCAATTCCAGCCTCGGTTCACTGTCTGTGTGGAGTCTGCATGTTCTCCCCGTGTCTGCGTGTGTTTCCTCTGGATGTTCCAGCTTCCCCCTCCCCCACAACCCAAAGATGTGCGGGTTAGGTGGATTGGCCATACTAAGAAATTGCCCCTTAGTGTCCAAAGATGTATAGGTTAGGTGGATTGGCCATGCTAATTTGCCTCTTATTATCCAAAGATGGGTGGGTTAGAGGAATTGGCTATGCTGTATTGTCCCTTAATGTCCAAAGATGTGCAGACTAAGAGGATTGGCCATGTTTAATTGCCCCTTAGTGTCTAAAGATGTGTAGTTAGGTGGACTGTCCTTGCAAAATTGCCCCTTAGTGTCCAAAGATGTGCAGGTTTGAGGAATGGACCCTGCTATATTATCCCTTACTGTCACTGGGATTAGTAGGTTTACGGGGATAGGGCCTAGGTGGGATTGTTGTTGGTGCAGGCTGGATGGGGCAAATGGCCTCTTTCTGCACTGTAGTGATTCAGCCGTGTGACGGGGATTGGGTCCTGCTGCCTGAGTGATTGGAAATAACTGGACTAACCGGGCTTTGGAGTAGAGATGGCAATGCCCCCTATTGCTGCAGGCACACCAGAGAAATTCTGTAGATTAGTGCCTTCTGAACAGCACTCAAACCATCCAGAAATTATTGGCAGTGTTGTCAAAACTTAACATTCTGCTCACAGACACCGAGGCTTCTCAGAGGCAAAGCTTCAGCAGAATCTACCACTTGGTTCCTTTCTTAAAAAGAAATTCATATTGCTGCGTATTAACCAGATAACTCTCGGTAAAGCAGAATCCAATTCACAAATTATCATAGTCCAGCTGTAGAATTTCAAACAGAACAAAAACCATCCCTATTAACCTTTACTAGATTTAATCCCTGACCCAAGCATAATGTTCAAATATTAATTCCTGATCCATGTGCTCGCACTTAATGTCATAACTGAAGGCGAGATATTCAAAACAGAATCACATCTGCAGAGAGCTGGACATTTAATCAGTTTCCCGGTTTATATCCAGTGTTAATTACAATACAAAATAATCACTAAATGAGACATGCAGACAAAAGATTTCCTCCACGTGTTTGCATCTGCCTTTTAGAAATATTCTGACGTAAATCGATTGTATATTTATGAAGATATTGTTGTTTTAGTGCTGCAGTGAGTTATGGACCGGTCTGCTTGTGTTAAAATCAAGAATCCCATCAAACTGAAATCTCTCTGTGCAATATTACTGACAAAACATTATCTGATTGTCATGGAAACCCTTGCTATTTGGACTGATTAAACCCATTTTCAGAATAGGTTTCCAACTTCGGAACGCACAGAGAAAGCCCATGAAGATAATAATGACTCATTCCGCCCAACAAAGTTTTCTGTGAAATGAGTTTGTCCAAACACGTCCTTCCAGATACTGACTGCCAGCACAATCACTGCACTAAACAAACTCCTGGAGCTCCGACATACGGGGTTCAGGAATATCAATTTATTTGTGCAATAAATGGAACAATGTCAGAGAAGGGCATTTCCTTTCACATCGGAACTGAGACACATTAATAGGACAATACAGAGGGAGCTTTACTCTGTATCTAACCCCGTGCTGTACCTGTCCTGGGAGTGTTTGATGGGGGGACAGTGTAGAGGGAGCTTTAATCTGTATCTAACCCCGTGCTGTACCTGTCCTGGGAGTGTTTGATGGGGGACAGTGTAGAGGGAGCTTTGCTCTGTATCTAACCCCGTGCTGTACCTGTCCTGGGAGTGTTTGATGGGGGACAGTGTACATTCCGTTCTGTGGAAGTGTTTGATCAGTGGTTTGTCCTGAAACTGTAACATGTTCAATTTGCTGCCACAAATTATTCACCAAATGAATATTAAATTCACCCAAAAAGTACCAATTAACTCATGCTGGGAACAAAATTAAGAAATCCTATTCTCAGGGAGTTGACCTCAAACCAGTAATTTCTTGAACACCAGCGCTGGAATTCACATCCAAGCTTCTCACGTGATTCTGAGTTTGGAAAGGCCGTCCAGGTGAGAAATATTACACATTCATTGGAAATCTGCAACGTTACCTGTGATTGGTTGATGCAATTAGCTTCTCAATCCACACGAAGAGTTTTCCAAACTCGAAACATTTACCCCAGAGACCCAGGTTCGATTCCCAGCTTGGGACACTGCCTGTGTGGAGTTTGCACATTCTCCACGTGTCTGTGTGGGTTTCCTCTGGGTGCTGCAGTCTCCTCCCACAGCCCAGAGATGTGTGGGTTAGGTGAATTGGCCATGCTAAATTGCCCCTGAGTGTTAGGGGGATTAGCAGGGTAAATATGTGGGATTATGGGAATAAGGCCTGGATGGGATTGTGGTCGGTGCAGACTCAATGGGCCAAATGGCCTCCTTCTGTTTTGTAGGGATTCTATGTATTGAGGTGAGGTGGTGCCTGCGTACCGAGGCAGGGTGGGAATGGGGTGGTCTGCATACCGAGGTGGCGGGGGGGTTGCCTGCGTACCGAAGCGAGGGGGGAGAGGGGAGAGGGGCCTGCGTACTGAGACGGGGGTGACCTGTGGACCAAGGCAGGGGCTATGAATAGCATTGAAGGCTGTGTACTTGAACAGGTGGATATTCACTTTGGGATGAGAACCTTAGCTTGTGTAAATCATAGAAATTATAGAGCCCTACAGTACAGAAAGAGGCCCTTCGGCCCATCGAATCTGCACCCAATACAATCCCACCCAGGCTCTATCCCCATATCCCTATGTATTATACCCACTAATCCCTCTAACCTATGCATCCCAGGATACTAAGGGGCAATTGCTTAGCATGACCAATCAACCTAACCCGCTCATCTTTGGACTGTGGGAGGAAACCGGAGCACCCGGAGGAAACCTACGCAGACACAAGGAGGCCGTGCAGACTCCACACAGACAGTGACCCAAGCCGGGAATCGAACCCAGGACCCTGGAGCTGTGAAGCAGCAGTGCTAACCTACTGTGCCACCCAGTTGTAAATATCTCAAAGCCGATTCACATTTTATTTACATATGATTAAGATGATTGATGTAGTGTTCTTGATGACATGGCTGGGACAACACTAACCCACACGATGATATATAAAGTATTTCAGGAATGAGAATGGTCCTGACAACATGAGTCACCATAAAGCAGCAATCCCCCATTTAACAGCAGATCTTTCTGTGTGTCTGTGTAGCGGGTGTGAGTGCAGAGTACCAGCTGTCAGCAGTGTGAGATGTTTTAGAATTTGGGAGGTTAGTGAGTACGCAGAGGTCAGAGCACAGCGGATATGTTGTTGAAGATTCACTGAAATGTGTTTCTGATGATGCTCTTTCTCCATCAGAGTCCAGCGGCTCAAAACTGAATGATTCAAATTTTCCCATGAATCTCTGGCTAAATGCTCACCTGGGCAAGGATCCAGGAACCTGCAAGTTCCCCTCCGAGTTACCCACCATTCTGACTTGGCAATAAAATCATTGTCGCCGGGTCTAAATCCTGGAACTCCCTCCCACACAGCAGTGTGTGTGTACCTACACCACAGGCTACAGCTATTCACAGTGCCAGGGACCCAGGTTTAATTTCTGGCTTGGGTCACTCTGTGCACAGCCTGCACATTCCCCCTATGTCTGCGTGGGTTTCCTCTGGGTGCTGCAGTTTCTACATTCTGAGAGACGTGCTGGTTCAGGTGCATTGACCCGAACAGATGCTGGAGTGTGGTGATGAGGGGAATTTCACAGTAACTTCATTGTAGTGTTATTGTGAGCCTTACTTGTAACTAATAAATAAATTTTTACTTTAAGCTGCTCACCACCACCTTCACAAGGGGCAATTAGGGATGAGCAATAAATGCTGGTTTAGCCAATGACACCCACACCCTGTAAACAAATTTAAAAAGTCTGGGCTTGTTTCTTGGGTCAGTGTCTGAGTTGAAATGTGTGGAGGGCCATTTATTAGTTAGTGTCACAAGTAGGCTTACATTAACATAGCAATGAAGTTATGTCAAAACCCCCTAGTTGCCACACTCCGCTGCCTGTTTGGTTTCACTGAGGGAGAATTTAGCACAGCCAATGCATCCTAACCAACACGTCTTTCACACTGTGGGAGGAAACTGGAGGAGACCCACGCAGACACTGGGAGAACATGCAAATTCCATACGGTCACCCGAGGCCGGAATCGAACCCGGGTCCATGGCGCTGTGAGGCAGCCGTGCTCACCACTGTGCCACATGTACTTATTCCCTATATTTCCAAATCTTACTCTCTGGACCAATACTGCAGTGACAATATCACTACACCACTACCTCCCTGTGAACAGTGCGTGCTATAAATATCCATTTTCGCACCAAATAGACTGAGAGGAACAACATGTTGTGCAGCATTTGTGAAACGTGTGCAGTGAAGCTAAAAGCCCACAGTGCTTTACTGGCCGTGATAAACTCAACCAATATGGAATGAGGTACGGTGTACCAAACACTCTCAATCACACCACTGTGGCCCAAACACTCCTCCTTGATTGCCCAGTAATACAGAGTGAGATCTACCCAGCAAGGAACTGGCACTGGGTCTGTTGTGATAGTGCGAGAACCTGTTGCTGTACCTGTATCTACTCAGCTCACCTTCTGCCAACATGTAGGATGTACGCCCTGCTGCTTTATCACATTGCAAATGATCATTACCAACTGCGGAATGAGGTATTTTAAATTAGTATTATTTATTCTGCTTCCTGAACAGACTTTCATTACCTGGGCTGTTGGCTGTGCCTTGATACACTGAGTAATTAGAAAATGGCTATAGAAAAGGACAATGCCAGCAGCATTTAATATCTCAGTTTTGCACAGAATGCTTCCTCCAGTGGGGGATTTAGGAGATTATTGTTTAAATGATCTTTCTGCATGTGAATGGAACAGAATGTTCCCAAACTGTCAATCCCTAGATCTCTGTTATGGAAAGAGTGACACTGAGGATTTTAAGGAATCCTGACAGTGGAGAAGGAGGCCACTCGGCCCATTGAGTCTGCACTGATTCTCTACCCAAACCCTAATGCAGAATATCTCACCCAGGTCCTTTCCCCAATTTCCCACATTTTTCATCGCTAATCCATCTAATCGGCACTTCTTGGGGGACACTAAGGGGCAATTTAGCATAGCCAAGCTTGGGACACCATTGTCCATCTTGGGATACTAAGGGGCAATTTAGCATGGCCAAGCTTGGGATACTAAGGGGCAATTTAGCATGGCCAGTCTTGGGACACTAAGACAATTTAGCATGGCCAATCTACCGAACATGCATATCTTTGGACTGTGGGAGGAAACCAGAACACCCAGAAGAAAATCCCACGCAGACACAGGGAGAACATGCAGACTCCACACACACTGTGACCCAAGGCGGGAATCGAACCCTGGTCCCTGACACTGTGAGGCAGCAGTGCTAACCACTGTGCCAAGTACTGATTGATGTTGAGTCACACCAGCTGGGAGAGCTCTGACAAGTGCTCACTGTGTGGATGACTCATTGGCAGCTCACGAATGGATGGAGTTGAACTGTTTAAGAATGAGAAGTTTTCGATTTTCTTTATCCTCGATTTCTATAATTTAGCCACCTGTGTGCACTGATCCCTAAATTTTTTTGGGAGTCTGTCACTGAGCTTTGCACCATTTAAAAAAAAAAGGAATTGCGACACCCCCTTTCCCTCAAGTCCCCCACCAGTGGGAAAAGTTTCTCTCTAGCTGTCTGATCCCAAATTTCTAAGAACCGTTTGTGAATGCCTTTATCTTCAGCCACCCAGCCTGAAATTCCAAAGCAGAGACTCTCCCATATCCAGCAATTAATGAAGAGTGTTTTGATTATCTAGAGATCGATAGCTTTCAAAAGGAAATATAAAGTTTCCAGCGATTACCCAATGGTGACAGGAGTTGAAGTTTTAAAGCCTTCTTTTGCAACAAAAAGACCCATCATCAACATTGATTAAGATGAAGGAGTCAGCAACTAACACGCAGTATTCCAGAAAGGGCGATCCGCAGTAACTTCTTAACTATAAATCCCATGCCACATTTTATATTCCCCAGTAGCTTGAAATTCTGTATGCAGTTCACAATACTGAAAAAATCTTGCTTAAAATTGCCGGAGCAAAAATGACTGGACAAAGTGACATTCAGAATATAAAATCTCAGTATTTCAACTATTGATCAGAGCTGAAAAGCTGCAGAGATCTCTCCAACAGGGTAAGGTGCAGAGTAACAGGAAACCGTGGGTGCAGTGCAGTTGGATGTTAGACGTCACAAAGTGGCTGGGACATTGAGTTTAAAAATTGGCAAGTCATACTGCAGCTTTATAGAACCTTAGTTAGGCCGCACTTGGAATATAGTGTTCAATTCTGGTCACCCACACTACCAGAAAGATGTGGAGGCTTTGGAGAGGGTACAGAAAAGATTTACCAGGATGATGCCTGGCATGGAGGGCATTAGCTATGAGGAGAGGTTGGCGAAACTTGACTTGTTCTCACTGGAACGACAGAGGTTGAGGGGCAACCTGATAGAATTCTACAAGATTATGAGAGGCATGGACAGAGTGGATAGTCAGAAGCTTTTTCCCAGGGTGGAAGAGTCAATTACTCGTGGGCACAGGTTTAAGGTGTGAGGGGGCAAGGTTTAAAGGAGATGTACAAGGCAGATTTTTTACACAGAGGGTGGTGGGTGTCTGGAACTCATTGCCGAGGGGAGGGAGTGGAAGCGGATACGATAGTGAGTTTTAAGGGACGTCTTGACAAATACACAAATAGGACGGGAATAGAGGGATATGGTCCTTGGAAGGGTAGGGGGTTTTAGTTCAGTCGGGCAGCATGGTCGGTGCAGGTTTGGAGGGCCGAAGGGCCTGTTCCTGTGCTGTAATTTTCTTTGTTCTTTTGGTTACAGACGGGTTACACTGGATGTGTAAGAACTGCACAAATTAGATCTCCTGGTAGGCATAGCAGGAAGCAGGACCCAACAGGAGGACAAAGTCTTGTATTGAAAGGCATGAAGATCTCACAGTAACTTAAACCAGCTCACCAACCCTGCCCACCCCCGAACCCCCACCTCGTGAATCATCCAGTGTCCTTATAAACAAATTCCTCCTCAACCCAATCTTTTGAGTTGAGTTGAATATTTGTCCAGCATTGGGGCATCCATTGGTGATTCCTTGATTGCCTCCCCTAAACAATGTTGTGGTATTGTCACTGGGCTAGTAATCCAGAGCAAGATCTGAGGACTTGAGTTCGAATTCCTCCACGGCAGATGGTGAAATTTGAATTCAATAAAAATCTGGAATTAAGAATCTACTGATGACCGTGAAACCATTGTCGATTGTCAGAAAAACCCCATCTGGTTCACTAATGTCCTTTAGGGAAGGAAATCTGCCGTCCTTACCCAGTCTGGCCTACATGTGACTCCAGAGTCACAGCAATGTGGTTGATTCTTAATTGCCCTCGGGAATGGGGAGGCAGTTAGGACTGGGCAATAAATACTGGCCCAGCCAACGACACCCATGCCCCATAAAAATGAATTCATTAAAAAAAAACTCTACAACAAATTAATTCCTTTGAACAGTTGTTCAAACTTCACCAGTACTCCTATTAATGATTTACCCAAAAGCAATTCTTTTCTTCTGTCTTGCCTGTCCGGGCCTGCCTTCAGCCTGACTACCCGTCAGTTTGTGGGCAGCACGGTCTCTCGTTTCTCCGTTGGTGTTCAGGTGTTAAAACTCACACCTGACTTTCAGGTAGGGTTCGACATTTCCCCTGCGGCAACCAGATCACAGTAAGAAGTCTCTCAACACCAGTCCAACCGGTTTATTTGATAGTAATCTCACAAGCTTTCGGAAACGGTGTTCTTTCGTCAGGTGTGTGGAAGGTTTCCAGAGAACAGAAAATAGAACAGATTGATTCCTGCACAAGAATCAAATACATTCCTTAAAGGCACAGTATCGTCACTCTTGGTCGAAAGTGGTTGAATTCACACGTATTTGTGTGGCATGGTGGCACAGTGGTTAGCACTGCCGCCTCACAGCTCCAGGGACCAAGGTTCGATTCCTGGCTTGGTCACTGCCTGTGTGGAGTTTGCACATCCTCCCCGTGTCTGCGTGGGTTTCCTCCGGGTGCTCCAGTTTCCTCCCAGAGTCTAAAGATGTGCGGGTTAGGTTGATTAGCCATACCAAAATTGCTCCTTAGTGTCAGGGAATGTGTAGGTTGGAGAAATTTGTGGGGATAGGGCCTAGGGTGGGATTGTTGGCGGTGCAGGTTTTGATGGGCTGAATGGCCTCCTTCTGCCCTGTAGGGATTCTGTGTATTTCTTTATCTGGCACGGTTTTGTCCAATCAGGTGACTGATGCCATCTCCGATAATGAACTGAGGGGTTATAGACTGGAAGAGGAGGAAATTAGACACAATTTGATATGTTATCCACTCATTATTGTCGCTATTCTTAACAAATGTGCGTGCTTCCTGGTGACAAATCTTTAGACAATCACAGATAGTCCATCAGAAATTCCTATAAAATTAAATTATAATTCTCCAAATTTATGAACTAAACCCATTGTGTAGATATTGGCGAGGAGTGAGGCGGGGGGTTTTGGGGTGGGGAGTGGGGGTGAGATGTACAAATTCACTGAAGGATTTTGGAAAAGATTTTTAATAAAAGGCACCGTGAAATACACGGATTTTGATTGGCTGTTGAATAATAAAACAAATGAATCAAATTGTACGTTCGGCGCCTGTTGTGAATAAACCCTTTGCGCTCCTCTCATCCTCACGTTGTTGATTGGCTTCGTGTTCAATCCTCTTGGCAGTGACTTCTAATCAGCAGAGCTGCCTTCTCAGCCTTCCAGGGATTAGATTTCCCACTCCAGCCCTTTGATCGTCACCTTTTTAAAATATTAACGTTGTTGCATGGTCCCATTTCTCATGGGCCCTCTGCAGCCACCTGAGTTTGGGGGTGAGGCAAGCTTGGATGCCCAGAGAACACTGCCTAAAACCCATGGCTAGCGATTCGACTCTCTCTCACCCCAAATAAAGGCAACAATTATCAGCTCCAGCACCCTAAAGCAGATACAACCGCAGAATCAGAGAGTCAGGGTAAAGGGGTCTCTCTCAGGATGACAGCTGGTGACTCGTGATGTGCCTCAGGGGTCAGTGCTGGGACCACAGCTTTTCACAATATACATTAACGATTTGGGGGAAGGAACTGAAGGCACTGTTGCTAAGTTTGTAGATGATACAAAGATATGTAGAGGGACAGGTAGTATTGAGGAAGCAGGGGGGATTGCAGAGGGACTTGGACAGGTTAGGAGAGTGGGCAAAGAAGGGACAGATGGAATACAGTGTGGAAAAGTGTGAGGTTCTGCACTTTGGAATGAGGAATAGAGGCAGAGACTATTTTCTAAATGGAAAATTACTTAGGAAATCAGAAACACAAAGGGACTTGGGAATCATTGTTCAAGATTCTCTTAAGGTTAATGTGTAGGTTCAGTCGGCAGTTAGGAAGGTAAATGCAATGTTAGCATTCATGTCGAGAGGGCTAGAATACAAGAGCAGGGATGTACTTCTGAGGCTGGATAAGGCTCTGGTCAGACCCCATTTGGAATATTGTGAGCAGTTTTGGGCCCCGTATCTAAGGAAGGATGTGCTGGCCTTGGAAAGGGTCCAGAGGAGGTTCACAAGAATGATCCCTGGAATGAAGAGCTTGTTGTATGAGGAACGGGTTGAGGACTCTGGGTCTGTACTCATTGGCGTTTAGAAAGACGAGGGGGGATCTTACTGAAACTTACAGGATACTGCGAGGCCCTGGATAGAGTGGATGTGGAGAGGATGTTTCCACTAGTAGGAGAAATCAGAACCAGAGGGCACAACCTCAGGGTAAAGAGACGATCCTTTAAAACAGAGATGAGGAGGGATTTCTTCAGGCAGAGAGTGGGGAATCTGTGGAACTCTTTGCCCCAAAAGACTGTGGAGGCCGCGTCATTGAGTGTCTTTAAGACAGAGATAGATAGGTTCTTGATAAGGGGATCAGGGGTTATGGGGAAAATGCAGGAGAATGGGGATGAGAAAAATATCAGCCCTGATTGAATGGAGGAGAAGACTCAATGGGCCAAGTGGCCTAATTCTGTTCCTATGTCTTATGGTCTTATGGTATTATCAGTGGGGAGGTGATGGCCTCGTGGTATTACTGCCAGACTATTTACCCAGAAACTCAGCTAATGTTCTGGGGACTCGGGTTCGAATCCCACCGCAGCAGATGGTGGAATTTTAATTTGATTTAAAAAAAACTGGAATTAAGAATCTATGAAGACCGTGGAACCATTGTCGATTGTCGGAAAACTCCCATCTGGTTCACGAATGTCATTTAGGGAAGGAAATATGCTGTTCTTACCCGGTCTGGCCAAAATGTGACTCCAGAGCCACAGCAATGTGGTTGACTCTCAACTGCCCTCCAAGGGCAACTAGGGATGGGCAATAAATGCTGGCTCAGCAGCGATGCCCAGGTCCCACAGATGAATTTTAAAAATCCTGCAAAACTTGAGAATCTGAGCTAAAAACAAGAAATGCCAAACAGATGTGGCAGCATCTCTTGTTCCTCTCTCAGATGATCTGATGGCACCTCTATAAAGTACCTCCAGCATTTTCTGTTTTCGTTTCATAGTTCGAACTCTTAGCTTGAATGGGTTCAAATCAGAGCACTTTCACTAACATGTCTCTAACTAACATGGGTTTGGGTCCCTGAACCGAGGCTTTGACTCAGACATTTCCAACAATAATGTGGAGATGTTTCTCCTTTGTCTTATTTGATTTTGATCTGATTTGTTATTGTCACATGTATTAACATGCAGTGGAAAGTATTGTTTCTTGTGTGCTACACAGACAAAGCATACCGTTCATAGAGAAGGAAAGGAGAGGGTGCAGGATGTAGGGTTACAGTCATAGCTCGAGTGCAGAGAAAGATCAACTTAATGCGAGATAAGTCCATTCAAAAGTCTGACAGCAGCAGGGAAGAAGCTGTTCTTGAGTCAGTTGGTACGTGACCTCAGACTTTTATATCTTTTTCCCTAAGGAAGAAGGTGGAAGAGAGAATGTCCGGGGTGCGTGGTGTCCCTGATTATTCTGGCTGCTTTGCCGAGGCAGCAGGAAGTGTAGACAGAGCCAATGGGTGGGAGGCTGGTTTGCGTGATGGGTTATCTCTGAACTCCCAGCCACCTGACAAAGGGACAGGTTGTCCCGAAAGCTTGTGGCTTTTGCTACAAATAAACCTGTTTGGACTTTAAGCTGGTGTTGTGGGGTTTCCTTCTGTTTTACGCCAGTCCAACGCCGGCATCTCCACATCTGCTGGGGGAACACATGGGTTCTCTCTGGTGCTGCTGTTGCAATTGAGAGTATCTTTGATTGTGACTTAGTAACGTGTGGTGAAGTAATTTCACCTGATCACCATGGCCAATTGCATCTTTCCAAATATCCTCTTCCTTCCTGGTGAGGTATTGTACTGAGTAAACCTACCAATCCTTACCTACATGTTTGAGGTGAGTTGCAGAGTTGATTCGATGAAGTAGCGTGTGGTTCTCCCCTGGGAGTTAAATCAGTAAAATTATACTTTTTTTTTGTAAAATGAATTCTTTCTGAAGCAATAACTTGTATTATTTGAAAGTCATCAATCTGGGGGTGCGTGGGAAGTTCTGATGCAGAGATAGTGTGAGATGTGATTTGCTGAATTGCTGCCTTGTGTGCTGATATTTTCCCGCCTCTGAGAGTTTCCTGTTTTACCCTTTCCCTGAAGCTCATTTCCCATGTTGCTGATTTGCCCATTTTCTCATCTTTCTGCCTATTGAATATCTGACCGTAATTGTGTACCAAACAGATATCTGTATCTGGGGTGGCGCAATGATGATGCAGTGGGAATATTACTGGACTAGTGATCAGGACCTGAGGCTAATGCTCTGGGGCATGGATCCAAATCCCACCAAGGCAGCTGGTGGAATTTTTATTCAGTGATGGGGACATGAAACTATCATCAACTGTTCTAAAAATGCATCTGGGTCACTAATGTCCTTTAGGGAAGGAAATCTGCCATCCTTTCCCGGTCTGGCCTACATGTGACTCCAGGTTCACAGCGATTTTATTATCATTCAAGTGATGTGGGTTTGGCTAGCCAGGCCAGCATTTATTGCCCATCCCGACCTGCCTTTAAGAAGATGCTGATGAGTTGCCGCCTTTAACTGCTGCAGTCCATGTGGTGTAGGTACATCCACAGTGCCGTTAGGGAGGGAATTCCAGGATTTTGACCCAGTGACAGTGAAGGAACGGCTGATATATTTCCAAGTCAGGATGGCGAGTGGCTTGGAGGGGAACTCGCAGGCGGTGGTGTTCCCCATGTATCTGCTGCCCATGTACATTAGCGGTTAAAAATAGAACATGGAACAGTACAGCACTGTACAGGCCCTTCGGCCCTCAATGTTGTGCCGAGCTACGTCCAAACCCAAGATCAAGCTATCCCACTCCCTATCATTCTGGAGTGCTCCATGTGCCTATCCAATAACCGCTTGAAAGTTCCTAAAGTGTCCGACTCCACTATCACAGCAGGCAGTGTATTCCACACCCCAACCACTCTCTGAGTGAAGAATCTATCTCGGACATCCCTTCTGTATCTCCCACGATGAACCTTAGAGTTATGCCCCCTCGTAACAGGTTGTGAGTTTGGAAGCTGGTGTTTGAGGATTCTTGATGAGCTGTTTCAGTGCATCTTGTGGAGTGTACACACGGTGTGCATCGATGGTGGAGGGAATGAATGTTTGTAGATGTGGTGCCAATCAAGTGGGGCTGCTTTGTCCTGGATGGTGTTGAGCTTCTTGAGTGTTGTTGGAGCTGCACCCATCCAGGCAAGTGGGGGGTATTCCAGCACACTCCTGACTTATGCCTTGCAGATTGTGGTTGACTCTTAACTGCCCTTCAAACAGCCCAGCAAGGCACTCAGTTGATAAGCAATAAATATCAGCCTTGCCAGCGATGACCACGTCCCATGAAAGAATAATGAACATTTCCAACTTGTAGCTTCACGGACAATAAACTCCACACAAGCATGGGTTTTACTTTAGTCTTTTCTACTTCAGACTCTGGGTTGAGATTCACTTGGACTGTTAATTATCTCCAGATCAGTTTAACACAGATTCAGTGTAATTAATTAAATCAATACACAGTCTTGTTGTCCAAGATACTCTCATTTTGCTACATTCGAGTTGCTGCATAAATGTTGTTTGTTGTTGTTTTGTAATGCTGCCCCACAGCGCCAGGGACTCAGGTTCGACCCCGGTCTCGGGTCACTGTCTGTGTGAAGCTTGTACATTCTCCCCATGCCTGCGTGGGTTTCGTTCGGGTGCTCCGGTTTCCTCCCACAGTCCGAAAGATGTGCTGGTTAGGTAGATTGGCCATGCTAAATTGCTCCCCCCAGTGTCAGGGGGATTAGGATAAATAGGTGGGTGTTATGAGGCTGGAGTCTGGGTGGGATTGTTGTTGGTGTGGGCTGAATGGCCTCCTTCTGCACTGTGGGAATTCTATGTAATCCAAAAGCTTTTCCAGGAATTACTGGGGGCAATGTTACTACATATTATATACATCATAAACCGGTACTTTCCAATATTAGCTGATTTGTTTAAATGCTATTAACTAGTATTACTGCAATCTAAACTGGTGTCCTTGCCCCATTAACTCATGCTATCTGTTATATTATCTGCTTTTCAATTATATAAATCTTTGATCCTACGATCCATTGTGTTTGATATTATTCTCTGTTACATTTACTGCTTTTCCCTGTTGAATTAACTGCCGTTTTTCGCTGTATTAAACAAGGCTTGGAAATGTAATTGATTCAACATTGGATGGAACTCAGAAGAACGTGGGAACAGGAGGCCATTCAGCCCCTTACTCTGCTCAATGTGGCCATGGCTCACCTGTGCTCCAATTCCATTTTCCCACACTTACTCCATATCCATGATACCGTTATCCAATAAAAATCCATTCATCTCACTTTTCTTTTGGCCCACAGACTTCAGGAGGGGTTGGGGGGGGGAGTGGGGGTTGGCGTGCAGGGGTGGGTGTGAACCTTCAGCATTGGTTAGAGTTCCCCATTGCAAAGGATCAAGGGATATGGGGGGAAGGCGGGATCAGGATAGAGAACTTGATGATCAGCCATGATCAAAATCAATCATTCAAGAGAAAAACTGGGTGGATAATGAGTCTGGAAAAGGGTATGTAGATAGTTGAGTCATGTTGAGATCAAAAAAGGAGGAGATATTGGGGTTCTTGAGAAACATTAAGGGAGGCAACTCCCCAGGGCCTGATGGGATATACCTCAGAATAGTGAGAGAGGCAAGGGAGGAAATTGCTGGGGCCTTGAGAGAAATCTTTGTATCCTCACTGGCTACAGGGAAGGTCTCAGAGGATTAGAGAATAGCCAATGATTTTCCTTTGTTTAAAAAGGTAGCAAGGATGATCCTTGTAATTACAGGCCAGTGAGCCTTACATCAGTGGTAGGGAAATTATTGGAAGAGATTCTTCGAAACAGGATTTACTCCACTTGGAAATGAGTGGATGTATGAGTGAGAGGCAACATGGTTTTGTGAAGGGGAGGTCGTGTCTCACAAATTTGATTGAGTTTTTTGAGGAAGTGACGAAGATGATTGATGAGAATAGGATAGTGGATGTTGTCTACATGGACTTCAGTAAGGCCTATGAGGTCCCTGATGGCAGACTGGTGCAGGAGGTGAAGTCACATGGGATCAGAGCTGATCTGACAAGGTGGTTACAAATCTGGCTCGGTCAAAGAAGACAGAGGGTAGCAGTGGAAGGGTTTGTTTCTGAATGGAGGGCTGTGACAAGTGGTGTTCCTCAGGGATCAGTGCTGGGACCTTTGCTGTTTGTGATATATATAAACGATCTGAAGGAACATGTAACTGGTTTGATTCATTAATTTGTGGATGACACAAAGGTTGGTGGAATTGTGGATAGTGATGAGGACATAATCAGTTACTGATAGGACATTGGGAAGAGTTACCGAACAAAGAGATCTAGGGGTACAGGTTCATAGCTCCTTAAAGTGGAGTCACAGGTGGACAGAGTGGTGAAGAAGGCATTCAGCATGCTTGGTTTCATTGGTCAGAACATTGGATACAGGAGTTGGAATGTCTCATTGAAGTTGGACAAGACATTGGTAAGGCCACACTTGGAATACTGTGTGCAGTTCTGGTCACCCTATTATAGAAAGGATATTATTAAACTAGAAAGAGTGCAGAAAAGATTTACTAGGATGCTCCCGGGACTTGATGGATTGAGTTATAAGGAGAGGCTGGATAGACTGGGACTCTTTTCTCCAGAACGTAGGTGGCTGAGGGGTGATCTTATAGAGGTCTATAAAATAATGAGGGGCACAGATCAGCTAGATAGTCAATATCTTTTCCCAAAGGTAGGGGAGTCTAAAATTAGAGGGCATAGGTTTAAGGTGAGAGGGGAGAGATACAAAAGGGTCCAGAGGGGCAATTTCTTCACACAGGATGGTGAGTGTCTGGAACAAGCTGCCAGAGATAGTAGTAGAGGTGGGTACAATTTTGTCTTTTAAAAAGCATTTAGACAGTTACATGGGTACAATGGGTATAGAGAGATATGGGCCAAATGGGGGCAATTGGATTAACATGGACAGAGTGGATAATTAGAAGCTTTTTCCCAGGGTGGAAGAATCAATTACTTGGGAGCATAGATTCAAGGTGCGAGGGACAAGGTTTAAAGGAGATATATAGACAGTCATAGAAACCCTACGGTACAGAAAGAGGCCATTTGGCCCATCGAGTCTGTACTGAACACAATCCCACCCAGGCCCTACCCCCATATCCCTACATATTTACCTGCTAATCCCTCTAACCTACACATCTCAGGACACTAAGGGGCAATTTTAGCATGGCAAATCAACCTAATACATACATCTTTGGACTGTGGGAGGAAACCGGAGCACCCAGAGGAAACCCATGCAGACACAGGGAGAATGTGCTGACTCCACACAGACAGTCACCCAAGCCGGGAATCGAACCCAGGTCCCTGGAGCTGTAAAGCAGCAGTGCTAACCACTGTGCCACCATGCTGCAAGTTTTTTTACGCAGAGGGTGATGGGTGCTGGGGGAAGTAGTGGAAGCAGATATGATAGCGACTTTTAAGGAAAATCTTGACAAATACATAAATAGGATGGGAATAAAGGGATATGGCCCCTAGAAGGGGACGAGGTTTTCGTTAAGTTGGGCAGCAATGTTGGTGCAGGCTTGGAGGGCGGAAGGGCCTGTTCCTGGGCTGTAATTTTCTTTAGTCTTTGAATGGCGGGGCAGGATCGAAGGACTGAATGGCCTACTCCTTATAGTTTCTATATTTCTATGTTTGTGGGATCCCTCAGTGTGAGAACAGAGTGCCACAGACACATGCCGGACAGCAGTGACTGCATGCCATTGACCATGAAGCTGTTTGGGGTGTTCATAGAGATGTGATGAGGTTTTACAGAGAGAATTCTCACTCAAAAAAACAAACAGCCGTACCCAATAATAGTAGCAGAGATTCCTCCATTGCCTCAGGGATGTCCAAGACTTTTTGATGCAACAAAGCAACATGATCATTGAACATGTTCCTCAAGATCCCAAGCTGATTGTTGATCAGTTGAAGTTTTTGACTATACCAGTCTTGATTGCAGGAACTGTACCTGTTTGTCCCAGGTCTTAGAGGCTTACAGCATGAAAACAGGCCCTTCAGCCCAACTTATCCATGCCAGCCAGTTTCTTTCCCTAAGCTTGTCCCAATTGCCCGCATTTGGCCCATATCCATCTATAACCATCTTATCCATGTGACTCTCTCAACGCTTCTTAAAAGCATTTACCCACCTCTACTACTACCTCTGGCAGATTGTTCCAGACACTCACCACCCTCTGTGTGAAAAAATTGCCCCTCTGGATACTTTTGTATCTCTCCCCTCTCATCTTAAACCTATGCCCTCTAGTTTTAGACTCCCCTACCTTTGGGAAAAGATATTGACTATCTAGCTGATCTGTGCCCCTCATTATTTTATAGACCTCTATAAGATCACCCTCAGCCTCCTACGCTCTGGAGAAAGAAGTCCCAGTCTATTCAGCCCCTCCTTATAACTCAAACCATCAAGTCCCGGTAGCATCCTAGTAAATCTTTTCTGCACTCTTTCTAGTTTAATAATATCCTTTCTATAATAGGGTGACCAGAACTGTACACAGTATTCCAAGTGTGGCCTTATCAATGTCTTGTACAACTTCAACAAGACGTCACAACTCCTGTATTCAATGTTCTGACCGATGAAACCAAGCATGCTGAATGCCTTCTTCACCACTCTGTCCACCTGTGACTCCACTTTCAAGGAGCTATGAACCTGTACCCCTAGATCTCTTTGTTCTGTAACTCTCCCCAACACCCTACCATTAACTGAGTAAGTCCTGCCCTGGTTCAATCGACCAAAATGCATCGCCTCGCATTTATCTAAATTAAACTCCATCTGCCATTCGTCAGCCCATTGGCCCAATTGATCAAGATCCTGTTGCAATCTGAGATAACCATCTTCACAAGGTGTTGGGCAGTCTTTGTTTTTGAGGGTCAGGAGGACATGATTTGACCTTTTTCACTGAAGAATATTCTTTGACCCACTCATGTGAGGCTCCTTCCCTTCCCTCTCGCATTCTGAAATCGACCAACTCCCACTCGGATAATGACTAACACTTCCCTTAATGAGAATTGGACTGTAGGAAATAGGAGCAAGAATAAGCCATTTGGCCCTTCCAGGCTGCTCCACCTGTCAATGAAGCTGATCTTCAACTGAATGTCATTTTCCCTGTACTACACCCATATTCCTTCATATCTTCAATATTTCCAAACCCATCAATCTCAGCCTTGAACATAGTCAGTGACTGAGTTTATGCACCGCTTTGGCATAGAAAATTTCAACAATTCCCCATCCTCTGAAGAGATTCCCCCTCATTGTGCCCTCAATGACCTATCTTGCATCCTGAGACTGTGCCCCCTGGTTCTGGACACCTCTGTTTCCAGGAAAGGTTACATTCGGTCCCCATACCCAAATCATTGACACTGATTGTGATTGGTTCCCACGCACTGAACTTTGAGGTCTCAAATCACAACCTGACAATGACCGTTTATTCCTAATCCCTGCATTTTTTCCATTATCCAATCCTCAATACGTGCCAGCATATTTCTCCCAATCCCATCTGCTCTAATTTTGTTTACAAACCTCTTGCGTGGGACCTTACCGAGAACCCAAATACACCATATCCACTGGTTCCTGGCAGCCACATCCTCAAACAACCCCAACTGGTTTGTCAAAAATCATTTTCCATTCACAAATCCATGTCGACTCTGTCCAATCCTATCATTATTTTCTCAGTGTCGGTTATCACATCCTTTAGAACAGATGTAATAACTTGAGAGCAACTCATTGTGACTTCAAGTTGAGAAGAGTTTATTACTAACGATATAAATCTGCGTGGACAAGCAATAGGCAGACAAAATGAAAGTCTTGACTGCTCTCTCTGCTCCCCAGCTCCATCTGAGGTTCCTCTCCAGCCCTGAACGTGCGCGCTCACACCCGATTGGCACACTTCCCATGCTGGCTTTCCAAGGACCGATTATGTGGTCCTCAGGACCACCCCATTGAAGGGGCAGCACTACCGCAACAGAATTAGAATAGAATATTCTACTGATGCCAGGCTAACAGGTCTGTAACTCGCTGCTTTCTCTCTTCCTCCTTTCTTAAATAGCGGGGTGACATTTTCCACCGTCCAGTCTGCAGATTCTGTTCCTGATTGAAGAGAATTTTGAAAGCTGACTATCAATATTTGAAGTGTTTATTAGTCACCAATAGGCTTACACTTCCACTGCAATGAATTTACTGTGAAAATCCCCTAGTTGCCACACTCCGGTACCTGTTGGGGTACACTAAGGGAGAATTTAGCACGGCCGATGCCCCCTAACTAGCACATCTTTCCAATTGTGGGAGGAAACCCACGCAGACACGGGGAGATTGTGCAAACTCCACACAGACAGTGACCCAAGGCGGGAATCGAACCCAGGTCCCTGGTGCTGTGAGGCAGCAGTGATAACCACTGTGCCACCGCGCCGCACCCACTGTCACACTGACTTGTATTACTCTGGGATATAGTCCATCAGGGGCAGGGGATTTACCGAGGTTCAGTTCATTGATTTCTCCAGCATTGCTGTTTTAAATTACTTCGGTTGTTCTCTGCTTTATTCTTTTTCTTTAATCGAGTCCCTACAGTGCAGAAGGAGGCCATTCAGCCCATCAAGTCTGCACCGACCACAATTCCACCCAGGCCCTATTCCCGGAGATGAGGGGGTTGGACTATGAAGAGAGACTAAGTAGACTGGGTCTATACTCGTTGGAGTTTAGAAGGATGAGGGGGCGGTCCTTATAGAGATGTATAAGATAATGAAGGGGATGGATAGGGTAGAGGTAGAGAGATTCTTCCCACTTAGAAAGGACAGTAGGACTAGAGGGCACAGCCTCAAGATAAGCGGGGGGCAGTTTAGATCAGAGTCGAGGAGGAACTTCTTCACTCAAAGGGTGGTGAATCTCTGGAATTCTCTGCCCATTGAAGTAGTGGAGGCTACCTCGCTAAATATACTTAAGTCACGGGTAGATAGGTTTTTGACAGACAGGGGAATTAAGGGTTATGGGGAGAAAGCAGGAAAGTGGAACTGATCCACTTCAGATCAGCCATGATCTTATTGAATGGCGGGGCAGGCTCGAAGGGCTAGATGGCCTACTCCTGCTCCTATTTCTTATGTTCCCATAACCCCACTAATCTCCCTAACACTAAGGGCCAATTTAGCACGGCTAATCAACCTAACCTGCACATCTTTCGGACTGTAGGAGGAATCCGGAGCACCCAGAGGAAACCCATGCAGACACGGGGAGAATGTGCAAACTCCACACAGACAGTGACCCGAGGCTGGAATTGAACCCAAGTCCCTGGTGCTGTGAGACAGCAGTGCTAACCCATTCTGCCACTGTGCCGGCCTGGAAGGTTTTGTTGTGTCTTCATCAATGGTGACAGACAGTGTTTGTTTAGTTTCTCTGCCATTTACTGATTCCCCGTTATAAAATTCCATGGCCTGCCCAGATCTCCCTTTAAAACCCGGAACAAGCAGCCCGCAGTTTCAGACAGAGGTTGGAACCTGTTACCCAGGGAATTGTTTAGACAGAAGGAAGATCCCATAGACTCCTAAAGCACCTTTCATGACATCAGAGCCTTCTAATGTGTTTTACAGCCAATTGCGCGCTTGCTTTGAAGTGATCTTACTGTCGTAAGTTAGGATTGCAGCACTGTGTTTGCACAGCAAGATCCCATAACAATAAGCCAAAGGAGCAAATCATCTGCTTTAAGACCTGTTTTGATTTGATTTATTATTGTCACATGTATTAACATACAGTGAAAAGTATTGTTTCTTGCGTGCTGTACAGACAAAGCATACTGTTCATAGAGAAGGAAAGGAGAGGGTGCAGAATGTAGTGTTACAGTCATAGCCAGGGTGTAGAGAAAGATCAACTTAATGCGAGGTAGGTCCATTCAAAAGTCTGACAGCAGCAGGGAAGAAGCTGTCCTTGAGTCGGTTGGTACGTGACCTCAGACTTTTGTATCTTTCTCCTGACAGAAGAAGGTGGAAGAGAGAATGTCCAGGGTGTGTGGGGTCCTTAATTATGCTGGCTGCTTTTCCCTAAGACAGCGGGAAATGTAGACAGAGTCAATAGATGGGAGGCTGGTTTGCATGATGGATTGGGCTATATTTACGATCTTTTGTAGTTCCTTGCGGTCTTGGGCAGAGCAGGAGCCCAGACCAAGCTGTGATACAACCAGAAAGAATGCTTTCTATGATGCATTCTCTACACCCTAGCTATGACTGTAACACTACATTTTGCACTCTTTACTATCCTTCTCTATGAACGGTATGCTTTGTCTGTATAGCACGCAAGAAACAATACTTCTCACTGTATGTTAATACATGTGACAATAAACCAAATCAGATCAGATCAAATGATAACTTTACATCTATGGACTTTGCATAAAAGCAAAATCCCGTATAAACTGGCAATCTGAAATAAAAAGCAGGGATGCTGGAAAATCTCAGCAGGGCGGCAACGTCTGTGGGGAGAGAAACAGAGTTATCGGCAGGATTTCCCATGGCCCCTGCGGTGTGTTTTGTGATGGAGGAGAGATTCTGGTCCCACCGCTGTCCACAGGGTTTCCTGTTGTTCACATTCTCCAGTGGTGAGGGGGTAGGGGGTGGGGGGGGCATTGAAGGGGTAGGAAGATCCCACCTTGGGAACGGCTGGATAATATCATCCAACATGTTGATTCTATATGGCTCACCTTCGGACTTTTCTTGGAGATTTAGCTGCAGATTGGATGATGCTTTGTTAATTTTACAGTGGGCAGAGGGATGGGGGAAGAAGGGGGTGCTCTCAGAAACAAAGCAAACATAGTGGCACGGCGGCGCAGTGGTTACCGCTGATGCCTCACGGTGCCAGGGACCCAGGTTCGATTCCCAGCTTGGGTCAATGCCTGTGTGGAGTTTGCACATTCTCCCCATGTCAGCGTGGGTTTTCTCCCACAGTCTGGTTAGGATGCATTGGCCGTGCTAACTTCTCCCTGTGTGTACCCAAACAGGCACCGGAGTGTGGGGACTAGGGGATTTTCACAGTAACTTCATTGCAGTGTTAATGTAAGCCTACTTGTGACTAATAAATAAACAATACTTAAACAGATTTCATTCTGAAATGTGCTGATGTTATCTCAATCTGTGTTAATGCAGGTTGAATCTTTCTCCATCTCTGTACAGCGGATTGAGACTGTTTTACTTTCCCCAATATAAATGTTAAATCTATATGGGTCGTTTCAGTTGGAGACTAATTCCTCATTGATTAGTTCGGGTTTTACCAGCCTGCTACATCGATTATTCGTAACTGATTCTCTCAAACGGCGCAATGATATTTCCGCATTGCCTGTTGTCTCTCAGGCTGTTTTAATTGGGCTGCGTTCCACAGAGCATCCTTACTGTGTAAGGAGATGTATTCTAGCGCTCCAGCCGGGAACTCCCCTCATCTCAAACGCTGACTCACGTTGGAGTAATATTCCGTGTGCAGTTGGCTACTCTCTCTGCAAAGGCCTGAGGAGTGAGAGGCAGGACAGCAGGCATTTGCAGTAGTCTCACAGCTCGATCCTGACCTTCCCTGACACCGATACACATCAGCACAGCTGTCGCTTGGCATTGCAACTGCTGGAACGCTGCCTAGTTCTTCCTCCGCTCCAGGCATCTGGGAGGTGTTACCCAAACTGGGATCAGCAACCTGGATAAGCACGCAAAGCTGTCCGTCATTCAGTTCAAATCCCACCCTGAGAGCTCGAGGTTTTGAATTGAGTTTTACTAATGTGTGATGTTTAAAAGTGACCTTGAAACTGTTTGGTTGTCATGGAAGTTTAACAGATTTCCTGTGGAAGTTTAGTCAGTGTGTGTAGAGTGGAGATGCATAGATTTCTAGATAGTCAAGACATCACGCCATGTTGTTATAATCTGGAGAGGGCGCAGTGGCATTGTCACTACATTAGTAAACCAGAAATCCAGGGCAATATTCTGAGGACCCAGATTTGAATCCTGCCAGTACACATGGGGAATAAAAATCTGGAATTAGGGATCTATTGATGACCGTGAAACCATTGTTAATTATCGTAAAAACCCATCTGGTTCACCAATGCCCTTTAGGGAAGGAAATTTGCCGTCCTATGTGGAAGTCACAGAAAGGGTGCAGAGGAGATTGATAAGGATGTTGCCTGGATTGGGAGGCATGCCTTATGAGGATAGGTTGAGGGAGCTCGGCCTTTTCTCCTCGAGAGACGAAGGACGAGGGGTGACCTGATAGAGGTGTATAAGATGTTGAGAGGTATTGATCGAGTGGATTCTCAGAGGCTTTTTCCCAGGGCTGAAATGGTTGCCACAAGAGGACACAGGTTTAAGGTGCTGGGGAGTAGGTACAGAGGAGATGTCAGGCGTAAGTTTTTCACTCAGAGGGTGGTGGGTGAGTGGAATCGGCTGCCGTCGGTGGTGGTGGAGGCGGATTCGATAGGGTCTTTCTACAGACTTCTGGATGAGTACATGGGAATTAATAGGATTGAGGGTTATAGGTAAGCCTAGTAGGTAGAGATATCATTGGCACAACTTGTGGGCCGAAGGGCCTGTTTGTGCTGTAGTTTTTCTATGTTCTATCCTTGTGCAGGAACCTCAGGAGTTGATAGGGTCGTTTAAGAGGCTTTTAGACAAGTACATGGAACTTAATAAGATTGAGGGTTATAGGTAAGCCTAGTAATAGAACATAGAACATAGAACATAGAACACTACAGCACAAACAGGCCCTTCGGCCCACGAGTTGTGCCGATCACATCAACACCTACCAACCTACAGACCTATCTATAACCCTCAATCTCATTAAACCCCATATACTCATCCAGAAGTCTTTTAAAAGACCCCAGCGAGTTCGCCTCCACCACCACTGACAGCAGCCGATTCCATTCACTCACCACCCTCTGAGTGAAAAACTTACCCCTAACATCACTTCTGAACTTCCCTCCTTGCACCTTAAATCTGTGTCCTCTCGTAGCAACCATTTCAACCCGGGGAAATAGCCTCTGAGAGTCCACCCTATCTATTCCTCTCAACATTTTGTAAACCTCTATCAGGTCGCTTCTCAACCTTCGTCTCTCCAGGGAAAAGAGTCCCAGCTCCCTCAACCTAACTTCATAAGGCATGCTTCCCAGTCCAGGCAACATCCTTGTAAATCTCCTCTGTACCCTCTCAATAGCTTCTACATCTTTCCTATAGTGAGGCGACCAGAACTGCGCACAATACTCTAAATGAGGCCTGACAAGGGTCTTATAAAGTTGCAGCATTACCTCCCGACTCCTAAACTCAATCCCTCGATTAATGAAGGCCAGTACACCATACGCCTTCTTGACCACCTCCTCCACCTGCGAGGCCGATTTAAGAGTCCTGTGGACCCGGACCCCTAGATCCTTCTGCTCTTCAACACTACTCAGACTTCGGCCCTTGATAGTGTACTCGTTCATCCCGTTGGTTCTGCCAAAATGGACGACTACTCATTTATCTGGGTTGAAGTCCATCTGCCACTTCTCCGCCCAGTCCTGCATCCTTTCTATGTCCTGCTGCAACTTTTGCCATCCTTCCAGACCATCCACAACACCACCGACCTTAGTGTCATCAGCGAACTTACTTACCCATCCCTCCACTTCCTCATCCAGGTCATTTATGAAAATGACAAACAACAAGGGTCCCAGGACAGATCCTTGAGGCACACCGCTGGTGACTGACCTCCATTCAGAAAAAGCCCCATCCACAACCACTCTCTGCCTTCTGCAGGCAAGCCAGTTCTGGATCCACAAGGCCAAAGGCCCTTGGATCCCATGCCCATAATCTCTAAGGTAGGGACATGTTTGGCACAACTTTGTGGGCTGAAGGGCCTGTATTGTGCTATAGTTTTTCTGTGTTTCTATGTCCTTACCCGGTCTGGCCTACATGAAATTGACCCTCAAGGGCAATTAGGGATGGGTAACAAATGCTGGCCCAGCCAGCAACACCCCACACTCCATGAATATATTAAAAATTAGAATGTGGGAGAATGCCAATGTCAGTGACTTAATTGAAGGGAAGAACAGAAAGGGAGAGACCGAATGGTCAACTCCTGCTCCTACTTCTTATGGTTTTATTCTTCTCTGCCTTCTGTGGTGGTCTAGCAAACCAATCAGCTTTGTCAAGAAGTACCACCACTTTCTCGAGTGTCAGATTGGTTGAAGAATGTACTGGGTGATGGAGAGTGGAGTAAGTGATGGGCAAAAGCCAGTGTTAATCTCTGAAGAGTTATTTAGACAGTTCCTTCTGTGGCTGGGCTGGAGAACTGAAGTAAAAAAAAGCCCTAAACAACATCACAAATCTGTTTCCAGCTTACAGCAGCCGAGAGAAACGGCTTCTGCATCGATCAACAGTCAATAATCTTTCCTCTCAGCTATCCGGCTCATGTGGCTGTGAGCACAATATTGCCCGGCAGAAGAATTATTTTTATTTTCCCCATAGAGGATTATAAATCAATCCCTCAAGTGAAGGAGACTAACCTTGCAGAGGAAATCCCGGAACTGGCTGCAGTATGTTTTACCACTGAAGGACATGATGTGTTTCAGGGGATGCTGGCTAACCAGGTGAAACAGGGAGGAATGGAAGGATGTGTGAGGCAGTGAGACATAGAGGAGGATGACTGGATGCACATGTGCAAGCTAAACTCCAGCACTGACCAGTGTAGCCAAGTGACCTGTGTCAGTGATATGAATTCAGTGCAAGGCCCGTGAATTGGTTTTGTGTGTCACACACGTGCTGTTAGATAGATTACTCACTTGGAACCATGGAACTCCTACAGTGCAGAAAGAGTCTGTGCTGACTCTCCAAAAGAGCATTTTACCCAGGCCTACCCCCACTTCTACCCTCCCCATAACCCTGCACATTTAGCATGGCCAATCCATCTAACTTGCACATATTTGGGCACTGAGGGACAATTTAGCATGGCCAGTCTGCCTAACCTGCACATCTTTCAGACTGTGGGAGGAATCCAGAGCACCCAGAGGAAACCCACGCAGACACAGAGAGAACATACAAACTACACACAGTCTCCAAGGCCGGAATCGAACGTGGGTCCCTGGCACCATGAGACGGCAGTGCTAACCACTGTGCCACTGCAAATTAAAGAAGAATAGGTCAAATCACTTGCAGTCACCTCTGGTGAAACGGGTTAGAGAATCTGGAGTTTCTGCAATGTAGCTTAGACAGTTCTCAGCATAACTCTGACCGCACAGAGCATTAAGGAGAATCACTGACTCGCTGACACATCCCTGCTGAGTCTGATTTGGATGTGGATTGAGGCAGGTGGGTTTGCACCAGTTCTGTGTTGTGTTGGTGAAGGATTATACATGAGCCTGGGTTGCACCAGTGAGGGTGCTGGGAGGAGCAAACACGTTTGACGTTGGGAAGTGACAATGAGAACTGGAAGGAGCACAGTTGGATGAAGAAAGTAGATTGAAGATCAGGGTGGCACAGTGGTTAGTGCTGCTGCCTTACAGCACTAGGGATCGGGTTCAATTCTGGCTTAGGGTCACTGTCTGTGTGGAGTTTGCACATTCTCCCCGCGTCTGCGTGGGTTTCCTCCGGGTGCTCCGGTTTCCGCCCACATTCCAAAGATGTGTGGTTTAGGTGCACAATGTTCAAAGATTAGGGGGATTGGCCATGCTTAATTGCCCCTTGATGTTCAAAATTTGGTAGGTTAGCAAGGTAAAGTGTTAAGGGGTTAGCAAGGTAAATATATAGGATTACAGGAAAAGGGTCTGGGTAGGATCGTGGTCGATGCAGACTCGATGGGCTGAATGGCCTCTTTCTGCACTGTAGGAATTCTATGATTCCATGAGTCTATGAAGAAAGAATTTTCACCTGAGGCTGGTGGAGTGGGTGGCTGAAGGACATTATCCATTGTGTGTGTCTAACAGAGAAAACTGAATTCACTGGTGTCAGGCTGTTGGTTTGGGTGAGATAGATAGAAGAGTCTTGGGGAAACAGATGCTGAAAAACTGAGGATGCAAACAATGAGCACAATGTTCCTCTCTCGACCTTGACTATTCTGATCGTAATCTCCGCCTCCTCTGATTAATTACTTTGATCTATGGCATTTAATTAGCATGGGAGGAGGTTATAGTCTGGTACACCTTATTCAAGACAAATAAATGCCTTGCTTAATTAACCTCCTAAATGTTTGATCCCGATTGGGTTTCAGGATTTGCATATAATTATATTTTTTAATTTTAGTTCTGTTTTTCACAGAAGCTGTGTCTTTTCGTTTCTTTAATCGAGAGAGAATGTCTTGAGTGAGCTGCCTTCAACTATGACAAGGCAGCAAACTCCAATCATCATCCCTCCCATCCTGACAGCCTGTGTCCAGTCCGTGGGTTCCAAACATGTTGAATGCCCTTTAGACCATATCCCACCCTGTGTGTGTGTGTGTGTGTGTGTGTGTGTGTGTGTGTGTGTGTGTGTGTGTGTGTGTGTGTGTGTCTGCACTTGCAGAGAATTCTTCCAGGCACTGTGTTCCAATGAACCCAATCTTGCTGGACTTGCTGATAGCTTTGAACATTGTTGGACAATACAGCAGGAGGTAGATAGGCTGGAAAATTGGGCGGAGAAATGACAGATGGAATTTAATCCAGATAAATGCAAAGTGTTGCATTTTGGTAGAACTAATGTAGAAGGGAGCTATACAATAAATGGCAGAACCGTCAGGAGTATAGAAACGCAGAGGGACCTGGGTGTACAAGTCCACAAATCCCTGAAGGTGGCAGCACAGGTGGAGAAGGTGGTGAAGAAGGCATTTGGTATGCTTGCCTTTATAGGACGGGGTATACAGTATAAAAGCTGGAGTCTGATGTTGCAGCTGTATAGAACATTGGTTAGGCCACGTTTGACTCCAGTTCTGGTTGCCACACTACCAGAAGGACATGGAGGCTTTGGAGAGAGTACAGAAAAGGTTTACCAGGATGTTGCCTGGTATGGAGGGTCTTAGCTATGAGGAGAGATAGGGTAAACTGGGGTTGTTCTCCCTGGAAAGACGAGGAATGAGGGGAGACCTAATAGAGGTGTACAAAATCATGAGGGGTATGGATAGGGTGAACAGTGGGAAACTTTTTCCCAGGTCGGAGGTGACGATCACACGGGGGTCACAGGTTCAAGGTGAGAGGGGTGAGGTTTAACTCCGATATCAGAGGGATGTATTTTACACAGAGGGTGGTAGGGGCCTGGAGTGCACTGCCAAGCAGGGTGGTGGAGGCGGACACACTGGGATTGTTTAAGACTTACCTGGATAGACACGAGCAGACTGGGAATGGAGGGATACAAACAAATGGTCTATTGGACCAATGAGCGGCGCAGGCTTGGAGGGCCGAAGGGCCTGTTTCCTGTGCTGTACTGTTCTTTGTTCTTTTCTCATCTGTAGCCACACATGTACTGTCCAGTAGGAGTCTTGAGATAGTGATTAAGAACTGGATCTTTGCCTCCACATTACTCGGGGGGGCAGCGAGGTGAACTGTAGCCCCTCGAACTGTGGTTTGATTTTGTATCGCTGAGCACAAACCAGAGATTGATTTGACTTTCCTGACCTGAGTATCTTTCCCATCCCTGATTTTTTTTTAATCGCTCCATTGCGGGCAGCAGTTCTTTCAGCTGCCTGGACCCTGAGCTCTCAAATCTCCCCCAAAACCGCTCTATCTCTGTCTACCTAAAACCTCTCAATCTCTGTCTACCTAAAACCTCTCTGTCTCTCACTCTCTCTGCTCTGAAATCTTTGTCTGTCTCTCTCTCTCCCTCTCCCCACCGCCCCCGAAACCTCTCTGTCTCTTCTCTCCCTTCCTTGAAACCTCAGTCTTTCCCCCCAAAAACTCTCTCTGTCTCTCCTCATGAAACCGCTCTGTTTCTCTGTCCCTGAAATCTCTCTGTCTCTCTCTCCCCTGAAACTTCTCTGTCTCTTCTCTCCCTTCCTCGAAACCTCTGTCTCTCCCCCCCGAAACCTTTCTGTTTCTCTCTCCCTGAAACCTCTTTGATTCTCTCTCTCTCTCCCAGAACCTCTCAATCTCTCTCTCCCTGAAACCTCTCTGTCTGTCTCTTTTTCTCTCTCTCTGCTACCCTCACTTCCTGTAAAATGTTGCATAAAGCCTATTTCTTTCAAGAAGCTTTTGGAACCTGTCCTGTTTCCTCAGTGTCAAATGCTGTTTTTCAAAACAACTTGGGATGTTTTTGCTGTGTCAAAGCCACGATTGAATATAGATAGTTGATGTTGATGTGTGCTTGTGGGAGTGAGACACTATGGAGTGATGTTCTTTCTATTGATTTGAGCTGTGTTACATAAAACTCTCTTGCTAATGGATGTGGGGAGCAGTTCTCTCTGTTGAATGATTCTCAAGATGGTGACTGTCCCATTTCGCCTCTGTTAACTCAAAGCACAGCGAGAGTTTTGAACAGATGTATCAAATCCCCAAATAACTTACCAATATTTTCCAATAGTAACTTGTCAGCACAGGGAATATTGCACGTGTCAGTGGCAAACACGGAGGAACAGTTGCCTATCCTGGACAGAATGAGATGTCACAGTCTGACGATATGGAGTAAATCGTTTAGGAAGGTTTACCAGGCTGATTCCTGGATGGTGGGACTGATGTATGAGGAGAGATTGACTGGGTTAGGATTGTTTTCACTGGAGTTCAGACGAACGAGGGGGGATCTCGTAGACAGTTATAAAATTCTGACAGGTCTAGACGGGGTAGATGCAGGGAGGATGTTCCCGATGGTGGGGGAGTCCAGGACCAGGGGTCACAGTCTGAGGATTCAGGGTAGATCATTAGGACGGAGATGAGGAGACATTTCTTCACCCAGTGAGCCTGTGGAATTCATTCCCACAGGAAGTAGTTGATGCCAAATGTATTCAAGAGGCAGCTGGATATAGCACTTGGGGCAAATGGGATCAAAGGTTATGGGGAGAAAGCAGGATTGGGCTATTGAGTTGGACAATCAGCCACGATGGTGATGCTCTTATCTTCTGTGTTTCTGTGAGTGATTAAAATGTCAAACTGGACCTTAATCTGAATAGCAGGGATGAGAGATTACAGTTAAAGGGAAAGGACATGACCAAATTAGAAATACGAGTTGGAAATAGAGATAATCAGAGATGGCAGGGAGAGACAGAGTGCATAAACTCAACATAATGCCAGAGTTCACCAAAATAGAGAAAGAACAGAATTGTGTTTTTATTCAGTGTGGGACATGGGCATTGCTGGCTCGGACACACACATACATACACACACACACACACACACGCGCGGTAACTGCCCTTGAACTGAGTGGCTTGCTTCTTCAGAAGGAACTCTTCAAATGCAGATAATAAAATATAACAAAACTTACTCCAACTTATAAATCGAAGAAACTTCATTACTCCAAACATGGAGCCTTGCCCTGGGCCAATCGAAGCTCCCCACAATTCCAAACAGGTTTTTATTTATAGTGAGTCAGCTGACCATCACATCATTCTGTAATTGGTTCCATGGTTTACCGGGTCAGCTGACCCTTGCAGCTTGTTACCATTGGTCACACTACGAGGCTAGCTATGCCATTTCAGAGGACAGTTGAGATTCAACCACATTGCTGTGGCTGTGGAGTCACATGTAGGCCAGACCGGGTAAGGACGGCAGATTTTCTTCCCTAAAGGCCATTAGCGACCCAGATGGGTTTTTCCGACAATGGTTTCATGGTCATCAGTAGACGCTTAACTGAAGATATTAGGGGCAATTATCCCAGCCCACTGCACTGCTCGAGCAGCAGATGTGGTGCACTTGGATTTCCACAATGCGCTTGATAACATGCCAGATCAAAGGGTGCTGGACCTAATATTGTCTGAGGCAACAAGAAGATGGTTTGCAAACAAGAAGCAGTGAGTAGGGATAAGTGGGTCACACACAAGTTGACACACGGTGGAGTACTGCAGCGGTCAGTGCTGGGGTCTTAGCCATTTCCAATCTATACAACTGACCTGGGTGAAGGGATTGACTGTGTGGCTGCGAAATCTTCCAATGACACAAAAATAGATAAATTATGTTGTGAAGAGGCACAGAGAGCTTACAAAGGATTTAGGCAGCTTAGGTGAGTGGGAAGGAAATTGGCAGATGGAGTATAATGTGGGATAATGTTTGGGATTACTATTTAAAGGGCGAAAAGCTGCTGCATGCTACGGTGCAGAGGGACCTGGGGGTCCTTGTGCATGAGTCGCAAAAATCCAGTCTGCAGGTGCAGCAGGTGATCAGGAAGGTGAATGGGATGCTGGCCTTTATAGCGAGGGGGATAGAATATAAAAGCAGGGAGGTCTTGCTGCAACTGTACAGGGAACTGGTGAGGCCGCAGCTGGAGTACCGTGTGCAGTTTTGGTCGCCGCACTTGCGCAAGGATATTTTGGCCTTGGAGGGAGTGCAGAGGAGGTTCACTGGGCTGATACCGGAGATGACGGGGTTTGACTATGAAGAGAGACTAAATAGACTGGGTCTGTACTTATTGGAGTTTAGAAGGATGAGGGGGGATCTTATAGAGACGTATAAGATAATGAAAGGGATGGATGGGGTAGAAATAGAGAGATTCTTCCCGCTTAGAAAGGATAGCAGGATTAGAGGGCACAGCCTCAAGGTAAGTGGGGGGCAGTTTAGAACGGAGTTAAGGAGGAACTTTTTCACTCAAAGGGTGGTGAATCTTTGGAATTCTCTGCCCGTTGAAGTGGTGGAGGCTACCTCGCTGAATATATTTAAGACACCGGTAGATAGGTTTTTGGTAGACAAGGGAATTAAGGGTTATGGGGAGAAAGCGGGAAAGTGGAACTGAGCCACTTCAGATCAGCCATGATCTTATTGAATGGCGGGGTAGGCTCGAAGGGCTAGATAGCCTACTCCTGCTCCTATTTCTTATGTTCTTATTGATGGCGGGACTGATGTACAGGGAGAGATTGGGTTGGTTAGGACTGTTTTCACTGGAGTTCAGATCTCATACAGACTGATAAAATTCAAACAAGTCTATTCAGGATAGATGCAGGGAGGATATTCCTGATGGTGGGGGAGTCCCGAGGATTCAGGGTAGACCATTTAGGATGGAGGTGAGGAGACATTTCTTCACCTAAAGAGTGCTGAACCTGTGGAATTCATTCCCACAGGAAGTAGTTGATGCCAAAACATTGAATATATTCAAGAGGAGGCTGGATATAGCACTTTGGGTAAATGGGATCAAAGGTTATGTGGAGAAAGCAGGATTAGGCTATTGAGTTGGACAATCAGCCATGATCGTAATGAATGGGGGAGCAGGCTCGAAGGGCCAAATGGCCTTCTCCTGCTCCTATCTTCTATGTTTCTATGTAAATGTAGTAAGAGATTAGGAAAGCGAATGGAATGTTGTTGTTTATTGCGAGGGGAAAGAAATATAAAAGCAGGAATGTGTTACTACAGTTGTACAGGGTGTTGGTGAGACCACATCTTCAAAGTTTATTTATTAGTGTCACAAGAATGCTCATATTAACACTGCAATGAAGTTGCTGCAAAAATCCCCTAGCTGCCACACTCCGGCACCTCTTCGGTTACACTGAGGGAGAATTTAGCACCTAACCAGCACATCTTTCGGACTGTGGGAGGAAACCAGAGCGTACGGAGGAAACCCACGCAGACACGGGAAGAATGTGCAGACTCCACTCAGACAGTGACCCAAGCCAGGAATCAAAATCAGGTCCCTGGCACTGTGTGACAGCAGTGCCAACCACTGTGCCACCATAAGGAATGTGTACAGTTTTGGTCTCCATACTTACGAAGGAATAGAATTGTTAGAGTGGTAGAGGCTTCCAGCATGGAAACAGGCCCTTGGCCCAACTTGCTTATTTATTTATTAGTCATATTTAAGGCTGACATTAACACTGCAATGAAGCTACTGTGAAATTCCCCTAGTCACTACAGTCTAGCGGGTCAATGTACTTTCAGACTGTGTGTGAGGAAACTGGAGCACCTGGAGTAAACCCACGCAGACACAGGGGGAAAGTGCAGACTTCGTACAGACAGTGACCCAAACTGGGAATCAAACCCGGTTCCCTGGTGCTGTGAGACAGCGTTTCTTACCGCTGTGCCACCGTGCCACCCTGTGTCCAGTCTCAGCCACTAAGCTAGTCCCAATTGCCTGTGTTTGGCCCATATCCCTCTAAACCTGTGTTTAGCAGCAGTTCACAGAAGGCTGACTCGATTCCTGGGATGAAGGGGTTATCGAATGAGGAAAGGTTGGTGAGGTTGGTCTAATATCGATTGGAGTTTAGAAGAATGAGAGATGATCTCATTGAAACACAAACGATTCTGAGGGTCCTCAGCAGGGTGGATATAGGGAAGATGTTTCCCTGTGTGAGGGAATGCAGGACCAGGGACAGGGGTTAAAGATATGGAGTTTCCCATGTGAGAGGGAGATGTGGAGAATTCTCTTTCTCAGAGGGTGGCTGGTCGGTGGAATTCTCCAGAGAGCAGTGGAGGCTGGGTGATTGAAACTTTTTAAGGTTGGTTAGATAGATTCTTCATAGGCAAAGGGGGTCAAAGGTTATCAGAGGTTAACAGGAAAGTAGAGGACACAATCTAATCAGTCATGATCTTATTGAATAGCAGAGCAGGTTCGAGGGCCGAGTGGCCTACTCTTGTTCCTAATTCAGAACTAGAGCCGTGAAACATGAGGCAAGCATGAAAAATAAACTACTTTTCTAAGATGTGGAGATGCCGGCGTTGAACTGGGGTTGGCACAGTAAGAAGTCTCATAAAACTAGGTTGGTGCTTGACTCAACAATCAACAGTTCCGATGCACCACAGCGAAAAACTGCACTGACCTCCTCAGAAGACAAACACAGGACACGCCGGACGGTTACCCTTCCCCGGAGCAGCGAAACTATGACATCTTCCCCGGAGCCTTCAACATGTCATTGATGAAGACGAACATCTCCCCAGGGCCATCCCCACACCCCCACTTCTTGCCTTCAAACAACCGCGCAACCTCAAACAGACCATTGTTCGCAACAAACTACCTAGACAATTTGATAGCCAAGTTCACACACATGAGGACAGCCTCAACCGGGATCTTGGGTTCATGTCACAATCTGTAACCCCCACAACTTGCCTGGGCTTACAAAATCTCACTAACTGTCTTGACCTGAGACAATTCACACTTCTTTAACCTGTGCTTAACCCTCTCTCCACTCACATTATCTGTACCTTTAAGACTTGATTACTTGTTGCAAAAAGCAACATGGTGACGGGAAGGTCATGTCTCACGAACTTGATAGAGTTTTTTGAGGAAGTGACGAGGATGATTGATGAGGGTAAGGCAGTGGATGTTGTCTACGTGGACTTCAGTAGGGCCTTTGACAAGGTCCCTCATGGCAGACTGGTGCAGAAGGTTAAGTTGCATGGGATCAGAGGTGAACTGACAAGGTGGCTTGGTCATAGAAGACAGACGGTAGCAGTGGAAGGGTGTGTCTCTGAATGGAGGGCTGTGATAAGTGGTGTTCTTCAGGGATCAGAGCTGGGACCTTTGCTGTTTGTAATATATATAAATGATTTGAACCAAAATATAACTGGATTGATTAGTAAGTTTGCGGACGTCGCAAAGTTTGTTGGATTTGCAGATAGCGATGAGGACCATCAGAGGATACAGCAGGATATAGATCGGATGGAGACTTGGGGGGAGAGATGGCAGATGGAGTTTAATCTGGACAAATGTGAGATAATGCATTTTGGAAGGTTTGATACGGATAAGAAATATACAGTAAATGGCAGAACCCTTAAGTGTATTGATAGACAGAAGGATCTGGGTGTACAGGTACACAGGTCACTGAAAGTGGCAATGCAGGTGGAGAAGGTAGTCAAGAAGGCGTACGGCATGCTTGCCTTCATCGGCCGGGGCACTGAGTTTAAAAATTGGCAAGTCATGTTGCAGCTTTAAAGAACCTTAGTTAGGCCGCACTTGGAATATAGTGTTCAATTCTGGTCGCCACACTACCAGAAGGATGTGGAGGCTTTGGAGAGGGTACAGAAAAGATTTACCAGGATGTTGCCTGGTATGGAGGATATTAGCTATGAGAAGAGGTTGGAGAAACTTGGTTTGTTCTCACTGGAACAACGGAGATTGAGGGGTGACCTGATAGAAGTCTACAAGATTCTGAGGGGCATGGACAGAGTGGATAGTCAGAAGCTTTTTCCCAGGGTGAAAGAGTCAATTACTAGGAGGCACAGGTTTAAGGTGCGAGGGGCAAGGTTTAAAGGAGATGTGCAAGGCAAGTTCTTTGCGCAGAAGGTGGTGGGTGCCTGGAACATTCTGTCAGGGGGAGGCAGTGGAAACAGATACGGTAGTGACTTTTAAGGGGCGTCTTGACAAGTACATGAATAGGATGGGAATAGACGGATATGGTCCCTGGAAAGGTAGGGGTTTTAGTTCAGTCGGGCAGCATGTTTGGTGCAGGCTTGGAGGCTGAAGGGTCTGTTCCTGGGCTGTAATTTTCTTTGCTCTCTGTTCTTTGTACCTGCTAACACTCACATCCCAACCATTATCTTGCAATTGATTCTGTGTCTGTATAATAGGATAGTGTCTATATAGGATAATGCTAAGAGCTTCTACAGGTATATTAAGAATAAAAGGATAGTAAGGGATAAAATTGGTCCTCTTGAAGATCAGAGTGGTCGGTTATGTATGGAACCAAAACAAATGGGGGAGATATTAAAATAAGGTTTTTTGCATCAGTGTTTACTGACGAAACTGGCATGGAGTCTATGGAAATAAGGCAAACAAGTAGGGTGGTCATGGAACCTATACAGATTAAAGGGGAGGAGGTGCTTGCTGCCTTGAGGCAAGTCAGAGTAGATAAATCCCCAGAACCAGACAGAGTGTTCCCTCGGATCTTGAAGGAAACTAGTGTTGAAATTGCAGGGGCCCTGACGGATATATTTAAAATGTCGGTATCCACGGGTGAGGTGCCGGATGATTGGAGGATAGCTCATGTTGTTCCGTTGTTAAAAAAAGGGTCCAAAAGTAATCCAGGAAATTATAGGCCAGTAAACTTGACGTCAGTAGTAGGTAAATTATTGGAAGGAGTACTAAGAGATAGGATCCACAAATATTTGGATAGACAGGGACTTATAGGGAGAGTCAACATGGCTTTGTGTGTGGTACGTCATGTTTGACCAATCTATTAGAGATTTTCAAGGCGGTTACCAGGAAAGTGGATGAAGGGAAGGCGGCGGATGTTGTCTACCTGGATTTCAGTAAGGCCTTTGACAAGGTCCCTTATGGGAGGTTAGTTAGGAAGGTTCAGTCACTAGGTATACATGGGGAGGTAGTAAATTGGATTAGACACTGGCTCAATGGAAGAAGCCAGAGAGTGGTTGTGGAGGATTGCTTCTCTGAGTAGAGGCCTGTGACTGGTGGTGTGCCACAGGGATCGGTGTTGGGTCCATCGTTGTTTGTCATCTATATCAATGATCTGGATGATAATGTGGTAAATTGGATCAGCAAATTTGCAGATACAAAGATTGGAGGTGTAGTGGACAGTGAGGAAGGTTTTCAAAGCTTGCAGAGGGATTTGGACCAACTAGAAAAATGGGCTGAAAAATGGCAGATGGAGTTTGATGCAGACAAGTGTGAGGTATTGCACTTTGGAAGGACAAACCAAGATAGAACATACAAGGTAAATGGTAGGACACTGAAGAGTGCAGTAGAACAGAGGGATCTGGGAATACAGATACATAATTCCCTAAAAGTGGCGTCACAGGTAGATAGGGTCGTAAAGAGTGTTTTTGAAACATTGGCCTTTATAAATCAAAGTATTGAGTATAAGAGTTGGAATGTTATGGTGAGGTTGTATAAGACATTGGTGAGGCTGAATTTAGAGTATTGTGTGCAGTTTTGGTCACCTAATTACAGGGAGGATGTAAATAAGGTTGAGTGAGTGTGGAGAAGGTTCATAAGGATGTTGCCAAGACTTGAGAAACTGAGTTCCAGAGAGAGATTGAATAGGTTAGGACTTTATTCCCTGGAGTGTAGAAGAATGAGGGGAGATTTGAAAGAGGTGTATAAGGTTATGATGGGTATAGATAGAGTGAATGCAAGCAGGCTTTTTCCACTGAAGCTAGGGGAGAAAAAAACCAGAGGGCATGGGTTAAGGGTGAAGGGGGAAAAGTTTAAAGGGAAAATTAGGGGGGGGATTCTTCACACAGAGAGTGGTGGGAGTGTGGAATGAGCTGCCAGATGAAGCGATGAATGCAGGCTCATTTTTAACATTTAAGAAAAACTTGGACGGGTTCGTGGATGAGAGGGGTGTGGAGAGATATAGTCCAGGTGCAGGTCAGTGGGACTAGGCAGAAAAATGGTTCAGCACAGACAAGAAGGGCCAAAAGGCCTGTTTCTGTGCTGTGGTGTTCTATGGTTCTACATGCCCTGCTTATAAAAGCAATTCTCCACTCACCTGATGAATGGGCAGCACCCTGAAAACTCATGGTACCAAATAATCCCGTTGGACTTTAACCTGGTGTTGTGAGACTTACCGTATCTTTCTAAGGTCACTTGCCCCAACATATTTAGTTCCTTTCCTCCTCTGAAAGTGCAGATCCATCAGCCAACTGCAACATGTCCCCAATCCCATGAACGTAAATTCGTAAATGACCGTTCTAACACTTTAGTCTTAGCCAGGAACACTGAGCAGGCTGCTTTTGTTTAATCATTGGAACTCCTCAGTAACCTTACCTACCACCCAGCTGACAGGCACAGTTGATGAAGGGGCAGACTCTATTAGTTTTATTCATTCATGGGACATGGATATCACTGGCTGGGCCAGCATTTATTGCCCATCCCTCGTTGCCCTTGAGAAGGTGGTGGTGAGCTGTCTTTTTGAGGATTGATACAGCTGAGTGGCTTGTTAGACTATTTCAGAGGGCAGTTGAGAGTCAACCACATTGCTGTGGCTCTGGAGTCACATGTAGGTCAGACCGGGTAAGGACGGCAGATTTCCTTCCCTAAAGGACATTAGTGACCCAGATGGGTTTTTCCGATAATTGACGATGGTTTCATGGTCACCAGTAGATTCTTAATTCCAGTGTAGAATCTGTTCATTCCTTTACGATAGACGTAGACGTGGGTGGTTCAAAGTGGAAACTTTATTATCAAGCATCCTTTATAATGAGCATATTACAGAAAGTGAAATAAGGATTACTGAAGAGAAAGAGGGAGAGAGCATTGTGCTGGTCAGAAAATTCAACATACGGCACTATTTCACCAGTTTGATTCTAAGTGCTGAATCTGGGCACAATTCAGATCCGACTTGGAAACCTGTTCTCAGGCTCCCCGATACGCACTCAGCCTGAAATAAAGCAGCGATTCCGAATGGCGCTGTGGACGGGGCTTATCACACCCGAAACCGCTGCTGCTCCAATCAGAGCTTCAGTTGCACACGGGCAGAAAATAAGAAAATCATCCCCCTGTCACATCGCAAAAAGCAGCCCCAAAGTGATGGCCCCCACCGACATTGCCCCACCCCTACAGCATTAACTGTCCCCTTATCCACCCACACCACCCCCCCACTCCCCGACCGATCACCTACAGAATGGCAGAGGATCCCCGCCCTAGCCACCAGAGAGCCATCCCCTCTCCCCCCTCCACCCCCACCTTCCCCCCCCCACCTGTCCCTCCACCCCTCGCACCACCGTTCTGAGGCAGTGAGCCACCAGAACCCCTGAACCTACCAGCTCAGAAGCTGGAGCACCTGAAACAGACCTTTGCCAAACATGTCTGTTTTGTTCTGAATCCGGATGGACGAACGTGGTGGTAAAAGGAGAAAATGACAGTAAGTTTAGGCGTGCAGTCCATTAAGTCCGTTTAAATGGTGCAAATGCATTTAAAATAACATCGCGCCTGTTTTGGGCGCGGTCCCAATTGTGGCCATTTTTGGGCCCTGGTAAAGGGGGAATCGGCGTGGAGGTGGGTGCGGATCGCGCTACTCACCTCATGCCCAACTTGACCAAATTTCGCTCTCGAAAATGGGCAGAACTTCATGGTAAAATTGGGCCCATCGTCTGGCTTGCATTAACTAAATATTACTCTGTGTCTCCAATATAACTGAATACTTATCTTGTGTTATTAAAGAACTGGGTACAAATAGCCTCGAGCTGCATAAACAATTGGCATCTGTGACCATAAAATCTCTGTGTACCTTGTGAGAAAGCCTGTTTACCTTACATTGTACTTTCGGAGAATGTAGCCAAGTTTCCCGGCTGAAGTTAGAATTCCAGGCTGATGTGGCCAAATTAGCTTCAAGCATCGCACAATTAGTTCCATTAGACAGAAACACCTTAAAACACAGCTTTTTAACTGGGCGAACCGTGGTTAAATCTCACATCCAAATATTTTTTATTGAATTCAAATTCCACCATCTGCAAGGAATTACAGAAGGTTGTGAATGTAGCCCAATCCATCACACAAACCAGCCTCCCATCCATTGACTCTGTCTACACTTCCCGCTGCCTCAGAAAAGCAGCCGGCATAATTAAGGACCCACACACACCCCGGACATTCTCTCTTCCACCTTCTCCTTTTGGGAGAAAGATACAAAAGTCTGAGGTCACGTACCAACCGACTCAAGAACAGCTTCTTCCCTGCTGCTGTCAGACTTTTGAATGGACCTACCTCGCATTAAGTTGATCTTTCTCTACACCCTCGCTATGACTGTAACACTACATTCTGCACTCTCTCCTTTCCTTCTCTATGAACGGTATGCTTTGTCTGTAAAGTGCGCAAGAAACAATACTTTTCACTCTATGTTAATACATGTGACAACAATAAATCAAATCAAATTTTTTATTGAATTCAAATTCCACCATCTACCGTGGTGGGATTCGAACCGGGGACCCCAGAACATGAGCTGAGTTTCTGGATTAACAGCCTAGCGATAATCCCACTAGGTCATCGCCTCCCCTGGACAAAGCTGAAGACGGGGCCTCGGCCGTGCGGTGTGAATGATACCGTGCCGCTGACACTCTCCTCCCCGCTGCTGGCTCTCCCTTCACCTCCTTTCCCGAAGACACCAGCAGCTGTCCGCCGCCTCCCCGGAGCTCTCCCTGGTGGGTGGACTCATTCAGTCAGCGTCGCTGTGAAGACTGAACTAATGAATGTGCCCCTTCTGATAGCTTTTTCTGTTGTTTAATTGGAGCCCAGCAAACACGCTATTGAGAAATAGTCGTTACAACTCCTTTTCCAGGCTTCTCATTCCTCACTGTAATGAGCAATCATGGACTTTGTGAAGTGACACTGCTGCCTTTTACTGGTTAGCAGAGGCAGTGAGTGATAACCTAATTTGGATCTCCTCTCTACGTTTCAAAACGACCCCCAGGAGATGGTGGCCAAGCTTCTGTGATGTGAAAATAATGATGTTGCCTTCAGAAGGAGTGGGAAATCATTTCGGTGCTGGGGATGGTCTGGTGGAGGTGTAAGAGCCATACTCACTGCGGCAGTTTGCGGTTACTCCGTCTGGGAAATTCCTGGGAGCTGCTGTCAACTCTGCTGGAGTGTGGCGAATAACACAGGCTGAATTTTAATGTTGTGTCCTCCTGCCAGAGGTGGGGAGCCTGGAAATGTCAGCAGCTCACTCATCGATGCAAGTTTAAAACAGCCGCTGTGTTCACATCTGACTTTCTCTGCCCCCCGATCAGTTGGAGCAGGAGGGCGTGACTCTGGTCTGCAGAAATCTGTTTCAATTACAATGTTTAAACGGGGGTCCTGCATTTCAGGAATGTCGGACGTGACCTCGCCACTGGCAAACGGAGGGCCAAAGTGCCTCAGTTAAACTCGTCCCTCAAGCATTTTGCTGTGTACCCTCGCAGGCAGGTGGGAGAAAGCAAGCTCAGAGAACGAGCACGGAGGCTGGAGGTGACCGAGGAGGTCAACAGTAGGTGTGGTGCCCAAACGCGGTGCTCTAAGAGGTTTCATGACTTGAGGCTGAGGGGCGACTTGATAAGGGGGCTACAAAATTACAAACAGAGGCTTTCTCACAGGGAAAAGTGTCAACTACATGAGATCTTGGTGTCCTTGTGTATCAGTCACTGGGAGTAAGTGTGCAGGTACAGCTTGCAATAAAGAAGGCAAATGGTAGGTAGGCCTTCATAGCGAGAGGATTTGAGTACAGGGATAGGGATGTTTTGCTGTAATTGTACAGGGTGTTGGTGAGGCCACATCTGGAGTATTGTGGGCAGTTTTGGTGTCCTTATCTGAGGAAGGATGTCCTTGCTATAAAGGGAGTACAGCGAGGGTTTACCAGGCTGATTCCTGGGATGGCAGGTCTGTCATATGAGGGGCCATATGGATGGCACGGTAGCACAGTGGTTAACACTGTTGCTTCACAGCTCCAGGGACCTGGGTTCAATTCCTGGCTCAGGTCACTGTCTCTGTGGAGTTTGCACATTCTCCCCATGTCTGTGTGGGTTTCCTCCGGGTGCTCTGGTTTCCTCCCACAGCCCAAAGATGTGTGGGTTAGGTGGATTGGCCATGCTAAATTGCCCCTTAGTGTCCTGGGATGCGTAGGTTAAAGGGATTAACGGATAAAATGCAGGGATAGGCCCTGGGTGGGATTGTTGGCGGTGCAGACTTGATGGGCTGAATGGCCTATTTCTGCACTGTAGGGTTTCTGTGGACTAACTCGGTTAGGATTATATTCACTGGGGTTTAGAAGAGTGAGAGGGGATCTGATAGAAACTTATAAAATTCTAACAGTGTTAGACAGGGTAGATTCAGAAAGAATGTTCCCGATGGTGGGGGAGTCCAGAACTAGGGGTCAGAGTTTGAGGATAAGGGGTAAACCTTTTAGAACTGAGGGGAGGAGAAATGTCTTCACCCAGAGGGTGGGGAATGTGTGGAATTCACTCCCATGGAAAGTAATTGAGGCCAAAACGTTGTTGGGGTTAAAGAGTACAAAGGGTATTGGGGGTAAGGGGGAATCAGGATATTGAATTTGACGCCATGATCAAGATGAAGGGCCGAATGGCCTACTCCTGCTTCCAATTTCTATGTGTTTATTAAGAGGGCACAGGTTCAAGGTGAGAGAGGGAAAGATGCGTGGGGAAAGTTTTTCACACAGAGGGAGCTGGGTGTCTGGAACAGGCTGCCAGGGGAGGTGATGGAAGCAGGAACATCAGCAATGTTCAAGGTCTATCTTCATAAGCTCATGAACGAGAGGTGAACAGAGGGATAGGCACTGCGTATGGGCAAGAAATAGTGGGTTTCACTAAGGATTTGGAATGGGTGCCGGCTTGCTGACCCTCTGCTGTACTGTTCTTAGTTCTTTTGCTAGTGCGGGAAAACTACGTGGCAGGGACAGATCCCAGTGCAAAATCCCTCACCCGACCCTCCCCATCCTTACCCTACAGAACACCCCTCGCAAGACACCAGTTTCTGTCTTTGGAGATCCTCCCCCTCGAATTAGCTGCTGCTTTCACTCACTCTCCTTGTAATGATCCCCCACAGCCATTATCCTTCTGTCCTCCCAGTTCATCCCACACACCTCCGACAGGAGAACACAACACCTCAGCTACAAAACCGGGAACTGGTGGTGACGCTCTGGTTTTAGTGGCAGCAAGGGTGGCCTGGCCATTGGTGATGGAGGCATGCACCGTACGGCACTCCCTCACCCTGACCTATTCCCAGGAGATACTGACATACGGCCATCTACACAATGACAATTCCAATCCTCTCATCTCATTGGCCATGTCCTTCCTTTCCCGTTGGTCCAAAAACATCCTGCAGGAAGTGGTGCTTAAAGAGGATGGAGGTTCCTCAGGGTTGGTCACCCATTCTGTGGAAGAACTTTCACAGGAAGGATTTGCACTCTCCTAACACTGACTCAGGTGTCCCCGCCATGGAGTGAGGCATGAGGGGGTCATCTCAGGTGAACAGGAGAAGTCTACAAGATTATGAGAGGCTGTTGTTCGTCCATCGTCATCAATGAGGACCTCGACACCATTAGTTATTTTGAGGCTGGTTACGGTGTGTCCGGAGATGACTGGTCAGGCCAATTTGGGCACGGAATGTCCTGGCGCACATTGGACAGACTCGTGTAGACACTGTAGTTGTTGCACTGGTGGCTGTGGACTTGTGCAGCTCGCGCTTAAGTTGTGCTTCAGCAATACACCTTGCTTCGTGAGCTTGACAGCCTTTGTGGATGAGGCAGTGCCAGGTAGGGTGGTTTTGTGCCAGCGTTTCCCAGGTGGTCGTGTCAATGTCAAGCGACTTCAGGGAGGCCTTGAGTGTGTCTTTGTAACATGTCTTCTGCCCTCCATGGGAGCGTCTTCCAGCAGAGAGTTCCCCAAAAAAGGAGCTGCTTGGGAATGCGCTCGTCTGACATACGGATGACATGACCTGCCCACCGGGTCTGCGCTCTCATCAGCAGTGTGTGGACTGATGGTAGACTTGCTCAAGAAAGAACTTCAGTGTCTGGTACTTTGTCTTGCCATCGGATGTGTAATATTCTGTGAAGACAAGTCATGTGGAAATGATTGAGCTGTCCTGCATGCCTTTGATACACAGTCCACGTTTCACGGGCATACAGGAGGGTAGTGAGTACCACGGTGCTGTAGACCTTCAGTTTTGTTGCTGGGCGGATTCTTTGACGTTCCCATACAGTGGAGCACAATTTACCAAAAGCAGAAGTTGCCTTTGCTATTCTGCAGTTAACTTCTGCTTCAATAGTCGCTGCTTGGGAGGGGGTGCTGCCAAGATAAGTGAACTGGTCCACTGCCTGTAGTTTCTGCCCTTTGATTGTGATTATGGGTCCTGTGTACGGTGCATGAGGAACAGGCTGGTGCATGACTAATGAGAGGCATGGAGAGAGTGGATAGTCAGAAGCTTTTTCCCAGGGTGGAAGAGTCAGTTGCGAGGGGGCACAGGTTTAAGGTGCGAGGGGCAAGGTTTAAAGGAGATGTACGAGGCAGATTTTTTACACAGAGGGTGGTGGGTGCCTGGAACTCACTGCCGGGGGAGGTAGTGGAAGCAGATGCAATAGTGCGTTTTAAGGGACGTCTTGACAAACACATGAATAGGATGGGAATAGAGGGATATGATCCCCGGAAGGGCAGGGGGTTTTAGTTCAGTCGGGCAGCATGGTCGGTGCAGGCTTGGAGGGCCGAATGGCCTGTTCCTGTGCTGTAATTTTCTTTGTTCTTTGAGATGGTGGAGACGGGGGCCATGATGGGGAGTCCCTGTCAGATGATGCAGGACTCGTTTCCCCCCCCCGACCCACGCACCTCTCCCGCCTCCCCCCCCGCCCTGCTTTGCTCAGGCACACTGTACAGAGTAATAGGAAAAGGGAGGATTTGAAGTTCCACCAGGAAATATACCCGCCTGTTTAAAATTGATTTAGGTTCTCACCTCGCAGTATTTACCAACCATAATCCTGTCTGCCACATTACCTGCCAGTTGGCTGGACAGCTGGTTAGTGATGCAGAGCGATGCCAACAGCATAAGTTCAATTCCCCCACCAGCTGAGGTTATTCACGAAGGACAGTGAAAGACAGTGACCCAAGGCCGGAATTGAACCCGGGTCCCTGGCACTGTGTTAGAGCAATGCTAACCACTGTGAAAAATGTACCGCCCCTATTTGTTGGCCTGGAGTCACGTGTAGGTCAGACCGGATAAGAATGGCAGATTTCCTTCCAGGCTTAAAAATTCAAATGTATTCAAATATCAATCTCCCTGTCAGATTGGGAGGGGAAGAGGGTCTCCCGCACACTCCAGATAAATGCAAAGATTAGAAGGTTGTTCCCACATTCCCAAAGTGTAGACAACTCTGCCAACTTAACCTGCCAAGCGTCCAGTCCCGCCGACCCTGAAACAGGGTAAACCCCACTCTCCACACACACAACTTCCAGTAAACCAGCCGTCCAGATCAGTGCCCTGGGGTTCAAATCCCATCGAGCCAGGAATTTAAATTCAAGTCATTAAAATCAGGAATTCTCCTCCGGTCATCATAAAAACCAATCCAGCTGGTTCTTCAGGGAAGGAAATTTGCCATCCTTACCTGGTCTGGCCTACAGGGGGTTCACTGCCCTCATGGGCATTGAGGATTGGGCAACAAATGATGGCCCTTGCCAGCGACACCCACACCTCAGGAACTGTATTTTTTTTAATAATCCTGGATATTTTCTGGCTGATGAAGCTGGGTAGATTGTGGGTGGGATAGAGAGGCAGGAAATTAAATCCCAGACAACACCAGCCTATTTTATGCCATTTAAACACTCAGTTATCCCAGTGTGCAGCCAATAAATGACTCCTGATGTACACTTGCTGTTATTCTGTGGGCGATCTTGGCAGTTGATAGACAGCAACATTCCACAGACGGTGACTGAGAATAACAATGAACAACTCGATGGAAGGTGACCGTTCAGCCCGCTGTCCCTGTACTGCTGCGAATCCTTGTACTGGTTTTATATATTCCAGTCCCATATCCTTAAAGGATTAGCAACTAAATCCTGAGGCATTTGTATTAAGTTCCTTTTCCTGCTGTGTTAAGTGAAGCTGTAATCATTTTTATGACTTCAATTTAAGCAGCAGATTATGGAATTGAACACCAAGTTCTTTAAGTTCCTGCATGTCCAGCGCAAGGTCCTTTCAAGGTCTTTGTGTCCACAGTTGTGCTGGGAGGAGTTTTCTGAACCCTTCCTCAAGCTCACTGATATTAAACCTGTCCGTTCCTCTCGATGCTCTAAGACTGAATCAGAAAATCTGTCAGAAACTCATCCCTGCCTCTCACCGATAATCAGTACGGCTCCTGCTGTATCATTGGGATCAGGCTTCATTGACTTCTGAACAATTTCTGCATTCCTGATCATACGTCTCTCAGCTTTCTAACATAGGCATAGAGAAGATAGGAGCAGGAGGAGGCCATTCAGCCCTTCGAGACTGCTCCCCCATTCATTGTGATCATGGCTGATCATCAACTCAATAGCCTAATCCTGCTTTCTCCCCATAACCTTTGATCCCATTCACCCCCAAGTGCTATATCCAGCTGCCTCTTGAATACATTTGGCATCATCTACTTCCTGTGGGAATGAATTCCACAGGCTCACCGGGTGAAGAAATGTCTCCTCATCTCCATCCTAAATGGTCTACCCTGAATCCTCAGACTGTGACCCCCTGATTCTGGACTCCCCCACCATCGGGAACATCCTCCCTGCATCTACCCTGTCTAGTCCTGTTAGAATTTTATAAATCTCTATGAGATCCTCTCACATCGTCTGAACTCCAGTGAAAACAATCCTAACCCAGTCAATCTCTCCTCATACATCAGTCCCACCATCCCCGGAATCAGCCTGGTAAACCTTCACTGCTCTCCCTCGAGAGCAAGAACATCCTTCCTCAGAAAAGGAGACCAAAACTGCACACAATACTCTAAGTGTGGCCTCACCAAGGCCCCTGTATAATTGTAACAACACATCCCTGCTCCTGTACTCGAAACCTCTCGCAATGAAGGCCAACATACCATTTACCTTCTTTACCGCCTGCTGCACCTGCACGCTTACCTTCAGTGACTGGTGCACAAGGACACCCAGATCCCTCTGCACACTCCCCTCTCCCAATTTACAGCCATTCAGGTAGTAATCTGCCGCCTTGTTTTTGCTTCCAAAGTGAATAACCTCACATTTATCCAAATTATTCTGCATCTGCCATTGATTTGCTCACTCACCCAACCTGCCCAGATCATTCTGAAGGATTTCTGTATCCTCGTCACAGTTCACCCTCCCACCCAACTCGGTGCAAACTTTGAGATATTACATTTTGTTCCCCCATCCAAATCATTAATATATATTGTGAATAGCTGGGGTCTCAGCACCAGTCCCTGTGGCACCCACTAGTTACTGCCTGTCAATTAAAAATTTACCTCATGTCATCCCTTCTTCCTACTCCTCTATTCTGTTCCCGTATGCCTCCCACTCCCACCCACGGGGCACCTCCCATTCCTGAGTCAGTCTGGATTATTCTACCTGGTAGAAAGTTTGCCAGTAACTTTACTGAGATGTGTTCTGTGTTGGCAGTTTTGATTTTGGAACACAAGGTGTTTATTGTATTGTGTTATCAGGATGGTGTTGCATTTGGATTGTTCCAGAATGAATTTAATTCCAATGAGAAAACCAAGACATTGGGTAAAAGAGCAGGGAAGTTAAGATGGAGCTGTATAAAATACCGGTTAGGTCACAGCTAGAGTACTGTGTGCAGTATACCTACCAGCCAGCCTCCCATTCATTGACTCTGTCTACACCTCCCGCTAGCTCAGCAAAGCAGCCAGAATAATTAAGGACCCCACACACCCCGGACATTCTCTCTTCCACCTTCTTCCATCGGGAAAAAGGTACAAAAGTCTGAGGTCACGTACCAACCAACTCAAGAACAGCTTCTTCCCTGCTGCTGTCAGACTTTTGAATGGACCTACCTCGCATTAAGTTGATCTTTCTCTACACCATAGCTATGACTGTAACACTACATTCTGCACTGTCTCCTTTCCTTCTCTATGAATGGTATGCTTTGTCTGACTAGCATACAAGAAAATACTTTTCGCTGTATGTTAATACATGCGACAATAATAAATCAAATCAAAAAGTTCTGGTCACCCCAGTACAGGATGGATGTTACTGCGCTGGAAGGGGTGCAGAGGAGGTTCACCATGATGCTGCCTGGGCTGGAGTGTTTCAGCTATGAAGGATAGGCCGAGGTAGTTTCCCTTGGAAGGCCGAGGGGGACCTGTTGGAGGTGGATAAAATTATGAGGGATAGAGCTGGGGTGAATGGGAAGAGACTTTTCCTCTGAGTGGTGGGGTCAGTAACGGGGCCAAAGGAGAGGTGGGGTGAGGGGACACAGATTTACTGTAAGGAGCAGGAGGTTTAGAGGGATTTGTGCAAAATCGTTTTCACCCAGTTGGGTGGTGGGAATCTGGAACTCTGCCTGAAAGTGTAGTAGAGGCTTGAAACCTCACAACATTTAAGAAGCAATTAGATGAGCTCTTGAAATGCCCTAGCACACAAGGCTATGTGCTGGAAAATAGGGTTAGAATGGGTAGGTGCTTGATGGCTGGCACACATACGATGGGCTGAAGAGTCTCTTTCTGTGCTATAAAACTAAGAATCAGTTTAGCTCAGTTAACTAATCTCTTGCCTCAGAGTCAGAAAGTTATCCAGAGACCCAGAGTAATGATCTGAGGACCTTGGTTCAAATCCCACCAAGGCAGATGGTGAAATTCAAATTCAAAAGCTGGAATCGAAAGTCTACTGATGACCATGAAACCATTGTGTATTGTCGGAAAAACCCATCTGGTTCATGAATGTCCTTTAGGGAAGGAAATCTGCCTCCCTTACCCGGTCTGGCCTGCATGTGACTCCAGGGCCACAGCAATGTGGTTGGCTCTTAAATGCCCTCTGAGCTGGCTGAGCACTCAGTTCAAGGATAGTTAGGGATGGGCAATAAATGTTGGCCCAGCGATGCCCAAATCCCATGAACAAAAAAAGAGTTGTGTATCAACCCTCACTCCAGAGACTCGAACGTGTTGTCCAGGGCTAACCACTCTGGGAATTTGAGGAGTTAAATTGTAACCTTTGACACAGTGACAATTCCACACAAAATCCAACTGGGATAAAAATCGGAGAGCAGTTTCCAGAAAGTGGTAAAACTCAAAATTTCTAAGGACAAGGGTTAAAATTGAATGCGTGAGTAGACAATGTTTAAAGTTAAGAGTTTGGGACCAAAGGTTATGAGGTAGAGGGAGCCTCAGGACAGGAATTCACCCGTAACAAATGTGCTTAGCCACTGTTTTTCACAGTATCCATATAACAAAAAACCATTCAGCCCATCTAATCTGTACTGACTCTGACAGAACATCTCACCCAGGCCCTTTGCCCCACCCTATTCACATAACTCCACGCATCTCCCATCACTAATCCACCTAACCTGTACATCTTGGGACACTGAGGGGTAATTTAGCACGGCCAATCCCTCGAACCCGCACATCTTTGGACTGTGGGAGGAAACTGAAGCGTCTGGAGGAAACCCACGCAGACACGGGGTGAATGTGCAAACTCCACACAGAAAATCACTGAACCATAGAATCCCTACAATACAGAAGGATGCCATTCGACCCATCGAGTCTGCACTGACCACAATCCCACACAGGCCCTAAGCCTGTAACCCCGCACATTTACCCTGCTAATCTCTGACACTATGAGGAAGTTAGCATGGCCAATCCACCTAACCTGCACATCATTGGACCCAAGGCTAGAATTGAACTGGTGCTGTGAGGCAGCAGTGCTAACCACCATGTCACCATACCTCCTCTGCACTAAATTGTATCTTGATATCCCCCCCAATCCAACTTGACCCCTGAAGCCTCCTTCAGTTCTTTCCAGGGTCATTAGAAAAGATGCAGGGCTTACTATCTATTGCTTAACGTTTTAATTTGAGATTTGTTTGAGTGGATGACTTTCATTCACACCGAGATCCAAGGACCCGGTTGATAGCAGTGATAAAATCTAAGAGCTTCTGGGTAGACATTGATCAACAGGCCAGGTTTCTCTGCTGAGTCTTGGTCAGAGCTGCTGATAAATCTCTCCATTCGTTCCCCACTATTCCCAGCAGAATGTCCAGAGCCAGAACAGGTCCTCAATACCGATGACAGGATGTCAATCCAACTTGACATCTTCATTATCCAGATGCCATAGTCCTGTAGCACCAGCACGCACCCTGAGATCGAATATTCTTTACCCGACTGCCCATTGATTCAACACTTTGTCTCTTGTGAATTTTAACTGCCCATTATTGCTCATTCAGACTAACAGTATCACCTAGTATCAGGGTCAGAAAGCACTCTTTAATCATGATCAAACTTAATGTGAATTCAACCCAACCTCTCTGTAAGGATGCCTCCTTCTGCCAGGTGACCTTTTGAGGGGAGGTTACTATCACTCTCTCCCAATGATTCCAAAACTCAAGTCACCAAAGGTTATTCCTGAGGCTTTAAAGTTAAAAAGTTTATTTATTGGTGTCACAAGTAGACTTACGTTAACACTGCAATGAAGTTATTGTGAAAATCCCACATTTGCCACAGTCCGGGTACACTGCGTGAGAATTTAGCACGGCCAATTCACCTAACCAGCACATCTTTGGAGTGTGGAAGGAACCAGAGCACCCGGAGGAAACCCACATAGACACGGGGAGAATGTGCAAACTCCACACAGCTAGTGACCCAAGCCGGGAATCAAACCCAGGTCCCTAGCACTGTGAGGCAGCAGCGCTAACCACTGTGCCACCGTACCGTTGGCTTGTTGAATCAGGAGACTCCTTGGTGATGTCCAACTTTTGTATCTTTTCCCTGAAGGAAGAAGGTGGAAGAGAAAATGTCCGGGGTGTGTGGGACCCTTAATTACGTTGGCTGCTTTGCCGAGGCAGTGGGAAGTGGAGACAGAGTCAATGGATGGGAGGCTGGTTTGTGTGATGGACTGGGCTACATTCACAACCTTTTGTAGTTTCTTGCTGTCTTGGGCAGAGCAGGAGCCCATACCAAGCTGTGACACAACCAGAAAGAATGCTTTCTATGGTGCATCTGTAAAAGTTAGTGAGAGTCATGGTAGACATGCCAAAGTTCCTTCTGAGAAAGTAGAGGTTGATGGGCTTTCTTAACTATAATGTCAACATGGAGGGAACCAGGACAGGTTGTCGGGGATCTGGACACCTTGAAACTTGAAGCTCTTGACTATTTCCACCTTATCCCCAGGTTCGAGGTTGATCCAGGTCTGAGTGTAGATAAAGTTGGAGGGAAAGTGAGGTAAATGATCCAGTGCCAGCCCCAGTGAGGATCGCATTGACTTACCTGTCACCACCAGACTTGGACTGAAGAATGGAAGATTCTACCCCTGGACTCCAATTCCTGGACTCTCATTGGTTATGGGTTTTTGTGTTGCTGGGTTGGGATTTATTTCCCATCCCTAATTTCCCCACTGCATGGCTTGCTAAACTGTTTCAGATGGTATTTAACAACTAATCACGATGGTGCAGAACTGGATCTGGAGTCACATGTAGGCAAGGCTGAGTAAGGACGGCAGATTTCCTTCCCTAACGGACATTAGTGACCCCAATGGGTTTTTCTGACAATGTTTCCGGATCTTTATGAATTCAAATTTCACCATCTATGGCAGGATTTGAACCCGGAGCTCCAGAATATTAATCTGGGTCTCTGGATTACTCATCCAGTGACCACTGCCACTACGCCACTGCCACCCAGTATGTTATGAGGAGAGTTGAAATAACTAGTGTTGTATTCCCTAGTGTTTAGGAAGTTAATGGGGGGTTTGATCTAAGTTTTCAGGATATAATGGGAAAGAGGTAGGGTGGCACGGTGGCACAATGGTTAGGACTGCTGCCTCTCAGCGCCAGGGACCTGGGTTCAATTCCCGGCTTGGGTGACTGTATGTATGGAGTTAGCACATTCTCCCCATGTTTGCATGGGTTTTCCCTGGGTTCTTCAGTTTCCTCCCACAGTCCGAAAGATATGCTGATTAGGGTGCATTGGCCCGAACAGGCGCTGGAGCGTGGTGACCAGGGAAATGTCACAGTAACTTCATTGCAGAGTTAATGTAAGCCTTACTTGTGACTGATAAATAAACTTTAGCTTTAAAATGATTTCCACTTGAAATATCAGAACATTCAAGGGTACAGGACAAGTGCAGGAAAATGGGATTAGCGTGCCTTTAGTTGTAGTTACTGTCATTACAGATGCGATGGGCCGAAGGGTCTCTTCTGCACTGTGTGACTTTATGACTTGATGGGAGTGCAGTGAGTACAGTCTAAAGATCAGAACCAGACCTTTCAAAAGTGAAATTAGAGAACATTTCAGCACACAAAGTGTGGCTGGCATTTGGAATGTCTACAAAGGCCAAAGACGCTCGATCAATTTTTAATCTCAAAACTGAGAGTGAAAACTTCTTCAACTGAGTGGTGCGTTAGGGCACTTCAGAGGGTAGTTAAGACTCAACCACATTGATATAAACCTGGAACCACTTGGGGCCCAAGTCGGATAAGGACAGTAGCTTTCCTTCTCGAAAGGACATTAGTGAACCATGTGGATTTTTACTTCAATCTGATCATTTCAAGTTTACTGTTATTTTCCCAGCTGCTGTTTATACCAAAAACATCAAATCCCAATGTGAACCCTGGCCTGATAGATCCTAACTTTTGTTTTAGGAGCCGGGGGGTAAGCTACTGAATAAATTCACAGGAGTCTGCCAATGAACTTTTAACACAAGGAATAAAATGTTTATTAGGACAAGAATATATATTACATGCATTGGACAGAAAGAGTGTAAAGATCTCAATACAAACGCACAAAGATGATTGAAATTTGTGCTATTTCTTTAGCTCAGCAATATCTTTACAGACGTATAAACCAGTGAAGACTTATCACTAGCATGAAACACGGGCTTCTGGCTTGAGGCTGGCACAGTTGTAAATGGTTTTCTTCCCTAACGGTCAGTTGGTGCTTTTCAGCCAACCTGTACCTTCTGCCAGAAACCCAAAAACCAGACTCTAAACTCACTGTTTCTTCAAAGACAGAATAAATCTATCAGTTCCCTAAATTTGGTGTTCTTGTAGCATCTCTGCTCAGCTGATCACTTTACTGAGCCCTGGAACCAATTATTCAGCTAACTACTATCACAAGAGCCTAGCCATTTTCATCCTCAGAGAGCTTAAAATCCCTCTCTTCTCTCTCTCACACGCTCATTATAGCCCTTTGCTTATCTCCTGATATTTTTACCCCCGTGTCTGTCTCACTCTTTGCAAAGTTTTCCTTATTTTGTGTTTTTTTTGCAGAATTACTGAACTTTAAACTCCTTTCACCAATCTTATCAACTTTGTGGGTTGTAAAGCCTCATAAAAGTATAAAAATACAAAAAATATTTGAAACCTTCTCGTCACAAGTCTATCCAGGCACCAAGGTTCCTCAGCAAAACCCAAATAAAACTGAAACCAATTTCATCTTTCTGAACACACAAATATAAATGAATTCAACTTAAAATTATGCCTTGTAAATGACATTGTAATTAGGGGCAGCGCAGTGATTAGCACCGCTACCTCACAGCTCCAGGGACCTGGGTTCGATTCCCGGCTTGGGCCACTGTCTGTGTGAAGTTTGCACGGTCTCCTCGTGTCTATGTGGGTTTCCTCCGGGTGCTCCAGTTTCCTCCCATTGTCCAAATATGTGCGGTGAGGTGCATTGGCCATGCTAAATTGCCCCTTAATGTCCCGGGATGTGTACGTTAGAGGGATTAGCGGGGTAAATATGTAGGGATAGGGCCTGGGAAGGATTGTTGTTGGTGCAGACTCGATGGGCTGAATGGCCTCCTTCTGCATTGTAGGAATTCTATGAACAGTAACCATTACAGATAATAACTTTTCATTCTGGACTTGTTTAGTTAACTTAATTGAAACTCTCAAACTATCCCAATGGCATGATTTCTAATTTAATAATCCAGTGATTTGTTTTTTATTCATTTGTGGGACATGGGCGTCGTTGGCTGGGCCAGTATTTATTACCCATCCCTAGTTGCCCCTCGAGAAGGTGGGGGTGAGCTGCCTTCTTGAATCGCTGCAGTCCACGTGCTGTGGGTTGACCCACAATGCCGTTAGGGAGGGAATTCCAGGATTTTGACCCAGCGACTGCGAAGGAACAGCCGATATATTTCCAAGTCAGGATGGTGAGTGGCTTGGAGGGGAACTTGCAGGGGGTGGTGTTCCCCATGTATCTGCTGCCCTCGTCCTTCTAGACGGAAGTGGTTGTGATAAACAATAACATTTCCATACCCTCTGATGGATGCATAAGATGGCTGAGATTGGAGTAGCTTTATGGATAATTGACTGAAGACAAACCAGTGCAGATAAAAGAAAAATCCATTAGATTGAGCTGGAATCTCTGCTGACAAATCCTTCATAAAGGCAACAGGCCCTTATTGCACTGAACTGAATTGGGAGAGTCATCTCGGTTAACTGATTTCACTCAAGAAAAGTTAATATAAATTGTCAAAGTGCCCCTGGTCTAAGCAGCCTTGACTTCAATGTCTTATTGCAGTGGGATGACCAAATCGCCCAGACACGAGATCTTAATCACAGTCATGAGTAGCCGGTGAGAGGGGAACCCCGGCTGATGTTTCTCAGCCTTAACTCAAGGACACCGAGGTTACCTCTTTAAGTCACTGAGCTAAAACTGGAGCTCCCCAGGTAACGGTGCAGTGTGCTCAGAAACTCACTAACGCCTGGCCCTGGGATAAAGAAGTGACAGTGCCGAGTGAGTACACTAACAGTTATTTTGTACACATGAATAAACATTGTGAACACGAGTATAAATGTTTCAGAGAGCTTCTGAGAGCATCCTTGAAGCTACTTTCATTGTCTGTCAGGATGATAGAATGTATTTTCTTTTGATGGTTATTATGTGTAGGTGGCTTTGGCTGTAAAATATTCCCTGGAATCTGGGACAGGCTACATTTCTTTTCTCTCTCTGAGGCCTCTCTCTTTATCTCTACCAAGCTCCTTTATTGACTGAAAGTTAATTAAAATTCCGAGCTCAGTGTTCCCCAACGAAGTTCTGCCTCTCATCAATCAGATAGCATTAACAAAACCGCAAAAACATCTATTTCTTTTTTGTGTGGACTCCAATTTGCCACCTCCCCCTCAGCACCAGCCATTTTAACACAAGGACCTGTGTCTATGTGGAATCGCTCACCCTCTGAGTTTCTCTGGCTGAGACGCCATGGGCCAGGGGTTGCGAAAGGTGTCTCCATGTGTGGGACACAGGGGGCAGGATTGAGGGTTCTGTGGGTTGGCGAGTGAAATGTCGAATCTTCAGAGGGCACGAACGATGTGTTAGTCTTCAGCTGCGAGGTTCGCTGCGGTACATCGGAAACTTTCTCTCCATGTTATTTAAACCATCCTTTCCTCTTTAAGTTTATTTATTAGTGTCACAAGTATACCAAACAGGTGCCGGAGTGTGACAACTAGGGAATTTTCACATTAACAATGCAATGAAGCTACTGTGAAAATTCCCGAGTCGCCACATTCTGACATCTGTTCGGGTTACACTGAGAGAGAATTTAGCACGGCCAATGCTCCTAACCAGCACGTCTTTTGGGTTGTGGGATGAAACTGGTGCACCCAGAGGAAACCCACACATGGGGAGAACATGCAGTCACGGGGAAGAACGTGCAGACATGGGGGAGGACGTGCAGACACGGGGAGGATGTGCAGACATGGGGAGAACATGCAAACTCCGCACAGTGACCCGAGCCGGGAATCGAACCCGGGTCCCTAGCGCTGTGAGGCAGCAGTGCTAACCACTGTGCTGCCTGGGGCTGAGGGGCCCTGGTTTCAGCATCCTGTCATCCATCCTACCTCATTTCACCCATGTTGATATTGGCCTATCCTCTGGACAGCCCCCTTTGATCCTCTGGACAGCCCCCTTTGATCCTCAGCACGGCTGCAGCAGACTCCAACACGGCTGCTGTCTGCTGTTGCTGTAGGTCTCAGGCAGGCAGTTCCCACTTCCTGGAGGGCTTGATTCCCCCCACAGCCCAATTTGGAAACTGAGATCACCTCCTATCTGTGGCAGCCGTTTACATTAATAAATGAGAGTGACACAGCTCAGCTTCATGGCTGGGAACTGGGATTCGTTGGAGTTTTGACCCCGCATTGATAATTTGGTTCAATGCATTCCAGCCTCCCTTTTCACTGTCCCCATTCTACATCCCAGTGCCCGGACTAACATTCCGAGGGTTTCTGCATTACTCAGTCACATGGAGCTGAGGCAGCGGGGAATTGGAGTCCAGTGTAAACACAAAGACTAGAATCAGCTCGATTGTGTGTGGGATGAGCAAGGTTTTCCATACTGGATACTCTCTCCCCCTCTCTCTCTCCTGCTTCCACAGAATCCCTACAGTGCAGGAGGAGGCCATTTGGCCCATCAAATCTGCATCGACTCTGTCAGAGCTCCTTACCAAGGCCCAATCCTCCTAACCCCACATATTTCTCCCACTAATCCCCCTAGCCTATACATCTTGGGATACTGAAGGGCAATTTAGCATGGCCAATCCACCTAACCTGTAGATCTGATCTTTGGACACTAAGGGACAATTTAGCATGGCCAATCTACCTAACCTGCACATCTTTGGACACTAAGGGGCAATTTAGCATGACCAATCCAACTAACCTGTAGATCTGATCTTTGGACACTAAGGGACAATTTAGCATGGCCAATCCACTTAACCTGCACATCTTTGGACACTAAGGAGCAATTTAGCATGACCAATCCAACTAACCTGTAGATCTGATCTTTGGACACTAAGGGGCAACTTAGCATGGCCAATCCATCTAACCTGCACATCTTTGGACACTAAGGGGTAATTTAACATGGCCAATCCACCTAATCTGCACATCATTGGATACTAAGGAGCAATTTACCATGACCAATCCACCTAACCTACACATCCTTGGACCCTGTGGGTGAATTTAGCATGGCCAATGCATGTGACCAGCATGCCTGTTGGATTGTAGGAGGAAACCAGAGCACCCAGAAGAAACCCATGGAGACACGACTCCACACAGCCACCCGAGGCTGGAATTGGAATTGAACCCGGGTCCCTGGTGCTGTGAGGCAGCAGCGCTAACCACTGTGCTACCATGCCGCTCTCTCACTCTCTCGGAAGACACATGAGCACTTAACCAGATGAGCCACAGCTCCAAATGAAGGCAGCCTTCCCCAGAGGCAGGCGTCCACCTCCCAGTGTGTGGGAGATGAAACACTCGTCGGAAGGGCTTCAGAGATTCCGAGTGAAGCAGGATAAGAGCGAGAAAAATCTTATTAGTGAAACTAATAAAGAATAACACGAACAGGAGGAAGAAGATTAAAAAAACAATATATTTCAACAATTTAATCACAAGCAGAGGCCTTTGCCAGTGAAGCCAGCTGCAGAGAGACATGTCGTGTAGAAATACAGCTTTGAAATTTCAAAGTGTTTTAGCTGCGGGCACTGACATGCTTATATCTCCTGCTTGGCTCTGAGGAGGATGAGAACTCTCAGGGTGAGGATTATCACATCTCCTGTGGCTGCGTGATGCTGAAGAACGTCAAAAAAAGCACCAGGGAAGGGAAGGGTGTGAGGAGAGGCACAGTGGGTAACGGAGAAACACTCTGGGACCTGATAAAATGCGATCTAACTGCAAGTGTCTCCTTCCTCAGTGCATCCCTGTAACAAAAGCAGGAAACAGTTCCTAAACAAGGAAATTACCCTCACACTCAGCCACTCTGAATTTAACAAAATCCTGAAAGAGAGCATCTATCTCCACTTGGAGAGGCAAAGCTTGATCAGGGATAGTCAGCGTGGCTTCTTCAGAGGAAGGATATAGAGTCATAGAGCTTTCCAGCATGGAAACAGGCCCTTCAGCCCAACTTGTCCATGCTGCCCTTTTAAACCCCTAAGCTCATCTCAATTGCCCACATTTGGCCCATATCCCTCTATACCCATCTTACTCATGTAACTGTCTAAACACTTTTTAAAAGACAAAATTGTACCTGCCTCTACTACTGCCTCTGGCAGCTTGTTCCAGACACTCACCATCCTCTGTGTGAAAAAATTACCCCTCTGGACCCTTCTGTATCTCTCCTCTCTCACCTTAAACCTATCCCCTCTAGTTTTAGACTCCCCTACCTTTGGGAAAAGATGTTGACTATCTACCTTACATGTCTAAGGTTGAAAAGGATTGTCTGGATTCAAAACATCGGCTCTTTTCTCTACTTCCAGATGCTGCCAGATCTGCTGAGATTTTCCAGCATTTTCTCTTTTGGTTTCATGCCTAACGAATTTGATGAAATGACCAGGTGTGTAGACAAAGGTAGTGCAGTCGATGTGGTTTATATGGATTTCAGCAAAACTTTTGACAAGGTCCCACATGGGAGACTTATACAGAAGGTAAGTTCACCTGGGATACAGGGTAATTTGATAAAGTGGATTCAGAATTGGCTCAGTTGTAGGAGACAGAGGGTGATGACAGAGGCTGCTTTAGTGACTGGAAGCCAGTGTCCTGCGGGGAACACAGGGATCTGTGTCGGGCCCCCTATCATTCATATAAATGACATTGATGACTATCTAGGGGATAGGATTAGTAAGTTTGTGAATGACACAAAGATTGGACGGGTGGTTAGCAGTGGGGCGGAGTGTCTTGAGCTAAAAGAAGATCTAGACGGAATGGTCAAATGGGCAGATAAGGCAGATGGAATTTAACCCTGAAAAGTGAGAGGTGATACACTTTGGAAGGAGTAATTTGACAAGAAAGTATTCAATGAATGGTGGGACATTACGAAGTTCTGTGGAACAAAGGGACCTTGGCGTGTTTGTCCGCAGATCTCTGAAAGCAGAAGGACATGTTAGTAGGCTGGTGAAAAAGGAACACTCGCCTTTATCAATCAGGGTATAGATTACAGGGAGGTCATATTGGAGTTGTATAGAATTTTGGTGAGGTCACAGCTGGTGCACTGTGCGCAGTTCTGGTCGCCACATTATAGGAATTGCACTGGAGGGGGTGCGGAGGAGATTCACCAGGATGCTGCCAGGGATGGAGCGTTTCAGTTATGAAGAGAGGTTGGATAGGCTTGGGTTGTTTTCACTGGAGCAGAGAAGACTGAGGAGTGACCTGATTGAGGTGTTCAAGATTCTGAGGGACACGGACAGAGTGGGTAAGGAACATCTGTTCCCCTTAGTTGGAGGGTCAGTCACGAGGAGACACAGGTTGAAAGTGAAGGGCCGGAAGTTTAGGGGGGGATGTGAGGAAAAACTCTTTTACCCAGAGGGTGGTGAGGGTCTGGAATGCGCTGCCTGGGAGGGTGGGGGAGGTGGGATGCCTCACATCCTTTAAAAAGTATCTGGATGAACACTTGGCACATCGTAACATTCAGGGCCATGGGCCAAGTGCTGGGAAATGGGGTTAGGTGGGATGTCAGCTGTTTCTAATGTATTGGTGTGGATTTGATGGGCTGAAGGGCCTCTTCTGCACTGTATGATTCTATAAGTCTTTGAAAATGCTCCCAGGTTCTCTCAGAGATTGAGTGTTCACACACTATTGCTGGCCTCTGGATTCTGGATTCAGGTTAATAAATGTACTCGCTTTGCAATAACACTTCTCCAGATCCCATGTGACTCTTGAAATGATAAAGAGTAAAACTCCCTCTATACTGTCCCCAACAAACGCTCCCAGGACAGGTACAGCACAGGGTTAGATACAGAGTAAAGCTCCCTCTACACTGTCCCCAACAAACACTCCCAGGACAGGTACAGCACAGGGTTAGATACAGAGTAAATCTCCCTCTACACTGTCCCCCCCATCAAACACTCCCAGGACAGGTACAGCACGGGGTTGGATACAGAGTAAAGCTCCCTCTACACTGTCCCCCCCATCAAACACTCCCAGGACAGGTACAGCACGGGGTTGGATACAGAGTAAAGCTCCCTCTACTCTGTCCCCCATCAAACACTCCCAGGACAGGTACAGCACGGGGTTGGATACAGAGTAAAGCTCCCTCTACACTGTCCCCCATCAAACACTCCCAGGACAGGTACAGCACGGGGTTGGATACAGAGTAAAGCTCCCTCTACACTGTCCCCCATCAAACACTCCCAGGACAGGTACAGCACGGGGTTAGATACAGAGTAAAGCTCCCTCTACACTGTCTCTATTTGCTTATCTCTCTCTCAGGCCCACATGCCAGCTCCCACCCTCTGTTGCGGTCACGTTATGGACAGTCTGTCCATCCGCCCTCACCCTCAGTTCGAACCATCCCACTGCACCGTGGAAATCTCCTCCAACTCTTCCATTCGGCTTATTTCTTCAAACCCCACCCACACGGAGAGTAAGCGAGCAGAGATGAAGGAAAGGAAATTGTCCCGGTTTCCCCTCTTTCTGCAGCCCTGGGTTCATTTCCCTCTTGTTATCTCAGGAAAGGGCTGGCTTCTGACGATACCTGACGGTGAGTACATGCGTCTAACATTCTCATCTGGCCCTTGACACTGACCAGGGAGGAAACAAATGGACCCATTATCCCTATCAAATTACCAGAGGCACAATCCCCAAACTGTGTAGCACGGCCTGATTTGGAATTACACTAACGACAACCTAATGCTTTTGATTCGAGCACTCCATCAACTTTATCAGATCTTGGACTCCTGAGTTTGTTGTTATTTAAAAATTGCCTGAAGCACAAACATTGCTGCGTTTTGCTGAGAGTTTCACAAGATATTCCAGGCAGCAGCCAATCCTGGCCAACATGGGCACAAGAAACAGGTGGAATCTGAAGTCCGACTTGGCGTCTGTGAACCTGAGGATTCCGGTTTTGGGGAACAGTCCCATTGTCCTTGTTGTATATGGGAAAAAGTGGCAGATACCCAATGCAGCAACTAAAGAACTATTTATTAACAAGAAGAACTCATTACAGAGAATGGCACTGATGCTACTGAATATAAGACCATGATGCCGGCTTTGGACAGGGGTGGGCACAGTAAGAAGTCTCTCAACACCAGGTTAAAGTCCAGTAGGTTTATTTGGTCGCACAAGCTTTTGGAGCATTGCCCTTTCATCTGATGAAGGAGCAGAGCTCTGAAAGCTTGTGCTACCAAATAAATCTGTTGGATAATAAGACCATAAGACATAGGAGCAGGATTAGGCCGCTCGGCCCATCGAGTCTGCTCCTCCATTCAATCATGGCTGATATTTTTCTCATTCCCCATTCTCCTGCCCTTTCCCCGATCCCCTTATTAATCAAGAATCTATCTATCTCCATCTTAAAGACACTCAGTGACCTCCACAGCCTTCTGCGACAAAGAGTTCCACCGATTCACCACTCTCTGGGTGAAGAAATTCCTCCTCATCCCTTTGTTTTGATAACTCCAATTCCAGTCTCCACACTCCCAGGGAATGCCCACACTCAATCCCAGGATTTGGGTGCTTCAGTAAATCCCTAAGTCAGCCAGTGAAAATCAATATTGATTTGTCAATCACAGTGACACTGATGATATCCCAGCCACAATCCTTTCCCACATTTTGCTGCTTTCTTGTCCCACTTTTCCAATCCAGGATGGGAGAGAAGGGAAGGCACCCCCACGTCCCCGGCCTGTGTCCCCCCAGCCTGGCAAAATCCAATATTATGTTCCCTCATTTCACCAAACATGTCGATGGTGAAGGCTCCCATCCTGATCTTGCACTCTGTCCCTGTAATACCGGGAAAGGAGAGTGTGCAAGTGTGTGCATGCGAGAGTGTGTGTGCAGGAGTGTGGGAGCGCAAGAGTGAGTGTGTTAGTGCACAAGGGCACGAGTGTGCAAGCTATCCCCCCAACTGGTTTATTTCTGGATAAACCTAAAGGTTAAAGTTTATTTATTTGTGTCACAAGTAGGCTTACATTAACACTGCAATGAAGAGAGAGAGAGCGATAGAAACAGAGAGTGACAGACAGAGAGAAAGAGAGTGACAGAGTGGGGGTGGCACAGTAGCACAGTGGTTAGCACTGCTGCCTCACAGCACCAGGGACCCGGGTTCGATTCCCGGCTTGGGTCACTGTCTGTGTAGAGTTTGCACATTCTCCCCATGTCTGCATGGGTTTCCTCCGGGGGCTCCAGTTTCCTCCCACAGTCCAAAGATGTGCAGGTTAGGTTGATTGGCCATGATAAAATTGCCCCTTAGTGTCCTGAGATGCGTTGGTTAGAGGGATTAGCGAGTAAATGTTTGGGGGTAGGGCCTGGGTAGGATTGAGTTTGGTGCAGAGTCGATGGGCCAGGTGGTCTCTTTCTGTACGGTAGGGATTCTATGGGTGACAAAGAGAGATGATGTGGGTATGCCGGCGTTGGACTGGCGTAAACACAGTGAAAAGTCTGACAACACCAGGTTTTAGTCCAACCTATTTATTTGATAATATACTCACAAGCTTTCGGGGTTAGCCCCTTAACCCCGAAAGCTTGTGAGTATATTATCAAATAAATAGGTTGGACTAAAACCTGGTGTTGTCAGACTTTTTACTGTGACAAAGAGAGAGACAGAGAAAAAGGGAGAGAGAGTGACAAAGAACAGAGACAAAGAGATTGTGACAGAGAGAGGGAGAGAGTTGTTTTTGCATGTTTCCCAGTTAGAGTATTACAGTATGGTGGAATGAGATAACTAATCCACCAGATACCAGGCAAAGACATTAATTACCCACCCTGAGCTGAAATGTCAGAATGGGATTACTGACTGTAATTAGACAGAGTAGCTCATTCCTGTTGTTAGGGAAGTCACAAGCAGATACGTTTCTCAATCTGTGCTTGGGGAATTAATGCTGGTTAGTGTCTATTCCATTTGGATAGGGTTGATGTTGTAAACCTGTGCAGGAACCCTCCTCCCCCTTGACGATAACCCCCCACTTTCCCTCCAAACCCGCCTTTAGTGAGGCTGCAAGTACCTGTGGAGCAGTCGGAAGATTCACATTTCCAGGATGTATAAAGCAGTGTGCCTCAGCGAGGGGCTGGGCAGATTGCTATTAATGGGTTCATTAAGGAACACATTGGAGAAATCCAACACCTCAGCATTCATTGTGAATTCAGAGGGGGGAGTGTGGGGTTGTAACTGTATTCTTGGCACACTGGAGAAATAATTCCGACAGTAAGTCAACAACACGTAAATCCAAGGAAATAAAAATGAATGTTCTCATGCTTGCTTGAATTCAGAGACTGAACTGATTATAAACTGGCTGAAGAAAGACTATCTTTGGATGCGCAGATAAATTTGAAGTAATCACAACCTGATTGAGAGTAAACCAGACCAAATCCCCTTCCCTTTTCAATCCTGCTATTTTTCACTTCACGCCTCTGACGTTCACTTATACTTTCTGGAGTTGTTTCCAGGGGTCCTCCAGCTCTTCCGAGAGAGCGTAGGTGAGGGGGCAAAGTTTAAAATCGGATCTATCTGAGAGGCAACTTTTTCCAACCAGAGGGAGTGAGCTGCCAGAGGAGGTGGTAGAGGCGGGAACATTGACAATGTTTAAAAGACATTGGGACAGGTACATGGATGGGAATGGTTTAGAGGGATACGGGCCAAACACAGGCAAATAGGACTCATTCAGATTAGGAAATGTGGCTGGCATGGCTGAGTTGGGCCGAAGGGCCTGTTCCCATGCTGTATACCTCTGAGGGCATGGATGCTGAATCTGCAGAAGATACAAAGATATGTAGAGTGACAGGTAGTGATGAGAAGGTTTGTTGGGGGGGAGCTGCAGAATGACTTGGACAAGTCAGGAGACTGCGTAGAGAAGTGACAGATGGAGTACAATGTGGGAAAGTGTGAGGTTATGCACTTCAGTAGGGACATGGTGGTGGCACAGTGGGTTAGCACTGCTGTCCCACAGCGCCAGGGACCTGAGTTCAATTCCCGGCTTGGGTCACTGTCTGTGCGGAGTCTGCACGTTCTCCCCGTGTCTGCATGGGTTTCCTCCGGGTGCTCTGGTTTCCTCCCACAGTCCAAAGATGTGTGTGTTAGGTGGATTGGCCACGCTAAATTCTCCTTCAGTGAACCTGAACAGGCACCAGACTTCCTTGTTAACTTCCTTGTTAACTTCCTTGCAGTGTTAATGTAAGTCTACTTGGGACACTAATAAATAAATAAAAATAAACAAAGGAGGCATAGATTATTTTCTAAATGGGAAAATGCTTAGGGAATCAGAAACACAAAGGGACGTGGGAATCATTGTTCAAGATTCCCTTAAGGTTAACGTGCAGGTTCAGTCGGCAGTTTGGAAGGTAAATGCAATGTTAACATTCATGTCGAGAGGGCTAGAATACAAGAGCAGGGATGGACTTCTGAGGCTGGATAAGGCTCTGGTCAGACCCCATTTGGAATATTGTGAGCAGTTTTGGGTCCTGTATCTAAGGAAGGATGTGCCGGGCCTTGGAAAGGGTCCAGAGGAGGTTCACAAGAATGATCCCTGGAATGAAGAGCTTGTCGTATGAGGAACGGTTGAGGACTCTGGGTCTGTACTCAATGGAGTTTAGAAGGATGAGGGGGGGATCTTATTGAAACTTATAGGATACTGCGAGGCCTGGATAGAGTGGACGTGGAGAGGATGTTTTCACTAGTAGGAAAAACTAGAACCAGAGGCACAACCTCAGGCTAAAGGGACGATCCTTTAAAACAGAGATGAGGAGGAATTTCTTCAGCCAGAGAGTGGGGAATCTGTGGAACTCTTTGCCACAGAAGGCTGTGGAGGCCGGGTCATTGAGTGTCTTTAAGACAGAGATAGATAGGTTCCTGATTAATAAGGGGATCAGGGATTATGGGGAAAAGGCAGGAGAATGGAGGTGAGAGCTGACTTGATGGGCTGAGTGGCCTAATTCTGATCCAGTGTCTTATGGTCTACATCTCTATCTGTCTTCCATTTGCAAGATCAGTTGACAAGGCCTCTGGACTTGGTAAGTAAGGTGTTCATCCTGGCCTGCTCCTAACCACATGTCTGATGGCTTGTCTGATTGAGTAGGTAACTAACTGAGCTGTGATGCCTCCTTCAGTCAAGCAGCCCACAAGGCAGAAGGCAATGACACGAAGATGAGTGGAAAAGCAAATTGCGCGGAAGGTGTGGAAAGCCTGCAGAGGGATCTTGACAGGCTGAGTGAGTGGGCGAGGACCTGGCAGATGGAGTATAATGTTAGCAAGTGTGAGGTTATCCACTTTGGCAGGAATAATAGTAGAAGGGATTACTATTTAAAGGGCGAAAAGCTGCAGCATGCTACGGTGCAGAGGGACCTGGGGATCCTTGTGCATGAGTCGCAAAAACCCAGTCTGCAGGTGCAGCAGGTGATCAAGAAGGTGAATGGGATGCTGACCTTTATAGTGAGGGGGTTAGAATATAAAAGCAGGGAGGTCTTGCTGCAACTGTACAGGGTACTGGTGAGGCCGCAGCTGGAGTACTGTGTGCAGTTTTGGTCGCTGCATTTGCGCAAGGATATTTTGGCCTTGGAGGGAGTGCAGAGGAGGTTCACTGGGCTGATACCGGAGTTGAGGGGTTTGGACTATGAAGAGAGACTAAATAGACTGGGTCTGTACTCGTTGGAGTTTAGAAGGATGAGGGGGGATCTTATAGAGACGTATAAGATAATGAAAGGGATGGATAGGGTAGAGGTAGGGAGATTCTTCCCGCTCAGAAAGGACAGCAGGACTAGAGGACACAGCCTCAAGATAAGGCGGGGCAGTTTAGATCGGAGTTGAGGACGAACTTCTTCACTCAAAGGGTGGTGAATCTCTGGAATTCTCTACCCGATGAAGTGGTGGAGGCTACCTCGCTAAATATATTTAAGTCACGGGTAGATAGGTTTCTGATAGACAAGGGAATTAAGGGTTATGGGAGAAATTGGGAAAGTGGAACTGATCCACTTCAGATCAGCCATGATCTTATTGAATGGCGGGGCAGGCTCGAAGGGCTAGATGGCCTACTCCTGCTCCTATTTCTTATGTTCTTATGTTCTTATGTTGCTGTGATCTGGAAGGTGTTGCCTGAAATGCGGTGGGAGGAGGAACTTTCAAAAAGGAACTGGATAAAGAAGTGAAGGAAAGATTTCATTGGCCATGGGAAAGCAATAAAGACTAATGGGGTAGCTCTTCCAAAAAGCAGCCACACATATGATGGGCCAAAGGGCCTCCTATCTCCTATTTAAATTTTATGCTTCTTCCAATATGAGATTAGCGAACCCAGCATTGACTGGAATTTGAACCTGCCCTTCTGGGTGGCACAGTGGTTAGCATTGTTGCCTCACAGCGCCAGGGGCACAGGTTCAATTCTGGGCTCAGGTGACTGTGTGTGTGGAGTTTGCACATTCTCCCCATGTCTGCGTGGGTTCCCTCCGATCGGTCTGGTTTCCTCCCACACTCCAAAGATGTGTAGGTTAGGGGGTTTTGTGGAGTAAATGATAGAGAATATGACCTGGTTAAAATATTTTGTCGGAGAGTCGGCGCAGAACCAATGGGCTGAATGGCCTCCTTCTGTAGGAATTCTGTGGTTTCCAATGAATCAGACAAGATCAGCTTGTCCCTCCTGAACCAGCTGACCCCGTGTGCAGCATGGAATCTTGGGGCTTAAGCGAAAGTTTCCACATGAACTCCTGTCAATTCTGGATATTAAATAACGTTTGTCAGTTGACTTTGGATCAATGCGGCAGTGGAACCACTGCAATAAAAAAAACACGTGGACCTTCCCAAGCCTCCAGCTCCACAAAATTTACACCAGGCAAATTAGTCCGAATTTGGGAAGTGTATTGAGTTGAGCTGCCTGGAGTGTGGCCCAGTTTCCTGGGCTGGAGGAACCCCCCTGTGACCCATTAATCTTAGTTTCAATATCCCAGCACCAGGCTATTGAGACAAGAAACTGGTTGGATGTGAACTTAAGAGTTTTTAATGCAATCATAAACTCCCAACAGCTGAAAGCCCATGAAAAAAATAGCAGAATGTATCAAATAAAAGTTCTAGCTAGGAGCTCTTACCATCAAACTCCATAAATGTCTAATAAACACTAAAACCACTGGAGCCGAACCTTGCCATAGATTCTGTGCGTCTAGTGATTGATAGAAGGATCAGAGAAGCTTTTAGTCCTGCCACTCAAAGTCTCAAAACGCTTGCTTTGGCCTTGCTAATTTTACAGGTGTCCAGGAGACTAAATGGAAGAAAGGCTTGCCTTGGTTCACAAGGATGTTTCACGTCAATGAGAAGTTTGAAGCAAATCCATCTCTTGGGCAGCACGGTAGCACAGTGGTTAGCACTGCTGCTTCACAGCTCCAGGGACCTGGGTTCAATTCCCGGCTTGGGTCACTGTCTGTGTGGAGTTTGCACATTCTCCCCGTGTCTGCGTGGGTTTCCTCCGGGTGCTCCGGTTTCCTCCCGCAGTCCAAAGATGTGCGGGTTAGGGTGCATTGATTGTGCTCAAAAAACTTGCCCCTTAGTGTCCTGGGATGCGTACGTTAGAGGGATTAGCGGGTAAATGTGTAGGGGTATGAGGGTAGTGCCTGGGTGGGATTGGTGTTGGTGCAGACTCAATGGGCCGAATGGCCTCTTTCTGCACTGTAGGGTTTCTATGATTCTATCATTTATGGTTTCCAGTTATCATGGCCCAGTTCCTTGTAGATGGTGATCTTGGCTGGAATACGTTGCCATTCCTTGCACCAGAGTCACTGCCAGATTTTAGCCTGACTTCAAATGTTAATTATTTCTCCCATATTTAGTGGCACAGTGGGTTAGCACTGCTGCCTCACAGTGCCAGGGACCTGGGTTCGATTCCCAGCTTGGGTCACTGTCTGTCTGGAGTCTGTATGTTCTCCCCATGTCTGTGTGGGTTTCCTCCGGGTGCTCTGGTTTCCTCCCACACTCTGAAAGATGTGCTGGTTAGGGTGCATTGGCTGTGCTAAATTCTCCCTCAGTGTAACCCGAACAGGCGCCAGAGCGTGGCGACTAGGGGATTTTCATAGTAACTTCATTGCAGAGTGAATGTAAACCTATGTGTGACAAATAAATCAGAGGGGAATTCCTACAGTGCAGAAGGAGACCATTCAGCCCATCGAGTCCTGCAGTCCCACCCTATTCCCATAACTCCACGCATTTACCCCAGCTCATCTCCCTGACATTAAGGGTGGAATTTTACTAGCCAGTCCATCCGAGGTTTGTACGATCCCACCCAAGGCTAATGGAGAATGCCGTTTCCCGAGCCTCGCCCACCCCTGGAATCGGGAAGGGCGTGTCAGTAACGTTCTGGCCTAAAGGTTAATTTAGCATGGCCAATCCACCTAACCTGTGCACCTTTGGGCTGTGGGAGGAAACCGGAGCACCCGGAGGAAACCCACACAGACACGGGGAGAATGTGCAAACTCCACACAGACAGTGACCCAAGTCGGGAATCGAACTCAGGTCCCTGGAGCTGTGAGGCAGCAGTGCTAACCACTGTGCTGCGCTAACTTCATTGAGGTGTTAATACAAGCCTACTTGTGACAATAATAAACAAACTATAACATTTTATAAACTTTATAGTTGATATTTGAGTGAATCTGTTCTCCCAGCCTTACCTTCGAGAATACAAACAGAAATATGGTCAAGGAATTCTACCCACGTCAAGATTATTTATTTTTTACTGTTTCTCTCTTAAGATTCATGGCTTGAATGACTTGCAGCTTGGGAAATGTACTCATTTTTAATTTGCAAAAAAGGCTTTGGCCTTCCTTTAGAACCACCTCTAATACGAGGGAGGAGAGATTTCTATCGAGGAACTCATACAAGCTGCTCAGGCGTGCATGGCCGATATCCCCCTGGGTTGTGAAACCACAGACTGTCTCACCTGTACCTGTGCGGGAGCCAGCTTACCTGTCCAGACAGGAGACAGGTATCGAGCTGGAAGGCCTCTGCCTCCGCTATGGGACTTCAACAAAGCTTCAGTTCTGACCCTTTAAACACTGGAGGATTATCAAACAAAATTTGACACCGGGAGTGGGATTTTCCAGCCTCTTCCCACTCCTGCCAATGGGAATTTGAATGGCTCACCACACCCACCATGGGAAACCGTATTGCAGCGGGACTGGAAAGTCTCACTCTGAGTCAGTTGAGGAGATATTGGAGCCGATGATTTTGATTTGATTTATTATTGTCACAGGTATTAGTATACAGCGATGTGGAGATGCTGGCGTTGGACTGGGCTGGGCACAGTAAGAAGTCTCACAACACCAGGTTAAAATCCAACAGGTTTATTTGGAATCACATGCTTTTAGGTTTAGGTTAGAGGGTCATTAGTTTGGTTCCACTGGTCGGCGCAACATCGAGGGCCGAAGGGCCTGTACTGTGCTGTAATGTTCTATGTTCTATAAGGTAGATCAGATGGGTAGAATTTAAGGAGCGCCTTACAGAAAGAGAGATAAAAGATAGCGAGATTCTGAGGTAAGGCCCCAGGCACAGCCGCTAATGGTGGAATGATAAAAATCTAGTGACAGGTTATCAGGACCCAGGTAAAGTTCGGTTAAATTTTATGGTTTTTGCATAGTGCAGGTGAGATTATACTAGGAATTCACTCATAGATGTGTCACAATGTAGGAATGATAATACCTGCCACAGTATTCATGTCAAGAGAGTTTTTTTATTCATTCGTGGGACCTGGGTGTCACTGGCTGGCCCAGCATTTATTACCCATCCCTAGTTGCCCCTTGAGAAGGTGGGGGTGAGTTGCCTTCTTGAATCACTGCGGTCCACGTGCTGTGGGTTGATCCACAAAGCCGTTAGGGAGGGAATTCCAGGATTTTCACCCAGCGACTGTGAAGGAACGGCCGATATATTTCCAAATCAGGATGGTGAGTGGCTTGGAGGGGAACTTGCAGGGGGTGCTGTTCCCCATGTATCTGCTGCCCTTGTCCTTCTAGATGGAAGTGGTGGTGGGTTTGGAAGGTGCTGTTGAAGGATTCTTGGTAAGTTGCTGTTGTGCATTTTGTAGATGGTACACACTGCTGCTACTGAGCCTCAGTGATGGAGGGAGTGAATGTTTGTGGATGTGGTGCCAATCAAGTGGGCTGTTTTGTCCTGGATGGTATCAAGTTTCTTGGTTGTTTTTGGGGTTGCACCCATCCAGGCAAATGGGGGGAATTCCATCACATTTGGACTTGAGCCTTGTAGATGGTGGACAGGCTTTGGGGACAATTGGTGGAAGAGTTAGTTAGTGATGTACAGCGATGCCAACGGCGTGGGTTCAGGTCCCAAACCGACTGAGGTTATTCATGAAGGCCCTGCCTTCTCACCTTGCCCCTCACCTGAGGTGTGGCAATCCTCAGGTTAAATCACCAGCAATCAGATCTCCCACTCATAGGGGCGAGCACCCTCTGGTCATGTGGGGCTTTGGAGAGTTTACTCTTTACTTAATGTTCATGTCTCACGTGGCTTCTGTGAGCGAAGGAAAGAGAGTTAAAGTGACAGTAAAATAAATAATGACCTAGTCTGGTGTCTCTGAATAAATCTCATTGCTAATCGGTTAGCTGGGGATGAAGAATCTTATCTGTGGTCCACACACTCCTGATCACCATCGCAGTGAATGGGATGTGTCAAGGTGAGGACAGAATGGGAGGTGGACCTTCCAGATCAGTAAAATAGGCAACATAATGAGAACTGAGCCAGGGTAAGAGAGACCAGCCAGTGTTTAACAGCCTATATCCAGCAATAGATGTGGATAAATTGGGACTGGGAGAATTTATGAAAATTAATGATGACATTTTACTGTAACAGAACTCATGGGTGATCCTTAAGGATGGTACAGACATGCCAGCAACACTGAGACGGGACCAAAGCCAGGGTGTTTTGAATGACAGGTGGTGTACAGTTTTAGTCCCCTTACTTAAAGAAGGATGTACTCAGCAGAGAGTGAATGCAATGAAGGTACATCAGACTGATCACTGGGATGGGGGGGATTGTTCTATGACTGCGGTCCCCAATCTTTTTAACGCCATGGTAAACTTTCACGCCGTAAAAAGATTTGATGCACACCTCGTATTCTCACAGCGACAAAGATCCCCGGCTTGGGTCTGTGAGGAGTCTGCATGTTCTCCCCGTGTCTGCGTGGGTTTGCTCCGGGTGCTCCAGTTTCCACCCACAGTCCGAAAGATGTGCTGATTAGGGCGAGTGTTAAGATTAAATTTCCCCTAAGTGTTGTGATAAAAAGAATGGCACGTCAACCCCTTCTCGTTATGCAGCCAGGGGGCTCATTCCCACTCACCTCATTGGCTTCCTGACACTTGTTTATTGTTTGAATCCCTTGTTGAATAATCAGTTTTCTCTGTAACATTCCCGGGATCTTTCCATTCCCTTTGCCCCTCATAATAAAGCAGATCACACCAACTAAATTCAACCTGAGGTGCTGTGATGCGATGTTGTAATTGTTACGTGCATTGGCCGTGCTAAATTCTCCATCCGTGTACTGAACAAGCACCGGGGAGCAGTGACTCAGGGATTTTCACGGCAACTTCACTGCAGTGTTAATGTAAGCCTGTTTGTGACGAATAAACTTTAACACTATTCTCTCCAACTGAACTACCATCTCGCAACAACCTATTTTTTATTCATTTGTGGGACATGAGTGTCGCTGGCTGGGTCAGCATTTATTGCCCATCCCTAGTTGCCCTTGGAGGGGCAGTTGAGAGTCAACCACATTGCTGTGACTCTGGAGTCACATGTAAGCCAGACCGGGTAAGGACAGCAGATTTCCTTCCGTAAAGAACATTAGAGAGCCAGATGGGTTTTTCCAACAATTGACAATGGTTCCACGGTCATCATAGATTCTTAGTTCCAGTTTTTTTTAAATCGAATTCAAATTGCACCATCTGCTGCGGTGGGATTCGAACCCGAGTCCCCAGAACATTAGTTGAGTTTCTGGATAAATAGTCTGGCAGTAATACCACTAGGCCATCGCCTCCCCACTGATAATACCATAAGACATAGGAGCAAAATTAGGCCACTCGGCCCATCGACCTTGAAGTAAAAATAAATCAAGTGGGTAGAAGAAGCAAAGTTAATCACAGTTCCTTCAAAAACATTTCTCCAATCGCACTGAAGACAAATTCAAATTCCTTCCAACTGGTGCGGGCTGTACCCTCTCCTCATTGGTGGAGATTCCTTTGCCCACATTTCCCATGCCAACAGGTTTGACATTCAGATGTTCGGTCAGCACCTTACACAACATCTCACCCATCACTGCTCGATTCCTCTCGTACAGACAGTGGCTGAATACACTCTGAGCCGCAGAATGTTTAATATGATATTCATATTTTCACACTTGTCCCCATCCCACTCAACACATTACAGGGAGGACATAATTGCTCTGGAGAGAGAGTGCAGAGGAGGTTTATCGAATGTTGCCAGGGCTGGAGAATTGCAGCTACGAGGAGGGATTGGAGAGGCTGGGATTGTTTTAAGAACTTAAGAAATAGGAGCAGGAGTAGACCATCTAGCCCTTCGAGCCTGCCCCGCCATTCAATAAGATCATGGCTGATCTGAAGTGGATCAGTTCCACTTTCCCAATTTCTCCCCATAACCCTTAATTCCCCTGTCTATCAGAAACCTATCTACCCGTGACTTAAATATATTTAGCGAGGCAGCCTCCACCACTTCAACGGGCAGAGAATTCCAGAGATTCACCACCCTCTGAGTGAAGAAGTTCCTCCTCAACTCTGGTCTCCTTCTCAGCCCATCATCAAACTGAATGGTGGGGCGGGCTCGAGTTTTGTCGGAACATCGATAAATGGCATCCTCCTGCTTCTATTTTCCTACAAAACACGGGGCAGTATGATGGCACGATGGTTTGTGCTGCTGCCTCACAGTGCTAGGGATCGATTCTGGGCTTGGGTCACTGTCTGTGCAGAGTCTGCACATTCTCCCCGTGTCTGCGTGGGTTTCTTCCAGGTGCTCCGGGGTCACTTTTAACATTTAAGAAAAACTTGGACGGGTTCATGGATGAGAGGGGTGTGGAGGGATATGGTCCAGGTGTAGGCCAGTGGGACTAGGCAAAAAAATGGTTCAGCACAGACAAGAAGGGCCAAAAGGTCTGTTTCTGAACTGTAAATTTTCTAGGGTTTCTCTGGTTTCCTCCTACAGTACAAAAGACATGCTGGTTAGGGTGCATTGGCCGTGCTAACTTCTCCCTCAGTGTACCCGAACAGGCGCTGGAGTGTGGTGACTAGGGAATTTTCACAGTAACTTCACTGCAGTGTTAATGTAAGCCTACTTGTGACACTAATAAATAAATAAAACAAATGACGGACAAGTTTGTTTTCCAGATTCCAATAAGCTTAAGAAAACAATGATAGTTCATTGGAAAATAATTACACTTCAGCCAGGAAGCTGTGTTTAATCATTCTGCTTTCAGGAGATATTTTGTATAATTAGTGTTTTATCCATTAGTGAGTCGGAATAGAAAGTGATTTGGTGAATTGGAATGATGGGAATTGGGAATGGAGTAAATGAGAAGAGATATTTGCTCCCTACGTAATCAGAAGATTAAAGTCTTCCTTTGAAAGAAGCACATTTATGGAAGGATTTTATTTTAGGTTGTAAGTAATAATTACCACATTGCAAATACAATGTCAGGACTGTGTTGGCTTTTTTTAAAAACCTCCTTGAGCAGTGGCTAATTATCTGTTATTCTCTTTTTGTTCCAGCCCGCTAGCCTGACCGACGATGGAGAGGTTCCTCTTCTCTCTGCTCCTGCTCAGCCTGGCCGTCAAGGCCCAGATTTGCCCCATGCGCTGCATCTGCCAGAACCTGTCCCCCTCCCTCGCCATCCTCTGTGCCAAAACCGGCCTTCTCTTCGTGCCTCCCTTCATCGACAGGAAGACCGTGGAGCTTCGCCTGACCGATAACTTCATCACCACCGTCAAGAGGAAGGACTTTGCCAACATGACCAGCCTGGTCCACCTCACCTTGTCTCGGAACACCATCAGCCAGATCATGCCTCACACCTTTGCGGATTTGAAGGGTCTCCGTGCTTTACACTTGGACAGTAACAGGCTGACTGTAGTCAACCATGAACACTTTAACGGTCTGGTGAACCTCCGACACCTGATCCTCAGCAACAATCAGCTCCATTACATCGCTGCCACTTCCTTTGATGACTTCTTGACGTCGCTTGAAGATCTGGACCTCTCTTATAACAACCTGGAAAATCTGCCCTGGGAAACCATTGGCAAAATGACAAATGTCAACTCTCTCAGCTTGGATCATAACCTGATTGACTTTGTTCCGGAGGGAACGTTTTCCAACCTTCACAAGCTGGCCCGACTGGACATGACCTCCAATAAACTTCATAAGTTACCTCCTGACCCCTTGTTCCTACGAGTCCAGATGTACGCAAAGACAAAAGGCTCCCCGCTCTCGTCCCTGGTGCTCAGCTTTGGTGGGAACCCGTTGCATTGTAACTGTGAGCTGCTCTGGCTGAGGAGACTGACGAGGGAAGATGATCTGGAGACGTGTGCCTCGCCGCCCCATCTGATGGGCAAATATTTCTGGTTTATACCCGAGGAGGAGTTTACCTGCGACCCTCCGCTCATCACGCGCTACACCTCCAAGACCTTCGTCATGGAGGGTCAAAGGGCGACGTTGAAATGTAAAGCGGTCGGGGACCCAGACCCCTTCATTCACTGGAGTTCACCTGAGGGGCGACTGATTTCCAATTCAACCAGGGCCATCACTAATGAAAATGGCACACTGCACATCCTCATCGCCACCCCGAAGGATAGTGGGGTCTTCACATGCTTTGCCTCCAATGCCGCAGGGGAGGCAACGGCGAATGTGGAGTTGATCGTCAACCCTCTCCCCCATTTTGCCAACGGCACGAATAACATCAAGGAACCCGATCCCGGCTCTTCCGACATCACCACCTCTGCCAAATCCGGCTCACCGCCGGTTGCTAACGACACAAAGACTGTGCAGGAGAAGAAGGTCATTGCGACCGATCTCACGTCCTCTTCTGTGCAGATTCGCTGGCCGTCACAGCGGAACATCCCAGGAATCCGCATGTATCAAGTCCAATACAACAGTTCCTCCGACGATGTGCTAGTTTACAGGTAATCTGACCATTTCTCAGGTAAACACAAAATACTGCGGATGCTGGAATCTGAAACTAAAACTGCAAAATGCCGGAAAATCTCTGCGGGTCTGGCAGCATCTGTGGAGAGAGGAGAGACTTTGAGATGATCGAGGGTCATCTAGACTTGAAGCATTTTGGTTTTACTTTCTCTGTACAGGTGCTGTATGTAGGGAGGTTTAAAACTAAAGGTGAGAGGGGAGAGATGCGAAAGGGGCAATTTTTTCACACAGAGGGTGGTGAGTGTCTGGAACAAGCTGCCAGAGGTAGTAGTAGAGGTGGGTACAATTTTGTCTTTTAAGAAGCATTTCGACAGTTGCATAGACACAATGGGTGTAGAGGGATATGGGCCAAATACGGGCAAATGGGACTAGCTTAGCGTTTAAAAAAAGAGCAGCTTGGACAAGTTGGGCTGAAGGGCCTGTTTCCATGCTGTAAACCTCTATGACGCTTTGCTATGATGTGGAGAGAGATTGGATAGTGGAACATTCACTTGCTTTGCCTCTAATGCCTCTGGAGAGGCAGCAATCATAGTGGAGTTCACCTGATGAAGGAGCGGCGCTCCGAAAGCTCGTGATCTCAAATGAACCTGTTAGACTTTAACCTGGTGTTGTCAGACTTCTTACTGTGCCCACACGTGCTGTCAGATCGGCTGAGATTTTCCAGCATTTTTCTGATTTTTTTGATCATTTCTTGTTTGCCCAGAAAGGAACTAGGTTAGAATTCAAGAAAATAGCAAAGGACAATTTAGAATCCAAGATGAATTTACAGAGAGAATGAATAGCTGGAGGCTGCTATCTGAAAGGCTGTGCCAAGCACTGGGAGAAAATAAACCATAATCTGTCTGTTGGAAGTTGCAGAGTTTCCATTAGAAGTTTTTTGATTGCAAAGATTTAATGAGAGTATTTTGTAATTTAATAAGTCACTTATACTGCTGCTGCCAGCCAATGCCTCATACATTTGCTGTTGCTAATATTAATATTATCCCTTAATGTCAGCTCCTTTTCAGCAGTAAAGTTAACAAGCTGCACATCTTCAATCCCTGTACACTACCCCACTGCTGCTAAGTGGAGCGCCATGTGGCACAATGGATAGTTCTGCTGCCTAACAGCGTCAGGGACCCAGGTTTGATTCTGGCCTTGGGTCACTGTCTGTGTGGAGTATGTACATTCTCTCCGTTGCCGCATGGGTTTCATCTGGTTCCTCCGGTTGCCTCCCACACTTCAAGGATGTGAAGGTTAGGTGGATTAGCCATGCTAAATTGCCCTTAATATCCAAAGATGTGTAGGTTAGATGGATTGGCCATGCTAAATTGCCCCTAATATCTAAAGATGTGTAGGTTAGGGGGATTGGCCATGCTAAACTGCCCCTAATATCTAAAGATGTGTAGGTTAGGGGGATTGGCCATTCTAAATTGCTCCTAGTATCCAAAGATGTGCAGGTTAGATGGATTGGCCATGCTAAATTGCCCCTAGTACCCAAAGGCGTGTAGGTTAGGTGGATTGGCCATGCTAAATTGCCTTGTAGTGTCCCATGTTGTGTAACTTAGGTGGATTGGCAAATGCTAAAAACATAGGTTTATGGAGATAGGGCAGGAGAGAGAGCCTGGGTAAGATACTCTGTCAAAGAGTCAGTGGGCCGAATAGCCTTTTCTGCACTGTATCATTGTATGATTTGATGATCAGAGAATCATAAGATCCCTACAGCGCAGAAGGAGGCCCTATCCCTATCCCCCTGCATCCCCCACGTATTTGTTGGGCTAATCCCCTTGACAGCAAAGGGCAATTTAGCATGGTCAATCCACCTAACTTGCACATTTTTGGACTGTGGGAGGAAACCGGAGCACCCGGAAGAAACCCATGCAGACATGGGGAGAACGTGTAAACTCCACGCAGACAGTCGCCCAAGCTGGGAATCGAACCCAGGGTCCCAGGTGCTGTGAGGCAGTAGTTAAGAGATGATCTGGAATGTACAGCCCCTTCACAAGGTAAATTCCCATGGGATTAGAACAAAGGACAAAGAAAATTACAGCACAGGAACAGGCCCTTTGGCCCTCCAAGCCTGCCCTGACCCTGCTGCCTGACTTAACCCAAGGCTACTCACTGCAATTGGGTCAAATTATCATTGTACTGAGCAGGAATCAGAAATCACACAAGGGCTACTAAACTTATAAATAAAAATGGAAAGCAACCCTTGAACCAGGAAATGATTCATTTCTGTCCATGCAATCAAAGGAGAGCAGTTCTCAGTAAGCATTTCATTGGGATCATAATGATATTTCTTTATTCATTTCCAAATGGGACATCACTGGCTGGGCCACCATTTATTGCCCACCTGTAACTGCCCTCCAGTCCTGAGGGCAGTTGAGAGTTAACCACATTGCTGTGGCTCTGGAGTCACATGTGGGCCAGACCGGGTAAGGACGGCAGATTTCCTTCCCTAAAGGGACATTAGTGAACCAGATGGATTTTTTTCCAACAATCGACAAAGGTTTTACAGTCATCAGTAGATTCTTAATTCTAGATTTTTATTGAATTCAAATTCCACAGTCTGCTGTGGTGGGATTCGAACCCAGGTCCCCAGGTCTTGCTCTGTGTCTCTGGGTTACTAGTCCAGTGACAAGACCAGTATGTCACTGCCTTCCCAGCAAATGAATAACCTATTTCCATTTCCATTCTGTGCCACTCATGAGCCCTTTCCAGTTGAACCCAGTTATATTGAAGTGGTTTTCGCTGCTCTGTGTGAGTGTCTTGTCAATGGGTCTGTTGAGGAAGATGGAAAATCCTGAATGGGTTAAAAGAATGACTCTCAGCATCTGTACAAAACACCATTTCATCCCAGGAATAGGATGTGGTAATATCCCTTGGACGAGGATGGTAAAATCCTGCCCGAAGCCAGTGGAAAATTCTGTTTTGCAAGCCGAGATTGGGACGGGCAATGCGGTAAAATTCCGGTTTACATTTATAAGTTAGATGCCATTTCTTAAGATCTTGGGGGGTCAGCACGGTGGCACAGTGGTTAGCACCGCTCTCTCACAGGGCCAGGGACCTGGGTTCAATTCCGTTGTTGGGTCTCTCGTCTGTGTGGAGTTTGCACATTCTCCCTGTGTTTACGTGGGCTTCCTCCGGTGCTCCATTTTCCTCCCACAGTACGAAAGACGTGCTAGTTGGGTGGTATGGCCATGGGAAATGCACCGGGTTACGGGAAGGGGGTGAGCCTGGGTAAGATCGTCTGTTCGAGCGTCAGTGGAGATCTGAAGGGCGGAATGGCCTCCTTCTGCACTCAATGATCTTAAAGTTTCTCTCAATATAATTTGTTTTTGAGATCCTGCGAGAGATCTTAAAATGTTCTTGGGCCATGGAATCTTGCTGCGACTGTGAGTGTTGTTGCCAAAGGTTAATGATTGGCACATAAAGCATCTGTTTCAGGGATTGAACAAGTCTCCATTGACAACACAACTCAGCGCAGCAGAATGGATATTCCTCTTGGGCAGATTGAATATCTCCACTGGAGCGTCCTTTAGTTAAGAACAGAGGTCTTGTTATAATTGTGGAAAAAATGGAGAGTTCAGCATCCTGAAATGGAAAGCTCTGGAAGATTAGTTTTCGTTTACTGCTTTTGCCGTTTTTGAAGTAATGAGCTGTGACGTACTCAACAGCACCGCATCAACAGAAGGAAGTTATTAATTGCTCAGCTGTTGCTTTGCAAAGTGGCTCCTTCCAGGCTGAAACAGAGGAATCGCCTGTCAGGGAAGAAAGAAGAATGGGTATTTTAAAAAATGCTGGTGTGGCATGGGGTTGTGTTCGTACATTACAGAACTCCTGCAAACTGGGAACAGACAGGTCAGGGTAGATGGGAACAGACAAGGGAGTGTGGTCAGGGTAGAGCAGTGTTTGATAAGCACTCAGGATAAGCAGGCAATAAAGAAGGCAAATAGCATGTTGGCTTTTAACAATATTAAAGCACATGGGATTGTGGGTAATGTCTTCAGATGGATAGAAAGCTGGTTAGCAGATAGGAAGCGAAGAGTTGGCATAAATGGGTCTTTTTCTGATTGGCAGTCAGTGACCAGTGGGGTTCCACAGGGATCTGTGCTAGGATCCCAATTGTTCACATTATATATTAATGATTTGGAAAAGGGAACTGAATGTATTATCTCCAAATTTGCAGATGATATAAAGTTGGGTGGGAGGGTGAGCTGTGAGGAGGATGCAGAGATGCTTCAGTGTGATTTGGACAGGCTGAGTGTGTGGGTATCTGCATGGTAGATGCAGCATAATGTGGATAAATGTGAGGTAATCCACTTTGGTGGCAATAATAGGAAGACAGATTATTATCTGAATGGATGTAAATTGAGAGGAATGGATACTCAGCAAGACCTTGGAGTCCTCGTGTATCAGTTGCTGAAAGTAAGCACGCAGGTACAGCAGGCAGTAAAGAAGGCAAATGGTATGTTGGCCTTCATAACGAGAGGATTTGAGTACAGGGATAAGGATGTTTTGCTGTAATAGTACAGGGCATTGACGAGGCCACACCTGGAGTATTGTGGGCAGTTTTGGTCTCCTTATCTGAGGAAGGATGTTCCTTGCTATAGAGGGAGCACAGCGAGGGTTTACCAGGCTGATTCCTGGGATGGCAGGTCTGTCATATGAGGAGAGACTAAGTCAATTAGGATTATATTCACTGGAGTTTAGAAGAGTGAGAAGGGATCTGATAGAAACTTATAAAATTCTAACAGGGTTAGACAGGGTAGATTCAGAAAGAATGTTCCCGATGGTGGGGGGAGCCCAGAACTAGGGGGTCAGAGTTTGAGGATAAGGAATAAACCTTTTAGAACTGAGGTGAGGAGAAATGTCTTCACCCAGAGGGTGGGGAATGTGTGGAATTCACTCCCACTGAAAGTAGTTGAGACCAAAAAAAGACCATGCTGCCCGACTGAACTAAAACACCCTACCCATCCAAGGACCATGTCCCTCTATTCCCATCCTATTCATGTATTTGTGCAGACGCCCCATAAAACTCCACTACCTCTCCCAGCAACGAGTTCCAGGCACCCACTATCCTCTGTGTAAAAAACTTGCTTCGTACATCTCATTTAAACCTTGCCCCTCGCACCTTAAACCTGTGCCCCCCTCGTATTGACTCTTCAACGCTGGGAAAAAGCCTCTGACTATCCACTCCGTCCATGCCCCTCTGAATCTTGTAGACTTCTATCAGGTCACCCGTCAATCTCCGTCGCTCCAGTGAGAACAAACCAAGTCTCTCCAATCTCTCCTCATTGCTAATGCCCTCCATGCCAGGCAACATCCTGTAAATCTTTTCTCAAAAACTTCCACATCCTTCTGGTAGTGTGGTAACCAGAATTGAACACTATATTCCAAGTGCGGCCGAACTAACATGACTGGCAAAATGATTTGCCAATTTTTAAACTCAGGTCCCCGGCCGATGAAGGCAAGCATGCCATATGCCTTCTTGACTACCTTCTCCACCTGCATTGCCACTTTCAGTGCCCTGTGTACCTGTACACCCAGATCCCTTTGCCTATCAATACTCTTAAGGGTTCTGCCTTTTGCTATATATTTCCCATCTGTATTAGACCTTCCAAAATGCATTACCTCACATTTGTCCGGATTAAACTCCATCTGCCATCTCTCTGTCCAAATCTCCAACTGATCTATATTCTGCTGTATCCTCTGATGGTCCTCATCACTATCCACAAATCCAACAAACTTTGTGTCATCCACAAACTTACTAATCAAACCAGTTACATTTTCCTCCAAATCATTTACATATATTACAAACAGCAAAGGTCCCAGCACTGATCCCTGAGGAACGCTACTTGTCACAGCCCTCCATTCAGAAACACACCTCCCACTGCTACCCTCTGTTTTCTTTAACTGAGCTAGTTCTGCATCCACCTTGCCAGCTCACCCTGATCCCATACAACTTCTCCAACAGTGTGGCTCCAATCAGTGGAGAGTTTGGCCCCCGATAACCATTGATTCCAGTTTTGCTAGGAGTCCTTGATGCCACACTTGGTCAAATGCAGCCTTGATATTGATGGCTGTCATTCTCATTGGAGTTCTGCTCTTTTGTTCGTGTTTGAACTAAGGCTGGAATGAGATCAGGAGCTGAGTGACCCTGGCTAAAAACCCAAACTGGGCATCACTGAGCAGGTTATTGCTGAGCAGGTGCTGCTCGATAGCGCTGTCGATGACCCCTTCCATCACTTTACTGATGATCGAGAGTAGACTGATTGGGCAGTAATTGGCTGGGTTGGATTTGTCCTGCTTTTTGTGTACAGGACATACCTGGGCAATTTTCCACATTGTTGGATAGATGCCAGTGTTGTATCTGTACTGGAAGAGCTTGGCTAGGGGAGCAGCAAGTTCTGGAACACAAGTCTTCAGTACTATTTTTGGAATATTGTCAGAGTCCTTAGCCAATTGTCTTAACTCTTTGCTGCCTGGTACTAACCTCACCTGAGGAGACACGTTTTTCCCATCTACCCTGTCCAGGCCCCTCATAATTTTATACACCTCAATGGCGTCACCCTTCAGCCTTCTCTATCCCAAGGAAAATGAAGGGGATGGATAGGGTAGAGGTTGAGAGATTCTTCCCGCTTAGAAAGGATAGCAGAACTAGAGGGCACAGCCTCAAGATAAGGGGGGGAGGGGGCAGTTTAGAACGGAGTTGAGGAGGAACTTCTTCACTCAGAGGGTGGTGAATCTCTGGAATTCTCTGCCCGTTGAAGTGGTGGAGGCTACCTCGCTGAATATATTTAAGTCACGGGTAGATAGATTTCTGATAGACAGAGGATTAAGGGTTATGGGGAGAAAGCGGGAAAGTGGAACTGATCCACTTCAGATCAGCCATGATCTTATTGAATGGCGGGGCAGGCTCGAAGGGCTAGATGGTCTACTCCTGCTCCTATTTCTTATGTTCTTAAAACAATCCCAGCCTCTCCAATCCCTCCTCGTAGCTGCAATTCTCCAGCCCTGGCAACATTCGATAAACCTCCTCTGCACTCTCTCTCTCCCCAGAGCAATTATGTCCTCCCTGTAATGTGTTGAGTGGGATGGGGACAAGTGTGAAAATATGAATATCATATTAAACATTCTGCGGCTCAGAGTGTATTCAGCCACTGTCTGTACGAGAGGAATCGAGCTGTGATGGGTGAGATGTTGTGTAAGGTGCTGATCGAACATCTGAATGTCAAACCTGTTGGCATGGGAAATGTGGGCAAAAGAATCTCCACCAATGAGGAGAGGATACAGCCCGCACCAGTTGGAAGGAATTTGAATTTGCCTTCAGTGCGATTGGAGAAATGTTTTTGAAGGAACTGTGATTAACTATGCTTCTTCTACCCACTTGATTTATTTTTACTTCAAGGTCATTTATGATTCTGTATTAAAACAAAAAACAAAGAAAATTCCAGCACAGGAACAGGCCCTTCGGCCCCTCCAAGCCTGCACCGACCATGCTGCTCGACTGAACTAAAACCCCCTACGCTTCCAGGGATCATATCCCTCTATTCCCATCCTATTCATGTACTTGTCCAGACGCTCCTACCGTATCCACTTCCACTATTCTCCCGACAGCGAGTTCCAGGCACCCACCACCCTCTGTGTAAAAAATTTGCTTCATACATCTCCTTTAAACCTTGCCCCTCACACCTTAAACCTGTGCCCCTCTAGTAACTGACTCTTCCACCCTGGGAAAAAGCTTCTGACTATCCACTCTGTCCATACCTCTCACAATCTTGTAGACTTCTATCAGGTCTCCCCTCAACCTCCATCGTTCCAATGAGAACAAACCAAGTCTCTCCAACCTCTCCCCATAGCTAATGCCCTCCATACCAGGGCAACATCTTGGTAAATCTTCTCTTTACCCTCTCCAAAGCCTCCACATCCTTCTGGTAGTGTGGTAGAATTGAACACTATATTCCAAATGCGGCCTAACTAAGGTTCTATAAAGCTGCAACATGACTTGCCAATTTTTGAACTCAATACCCCGGCTGATGAAGGCAAGCATGCCGACTACCTTCTCCACCTGCATTGCCACTTTCAGTGAACTGCGTATTGTTAAGAGATGTGTTTTAATGAATGCTCACAGGCTTAAGGTGATGTCATTATTGAGGGGAGGGAGAAAACTGTGGGCAGCTCAGGTGACAAGGGTTTCAGTTTGGAGAGCTCTGAGATTACAGATTAGTTTATTTTAGTTTTAGCAGGGGCATCAGGGAAGAAGGAAGCTGAAGTCTCTCTCTCTCTCTATCTATCTCTCTTTCTCTCTCTCTGTCTCTATCCATCTCTCTCTTTCTCTCTCTCTCTCTTTCTCTCTCTCTCTCTATCTCTATCTCTCTCTCTCTGTCTCTCTGTCTTTCTCTCTCTCTATATCTATCTCTCTCTTTTTCTCTCTCTCTCTATCTCTCTCTGTCTTACTCTGTCTGTCTCTCTCTGTCTCTCTGTCTCTCTCTCTCTCTACCTCACTCTGTCTGTCTCTCTCTCTGTCTCTCTCTCTCTCTGTCTGTCTGCCTCTCTCTCTCTCCGTATCCTATTTGGAAATTCTGCTGGTTAATTCAATGCAATGTTTTGTCTTTCGGAAGGAAAATGCAGCCTTTGAAAAGACTTAATTCTACTGGAGTGAGATTTTAATCTATGCTGTGTTAAGCCTGTGAGAAGGGTTTTGTTCTGAGGGGTTTTAGTTTGTTGGGACAGTTTTAGTATTCAATTAAGGGTTAATAGTTGTTGTTTTCTTTTTGTTTGTAATTGATAAGAGGTATTGCTAATTTTCTTTCTCTGCTTGTTGACTATATTCTTAAATGAATTTTGTTTGATAAAAGCTCCCTAGGGCTCATTTGAATCAAATGGAGTTTAATTTAGATAAATATGAGGTGATGCATTTTGGTAGATTGAACCAGGCCAGGACTTACTCAGTTAATGGTAGGGCGTTGGGGAGAGTTACAGAACAAAGAGATCTAGGGGTACAGGTTCATAGCTCCTTGAAAGCGGGGTCATAGGTGGACAGAGTGGTGAAGAAGGCATTCGGCTTGCTTGGTTTCATCAGTCAGAACACTGAATACAGGAGTTGGGACGTCTTGTTGAAGTTGTACAAGACATTGGTAAGGCCACACTTGGGATACTGTGTACAGTTCTGGTCACCCTATTATAGAAAGGATATTATTAAACTAGAAAGAGTGCAGAAAAGATTTACTAGGATGCTACCAGGACTTGATGGATTGAGTTATAAGGAGAGGCTGGATAGACTGGGACTTTTTTTCTCTGGAGCGTAGGAGGCTGAGGGGTGATCTTATAGAGGTCTATAAAATAATGAGGGGCACAGATCAGCTAGATAGTCAATATCTTTTCCCAAAGGGAGGGGAGTCTAAAACTAGAGGGCATAGGTTTAAGGTGAGAGGGCAGGGGTACAAAAGGGTCTAGAGGAGGAATTTTTTCACACAGAGGGTGATGAGTGTCTGGAATGAGCTGCCAGAGTTGAGGTGGGAACAATTTTGTCTTTTAAAAAGCATTTAGATAGTTACATGGGTAAGATAGGTATAGAGGGATATGGGCCAAATGCAGGCAATTGGGATTAGCTTAGGGGTTTAAAGAAAAGGACAGCAAGGACAAGTTGGGCCGAAGGGCCTGTTTCCATGCTGTAAACCTCTGTGACTCGATACCTGAAGTGAAGCATCTCATGCTCACCCTAGCTAAATTCAAGATGTCAAACTCATCATTCCAGTGTTCTCCCTAAAGCACTTTGGAGTTTTAACCTGAATCACAACAGCTTTAACAATTAATGCCACGAGTAGATTTACATTAACACTGCAATGAAGTTTCTGTGAAATCCCCTAGTCGCCACAAGATCGTGTAAATCAGCTCACTCTGAATGTCATAAAGTTTCACAGCACAGAAACAGACCCTTCAGCCCACCATGTCTGTGCCAGCTCATCAGGCAGCTATGTATTCTGATCCCATTTTCCAGTACTGGTCTGTAGCCGTGTACTCTGTGGCCTTTTAAGCGCTCATCTAAATGCTTCTTTAATGTTGTGATCACTCCTGCCTCTCCCTTTCTTGCACCGAGTTCCAGATTCCCACCACCCTCTGGGTGAAAAGGTTTTCCTCAAATCCCCTCTCAATCTCCTGCCCCTTTACATCTCTGCACCCCCCCCCCCCCCCCCCCCCCGCCAGGTCCTTTACCCCTCTAACAGTTTCTTCTGTCTCAGGGCTGCAACACAGATTCTCCAGTCCCACTGCAGTGAACAAAGATTTACTGAGTGCCAAATTCTCTATTCTCGTTGAAGTGGAAGTGGGCTGGAAAGTTCCAGTCCCTATCTGTGCCCCTCATCATGTTGTACAGTTGAAGCTCAGTGGTGTCCCCCCTCGGCCTTCTCTGTTCCATGGAAAACAACCCCAACCTAACCAGCCTCTCTTTACAGCTGAAACATTCCATCCCAGGCAGCATCCTGGTGAATCTCCTCTGCACCCCCTCCAGTACAATCACATCCTTCCTATAGTCTGGTGACCAGAACTGAACACACTACTCCAGCTGTGGCCTAATGAGCATTTTATAAAGCTCCAGCATTACCTCACTGTTCAAGATTCTCTTAAGGTTAACGTGCAGGTTCAGTCGGCAGTTAGGAAGGTAAATACAATGTTAGCATTCATGTCGAGAGGGCTAGAATACAAGAGCAGGGATGTACTTCTGAGGCTGGATAAGGCTCTGGTCAGACCCCATTTGGAGCAGTTTTGGGCCTCGTATCTAAGGAAGGATGTGCTGGCCTTGGAAAGGGTCCAGAGGAGGATCACAAGAATGATCCCTGGAATGAAGAGCTTGTTGTATGAGGAACGGGTTGAGGACTCTGGGTCTGTACTCGTTGGAGCTTAGAAGGATGAGGGGGGATCTTATTGAAACTTACAGGATACTGCGAGGCCCTGGATAGAGTGGACGTGGAGAGGATGTTTCCACTAGTGGGAAAAACTAGAACCAGAGGGCACATCCTCAGGCTAAAGGGACGATCCTTTAAAACAGAGATGAGGAGGAATTTCTTCAGCCAGAGAGTGGGGAATCTGTGGAACGTTTTGCCACAGAAGGCTGTGGAGGCCAGGTCATTGAGTGTCTTTAAGACAGAGATAGATAGGTTCCTGATTAATAAGGGGATCAGGGGTTATGGGGAAAAGGCAGGAGAATGGGGATGAGAAAAATCCCCAGGAGGTTGGGAAAACGAGACGTAGTCCAAAAGCCAGTGTTGAGGATCGCTCCTTGCATTGAAGTAGATACACTTCAACCCACCATCCTGTCTGCCTGTACACTCCTGCGACCTTGGTACCTTCCTCAGTACCTCGCGACCCTCAACACTGGCTTTTGGACTACATGTCATTTTCCCATCCCCCTGGGGAATTATTCTCATCTCGATTCTCCTGCCTTTTCTCCTGATCCCCTTATTAATCAAGAACCTATCTATCTCTGTCTTAAAGACACTCAATGACCTGGCCCTCCACAGCCTCCTGTGGCAAAGAGTTCCACAGACGTTTGATAAGGTTCCCCACGGTAGGCTCATGAAGAAGATAAGGAGGTGTGGGATAGAAGGAAACTTGGTCGATTGGATAAGTAACTGGCTGTCGCTTAGACAGAGGGTGGAGGTGGAGGGAAAATTTTCAGACAGGTGACCAGTTACCAGCGGTGTACCACAGGGGTCAGTGCTGGGTCCTCTGCTATTTGTGATTTTTATCAATGACTTGGAAGAGGGAGCTGAAGGGAGGGTCAGTAAATTTGCTGATGACACCAAGATTGGTGGAGTAGTGGATGAGGTGGAGGGCTCTTGCAGGCTGCAAAGAGACATTGATCGGGTGCAGAGCTGGGCCAAAAAGTGGCAGATGGAGTTTAACCCTGATAAGTGAGAGGTGATTCATTTTGGTAGGACAAATTTGAATGTGGATTACAGGGTCAACGGCAGGGTTCTGAGGAATGTGGAGGAACAGGGAGATCTTGGGTTCATATCCACAGATCTCTGAAGGCTGCCACTCAAGTAAGAAAGGCTTATAGTGTGTAGCATTTATTAACAGAGTTTAAGAGCCGTGGGGATATTCTGCAACTATACCAGACATTGGTGAGACCACATTTGGAATATTGTGCTCAGTTCTTGTCACCTCACTACAAGAAGGATGTGGAAGCATTGGAGAGAGTGCAGAGGAGATTTACCAGGATGCTGCCTGGTTTGGAGGGTAGGTCTTATGAGGAAAGGTTGAGGGAGCTGGGACTTTTCTCTTTGGGGTGGAAGAGGATGAGAGGTGACTTAATAGAAGTTTATAAGATGATGAGAGGGATTAATAGAGTGGAGGTTTAGAGACTATTTCCTCGGGTGGCTGTATCTGTTACTAGGGGACATAACTATAAGGTTCATGGTGGGAGATATAGGAGGGATGTCCGAGGTAGGTTCTTTACTCACAGAGAGGTTGGGGTGTGGAATACACTGCCTGCTGTGATAGTGGAGTCGGACACTTTAGGAACTTTCAAGCGGTTATTGCATAGGCACTTGGAGCACACCAGAATGATAGGGAGTGGGATAGCTTGATCTTGGGTTTGGACATAACTCGGCACAACATTGAGGGCCGAAGGGCCTGTACTATGATGTAATGTTCTATGTTCTATAAATATATCAGCCATGATTGAATGGGCCGAGTGGCCTAATTCTGCTCCGATATCTTATGGTCTTATGGTCTTCAATGCCTCACTGAAGAAATGCATGTATCCTATTTGCCTCCTTAACTGCCTTATCTACCTGTCCTGTTGTCTTCAGGGATCTCTGGACATGCACCCCCAAGGTTCCTCTGACCCTCTGTAGATCATTGCATTCTACTGCTCATTGTATATTCTCTTTTCTTGTTAGTCCTCCCAAAGTACACCCTCCCAAGCTTTTCAGGGTTAAATTCCATCTGCCACCATTCTGCCAATCTGAGCAGCCGTCTATATCATCCTGTAATCTGGGAGGAACTGGAGTGAGTCTGTGACTCTGTTTTGTGATCCTGGATACAGACTGGTTTAAGGATAGGCTAGCCTCAGACAGGTTCTCCCTCGACGTACAATTATTGGAATTAACAGGCAGTGAGTGACGGGTGATCTTTGCATCCGAAACAATCACAGAGTTCAATTGCAGGAAGAGGTTAATTTAATAAAGAAAAGATGCTGCTTGTATTTATTTCGATCTCACTTTTTTGGAAATTAGGACTGGATCTAGACACTTTTATAAATCATTCTTCATGAAATATACAAGGGTTCGTTCATAAATCATTCAGTGCTCCAATAAATTTCTTCTTACATCCATTCATACATATTTGATGGAAGCTCATTCCTCAGGTTATCAGGTTGGTCCATTCAGCAGTTAATGTGGACGGTGCTTTAATGACCAGCTAACAGTCTGGCTCTGACAGTCATGGGCGGAACATCACCCCCATTTGATTCATTTCCTTTCTTTTTGGGAAGTGCATTAATGAACGATTTACATCGCTTTTCATAGAATCATAGACAGTGTAGAAGAAGGCCATTCGGCCCATTGAGACCACACTGACAACAATCCCACTCAGGCCCCATCCAAGTAACCCCACACATTTATCCTGCTAATCTCCCTGACAGTAAGGGCGATTTAGCATGGCCAATCCACCTAACCTGCGCATCTTTGGACGCTAAGGGGCAATTTAACACGGCCAATCCACCTAACCTACACACCCTTGGACACTAAGGGGTAATTTAGCATGGCCAATCCACCTAACCTGCACATCTTTGGACTGTGGGAGGAAACTGGTGCACTCAGAGGAAACCCACGCAGACACAGGGAGAACGTGCAAACTCCACACAGACAGTGAACCAAGCTGCGAATCGAACCCAGGTCCCTGGCACTGTGAGGCAGCAGTGCTAGCCACTGTGCCACCCACGTGCCATGTTTGACTGGTAACAAGGTTTTCAGAAAATCCATAACAAATTCATCCAACTGCTCTCTTGCCAGAGTAACTGTTTCTGATAAGTGTGTGTGTGGGGACTGGATGAGGAGCAAATTGGCTTTCTTTCAGAAAAGTCCACTGTTTTGATACTCACTGACAAGGTCCAACAATGAAGAGCGATCCTGGGAGAGAGCAGGAGGACAGTGAGTGCTGGTCAGATCAACTTCGTGAGTTCCTGAGAGGTAGGAACTTATCTTTGGTGGAACACAAGATGGCTGCCAAGGGGTCAGTGGCCATTTACAGCCCTCCATGGATAAGATAATTGACCAGCGATTAGAACCAATTTTCATTTCACTAACCCCTCTAGATATAGACAAGGAAACTGATGATTGGGATAGCAATGGCAGTGTTACAAAGCAACACTCACCCAACAATAAACTGCTCTGTTTGGGTTCCACCCAACCCAACTTCAGATTTTGTTACAATCTTGATCCAAAATGTAGATGAAAGATGTGAGTTCTCGAGGTGGGGTGGGTATGACTGCCTTGAATGTAAAGGTGGCAATTGACAGAGTTGAATATCAAGGAGTTCTGAGGAAGAATCATATGGACTCAAAACATGGGACATGAATTTTCCCCAAAACAACTTGTCCTAACAACTTGGCATGAAGCAGACTGCAAGCGTCACACACTCGGATATTTTTTGGGAGAGTGGCAAGTTTTTTGCGTCAGTTTGGGGTTGGGTAGGGGTGGATGCGGGGTCACAGACACACCAGTGAGTCTGGCCTCAGAGCATTGGCACACCATTTCTCAATGGTGCCCCCGTCTCACAGTGCACACGGAGACCCCCTCCCTCACCCCAGCATTCTCTTTTGTTTTCGGGGATTAAGCTGCTCCATTGAAATCAGGTCAACGGGAACCAGCAAGGAAAATCTCCATTCATCGGAATCAAACCCCACACAAAATCATGGAATATTCCCCGGCCACCTTGCCTTCCAACTCGATGAACACTTGAGCACCTTCACTGATGGAGCAGCTCAAACACCTCCAAAGATGTGTAGGTTAGGGGGAAGGCGATGGTTTAGTGGGATTATCGCTAGACTATTAATCCGGAAACTTAGCTAATGTTCCGGGGACCCGGGTTCGAATCCCGCCACGGCAGATGGTGGGGAATTAGAATTCAATAAAAAATATCTGGAATTAAAAATCTACTGATGACCATGAAACCATTGTCGGAAAAACCCATCTGGGTCACTAATGTCCATTAGGGAAGGAAATCTGCCGTCCCTACCTGGTCTGGCCTACATGTGACTCCAGAGCCACAGCAATGTGGGTGACTCCCAACTACCCTCGGGCAACTAGGGATGTGCAATAAATGCTGACCCAGCCAGCGACGCCCATGTTCCACTAAAGAATTTTAAAAAATAGTGGGGTAAATACAAGGGGTTACTGAGTGGAGCTGGATGAAAGTCGGTGTAGACTCAATGGGCTGAATGGCCTCTCCTGCAGTGTTAGGATTCTATACCATACTAAGATTATCTGCAATCTCAAACTGATCCGTAAACCTCACCATCATGAGGAACTCACCCCAATCAGTGACCTGTTTTTGAAGGGTAGTTATGGAGGGAGGCACAGTGGTTAGTCTCACAGCGGCCGGGAGCTAGGTTCGATTCCCGGCTTGGGTCACTGCCTGTGGGGAGCCTGCACATTCTCCCCATATCTGCGTGGGTTTCCTCCCACAGTCTGAAAGAGGTGCTGGTTAGGGTGCATTGGCCAAACTAAATTATCCCTCAGTGTACCTGAACAGGTGCCGGACTGTGGTGACTAGGGGAGTTTCACAGTAACTTCATTGCAGTGTTAATATAAGCCTTACTTGTGACTAATAAATAAAACTTTGACTTTCATTGCTGTAATGCAGGGAACATAGAAGCCAGATTGCACACAGCAAGATCCCACTAATAACAACAGTGTAGATGAACAGCTAAACAGTTTTGGTGATTTTTGAAGGAAGGATAAATATTTGTTGAGTCACCCCAGATGTATTCCTGAGGCTGTATCAGGCTCTGGTCAGATCACATTTGGAGCAGTCTTGGGCCCTGTATCTAAGGAAGGATGTGCTGGCCTTGGAAAGGGTCCAGAGGAGGTTCACAAGAATGATCCCTGGAATGAAGAGCTTGTCGTATGAGGACTCTGAGTCTGTACTTGATGGAGTTTAGAAAAATGGGGGGGGATCTCATTGAAACTTAGAGAATACTGAAAGGCCTGGATAGTGTGGATGTGGGGGAGATGTTACTATTAGCAAGAGAGATCCAAGGGCAAAGCCTCAAAGGAAAGGGATGACCCAAGGTGAGGAGGAATTTCTTCAGCCAGAGGGTGGTGAATCTGAGGGATTCATTGCCACAGAGGAGGCCAGGTCATTGAATGTATTTAAGACAGAGATAGATAGGTTTGTGATTGGTAAGGGAATCAAAGGCAATGGGGAAAGGGCGGGAGAATGGGGTTGAGAAACTTATCCAACACAATCAAATGGCAGAGCAGACTCGATGGGCCAAATGGCCTAATTCTGCCCCTGTATCTTACGATCTTGCGAGATTTCCCCCTGCTCCTTAAGTTGTGAAGTCGAATGTTTCCCGTCCACCTCAGTTGTCAGACGGGATCTTGGTTTTGCGATTCATCTGAAAGCGATCAAAGGTACACATTCCACAATAATGATGTGTTTTGATTTACGGTAAATGGTTGTTGCACCAAATTAATAATTGGCTGACACACACAGGTTATTATCCCCTCCCTCTCAAAGCACAAATGAGATTAACTGATCTCGACTGTGTCTCTGTAAGCACGCTAATTACAGGAAAGCAAGCAATTAAAAACTGGAGATGTTTCTGTAATTTCATTTGACAAGTTTCCTTTTTATTTCAGAGTCAGAGAGTGTGCCTTCCCCCATCAGCATCTGTGGAAGTGTCACATCCATCTTCAGAGTGAGGGGTGAACAGTAAAGAGAGACGTTCAGAGGAGGGAAAATCAGTCAGAGCAGGAAAGAGTGGGGTAACCCGCTGGAGCAGTTTCAAAATGAGTTCGACAAGACTTGGCTGCCACAGCCAAACTAAGGCCTCAAAGTTCAACAGGTCCATCGGGTAAACCAAGTTTACCATTTCGTTCAGAACTTTCTGATCCAAAAACTACCCACCGTCACTGCCTCTGCCCCATCCTTAACTTGTCCCCTCTCCCACCCCTCCCCTCTCCCAACCCACCCTCTCTCCCAACCTGCCACCCCTCCCCCCTCCCAACCTGCCACATTCCCACCCCTAATCTGCCACCTTTTCCCTCCCTGCCAACCTCTCACCTTCCCCCCTCTCCCAACCCCCTCCTCTCCCAAACCGTCACCCTGCCCCCTCTCCACAACTTGTTGATCCATTCCTGGGACATGGTCTTCGCTGGCTGGGCCAGTATTTATTGCCCATCCCTAGTTGCCCTTGGAGGGCAGTTAAGAGTCAACCACATTGCTGTGGCTCTGGAGTCACATGTAGGCCAGGCTGGGGGTGTGTCCTGAGTCAGGGAGGTGCCTCAGATGGAGCCAGGGAAGGGAAGAGAGTAGATGTGTGTTGTAGTTTGTCAGCTCATCGCTTGTACATATATAAATAGTGTCGGTAATAAACCCCTCTTAGCCTGAAGGCACAACAAGTCACCTTTGAAGTTATTATACTGGCGACGAGGAAATGTTTCAGTGAGTTGTTGGGAGATTGCAGTGTGCAGCTAGAGGGAGGGGAGTGTGAGTGTTGAAGCTATGAAGAAGTTAGGTACATTTACTGCGTGACAATGTGGTGAATAGGAAATATGAAATCATTCCACACATAAGTGGAAACTGGGGTCAATTTATTCAAAGGCAGCATTATTTATTTATAGTGAATTAGATGACAGGAAGGAACAATGAGAGGTTATTCCACTCACACACTTCCAGGCAAGTGAAGAGTTTACCATCGCCTGACACTCCAGACACTAAGGCCAGATAGTCTAATTGGCCATCAAGTCATAGAGGTTTACAGCATGGAAACAGGCCCTTCGGCCCAACTTGTCCATGCCACCTTTTTTTTAAACCCCTAAGCTCATCCCAATTGTCCGTGTTTACCCCTTATCCCTCTATACCCATCTTACCCATGTAACGGTCTAAACACTTTTTAAAAGACAATATTGTACCCGCCTCTACTACTGCCTCTGGCAGCTTGTTCCAAACACTCACCACCCTCTGTGTGTAAAAATTGCCCCTCTGGGCACTTTTGTATCTCTCCCCTCTCACCTTAAACGTATGCCCTCTAGTTTTCGACTCCCCTACCTTTGGGGGAAAAGATATTGACTGTCTAGCTGACTTGTGCCCCTCATTATTTTATAGACCTCTATAAGATCACCCCTCAGCCTCCTACGCTCCAGAGAAAAAGTCCCAGTCTATCCAGCCTCTCCTTATAACTCAAACCATCAAGTCCCTGTAGCGTCCAAGTAAATCTTTCCTGCACTCTTTCTAGTTTAATAATATCCTTCCTATAACAGGAGAACTGTACACAGTATTCCAAGTGTGGCCTTACCAATGTCTTGTACAACTTCAACAAGACATCCCAACTCCTGTATTCAATGTTCTGATCGATGAAACCAAGCATGCTGAATGCCTTCTTCACCACTCTGTCCACCTGTGACTCCACTTTCAAGGAGCTATGAACATGTACCCCTAGATCTCTTTGTTCTGTAACTCTCCCCAGTGCCCTACCATTAACTGAGTAAGTCAAAAATCATTCTAACTCCCGACCTTCAATCATTATGTGGAGGCGTAAATTTCATTCTGCAGTCCGGCAGCTGGGGGGGTGGGGGGGGGGTTGGGTGGGGGTGGGGGGTGGGCAGTCTCTAGTGGTCAGATTGAGAGATTTAGCAGAGCACACTGCGATTCCACCCAGCTTTTGGAGGAGGTGTCAAGAGACCGTTTAGTCTGTGGAACTAGCAGCCTTCTAATAACAGGAGGAGTTAATGGCTGACACCAAAACCCCTTGAGGAAGAGCTGGGGAGATAGCCCAGTGACTGAACGCATCGAGTAGTGTGTAAGCGAATCACAGGACATGCCCAGAGAGGTGACCCGTTTGTAGTGGGAAATAGCTACAAACAGCAGAGCCCGAGAGTTCTGGGGGTGGGGGGTGGGGGGAGGGGGGTGGGTAGTGTTGTGTAGTGTGGGGGGGGGGGGGGGAGCGAGGGAGCTTATTTTTTGTAGGGGTGTGCACTTCTAAGAAACTTGCTGGTTCTTAGTGAAAAGTGGCCTGGTGCAGTAAGAAGTATCGTTTACAAGCACGGCGCAGAACAAGGCAGTCAGCACAGAACACGCAAAAACAAAACCGTTAGTTTAACTCCGTTAAAATATCTGGATGAGGAGCCTGGCAAGGGACCCAGGTCAAATCCCCTAAACCAGGTTTAACTCAATTAGATGTCTCCCTTGTTGTTGAATAGCAGATCCCTTAAACTGGAGGAGCTGGGCCCACACTCAGAAAGGAGCTAGCATTCTGTTCCCCTCAGAAAGGTCATCAACCACTGAGATTGAGAGAGCCAGGGCCCATGTTGTCCATTTATAAGACCATAAGATATAGGGCCAGAATTAGGCCACTCGGCCCATCGATTTTGCTCCGCCATTCAATCATGGCTGATACTTTTCTCATCCCCATTCTCCTGCCTTTTCCCCATAACCCCAATCCCCTTGTTAATCAAGAACCTATCTATCTCTGTCTTAAAGACACTCAATGACCTGCCCTCCGCAGACAGTGTTCCAAAAGCTATGGCCTTTGCTACAAATAATCTTGCAGCTTTGTTGAACCTTAGTGAGGCCGCACTTGGAATATAGTCTTCAATTCTGGTCGCCACACTACCAGAAGGATGTGGAGGCTTTGGAGAGGGTTTAGAAAAGATTTACCAGGATGTTGCCTGGTATGGAGGGCATTAGCTATGAGGAGAGGTTGGAGAAACTTGGTTTGTTCTCACTGGAGCGATGGAGGTTGAGGGGAGACCTGATAGAAGTCTACAAGATTATGAGAGGCATGGACAGAGTGGATAGTCAGAAGCTTTTTCCCAGGGTGGAAGAGTCAATTACTGGGGGGCACAGGTTTAAGGTGCGAGGGGCAAGGTTTCGAGGAGATGTACGAGGCGAGCTTTTTACACAGAGGGTGGTGGGTGTCTGGAACTCGCTGCTGGGGAGGTAGTGGAGGCGGATACGATAGTAAGCTTTGAGGGGCGTCTGGACAAACAATGAATAGGATGGGAATAGAGGGATATGGTCTCCGGAAGGGTAGGGGGTTTTAGTTCAGTCGGGCAGCATGGTCGGTGCAGGCTTGGAGGGCCAAAGGGCCTGTTCCTGTGCTGGAATTTTCTTTGACCTTTGTTCTGAACTTGAAGCCACAACGAGTCTCCTTTGGAGTTATCACAGAATCTTTCTACCTTGTTTGTGAAGCTTCCTCACTCTGCTCTGTGTTTGCCTATTGCAGGGCACTTAACACTGGCAGTGTGGAGGTCACCTGGCACGATATGTAGGCCGCGTCTCAAACCTCTGTGCCTCCTATCTGATAACCGCTCGCTGCAATGACTGCCTGAGTCACAGGAGCATCTGATCAACATTAGCAATTCAGCTCCAGACCTCAATGCAGCAAAAGTTTCTCTGGTGACAGTTGTAGGTGGATGAAGAGTTTCTTATCGTTCACTGGCTTGATCCTGGGGAGGGGAGGTCAGGGGGGTGGAATCCCACTGTTGCTGTTAATTAGGAACTTCAGCCATTGCTGCGTTTACAGCTCGCTGTGACTGTAACTCAGAAAACAAATCAGATACCCTGTCACATTCCTCACATGTCCTCACGCGTGGTTTCGAATAAGCACACAGAGCAGACTGTGTGTTATAAAACAAACCTCAGAGAGATACAGCGATTGCAGGTTGGCCGTGTACCTGTCTCCCAAGCATGCGTTATTGCCAACTCTCTACCTGAAAAACAAATTCTAGATCGACAGCAGAAATGATAACCCATTCAGCACAGTGGGTTAGCACTGCTGCCTCACAGCGCCAGGGAGCGGGGTTCGATTCCCGGCTCAGCGCACAGTGGGTTAGCACTGCTGCCTCACAGCACCAGGGAGCCGGGTTCGATCCCCGGCTCAGCGCACAGTGGGTTAGCGCTGCTGCCTCACAGCACCAGGGAGCCAGGTTCGATTCCCGGCTCCGGTCACTGTCTGTGGGGAGTTTGCATCTTTTCTCCATGTCTGCGTGGGTTTCCTCAGGGTGCTCCGCTTTCCTCCCACAGTCTGAAAGACGTGTGGGTTAGGTGGATTGACAATGCTAAATTGCCCCTTAGTGTAGTGGGGACTAGCTCAGGTAAATGCATGGGGTTATGGGGATTGGGCCTGTGTGGGATTGTGCTCGGTGCAGACTCGATGGGCCAAATGGCCTCCTTTTGCACTGCAGGGATTTTATGGTTTACAGTGGCGATGTCAACCAAAGGATCAAGAGTTCTGGATTGGGGTTATTAGAGTTGTATCCCCATTACTGTACCCTTACTGGGACACAGAACCACTGAATTAAACTGGATGTACCCCTCTGCCCTCCCCTCTAACTGTGCCCCTCCACACGCTCCACACCAGAAAATGGGTTTCTTAAACTCCCCCCTCTCCAGCATCGAGCCTGACAATCAGACTATCCCCCCCCACCGCACCCCAATCAGCCATCCACCCCATCCCTTCCCCACCCAGAACCCAGCAAGCTGGAAGCAGGGACCCCTGTGGGATTTCTGGTCTGCCAGTGTTCTGCCTGTTTGCCACCCTGATTGGGAGACGGTTTCGCCCCACACAGGCACACAAGAACAGCTGAGAAACCAATCAAAGTGAAGGTTATCCACTCTGAACTCGAAAGGGTGACAGGTGGCTCCACAGAATGAAGAGATGCTGAACTCACTTCCCTGGATAACAGAATCCCAGCGGATTTATAAAGTGGGATCTCTGGATAATGCATCCCAGTGGGTTTTTGACATAAGATCTCTAGGCAGGATCTCATGGATCTCTGGAGGAGGATCTCTGGATAACAAGATCCCAGTAGATTTCCAAAGTAGGATGACAGGATCCTAGTGGATTTCCAAAGGAAGATCACTGGATGACAGGATCCCAGTGGATTTCCTCTGCCCCGTAACTAGAAAACACCCTGGACTCCTCCACGTCAAATCAGTGCAGCTCAGGATGATACCACAGTTTGTATTTCTGTTCCTAATGCCAACTGATCGAATCAGAAAGTAAGAAGTCTCACAACACCAGGTTAAAGTCCAACAGGTTTATTTGGTAACGCGAGGTTTTGGAGCACTGCCCCTTCATCAAATGAGTGCAGATGCAAAATCAGGGCATAGATAGACACAAACTCAATTACAAGATAATGGTTGGAATGCCCTGTTTGTGAACCAAATCCTGCACTTATCTGATGAAGGGGAGCGCTCCGAAAGCTCGCTCTACCAAATAAACCTGTTGGACTGTAACCTAATGTTGTGAGACTTCTGACTGTGCCCACCCCAGTCCAAAGCCAGCATCTCCACATCAAGTCAGAAAGTGTCTGACCTCCCCGGACCTGCCTCGGTAGAAAGGTCAAAGGTTACATTTGTGCTCAAGGGCAGTGGGTTCAAGATAGAATTGGGCCTACTGGTTACAGGATTGGAGCATCAGTGACCGTGGCAACAGTTCAGTTGCTAAGCTGGGTTGCTTAGAATGTCCACAATGGCTCTCCAGTTGTATTCAAGCCTGACAAGGCATCTACACCTCACTCCTTATCTACTCTCCATGCCACCCCATAGCCCTTGGATGCTCATTCGCCCAGTTTACACAATGCACAAAACCAATGAGGCAGATAGTAACAATGTGGGATCTGGGCTTACAGGTCCACAATTCCCTGAAAATGGCAACACAAGTGGATAAGGTGGTCAAGAAGGCTTATGGCATACTTGCCTTCATCGGTCAGGGCACAGAGTATAAAAACTGACAAGTCATGTTGCAGCTGTACAAAAATTTATATGAACTATATTTGGAATATCGTGTTCAATTCTGGTCGCCACACTACCAGAAGGATGTGGAGGCGTTGGAGAGGGTACAGAAAAGATTTACCAGGATGTTGCCCTGGTATGGAGGGCATTAGCTATGAGGAGAGGGTGGAGAAACTTGGTTTGTTCTCACTGGAACATCAGAGGCTGAGGGGCGACCTGACAGAAGTTGACAAAATTATGAGAGGCATGGATAGAGTGGAGTCTTTTTCTCAGGGTAGAAATGTTAATTACCAGGGGACACAGGTTTAAGGTAAAAGGGGGAAAGTTTAAAGGAGATGTGAGAGGCAAGTTTTTTACACAGAGGGTGGTAAGTGCCTGGAATGAGCTGCCAGAGGAGGTGGTAGAAACAGATACAATAACAACGTTTAATAGGCATCTCGGCAGATAAGTGAATAGGCTGGGAATAGAGGGATATGGACCACGTAGGGAGAAAAGATCTTTAGAAAGGCGCCATGCGTCGGTGCAGGCTTGATGGGCTGGAGGGCCTGTTTTTGTGCTGTTCTGTTGTTTGTTCGCGCAGAAATGGAATTCTCTGCCCGTTGAAGTGGTGGAGGCTGCCTCGCTAAATATTTTTAAGAAGCGGGTTGATGGGTTTTTGATAAGCGAGGGGATTAAGGGTTATGGGGAGAGGGCGGGAAAGTGGAACTGAGCCACGACAGATCAGCCATGATCTTATTGAATGGCGGGGCAGGCTCGAAGGGCTAGATGGCCGACTCCTGCTCCTATTTCTTATGTTCTTATGTTCTTATGTAATCCGACATGAGGGAAAGGAGGGGGAAGATAGCGATGGTGATGTCACTGGGCTAGTAAGCCAGAGGCCCAGTGCTCTGGATCCTGGGTTCAAATCCCACCATGGCAGCTAGTGGATTAATAAATCTGGGATTGAATGCTCGTCTCTGTAACGGTGACCGTGAAACTCTCATCGGTTGTTGGAAAGACCCATCTCTTTAGGGAGGGAAATCTGCCTTCCTTACCCGCTCTGGCCTACATGTGGCTCCAGACTGACAGCAATGTGGCTGACACTGTGGCGGTGGAGCAATTAGGGATGGGCTGGCTTTTCTTGGGATGTCCACATCCTCTGAAGGAATAGAGGAAAAGAATAAATGTGTCAGTCAGACAGATCATTAAAATATCAACAACAAACACTTCAAACACTTCACAGCTCGTCTTGTCTAAATAAACAATGACAAAAAGAATCACTGCGAGAATTAAAGAAGCTCCAAGCAAACCCAACAATTCTCTCCGATTGTCAGAACAGAACTCCCACCTGGGACACGCACTTGATAAGTCTAGACTCTCAGTCAAGCATACATAATGAGGCCATCCAGTTCGACAGGAAGAGTTCTGACACCTGTCCTCAGTATGTACGCTGGGCTGAGATCTTAAACACACCAAATGATTATCTCAGGAGGAAGCTTCTGTATTTTTTACACCTGGAGAGAACTATTGCTTTCGCTCAATGACATCTTTAACACATTATAAGAAGTTATTGCTGTATTCTGTTTTGTCAATTCTTCATATTTATTTGGACAAGATTAAGAGGTTGGAAGTGTTTGAAAACCCTATGATTGACACTCTCTGATGGTTTGTCTCAGTGACACCTCGATTGGGTCGCAGGAATGAACAAGTTTTATTTTCCAGTGTTTTTGTGAATGTGTTTTTTTCTGAGCAGTTACACACAGGCCATTGGCCTTTTGGTTTTGTACATGATGGGAATGGACATGGAAGGGCTATCAGTTGGCATTGAGGGGGGACAGGGCGGAGAAAGGGGCCATGGAGGTGGGATATAGTGACACTATGTCCCGCTAACAGAGACGCTAACACCTCTTGAACTTATATTTCAGCAATCTCTTGGCCCAGACTATGGTTCACAAGTCCTCGTAGGGGGTTGGGAAACTACGAGTTAAGAAGCTGGCCTGACCCCGTGGATATTGTCAGGGATTTTAGTACCCCAGTCAGGTTAGGAGCGCAGAGTGCGGACTCGCTCCCTTATCTCCTACTGGCAAATATTGAGGATTCGGGAATTAGGATGGGAATCCCAGAATTGGGTCCCACCACCATTTTTGAATGTTTCAGGAATTATTCCAACACTGTGTAGATCCAGGCTGAAGATTTGATTTGATTTGGTTTATTATTGTCACATGTAGTGGGTTACAGTGAAAAGTATTGTTTCTTGCGCATTATACAGGCAAAGCAGACCATTCATAGAGTGAGTACATGGAGAGAAAGAAAGCAGAATGTAGTGTTACAGTTACAGCTAGAGTGTAGAGAAAGATCAGCTTAATATGTAGTAGGTCCATTCAAAAGTCTGATGGTAGTAGGGAAGAACTGTTCTTGAGTTGGTTGGTATGTGACCTCAGAGCTTTGTATCTTTTCCCACTGGAAGAAAATGGAAGAGAGAAGCTCCGGGATGTGTGGGGTCCTTGATTATGCTGGCTGTTTTCCTGAGGCAGCTAGAAGTGGAGACAGAGTCAATGAAAGGGAAGCTGGTTTGCGTGATGGACTGGGCTACATTCACAACCCTTTGTAGTTTCTTGCAGTCTTGGGCAGAGCAGGAGTCCATACCAAGCTGTGACACAACCAGAAAGTAAGAAGTCTCTCAACACCAGGTTGAAGTCCAGCAGGTTTATTTGGAATCATGAGCTTTTGGAGGCTGCCCCTTCATCAGGTGAGTGGAGAGGTGGGTTCGCAAACAGCCACTCACCTGATGAAGGAGCAGTGCTCTGCAAGCTTGTGATTCTGTGGTGCTTCTGTAAAAATTGGTGAGAGTTTTGGCGGACATGCTGAAGATTTCAGTTTTGTTTGATACATTCACCAATAGCGTTTTTTCCCTCTTTGAGAAGGGTTGGTAGAATGATTGTTAATCTGTTTGAAATTGCATCTGAACACCCCTATGGAACCTAACAATCCTGGTGTAAACGGGAACCCAGAGATTCCAGTTCTGGAGTTGGGTGGGGTGGGGGAGGAGAAACATTACACAATGAGTCACAAAATCATCAAGACTTTAGTATCTCAGTCACACCCAATCTTGTGAACAATTGGAGAAAGTCCACAGTAAAAATGTCTTCCTAAATCAGAAATCACCTCTTTCTATCCACCCTGTCTGTGCCTCTCATTATTTTGTAGACCTCTATCAGGTCTCCCCTCAGCCTCCGTCTTTCCAGTGAAAACAATCCCAGTTTACTCAACCTCTCCTCACAGCCAACACCCTTGAGACCAGGCAACATCCTGGTGAACCTTCTCTGCACTCTCTCCAAAGCTTCCATGTCTGACTTACAAAATGTAACACCTCACACTTATCTGTACGGAAATCCATTTGACAATCCTTGGTCCACTTCCTGAACTTATCAAGATTCCCCTGTAATGTTTTTAATACCCAAACCAGGGTAGGACTTAGATGGTGAATGGAAGGGCGCTGGGGAGTGTTGAAGAACAGAGGGACCAAGAAATACAAGTACATATTTCATTGAAAGCGGCGACACAGGTGGACAGAGTGGTGAAGAAGATGTTTATCACACTGGCATTCATCAGTCAGGGCATTGAGTACAGGAGCTGGGACATTCTGTTACAGTTGTCTAATTCATTGGTGAGGCTGCACCTAGAATATTGTGTGCGGTTTTGGTCACCTTGTTACAGGGAAGACATTGATAATCTGGAAAGAGTGCAGAGAAGATTTGTTGCCAGGACGAGTGGGCCTGAGTTATAGGGAGAGGTTGGCCAGGCTGGGGGTTTACTCCTTGGAATGTAGGAGGATGAGGGATGACTTTATTGAGGTGTATAAAATCATGAGGACAGAGATAGGATGAACACACATGGTCTTTTTCCCAGGGAAGAGGAATTGAAAACTAGGGGGCAGAGGTTTAAGGTGAGAGGGGAGAGATCTAAAAGGGACCTGAGGGGCAACTTCTTCACCCAGAGGGTGGTGTGTGTATGGAATGAGCTGCCAGAGAAAGTGACTGAGGCGGGTACAATAGCAACATTTAAAAAGCATTTGGATAAGTACATGGATGGGAAATGTTTCGAGGGATATGGACCAAACACGGGCAATTGGGACTGGCTGGGAGAGCACCATGGTCGGCATGGACTGAATGGGCCAAAGGGTCTGTATCTGTGCTATATTGCTCTATGACAATATGACTCTATAACTACTTTCCATGAGAGTGAATTCCACACATTCACCACCCTCTGGGTGAAGAAATTTCTCCTCCCCTCAGTTCTAAAAGGTTTACCCCTTATCCTCAAACTCTGACCCCTAGTTCTGGACTCCCCCACCATCAGGAACATTCTTTCTGAATCGACCCTGTCTAACCCTGTTAGAATTTTATAAGTTTCTATCAGATCCTCTCTCACTCTTCTAAACTCCAGTGAATATAATCCTAACCGACTTGGGGTCTCCTCGTATGACAGACCTGTCATCCCAGGAATCAGCCTGGTAAACCTTCGCTCTATACACAGAACATGTACCATATTATATTTCTGTTACATTGGAGGCAAAAACACCTTGAGATGAGAATGGTGTCTAACTCAGTTCTCTATCCAATTCCTGAGACAACATGGTGGGGCTGTGGGGGGGGAGGAGGACAGTGTGGGGACGTGGGGAACCAGTTACTGGTTGACCAACAGGAAGTTGTGGAATTAGGGGCAAAGAGTTAATTGAGTGGCACGAGGACACTTTGACGTTTAGGCCATTGCAACATGATGATTGAATGGAGACCCTCACCCATATTTGAGTTCACCATTCCAAGCTTAGGCCCCACTAGACAAGTGTTTCCCGCATATCGCTGCAAAATCAATGGGCTGAAGGGTCTGTCCTTCACTGGACAGCATGGTCGCACAGTGGTTGACACTGCTGCCTCACATTTGCACTTGCTTCCCATGTCTGCTCCAGGTTTCCGCCGGGTGCTCCGGTTTCCTTCCACAGTACAAAGATGTGCATGTTCGGTGGGTAGAATCATAGAAACCCTACAGTGCAGACGGAGGCCATTCGGCCCATCGAGTCTGCACCGACAACAACCCCCACCAGGGCCCTATCCCCGTATCCCCACATGTTTACCCTGCTAACCACCCTGACATTAAGTGCCCATGGTGTTAAGGGTAAAATCCTGGCATGGGTAGAGGATTAGCTGGCTGGCAGAAGGAAGACAGTGAGAATAAAAGGGTCTCTCTCTCAGGATGGTAACCGGTGACCAGTGATGTGCCTCAGGGGTCAGTGCTGGGACCACAGCTTTTCACAATATACATTAACGATTTGGGGGAAGGAACTGAAGGCGCTGTTGCTAAGTTTGAAGATGATGCAAAGATATGTAGAGGGACAGGTAGTATTGAGGAAGTGGGGGGGATTGCAGAGGGACTGGGACAGGTTAGGAAAGTGGGCAAAGAAGGGGCAGATGGCATATAATGTGGAAAAGTGTGAGGTTATACACTTTGGAAGGAGGATTGGAGGCAGAGACTATTTTCTAAATGGAAAATTGCTTAGGAAATCAGAAACACAAAGGGACTTGGGAATCATTGTTCAGGATTTTCTGAAGGTTAATGTGTAGGTTCAGTCGGCAGTTAGGAAGGCAAATGCAATGTTAGCATTCATATCGAGGGGGTTAGAATACAAGAGCAGGGATGTACTTCTGAGGCTGGATAAGGCTCTGGTCAGACCCCATTTGGAATATTGTGAGCAGTTTTGGGCCCCGTATCTAAGGAAGGATGTGCCGACCTTGGAAAGGGTCCATATGGGGTTCACAAGAATGATCCCTGGAATGAAGAGCTTGTCGTATGAGGAACGGTTGAGGACTCTGGGTCTGTACTTGTTGGAGTTTAGAAGGATGAGGGGGGATCTTATTGAAACTTACAGGATACTGCGAGGCCTGGATAGAGTGGACGTGGAGAGGATGTTTCCAATAGCAGGAAAAACTAGAACCAGAGGCACAACCTCAGGCTAAAGGGACGATCCTTTAAAACAGAGATGAGGAGGAATTTCTTCAGCCAGAGAGTGGGGAATCTGTGGAACTCTTTGCCGCAGAAGGCTGTGGAGGGCCAGGTCGTTGAGTGTCTTTAAGACAGAGATAGATAGGTTCTTGGTTAATTAGGGGATCAGGGATTATGGGGAAAAGGCAGGAGAATGGGGATGAGAAAAATATCAGCCATGATTGAATGGCAGAACAGACTCGATGGGCTGAGTGGCCTCGTTCTGCTCCTATGTCTTATGGTCTTATGGGGCAATTTAGCCTGGCCAATCCACCTAACCTGCATATCTTTGGAGCATGGGAGGAAACCGGAGCACCTGGAGAAAACCCACGCAGACATGGGAAGAACTTGCAAACTCCACACAGACGGTGACCTGAGGCTGGAATTGAACCCGGGTCCCTGGCGCTGTGAGGCAGCAGCGCTAACCACTGTGCCACCGTGCTGCCCAGTGATAAAGAGCTCTTTGGCTATAAGAGGTTGCGTTGACACAAGAGAAACACCTTTCTGTGGGGGGGCCACCATGCCGTCCATAGATTGGCTATGCTAAATTCTACCTTTGTGTCAGGGAGAATTAGCAGGGTAAATATGTGGGGGTTACGGGGATGGGGCCTGGGTGAGGATTGTTGTCAGTGCAGACTCGATGGGCCGAAGGGCCTTTTCTGAACTCTAGAGGTTCAACGATTCTCGAAGCCAGTGAAATCAGTCTCCTTTTGCCATGTTTCTGATCTCCTTCCTTGGGCATTTTTTCTCCTCCCCGAATTACTGACATTCCTGACCCCAATGTTTCCTTTGGCTCTGTGTTTATTGCCAATGACACAGCGTTAGTGTAAAAGCATCGAGATGAGCTTCTAACCAGTTTATCCTGACAGTGTGAGGGTGAAATTGGTCCATGGAAAGGAAACGAACTAATCAGGGTCTGTTCAGTGACTGTGACATCTCAAACCAGTGTATCAATTCAGCATCCTCGCACTATTGAGTTCAGTAATACGCCGTCCAATCTCCCAACAATATTACCAATATCCAATGCTTAAGCAAAAATGTCTGTCTGCAGACGGTGAGAGGCGCAAATTGATTTGTCACTTCTGTTAAAAAAAAATGGGTATGATTTTACAGAGCCAGTTTAACCTCTAACTGACCCAGAAAAGTGAAGCAATTGGACTTTGTGACAGGACTGAGGGAATTGCCAAGTATTGTCCCTGGGCCTGGAGCTTACAGCTAACCAGAGAGTTCCTGCAGAGTGGAGAGTAACAAATTTAACCTCACTATTTAGAAAAGAACAGAGAGAGAAGACAGATCAGTGAGCCTGATCTCAGTCGGAGGGAAAATGTTGGAATCTGATATAAAGGATGTGATAACTGGGCACCTACAAAGTAACAATTATTTTTATTCATAGAATCATCGAATCCTACAGTGCAGAAGGAGGCCATTCAGCCCATTGAGTCTGCACTGACCACAATGCCCCCCAGGGCCTAACCCCATAACCCATGCATGTACCCTCGCTAGTCCCCCTGATATTAAATGGCAATTTAGCATAGCCAATCCACCTAACTGGGCACTTACAAAATAACACATTTCTTTTAATTCATAGAATCCCGACAATGCAGAAAGGGGCTATTTGGCCCATCAAGTCTGCACCATCCACAATCCCACCCAGGACCTTGTCCCCGTAACCCCATGCATTTACCCTAGCTAATCCCTCTGACACTAACTAATTAGTAGCACAGTGACAATACCACTACCTCACTGCCTCTGTTTTATATTCGTTTATGGGTTGTGGGTGTCTGGGCCAACATTTATTGCCCATTCCTGAGGGTATTTCAGAGCCAACCACATTGCTGTGGCTCTGGAGTCACATGTAGGCCAGACCGGGTAAGGACAGCAGATTTCCTTCCCTAAAGGACATTGGTGAACCAGATGGGTTTTTCCGACAATCGGCAATGGTTTCATGGTCATCAGCAGATTCTGAATTCCAGATTTTTATCGAATTCAAATTTCAGCGTCTGCCGTGGTGGGATTTGAACCCGGGTCCCCACAGCATTACCCTGGGTCTGTGGATTACTAGTCCGGCAGCAACATCACTAGACCAGTGCATCCCTGGTAGGATTGGGCAGAGTCATAGATTTACTGACAGGAAATCATCTTTGACTAACCTGGTGGAGTTTTTTGAAGAGGTAATTAGCAGAATGGATAAGGGGGAACCAGTGGATGTGGTGTACATGGATTTTCAGAGAGCTTTCTGATAAGGTTCCACACAGGCTGCTAGTAAACAAAATGAGGCCACCCGTTTAAATAAATAATCCTCTGAGTCAGTTTCTGTAATTCTCCCAGCAGTAACATTCCCTGTTTCGGTTTGAAATGAAATATTCCCAACCCCTGCTGACCAGTAACTCCTGGAGTAACGGCACCTCTGCGATTACACCGTTTCCACCTTGGAAAGGAGTCACATTGGCAGTTCATCGAGGGGTTCAATGAATAATAATTTCTCTCCCTGCTCCGTGTGTAGCAGGCGCACATTCAGTAAAATGCATGTGCTGCATTCAGCTATATTTAGATTGGCAGCAGAGCTCATTTATGTTAAATCAATAACACTTCAGGAAAGTGTGCAGCTCCCAGAATGAATCAACAGCTGCATCTCAATAAAACCTCTAACAAGATTTTGTGTTTTTTTTAATTTGTAAATGACATTGAGTCATGACACCTGACAGGACCTATAAAAATGGAACTGTTTTATGGAAAAATCTATGACTGCTAATTCTCTCTCAGAGCTGGCTGTTTAATTCACAGGCGGTGACTCGCTTTCTCTCAGTTTCACTGCACCTCGTGTCGGGGGGGAATCTCAAACCCGGGATAACTACCCCTCCACCTTGAGTGTTACCAGTCACGGGATGCCTCTGACCACAGGCGGAAGGGGACAGGATGGAGAAGTCTAAGGTCACCAGGCTTGAGGGAGTTGGAGGATGAGTGGGATTGATTTTCGTGGGACTACATAATTTTATCTCTCATCCTCCAATTTGTAGAACAGCACAGCACAGGAACAGGCCCTTCGGCCCACAATGTTGTCCCGAGCATGATGCCAAATTAACCGCGGACCCTTCTGTTGCTCCAAATCCCTCAATTCTTTGCATATTTATATGCTTATCTAAAAGCCCCTTAAACACCTCTATCGTGTCTGCCTCCACCACCACCCCTCCCGGCAGCACATTCTAGACACCTCCCACTCCCTGTGTAAAAAAACTTGCCCCTCTCATTTCCTTTGATCTTTCCTCACTCTCACCTTCTAGTATTAGGTATTTCAACTCTGGGAAAAAGATTTTGACTGTCAGTCCTATCTCTGTCCCTCATAATTTTATAAACTTCTTTAAGGAAATTTGTGCTGATTGGCATTTGATAACTAGAGGGCACAGGTTTAAGTTAAGGGGGGAAAGAATTAATGGAAACCTGAGGAGTAGTTTTTTTACACAGAGGGTGGTACATGTGTGGAACGAGCTGCCTGAGGAAGTGGTTAAGGCAGGGACATTGACAATATTTGAAAGACATTTGGACAGACACATAGATAGAAAAGGTTTAGAGGGATATGGGCCAAATGCAGGCAAATGGGGTTAGCTTAGATGGGCATTTTGGTCAGTATGGACCAGTTTGAGCTGAAGGACCTGTCTCCGTGCCATAGATACATTCTAAATACATATCTATATTTCTGTCACAGATTTGATAACAGTCCAAGTCTTGCTTCATAAAGGGTAGGTGTGATTTTGCAACATTACAGTTGAGGAAACAACTTCTGGCCAACACAATCTCGTTGGAGTTATGCATGAGAAAGACCATTTGGTTTCATTTGGTTCATTTATCACATGTAGACTGTTTGCTCCTCCTGCCCCCGTGGCCAGCTGTCTACTTAATGATCTGCTTGTTTAACGTGTGGGTGGTGATACACAAACAGGAAAGCACACACTCCTGGTTACACGTGGACAGGAGTCACCTGGGATTCTGTCTACTCTTGGACAGAGCGCAGATTAATATCTAAACTCGGGCTACTACTGATTAACAGAAACAAGTGGCAAATGTGAAAATGTTAGTGTTCCGTGTATGGATGCGTGAGAGCCCGACACTAGCTCCCAGGCCAGCTGGCATTGGCAGATGGGCACCAGCAACCGTGGGATGTACAGGCATCAAATGTGAGTTCAGCCCCCAGCCTGTCTCCAGAATGAGTTTGCCAACTGCTTTGCGCCATGCCTTCATTTCGAATCGACCACATTTTAAAAACATATAAACACTCGTTCTGCAGACTGTATATTTTGGATGATTGACAAATGAGGCGATAAAATTGCCTTTTTGCTGTTTCCTCCACATTTGGCCAAAGCCTCACCCTCATAAAAGCTTCCAGAGTCGAAACACCCACTGTGGAGGTTCAAACTACCGTGAGGAAATGGAGACGTGCGTTATGGAATGATCTGACCTGGACACAGGATGAACAAGGACAATCAAATGCCACAGATAGAATTATCGGGAAGAGGTTACATCTCCCTTTCTGCCATCCCCTGAATCATTGTCCCATGGAGAAAGCAAGAGTGTAGAGAGTTGGTTTTATTCTGTAATTGGCAGATTAGAGTTCTGACTAGGACTTACTTGGCTATGTGATTAATCAGGGTCTAGATTTCTCAGCTTTGGGCTGTGACAGGCTAGTCAGCGTCTAGCCGCATTAGAACTAATCTGTGGAGGAAATCATCAGCTCGTATTCAATGAGGTGAGATCCCTTTGTGGCACTGCACAGAATTTAGTTAAACTAATCGGATGGCATGATGGCACAGTGGTTAGCACTGCTGTCTCACAGCGCCAGAGACGTGGGTTCCATCCCAGCCTCATGTGACTGTTTGGAGTTTACACGTTCTCCCCGTATCTGTGTGGGTTTCCTCTGGGTCCTCTGGTTCCCTCCCACAGCCCAAAGATGAGCAGGTTGGCCATGCTACATTGTTCCTTAGTGTCAGGGGGATTAGCAGAGTAAATACACGGGGCTATGGGGATAGGGCCGGGGGTGGGATTGTTGTCGCTGCTGACTCGCTGGGCTGAATGGCCTCTTTTTGCTCTGTAGGGATTTTATGAGTTCAGGAAGATACAAATTAGATCATTGAGCTTTGCTACAATAGCTGATCCCAATCCCAGGAGAAGCGACAGGTTAAGGAGGCAGGAATAATGCAAACTTCTTGCTCCTGATTCCTGCCCGGTGATCCCTATTCCAATAGAAAAGGTTTTTTTATGCAGATATCACATAAAAATACTGCAATAGAAACATAAAAAATAGGAGCAGGAGGAGGCCATTCAGCCCCTCGAACCTGCTCCACCATTCAATGTGAACATGCACTTTCAGTATCGCAATCCCACTTTCCCTCCATGTAGCTTGATCCCTTTATCCTGTACAGCAAAGGGACAGACCATTCAGCCCACTAAATATATACCAACATTCATGCTCCACATGTGACCTGGGTCACCTTCCTTCTTCTAAACCTATCAGCATAACTCTCTACTCCATTCTGTTCATGTGTTTATTGATCTTTCTCTTAAATGCACCGTTACAATTCACCTGAGCCATTCCCTGTTTCATCCAGTTCCACGTTCTTGCCAGTCTCCAGGTAAAGGCATTTCACCTGGATTCCCCATTGGATTTTGCTTTGACTAGCTTGTATCGATGACCTCTAGGTTTCCTTTTCCTCCAGTCCCTGCACCCTTTGAACAGATTCCTCCTCAACCTCCTCTTTTACAGTAAGAAGTCCCACAACACCAGGTTAAAGTCCAACAAGTTTATTTGGTAGCACAAGTTTTCAGAGTGCAGCTCCTTCATCAGGTGAGTGGAGAGTTGGGTTCGCAAACAGGGCATATATACAAACTCAATTACAAGATAATGGTTAGAGTGTGAGTCTTAACAAATAATCAAGTCTTTACAGGTACAGACAGTGTGAGTGGAGAGAGGGTTAAGCACAGGTTAAAGAGATGTGTATTGTCTCAAGCCAGGATGGTTAGTGAGGTTTTGCAAGCCCAGGCAAGTCGTGGGGGTTACAGATAGTGTGACAGGAACCTAAGATCCCAGTTGAGGGAGCAGAGCTCCAGAACCTCGTGATCCCAACTAAACCTGTTGGACTCTAACTTGGTGTTGTGAGACTTCTCACTGTGCCTACCCCAGTCCAACGCCGGCACCCCCACATCATACATTAACTGATATACAGCCCCCTTAAAGAGAGACCACAATAAAAACAGACAAAACCTCAAAGGGAATGGATCAAATCAAATTAAAATGTCATTCATAGAATCCCTACAATGCAGAAAAAGGCCATTTAATCCATCATGTCTGCACCGACTCTCTGGCAGAGAGACACTATTCCCATAACCCCACGCATTTTACCACCTAACCTACACACCTTTGGACACGAAGGCGCAATTTAGCATGTCCAATCCACCTAATTTACGCACCTTTGGACATTAAGGGCAATTTAACATGGCTAATCCACCTAACCTACACACCTTTGGACACTAAGGAGCAATTTAGCATGGCTAATTTACCTAAATTACATATCTTTGGACACTTAGGACTAATTTAGCATGGCCAATGCCCTTAACCTGAACATCTTAGGATATTAAGAGGCAATTTAGCACGGCCAATCCACTTAACCTGCACATCTTTGGAGTGTGGGAGGAAACCACAGCACCCGGAGGAAACCCACACAGACACGAGGAGAATGTGTAGATTCCAGCCAGTAGACCAAATTGTGATTTGAACCAGGGTCACTGGCGCCGTGAGTCAGCAATGTTAACCACTGTGCCACCCAGTTTGATGGTGCATCTTAGTCCCCATGCCACCTAGCAGCTGTGAGAGGTCCCAAGTATATCACTCTGGGTCAGAAGGATGGAATGTCCAGATGGGTGATGAAGGTGAGAAAGTGAAGGGCCGGATAGAGTTAACATTTCCTGTCTAATTTGACCCTTCATCACTATTCTAAGTCATGTTAAGCACAAAACCTGAACTCTTTCTCTCCACAGATATTGACACATTTGCCGCAGTTTTCCAGAAATTCCTGATTTTATTTCAGATTTCATTTATTTATTTACTTTTCACAAGTAGGCTTATGATCCCCTAGTGGCCACACTCCGGTGCCTGTTCGGGTACACTGAGGGAGAATTTAGTGCGGCTAATCCACCCTAACCAGCACGTCTTTCAGACTGCGGGAGGAAACCAAAACACCCGGAGGAAACCCACGCAGACACGGGGAGAAGGTGCAGACTCCTCACAGACAGTGACCCAAGCTGGAATCGAACCCAGGCCCCTGGCGCTGTGAGGCAGCAATGCTAAACGCTGTGCCACTGCGCTGCAGTATTTTTCTTTGGCACTGTGTAGCCGGGCTAACGAGAGTCACATTACCGGTGAGCTAAGCGATTACCCTGTGTCTGTCAGTGCTGGGCTTAATGGAGAGTTTGTTGAGTTCTTGAAGATGTGAGGCTGATCAATGCTGAAAATTTCAATTAGGAAAATACAGCTGGTAATCAATGTTTCCATCCTTGTGTGTTTGAGCAAGATAATGGGCCTGGTTGTACCATTTTGATTCTCAGTGCTGAATCTGGGTGTAATTCAGATCCGACTTGGAAACCTGTGCACCCCCTCCGCCCCCACCCCCCACCCCACCCCATACACACTCAGCCTGAAAACAAAATCGCGGCTCTGAATCGCGCTGTGGGTGGGGTTGAGCGCACCCAGAACGATTGGAGCTCCGAACTGCACACGCACAGTTGGAAAACAATTTGAGAATCGCGCCCGTGTCAGATCGATCCCGAACCGCAGAAAGTGACCCGGGAACAAAAAGCGGGAGCGATGGCCCCCACACACATCACTGTCCCCATTATCCACGCCCCCCCCAACTACCCACACACATCACTGTCCCCATTATCCACGCCCCCCCCAACTACCCACACACATCACTGTCCCCATTATCCACCCCCCAACCACCCACACACATCACTGTCCCCATTATCCACCCCCCCAACTACCCACACACATCACTGTCCCCATTATCCACCCCCCCAACTACCCACACACATCACTGTCCCCATTATCCACCCCCAACTACCCACACACATCACTGTCCCCATTATCCACCCCTCCAACTACCCACACACATCACTGTCCCCATTATCCACCCACCAACTACCCACACACATCACTGTCCCCATTATCCACCCCCCCAACTACCCACACACATCACTGTCCCCATTATCCACCCCCCCAACTACCCACACACATCACTGTCCCCATTATCCACCCCCCAACTACCCACACACATCACTGTCCCCATTATCCACCCCCCAACTACCCACACACATCACTGTCCCCATTATCCACCCCCCCAACTACCCACACACATCACTGTCCCCATTATCCACCCCCCAACTACCCACACACATCACTGTCCCCATTATCCACCCCCCCAACTACCCACACACATCACTGTCCCCATTATCCACCCCCCCCCCAACTACCCACAGACATCACTGTCCCTCTTAACCACCTACCACCAACCCCACCCCCGCTACCCAGACCGATCATGACCCCTGCCCCCTTCTCCCACACCGCTCACCCGTGTAGTGGCAACAGACCCCCCTGCCCCCTCTCCCCATCAGAGATCCATTTGCCCCTCCTCCTCCACCCCCCCCACGCCCCCCCCCCCCCCCCATCTCAGAGAACGGTCCCCGACCCCCACCGGAGAATGATCTGGCCTCACAAACCCCCCAGAGGAACACCTGACCTGCCTCCTCCCCCCCCGCAACACCAGACAACGATCAGCCCTCCGCGCCCCCCCCCCCCCCCAACACAGCTAATGATCGCACCACCCTCCCCAAACAAGACAATGATTGGCAACCCCCCCCCAAACCTTCAGAGATACATCAAACCTGCCTCCTCCTCCCCACCACACCGCCCCCCCCCCACCATAGAACAATTTGGCCTCACTCCCCTCCACCTCCCCAACCAGAGAATGATCTGACCCGTCCCCCCGTCCTCTCCCACCCCCCCGTCCCCGTCCCCGACCCCCATCCCCCCATCCCCCACCACTGCTCTGAGTCAGAGGCTGTTGGAAGTTCGGAACTCTCTCTTCAGCAGCTGGAGCGCCCGATTCAGGCTTTTATTCAGCAGGTTCATTTCGGCGCTGTTCCAGATCGGTGAGCAGGGTGGAAAAGGGGGAAATGCTAATAAAGTTGGGTACATGAATAGGGAGGAACTAGAGGAATACGGACCAAGTAATGGCAGAAGATTATTTTTAGTTGGGGCATCGTGATCGGTGCAGGCTTGGAGGGCCGAAGGGCCTGTTCCTGTGCTGGACTTTTCTTTGTTCTTTATTTCAGAAAGTTCTGAATGACACACCCTGGAATAATGAGTCTTTTTATTCATTTGTGGGGCAAAGGTGTCATTGGTTGGGCCATCGTTTATTGCCCATCCCTAGTTGCCCTTGAACTGAGTGTCTCACTAGTCCATTTCAGAGGGCAATTGAGATTCAACCACATTGCTGTGGATCTGGAGCCCCATGTAGGCCAGACTGGGTAAAGGTGGTAGATTTCCTTCCCTAAAGGGCATTAGTGACCCAGATGGGTTTTTCTGACAATGGTTTCATGGTCAGCAGTAGATTCTTAATTCCAGATTTTTTTTAATATTGAATTCAAATTCCACCAGCTGCCGGGATTCAAACCCAGGTTGCCTGTGTTGGTTGAGTTCATGGATTAATAGTCTGGCAGTAATAGCAGTATGCCATCACCTCCCCCAGAGATAATCAGAGGGAGAGTTTTAATCACTGCCAACATAATCTTCAGAACACCAGAAACAGGAGCAGTAGGCCATTCCCCCCCTCACGCCTGCTCTGCCATTCAATAAGGTCTTAACTCCATTCCCCTGCCTTCTCCCCACAACCCTCCACTCCCTTATCAATCAAAAACCTCTCCAACCCAACACTGAATTGATTCAAAGATCCAGCCTCCACTGCTCTCCGGGATCGCGAATTCCAAGGATCAATTATCCTCGGAGGAAGGAAATTCTGTGTCATCTCCCTCTTAAATGGGACACTCTTTATTTTGAGACTGTTCCCCTGAGTTCTAGACTCTATTTTAGACAGTTATATGGGTGAGATGGTTATAGAGGGATATGGGCCAAATGTGGGCAATTGGGATTAGCTTTGGGGATTTAAAAAGAAAAGGTGGCATGGACAAGTTGGGCTGAAGGGCCTGTTTCCATGCTGTAAACCTCTCTGATTCCCCCACAAGGGGAAGCACCCTGTCAGAATCCACCCTACCCACCTCCCCTTGATATCTTAAACATTCCAATAAGATCACCTGTCATTCTTCTGAACTCCAATGAGGAAGAGTTTGACCTTCCCATGTAAGGGTTAGAATTTGGTGTGTCAGGGCTGCCGACAGCATCTGCTTTTTGTTAGAGTTTCTCTCACGTGGTCACACGCCTGTTACGTTGCACAAAGTGCGAGCTGATAATGTTCACAGTGTGTAGAAATATAACACATTAGACCCTGAGTGGGTCTATAACAGGAACTGCACTGGACAGTATTCCAATTAGCATTACTTAACCAATAAGTTTGTTTCTGAAATTAAATTGAAGTTTGACATTTTTAAAATCTCTAACAATAATGAATACCTGAGGGAATGAGTCTCCATTCCTGGCAGTTTATTTTCAGTTTCAGAAAGATCAATCAGCAACAATTAACATCAGTTCCATCATTCAAAGATGTTTTGCATTGGATCGAGAACGCTAACAATTTGGTGGTGAGTTTAATCTGTATCAACCAGGTAAATACAACTTCCTAACACCTAAACTTAAATTTAAATTCAATTAAAAAAATCTGGAATTGAAAAATTGTCTTCAAAGATGTGTAGGTTAGGTGGAACGACTGTGCTAAATTGCCCGTTAGTGTTCCAAAACGTGTAGGTTAGGTGGATTGGCCGTGATAAATTACTCCTTAGCGTCCAAAGATGTGCAGGTTAGGTGGATTGGCCATGCTAAATTACTCCTTAATATCCAAAGATGTGCAGGTTAGGTGGATTGGCCATGCTAAATTACCTCTGAGTGTCCCAAGATGTGCTGGTTAGGTGGATTGGACATGCTAAATTATCCCTTAGTATCCAAAGATGTGTGGGATAGCTGGATTGGCCATGCTAAATTGCCCCTCAGTGTCCAAAGTTGTGTAGGTTAGGTGGATTGGCCATGCTAAATTATTCCTTCATGACCCAAGATGTGTAGATTACTGGGATTAGCAGGGTAAATACGGGAGGTTACAGGGATAGGGCCTGGGTAAGATGCTCTATCGGAGAGTCAATGCAGACTCAATGGGCCGAATGGCCTCCTTCTGCACTGTAGGGATTCTATGATTGTGGTAAAAGCCCATTGTGTTCACTGAAGCCCCTCGTAGGGAAGGAAATCTGCCGTCCTCACCCGGTCTGGCCTACCCATGACTCCACAGTCACAGCAATGTGTGGTTGTCTCTCAACTCCACTTGGAAAAATGGCCTGGTAAACTAGGGCAACGAGGGATGGACAAGGAACGCTGGACTTGTCAGCAACACCCACATCCCGTCAAAGAATAAAGAGAAAAGTCATCACATTTCATTCGTGTGGAAGCAGTAAGTTTTCATCATCATAAAGTTAAACTGTGGAACAATGCAAATTGGGCAACGTTTGGACTGACCCACTCATCTACCCTTAGCCTAATGTCGCTGCATCATTTGTGACTAAAGAACATTGAGTACCATTTGACTCACTGTTATTTTGACAGCAAATTCTAGGTCAGCACATTGCTTCACACTCCTCTCTGACAGGGGAAGAACATTCTTTCCATGCCAAGTAATTAGGTTCAGTGCTTTCTCTGATTTACCCGCATTGTGCCAACCCTACCGGCAGAGACTTGCTAACTGCTTCAGAATGCATTTGAGTCTCTCACATTCCACCCTGTGCCTTCGTTGGGTGAGGTTGGTAATTTTGAGGCCAATTTTGCTGATTTTGATCTGAGTGGCACTTTGCAAACTCCCTTCACACAAAATTATTAATCAACAGAGGCGACCTCTGTACAATCAATCAGTTGGAATCAAGTTTTCAGACATTCATTCCATTGTATCTTGACAAGTCAATTTATCAATATAAAGCCATAATACAGCTGCATGATTAGATACTTGTCTCTCTTTCTCTGTGGTAATAGTAAAGTGCAATACTCTCACACACTGCCAAACTGTGATATCAAAATCAGCTTTTACTCAACCCGAGATGTTTTCGAGTGAAGGTAACAAAGCAATTTGGGGGCAGTGGCATGGTTTGAATAAAGAACAGTACAGCACAGGAACAGGCCCTTCGGCCCTCCAAGCCTGTGCCGTTCCAGATGCCTGCCTAAGCTAAAACCGTACACCCTTACAGAGTCCGTGTCCTTCCATTCCCATCCTATTCATGTATTTGTCAAGATGCCCCTTAAATGCTGCTATCGTATCTGCTCCCACCACCTCCCCAGGCAGCGCGTTCCAGACAGTTACTACCCTCTGTGTAAAAAAACTTGCCTCACACATCTCCTCTAAACTGTTCTCCACGCACCTTAAACCTATGCCCCCAGTACTTGACTTTTCTACTCTAGGAAAAGTTTCTGACTATCCACTCCGTCCACGTCACTCATAATTTTGTAAACCTCTATCGGGTTGTGCCTCAACCCTCTGTCGTTCCAGTGAGAGCAAACCAAGTTTCTCCAGCCTCTCCTCATAGCTAATGCCCTCCATACCAGGGCAACATCCTGGTAAATCTTTTCTGTTCCCTCTCCAAAGCCTCCACATCCTTCTGGTAGTGTGGTGACAAGAATTGCACACTATATTCTAAATGAGGCCTAACTAAGGTTCTGTACAGCTGCAGCATGACTTGCCAATCTTTAAACTCAATGCCCCGACCAAAGAAAGCACGCATGCCGTATACCTTCTTGACTACCTTCTCCACCTGCGTTTCCACTTTCAGTGATCGATGGACATGTACGCCCAGATCTCTCTGCCTGTCAATACTCCTAAGGGTTCTACCATTTACTGTATAATTCCTACATGTATTGGACCTTCCAAAATGCATTATCTCACATTTGTCAGATTAAATTCCATCTGCCATCTTTTCGCCCAAGTCTCCACCCAGTCTACATCCTGCTGTACCCTCTGACAATCCTCTTCACTATCCGCAACTCCACCAATTTTTGTGTCATCTGCGAATTTACTAATTACACCAGCTACATTTTCGTCCAAATCATTTACATGTACTACGAACAACAGAGGTCCCAGAACTGATCCCTGTGGAACTGGGATAATAATCCAGTTGGAGCAGGGTTTGAATCACACCACAGCAGATGGTGAAATTTGAAGTTAGAAATTGGGAATTAAAATGGTTGTCGTAAAAACCCATAGCTCATTAATGTCCTTTAGGGAAGGAAATCTGCTGTCCTTACCCAGTCTGGCCCACACGTGACTCCAGTCCCAAATGAACTAGCAACTGTAATGACCTAACTATGTTATGCATTATAGGTTTAAAAATAAAAAGATGTGGACTTTGCTTTGATTTGATTTATTATTGTCACATGTATAACATACAGTGAAAAATATTGTTTCTTGCATGCTATACAGACAAAGCATACCATTCATAGAATACATAGGGGACAAGGAAAGGAGAGGATGCAGAATGTAACATTACAGACATAGCTAAAGTGTAGAGAAAGATTGATAGAAAGTATATCCACTCAAAAATATCATTGGAGCAGGGAAGAAGCTGTTCTTGGTTTGATTGGTACGTGACCTCAGAGTTTTGTACCTTTTGACCGTAGGAAGAAAAGTAAAATAAAGTTTATTTATTAGTCACAAGTAAGGCTGACATTAACACTGCAATAAAGTTACTGTGAAATTCCTCTGATCGCCACACTCTGGCGCTCGTTCAGATCAATGCAACCTAATTAGCACGTCTTTCAGAATGTGGGAGGAAACTGGAGCACCCGGAGGAAACCCACGCAGACACAGAAAGAACTGCAAACTCCACACAGACAGTGACCCAAGCCAGGAATCAAACCTGGTGGAAGAGAGAATGTCTGGGATGCGCAGGGTCCTTTATTCTGCTGTAAATCTGGAGTCTTACCCATTTGTTAAAAAAAAGTCCCTTTTGTGTGACAATGTCACCATAATGCCATCAAGATTCCTTATTTACTTTCCAGTTTCAGGTGATAGGTTTCACCCGAATCAAATCCCTCGCCCTTTACATGCTAGAGGAACTTTGGAACATCCATTCAATCCTCCCCACTTTTGCCACAGTCCACAGGTAAAGAGGCATCCGGAATGGAAACGTTCTCTCTCCACAGATCCCGCCAGTTCTCCTGGACTTTTCCATGACATTCCATTTTTATTATCGTAGATTATCACCTCAATCATTGACAAGAAATTGTTGACTTCTTCAGTCATCAACAATCTCCATCGATTAGCCTAAGATCTGACTTAACAATGGATATTTGTCAATGAATTGCCAGAATTTTACCACCTCGCATGCCTGAGGCTGATAAGATCCCACCCGTGGGTAATGGAGGATGTGGTTCTGCCAACCTCGCCTACTCTGAGGTGGCACAGTGGTTAGCACAGCTGCCCCACAGCGCCAGGGACCTGAGTTCAATTCCCGGCTTGGCTCACTTGTTCTGCATGGGTTTCCTCCGGGTGCTGCAGTTTCCTCTCACAGTCCGGAAGACATGCTGGTTAGATGGGTTGGCCGTGCTAAGTTGCCCCTTAGCGTCAGGGGGACGAGCTAGGGTAAATGCATGAGGTTGTGGGGATAAGATCTGGGTAGGGTTGTGCTGGGTGCAGACTCAATGGGCTGAATGGCCTCCTTCTGCACTGTAGGGATTCAATGATTCTGGGTCAGGCAAGGTGGTAAAATTCCACCTGATGTCTTTACATGTGGTTCGCTCCAGCATTGATGCCTTTGCCTCCAGCTGTCTGGGCCCTATGCTCCGGAATTCTCTCCCTAAACATCTCTCCTTCTCCTCTTTAAAGACGTGCCTTACAATCTATTTCATTGGCCACACTCTTAGTCAGCTGTCTTAATATTTTTGTCACAGACAAATGTATTTGTCTTCTTACTACCTGTGATGAATGTGTGTTTTGTACACGAGGGATATGCGCATATTCTGAAGTTTAGGGTGATTGTCCCAGTTTAATACATTCCAGCATCGAGCTTTTTGTAGTTTTTAAAATAAAAATGGCTATTTATCATTCCACACTTTTCCAGCAGTTTAACAACTCAATGTCTCACACGTCTGACTCAGCTGCATCATCACTCAGGCAAAGATTACAGACAGATGAAGAGAAAACAATGAGGTTGCAGAAGCTCAGGGTAGGATTTTCCTGCGCATTTGCACCAAGATCAGAAGACCCCTCCTGAGGTCAATGGACCTTTGGATTGTCCATCCCCGCCTGCTACTGTTCCCGTGGCGGTGATGGACAAGAACATTTCACCCTCCCTCTCCTTCTCTCTTGCTGTCTTTGGCCCAACTTGTCCATGCTGCCCAGGTTTTACAACTAAGCTAGCCCCAGTTGCCCACATTTGGTCCATATTGCTCTATTTTACCCATATAACCATCTAAATGCTTTTTAAAGACCAAATGTGGGCAATTAGGACTAGCTTAAGGATTTTTAAAAAAGGGGCAGCATGGACAAGTTGGGCCGAAGGGTCTGTTTCCATGCTGTAAACCTCTATGACTCTATTACTATAACTCTCTGACAAAATTGTACCCACCTCTACTACAGCCTCTGACATCTTGTTCCAGACACTCACCACCCTCTGTGTGAAAAAATTGCCCCTCTGGACCGTTTTGTATCCCTCCCCTCTCATCTTAATCCTATGCCCTCTAGTTTTAGTCTCCCCTACCTTTGGGAAAAGATATTGACTATTTAGCTGATCTGTGCCCCTCATTATTTTATAGACCTCTATAAGATCGCCCCTCAGCCTCCTATGCTCTAGAGAAAGAAGTCCCAGTCTAACCAGCCTCTCCTTATAACTCAATCCATCAAGTCCCCGGTAACATCCTAGTAAATCTTTTTTGCACTCTTTCTAGTTTAATAATATCCTTTCTATAATAGGGTGACCAGAATTGCACACACTATTCCAAGTGTGGCCTTACCAATGTCTTGTACAACTTCAACAAGCCGTCCCAACTCCTGTACTCAATGTTCTGACCAATGAAACCAAGCATGCCGAATGCCTTCTTCACCACTCTGTCCACCTGTGACTCCACTTTCAAGGATCTATGAACCTGTACCCCTAGATCTCTTTGTTCTGTAACTCTCCCCAACACCCTACCATTAACTGAATAAGTCCTGCCCTGCTTCCATCTACCAAAATGTATCACCTCGCATTTATCTAAATTAAATCCACCATTCGTCATCCCACTGGCCCAATTGATCAAGATCCTGTTGCAATCCTAGATAATCTTCTTCACTGTCCGCTATGTCACCGATCTTGGTGTCATCTGCAAACATACTAACCATGCTTACTAACATCATGGAACATGACAGTTTCCTAATGTGCCTTGGAATATTTTGTATTCCACTGGTGAGCTCGGTCACCAGTGGAGTGCCCCAGGGATCTGTTCTAGGACCCTTGCTGTTTGTCATTTTCATAAATGACCTGCATGAGGAAGTGGAGGGATGGGTTAGTAAGTTCACTGACGATACGAAGGTTGTGGTGTTGTGGATAGTCTGGAGGGATGTCAGAAGTAGCAGCGTGACATAGATAGGATGCAAGACTGGGCGGAGAAGTGGCAGATGGACTTCAACACAGATAAATGTGTAGTGGTCCATTTTGGCAGGACCAATGGGATGAAGGAGTACAATATTAAGGGTAGGAGTCTTAGCTGGGTTGAAGAGCAGAAGGATCTTGGGGTCCGGGTCCATAGGACTCTTAAATTGGCCTCACAGGTGGAGGATGTGGTCAAGAAGGTGTATGGTGTATTGGCCTTCATTAATCGAAGGATTGAGTTTAGGAGTCGGGAGGTAATGCAGCAACTTTATAAGACCCTTGTCAGGCCCCACTTGGAGTACTGTGCGCAGTTCTGGTCGCCTCACTACTGGAAGGATGTGGAAGCTATTGAGAGGGTGCAGAGGAGATTTACAAGGATGTTGCCTGGATTGGGTGGCATGCCTTATGAGGATAGGTTGAGGGAGCTAGGGCTCTTCTCCCTGGAGAGACAAAGGTTGAGAGGTGACCTAATAGAGGTTTATAAAATGTTGAGAGGAATAGATAGGGTGGATTCTCGGAGGCTATTTCCCCGGGCTGAAATGGTCGCTACAAGAGGACACAGGTTTAAGGTGCTAGGGAGCAAGTACAGAGGAGATGTTAGGGGTAAGTTTTTCACTCAGAGGGTGGTGAGTGAGCGGAATCGGCTACTGTTGGTGGTGGTGGAGGCGAACTCATGGGGTCTTTTAAAAGACTTCGGGATGAGTACATGGGATTTAATGGGATTGGGAGTTACAGATAGTTCTATGGCCTGGTAGGTATAGATGTGATCGGCGCAACTTGTGGGCCGAAGGGCCTGTTTGTGCTGTAGTGTTCTATGCTCTATGTGTTCTATGTATTGTTGCAGGAGTTATAAGATCATAAGACACAGGAGCAGAATTAGGCCACTCGGCCCATCGAGCCTGCTCTGCCATTCAATCATGGCTGATACTGTATTGATGCAGGTTGTTGTGATTCCTGCACTGGAATATTGCTTGGCCGTGTTATTTGATACATATTCCATTGTCTTGCAGGATGATCCCATCTTCCAGCAAAGCGTTCCTGGTGAAAGATTTGGTTGCTGGCCGTGACTATGACCTGTGTGTCCTGGCTGTTTATGACGATGGCATCACCACACTGACTGCGACCCGGGCGGTGGGATGTGTCCAGTTCACCACAGAGAAGGAATACACACACTGCCGGTCCATGCAAACCCAGTTCCTTGGTGGGACCATGATCATCATCATTGGAGGGATCATTGTGGCCTCCGTGCTGGTCTTCATCATCATCCTTATGATCAGGTATAAGGTCTACAATAACACGGGAGAACACAAGACTAAGGTCAGTAATGTCTACTCGCAGACCAACGGGAGCCAGAATGGGGCCATGCCGCCTTCCACCTCAAAACTGATGGAATGCCGAGAGGAACACATCCAGGAGACGTTGACAGAACCGCCCAAAGGAACCTTGACCGTGGCTTTAACCACAGACTACGATAAGGTCACTCAAAGTCCATCATTCCCCGCAGATGACATGGCCCCCCATAAACGAAGGAGAGTGCGGACAGAGCTGCAGAAAGAAGCCCCTATCTCTTTGAAGGAGGTACAAGGGGGAGACCAAGGTAGCGCATCTCACCGGAGACCTCAAATCCCACACTTCTCTGAATGATTGTGAAGGAAATGTTCCACGGAGCGGTGTAACTTTGAGTTGACCGTACGCAGGTAGCCAGTGAACAGAAAACGCTAGAAATACTCAGCAGGTCAGGCAGTGTGTGTAGAGACAGAGACACAGTTTAACGTTTCAGGTTGCTGATGAACCAGGTTGTAACCTGGCTGAGGAGGGGGGGGGTCTCGATTTGTAACTGCCAGTACAGCTGACCTTGTGGGGGGAGACGAGGCAGGTCATTGACATTAGAAACAGCAGCCAGTAACGGCTGGCGTTTTTCCAATTTTCACCAAGATATATTTTTAATGCTTTGAAAGTTGACATTTGAAAACTGTCTCATGTTCTGGGTAGAAAGCCTTTGTCGGAATATGAAGATATAAATAGAAATAATAAGTGTGAGGCAGGGAGAGGAAGATATTTTTTAGCATCATTTGTGCAGCGAATAAAATAAAGAAATGCAAATGTTGCAAATCTGAAATCGAGCCAGAAAGTTCTGGAACATTCAATCCCCCCTCAGCGACTCATCCAGTCTTTATTCCCCATCAATGTTTTTAATTTCTTTCATGATGCTTTTATCATCTTATTTTAATTTAACTTCATCCATTTAACCACCTCCGGTTTTTCATTTCACCATTCTGCCTCCTCCTGTGTAATGTGTGAATATTAATATGTGGGTGAGCGTGTCCGTGTGTTTGTGTTAGCATTTGTGTGTGTGTGTGTGTGTGTGTGTGTGTGTGTGTGTGTGTGTGTGTGTGTGTGTGTGTGTGTGTGTGTGTGTGTGTGTGTGTGTGTGTGTGTGTGTACAGGTATCAACATGTGTCCATAAATTGTATGTGTGTTCTTAGAACATAGAACACTACAGCACAAACAGGTCCTTCGGCCCACAAGTTGCGCCGATCATATCCCTACCTACCAGGCCTATCTATAACCCTCAATCCCATTAAATCCCATATACTCATCCAGAAGTCTTTTAAAGGACCCCAGCGAGTTCGCCTCTACCACCACCGACGGTAGCCGATTCCACTCACTCACCACCCTCTGAGTGAAAAACTTACCCCTAACATCTCCTCTGTACCTGCTCCCAAGCACCTTAAACCCTGTGTCCTCTCGTAGCGACCATTTCAGCCCTGGGAAATAGCCTCCGAGAATCCACCCTATCTATTCCTCTCAACATTTTATAAACCTCTATCAGGTCCCCTCTCAACCTTCGTCTCTCCAGGGAGAAGAGACCTAGCTCCCTCAACCTATCCTCATAAGGCATGCCTCCCAATCCAGGCAACATCTTGTATGAATGTGTATGATTATCTGTGTGTTAAGGTGAGCATGTGTTTGTTTTGTTTGTTTTAGCATACATCCATGCATAGGTGTGTATGTGTGTGCGTGCGTGTATGTGCGTGTGTGTATTAGCATTGTGTGTGTGTCCTTGTGTGAGTGTGTATATGAGCATCTGCATGTGGGTGTGAGCATGTGTGCATTGTGTGTGTATGTTAGCATGTGTCCATGTGTGTGTGTGTGTGTGTGTGTGTGTGTGTGAATGTTGTGTGTGTGAGTGAGTATACTGTGTGTTCTTTACCCGGGTGCAGTGTAACAAGTTTCTTCTACAATTTCTCCCTGTGCTGACAGGGACTGTTGAACATTTTGCTGTCTGCAGTTCCCCCGCTCGCTCTTTCCAGCGGACGGTTAGGTGAAACTTTCACTCTCACTTTCATGTATGGTTGAGGAAGCAGTGAGTTCCATGAGGGCTGGTGATTCCAGCCCGGGGAAATCTGTGTCTGTCTTTTGGGAGCAGGCGGAGGGAGTGTTAATCTGTCACCCACTCAAAGGCCACAATGTTTGGATACCAAATATTTGGAACTACTTTCATTTAGTTTAAACTCAACGGAAACATTCAGAATAAGAAACTGATTACTGCATCAGGGGATGAAAAGGGGGGCATGGACTGGCTTATCATAGAGTGCAGAAGGGGTCCATTCAGCCCATCGAGCCTGCACTGACAACAATCCCACCCAGGCCCTATCCCCGTAACCACAGCTATTTACCCTACTATTCCCCCTAACCCACATATCCTGGGAGACCAAGTGGCAATTTAGCATGGCCAATCGACAAGAAAGATCCTTGGAATGAGGAGCTTGTCGTATGAGGAACGATTGAGGACTCTGAGTCTGTACCCATTGGAGTTTAGAAGGATGAGGGGGGGATCTTATTGAAACTTACAGGATGCTGCGAGGCCTGGATAGAGTGGACGTGGAGAAGATGTTTCCACTAGTAGGAAAAACTAGAACCAGAGGCACAACCTCAGGCTAAAGGGACGATCCTTTAAAACAGAGATGAGGAGGAATTTCTTCAGCCAGAGAGTGGGGAATCTGTGGAACTCTTTGCCACAGAAGACTGTGGAGGCCGGGTCACTGAGTGTCTTTAAGACAGAGATAGATAGGTTCTTGATTAATAAGGGGATCAGGGGTTATGGGGAAAAGGCAGGAGAATGGGGGATGAGAAAAATATCAGCCATGATTGAATGGCGGAGCAGACTCGATGGGCTGAGTGGCCTTTTTCTGCTCCTATGTCTTATGGTTTAACCCACACATCTTTGGACTGAGGGAGGAAACAGGGTGAAACCCACACAGACACAGGGAGAACGTGCAAACTCCACACTGACAGTGACCCGAAGATGGAATTGAACCTGGGTCCCTGGTGAGGCAGCAGTGCTAACCACTGTGCCACTGTGCCAGCCCTAATACAAGAAGGCAGACAAAAGCAAAGATTAACAGGATGAGAGCCAACAGACTTAGGCTGCAAACTGGCAATCTTTAATCGTTAGGCTAAGTTTTTAAATTGTCAAATCTAACATTGCATAAATTGATAAATTACCTCACATTACTACCTTGGTGTTACCAGATCACGGAGGGGCAGTTTTATTACTGCGCTGGGTAACTACAGTAATAAAACAAAAGCTTTAAAAAAAGATTTAAGATATAACCCCTGTCAGTTCTGGTCTTCACAATTCTTTTTTCCAATATTTTTCAGCTTTAAGTTTTATTACTTAAAATCTCACTCATATTTCCTCCCACTCTCCATTTCCCTAAGTGAAATTAAACCCGTTTTTTAGAGAAAACTCATTTGAAAAACCATTCTCTCTCCCTAATCAGGGAGCTGGGCTTTAAATTTTGGCCAGGTTATAGTGCTACCAATCTCTGCATGGTTTGATCACGTGTTCCGGTTCTGAGACGGAATTACATTAATGATGGCAATTCATGTGGGAGATTTCTACATGGAGGAAACTCGATTTTAGTTCCCTACATAAATCCCAAGCTTTGGAAAGCTCTTCGCTTTCTCAGTGCTGTGAATGAATCAAGACTGTATTTCACAGAGATCACGAGTGAAATGATTTACCTCGAGAATATCAGCTTAAAAGTGGTTAACGCTTTCACTGCCAGCACACTCGAAGAATTGTACCGGTCAAGTTAGCATTTGATTTGATTTATTATTGTCACCTGTATTAACATACAGTGCAAAGTATTGTATCTCGCGTGCTATATAGACGAAACATACCGTTCATAGAGAAGGAAAGGAGAGGGTGCAGAATGCAGTGTTACAGTCATAGCGAGGGTGTAGAGAAAGATCAGCTTAATGTGAGGTAGGTCCATTCAAAAGTCTGACAGCAGCAGGAAAGAAGGGAAGTTCGAGTTAGCATTTGATTTCATAGAAATCCTACCATGCAGAAGGAGGCCATTTGGCCCATCGAGTTTGAACTGACAGCAATCCCCCCCCCCAAGGCCCAATCCCTGAAAAACCCATAAATTTGCCCGGCTAATCCCTCTAATCTATGCATTCCAGGACACTAAGGGACAAATTAGAATGGCCAATCCACCTAACCCACAGATCTTTGGACTGTGGGCGGAAACCGGAGCACCCGGAGGAAACCCACGCAGACACGGGGAGAATGTGCAGACTCTGCACAGACAGTGACCCAAGCCAGGAATTGAACCCAGGTTCCTGGAGCTATGAGACAACAGTGCTAACCACTGTGCCACCGTGCCGCCCAAATAGATCTGATTTGTTATTGTCACATATATTAGCATGCAGTGAAAAGCATTGTTTCTTGCGCACGCTACAGACAGAGCATACCATTCATAGAGTAGATAGGAGAGAATGAGGGGAAATCTTATAGAAACATATAAGATTATGAAGGGAATCGATAAGATAGAAGCAGGGAAGTTGCTTCCACTGGCGGGTGAAACTAGAACTAGGGGTCATGGCCTCAAAATAAGGGGGAGCAGATTTAGGACTGAGTTGAGGAGGAACTTCTTCACACAAAGGGTTGTGAATCTGTGGAATTCCCTGCCCAGTTGAGGCTCCCTCATTGAATGTTTTTAAGGCAAGGATAGATAGATTTTTGAACAGTAAAGGAATTAAGGGTTATGGTGAGCGGGCGGGTAAGTGGAGCTGAGTCCACAGAAAGATCAGCCATGATCTTATTGAATGGCGGAGCAGGCTCGAGGGGCTGAATGGCCGACTCCTGCTCCTAGTTCTTATGTTTTATTAATGATCTGGATGAGGGTATAGTTGGGTGGATTAGTAAATTTGCTGATGACACCAAAGTCGGAGGTGTGGTAGATAGTGAGGAAGGGTGTCATAGTTTGCAGGAAGACTTAGACAGGTTGCAGAGCTGGGCCGAGAGGTGGCGGATGGAATTTAATGCGGAGAAGTGTGAGGTAATTCACTTTGGTAGGAATAACAGATGTGTCGAGTATAGGGCTAACGGGAGGACTTTGAATAGTGTGGATGAGCAGAGGGATCTAGGTGTATGTGTACATAGATCCCTGAAAGTTGGGAATCAAGTAGATAAGGTTGTTAAGAAGGCATACGGTGTCTTGGCGTTTATTGGTAGGGGGATTGAATTTAGGAGTCGCAGCGTCATGTTGCAACTGTACACAACTCTGGTGCGGCCGCACTTGGAGTACTGTGTGCAGTTCTGGTCCCCACATTACAGGAAGGATGTGGAGGCTTTGGAGAGGGTGCAGAGGAGGTTTACCAGGATGTTGCCTGGTATGGAGGGGAGGTCCTATGAGGAGAGGCTGAGGGATTTGGGGTTGTTTTCGCTGGAAAGAAGGCGGCTAAGAGGGGGTCTTATTGAAACATATAAGATGATTAGAGGTTTAGATAGGGTGGATAGTGATAGCCTTTTTCCTCGGATGGAGAAAGCTAGCACGAGGGGGCATGGCTTTAAATTAAGGGGTGGTAGTTATAGGACGGATGTCAGGGGTAGGTTCTTTACCCAGAGGGTGGTGAGGGATTGGAATGCCCTGCCTGCTGCAGTTGTAAATGCGCCTAGTTTGGGGGCGTTTAAGAGATCCGTGGATAGGTTTATGGACGAAAAGGGATTGGTTTAGGTTAGTGGGTCATTGTTTTGTAACTGGTCGGCGCAACATCGTGGGCCGAAGGGCCTGTTCTGCGCTGTAATGTTCTATGTTCTATGTTCTATGCTCTTAAAAGGGAAGGAGAGAGTGCAGAATGTAGAGTTGCAGTTAAATCTAGGGTGTAGCGAAAGATCAACTTAATATATGGTAGGTCTATTCAAAAGTCTGACAGCAGCAGGGAAGAAGCTGTTATTGAGTCGGTTGGTACGTGACCTCAGACTTTTGTATCTTTTTCCTGATGGAAGAAATGTACCACTTCACAAATCTCCTTTTTTGCAAATGTCTGTCCATTTCATTAATCTGTGGGTCCTCCTAAAATCTGTCGCTCTCCTCTTCACTGTTTATTTTTATTTATTAATTATCAGTGTCACAAGCAGGCTTACATTAACACTGCAATGAAGTTACTGTGAAAATCCCCGAGCCACCACACTCCAGGTACACTGAGGGAGAATTTAGTACCTAACCAGCGCACCTTTGGACTGTTGGAGGAAACGGGAGCATTTGGAGGAAACCCATGCAGACACGGGGAGAATGTGCAGTCTCCGCATGGACAGTGACCCGAGCTGGGGATGGAACCCGGGCCCCTGGCGCTGTGAGCAGCAATGCCACCGTGCCACCTCAACATTTCTGAATGAATGTCATTTGCAAAATGTGAAATGATGTCCTGGTTAGGCAGGTCCAGATCATTCATATTTTGGCCACCGTATTTAAGGAAGAATGTAAGTGTGTTGGAAGTAGTTCAGAGAAGGTTTGCTGGACTCATCTCTGGGATGGGTGGGTTGTCTAATGAGGAAAGGTTAGACAGGCTGGGCTTATATCCACTGGAGTTTCCAAAAATAAGAGGCAACTTATAAAAACATGTAAGATCCTGAAGGGCATTGACAGAGTGGATGTGGAGACGATGTTTCGTCTTCAGGGAGAATCTAGAACAAGGGGTTCACTAGGGCAGCACGGTGGTGCAGTGGTTAGCGCTGCTGCCTCACAGTGCCAGGGACCCGGGTTCAATTCCTGGCTTGGGTCATTGTCTATGTGGAGTCTGTACGTTCTCCCCGTGTCTGCATGGGTTTCCTCCGGGTGCTCCGGTTTCCTCCCACAGTCTGAAAGACGTGCTGGTTAGGGTGCATTGGCCGCGCTAAATTCTCCCTCAGTGTAACCCAAACAGGCACCGGAGTGTGGCGACAAGGGGATTTTCACAGTAACTTCATTGCAGTGTTAATATAAGCCTCATTTTTGTCACTAATAAATAAACTTTAAACCATTTAGCAATAAGGGATCACCCATTTAAATGGAGATAAGATGAAAGAAATTCTCTGATGATTCTCTGGAAGTCTCATCCTGAAAAGGCAGGGAAAGCTGAGTCTTTGAGTCTTTATAAGGCAGAGGTGGAAAAATTCTTGGTGAGCAAAGGGGTGAAAGGTTATTGGGAGGGGGGGAGGTGGGTGCGGTATTGAGGTTACAGTCTGATCAGTTATGACCTTAATAAATGACAGAGTGGCTCGAGGGGCTGAATGGCCTAATCCAGCTCCTCGTTTATATAAGAACATAAGAACTAGGAGCAGGAGTCGGCCATCTGGCCCCTCGAGCCTGCTCCACCATTCAATAAGATCATGGTCGATCTTTTCATGGACTCAGCTCCACTTACCCGCCCGCTCACCATAACCCTTAATTCCTTTACTGTTCAAAAATCTATCTATCCTTGCCTTAAAAACATTCAGTGAGGGAGCCTCAACTGGGCAGAGAATTCCACAGATTCACAACCCTTTGTGTGAAGAAGTTCCTCCTCAACTCAGTCCTAAATCTGCTCCCCCTTATTTTGAGGCCATGCCCCCTAGTTCTAGTTTCACCCGCCAGTGGAAACAACTTCCCTGCTTCTATCTTATCTGTTCCCTCATAATCTTATATGTTTCTATAAGATCTCCCCTCTTCTGAATTCCAATGAGTATATCCCCAGTCTACTCAGTTTCTCCTCATAAGCCAACCAAAGAGAGCAGAAATCCTAATATCCAGATCAACACAAACACACATTTCCCCCAATCTGAAAAACAACTGTTGACGATGACTCTCTGCTCTCTGCCGTTGAGCCCATGGCGGGTCCTAACTGCTCCCTCCCGTCTCCAGGTTTCGACTTTGCTAACAAGCCTATTCCACGGCACTTAGTGAGGTAGCTTTTGAAAGTTGAGACAGATTACTTTGTGAGTGAGTGACACAGATGAGGTGGTCACAGCATTCTTGCAGAGTGGTGGACTCAGACAGCAGCCCAGCTTCGTTGCTTTGGGTGTTGGAGGTTGCACTGAGCGTGCCAGCTGTGCTGAGGTGGTTGACCTGACCTTCAGTGACATAGAACATAGAAGAGTACAGCACAGGAACAGACCACTCGGCTCACAGTGTTGTGTTGAACATGACACCAAATTAAACTAATCCCTTCTGCCTGCCCTTGCTCCATGTCCTTCTATCCCTTGCATATTCATGTGCTTATCCAAAAGTCCCTTAAACGTCCCTATTGTATCTGCCTCCACCACCAGCCCTGGCAGTATGTTCCAGATATCATTTGATGTGATTTTACATAATTTATTATTGTCACATGTATTAGTATACAATGAATAGTACTGTTTCTTGTGTGATCTACAAACAAAGCATAGAGAAGGAAAGGAGAGAGTGCAGAAAGTGCAGTCATAGCGAGGGTGTAGAGAAAGATCGGTTTAATGCAAGGTAGGTCCATTCAAAAGTCTGACGGCAACAGGGAAGAAGCTGTTCTTGAGTCAGTTGGTACGTGACCTCAGACTTTTGTATCTTTTTCCCAACAGAAGAAGGTGGAAGAGAGAATGTCCGGAGTGCATGCGGTCTTAATTATGTTGACTGCTTTTCCGAGGCAGCGGGAAGTGTAGACAGAGTCAATCGTTGGGAGGCTGGTTTGCGTGATGGATTGGGCTAAGTTCACAACACTTTGTAGTTCCTTGCCGTCTTGGGCTGAGCAGGAGCCCATACCGAGCTGTGATACAACCAGAAAGAAGTCCTGACCACTTTCAATCACTACCACTCTCTGCGTAAAATACTTGCCCCTCACATCTCCTTTGAACTTTCTCCTCTTGCCTTAAGTGCATGCCTCCTTGTATGAGGTATTTCAACTCTGGGGAAAAGGATTCTGACTGTCAACCCTATTTATGCCTCTCATAATTTTATAGAATGCTATCAGGTCTCCCCTCAGCCCCCGCCACTCCAGAGAAAACAAGCTTAGTTTGTCCAGCCTCTCCTTATAGCTCAGACCCTCAGGGTAATCCAGGCAGCATCCTGGTAAACCTCTTCTGCACCCTCTCCAAAGCCTCCTCATCCTTCCTGTATTGCGACAGTAATTGGCCTTGATGTGTGGGGCGGGTGGGCACTGGAGCAAGTTGGACTCAAACTTGAGCAGTTATGACAGCTCCTCGCTCCTCTGGTTAGGCTTCCACACCCATCGGGCTTTCTCGAGTGTGAAGATTGGCCTCTTGAGTGAGGAGAAGTCAGGAGAGCAAGTGAGAGTATCGGAGATGGGAAGTGAAGAATCCTATTAGTTTTCACAAAACCCTGAGGAACTGACCTAATTCTTCCTTCAGGAAGCAAATCACAGGTGCTGCTAAATATATTCTTTGCTTAAAATGCTTTTTAACTTGCCTTTTGGATCATTTAAATAGAACTGTGAGTCGGAGTGATGATGCCCTGAAGCTTTGGTGTAGAGTCAATCCACAAGGCTAATAAAAAGGTGACAACTATTGAGAATTAGATGCATTGAGCGCCGGGGAAATGTCACTTCTGTGTTCTGAGCCAATTCCCTGATTGGTCAGAGAGCTATTACCAACGTGGCGCGTTATAGATGGCTCCAGGAATAGGTTCTATCTGCAGTCTGGGGTTAGTTTTTTGAAGGGACAATGTGAAAATGTTTAAACCGGGAACTTTCTCCAAATTTCCCTCTAGCTCAGATCCAAGGTTGCTTGAATTTGTGTCAGGGTGTTGTAGATTTGGGAAGATACCACACATGGATGGAATTTATCCCTCAAAGTTCAAATCTATCATTGAATCATAGAATCCCTACAGTGTAGAAGAGACCATTCAGCCCATTGAGTCTGTACTGATTCTGTGACAGAGTATCTTATCCAAACCCTCATTCCCATCCTATTCCTGTAACCCCACACATTTCTTATGGCTAATTCCATCTAACCTACACGTCTTGGGACACAGAGGAGCAATTTGGCATGGCCAATCTACCTATTTTTTTTAATTTATTGATGTAGGCTTACATTAACACTGCGATGAAGTTACTGAGAAAATTCCCTAGTCGCCACACTCCAGTGCCTGTTCAGATACACTAAGGAAGAATTTAGCATGGGCAATGCACCCTAACCTGCATGTCTTTGGACACTAAGGGACAACCTAGCACGGGCAATCCACCTAACCAGCACATCATTGGAGTGTGGGAGGAAACTGGAGCACCCGGAGGAAACCCATGCAGTCATGTGCAAACTCCACATAGGCAGTGACCCGAGGCTGGGAATCGAACCAGGGACCCTGGCGCTGTGAGGCAACAGCGTTAGCCACTGTGCCAACATGCAGTCACCAACAGCTCTCAATATTTCACAATAACCCTTCTTTCTATTTTAAAATAAAGTCACTGAAGTGGGTGGGAATGAAATGGCGAGGTTTTTGAAACAGAGTCCATCAGATATAGAAGCAGAATTAGGCCATTCAGCCCATCTAGTCTGTGGTGAGGCCACAGCTGGAGCACTGTGTGCAGTTCTGGTCACCACATTATAGGGAAGATGTGATTGCAGTGGAGAGGATGCAGAGGAGATTCACCAGGACGCTGCCTGGGATGGAACACTGCAGTTATGAAGGGAGGTTGGATAGGCTTGGGTTGTTTCATCTGGAGCAGAGAAGACTGAGGGGGTGACCTGATTGAGGTGTATGAGACTATGAGGAACACAGACAGAGTGGATAAGGAGCAGCTGTTCCCTGAGTTGAAGGGTCAGTCATGAGGGGGACACAGGTTCAAGGTGAGGGGCAGGAGGTTTAGGGGGGAAAACCTTTTTACCCAGAGGGTGGTGAGGGTCTGGAATGCGCTGCCTGGGAGGGCAGTGGGGGTGGGATGTCTCACATCCTTTAAAAAATACCTGGATGAGCACTCGGCGCACCATAACATTCAGGGCTGTGGGCCAAGGGCTGAAAGTGGGATTAAGTGGGAGTTCAGGTGTTTCCAATGTGTCAGTGCGGATCCGATGGGCTGAAGGGCCTCTTCTACACTGTGTGATTCTATGCTCCACCACTCAATTGATCGGAGTGAGGCGGGGTGGAGGGGGGTGCAATCACACTCTGCAGTCCCATTGGAGAGTTGGAAATCTATTCCAGTATTCCAATCAGGAACTCAGCGAGTGTTTCCACTCACCCTCTTAGGAGCAGGAAAAGGCCATTCGATCCCTCGTGCCTGTTCGACCCTTCAGTTTGATCATGGTTTATTTTACAAACCACCCCCCAACACCCGCCCCCCCACACATACCCCTCCCCCCTCCACCCCCACCCACACAAATACCCCTTGCTTCTTTCATTCTTTTTCCATCCCTGTTGTCCCAGGATTGAAAGTGACCACTCCTCACTCTATCCCACAGCTGCAGGGCTGACACATGCCGAGCACGGTGTGGGTTTAACATTGGTATCTCCTGTAGCACATCCTCAGCCTCGCTGCTGTCCTGCTCACCCAACCCCTGCTGTTATTTAGGTATTTGAGTGAAAGTGGTGCCATGATGCAGAGGGAAAATAACTCTTAGGAGCCAATAATTAAAAGTTAATAAGATTTTCAGTGAATTTACGTTGTCAGCAAAGGAAGCAACTCAATATGGGCCATGAGTTAACAACTAGAGGGGGTACAAAGAAGATTCACCCAAATGTTGCCTGGGATGGAGCTTTTCAGCTATAATTAGAGACTGGGAAGGCTTAGACTCATAGAGGTTTACAGCATAGAAACAGGCCCTTCGGCCCAACTTGCCCATGCTGCCCAGTGTTACCACTAAGTAGTCCCAATTGCCTGCATTTGGCCCATATGCCTCTATACCCATCATATCCATGTAACTATCTAAATGTTTTTTAAAAGACAAAATTGTACCCGCCTCTACTACTGCCTCTGGCAGCTCGTTCTAGACACTCATCACCCTCTGTGTGAAAAAATGGCCCCTCTGGACACTTTTGTATCTCTCCCCTCTCACCTTAAACCTATGCCCTCTAGTTTTAGACTCCCCTACCTTTGGGAGAAGATATTGACTATCCAGCTGATCTCTGCCCCTCATTATTTTATAGACTCCTATAAAGTCACCCCTCAGCCTCCTACGCTCCAGAGAAAAAAGTCCCATTCTATCCAGCCTCTCCTTATAACTCAATCCATCAAGTCCCGGTAACATCCTAGTAAATCTTTTTTGCACTCTTTCTAGTTTAATAATATCCTTTCTATAATAGGGTGACCAGAATTGCACACAGTATTCCAAGTGTGGCCTTACCAATGTCTTGTACAACTTCAACAAGATGCCCCAACTCCTGTATTCAATGTTCTGACCAATGAATATGAGGTTGTTCACTTTGGAAGCAAAAACAAGGCAGCAGATTACTACCTGACTGGTTGTAAATTGGGAGAGGGGAGTGTGCAGAGGGACCTGGGTGTCCTTGTTCACCAGTCACTGAAGGTAAGCGTGCAGGTGCAGCAGGGGATAAAGAAGGTAAATGGCCTGTTGGCCTTCATGGTGAGAGGTTTGGAGTACAGGAGCAGGGATGTGTTGTTACAATTATACAGGGGCCTTGGTGAGGCCACACTTAGAGTATTGTGTGCAGTTTTGGTCTCCTTTTCTGAGGAAGGATGTTCTTGCTCTCGAGGGAGAGCAGTGAGGGTTTACCAGGCTGATTCCGGGGATGGTGGGACTGATGTACGAGGAGAGATTGACTGGGTTAGGATTGTTTTCACTGGAGTTCAGATGAATGAGGGGAGATCTCGTAGAGATTTATAAAATTCTAACAGGACTGGACAGGGTAGATGCAGGGAGGATGTTCCCAATGGTGGGGGAGTCCAGAACCAGGGGGTCACAGTCTGAGGATTCGGGGTAGACCATTAGGATGGAAGTGAGGAGACATTTTTTCACTCAAAGAGTGGTGAGCCTGTGGAATTCATTCCCACAGGAAGTAGTTGATGCCAAAACATTGAATGTATTCAAGAGGCGGCTGGATATAGCACTTGGGGCGAATGGGATCAAAGGTTATGGGGAGAAAGCAGGATTAGGCAATTGAGTTGGATGAACAGCCATAATTGTATTGAATGGGGGAGCAGGTTCGAAGGGCCAAATGGCCTCCTCCTGCTCCTATCTTCTATGTTTCTATGAAACCAAGCAAGCCAAATGCCTTCTTCACCTCTCTGTCCACGTGTGACTCCACTTTAAAGGGACCTGTACCCCTAAATCTTGTTGTTCTGTACCCCTCCCCAATGCCTGACCATGCGCTCCGGTTTCCTCCCACACCCCAAAGCTGTGCTCTTAGGCTGATTGGTTTTACCAAATTGGCACTATTCTCCCCTGAATCTGGCTAAGTTAGGGGTTCCATTCGTAGACACGCAGGGTAGAATAGGTGTAGGGTGATGCGGCGGCGCGGGCTCGTTGGGCCGAAGGGCCTGTTTCCTGTGCTGGGTTGTTCTTTGTTCTTTACTAACTGAGTAAGCCCTGCCCTGATACGATCTACCAAAATGCACCACCTCACATTCATCCAAACTAACCTTCATCTGCCATTCATTGACCCAATGGCCTGTAGCAATCCTTGATAAGCTTCGTCACTATCCACTATGCCACCAAGCCTGGTGCCATCGACAAACTTACTAAACATGCTTCCTAAATTCTCATAAATCACTAATATAAATAACAGATAATCTTGGACCCAGCACTGATCCCTGAGGCACGCCACTGGCCACAGGCCTCCAGTTTCAAAAACTACCCTCTGCAACCAGGCTCTGTCTTCTGTCATCAAGCCAATTTGTACCCATTTGGCCAACGCACCTTGGATCCCATGAGATCTAAACTTATGCAACAACCTACCATGCGGTACCTTGTCAAAGGCCTTGCTAAAGTCCATGTAGACAACATCAACTGCACTGCCCTCATCTACCTTCTTGGTTACCCCTTCAAAAAACTCAATCAAATTTGTGAGATATGACTTTTCATTCACAAAGCCATGCTGACTGCTCCTAATTAGTTCTAAATGCCTTAGATCCTGTCTCTCGGAATACCTTCCAACAACTTACCCACTACAGACATTAGGTTCCCCAGCCTCTATTGTTTTCCCTGCAGCTGAGAAGGCTGAGAGGGAACATGATTGTGGGTGGCATGGTAGCACAGTGGTTAGCACTGCTGTTTCACAGCTCCAGGGACCTGGGTTCGCTTCCCGGCTCGGGTCACTGTCTGTATGGAGTTTGCACATTCTCCTCGTGGCTGCCTGGGTTTCCTCCGGGTGCTCCAGTTTCCTCCCACAGTCCAAAGATGTGCGGGTTAGGTTGATTGGCCACGCTAAGAAATTGCCCCTTAGTGTTTAGGGATGTGTAGGTTAGAGGGATTAGTGGGTAAAATATGTAGGGATAAGGCGTAGGGTCTGGGAAGGATTGTGGCTGGTGCAGACTCGATGGGCCGAATGGCCTCTTTCTGTCCTGTAGAAATTCTAAGTCATTCTGCGATTGAGGTGTGTACGATTATGAGGGGTATGGACCGGGTGGGTAGGGAGCAGGCGTTCCCCTGGATTGAGGGGTGAATTGGAAGGCGGCAGAGTTTTCGGGTGAGGAGCAGGGGATTTGAGAGAAAGCTTTTTCACTCGGACAGTTGGTGGGAATCTGGAATGTGCTGCCGGGGAGGGGGATGGAGGCCGGAAACCTTACAACCTTTAAAAAGTATTTTTTTTTAATATTCAGTAACAGTAAATATATGAGAACTTGAAACATCCTGACATTGAGGGAAATAGGATTAGTGCGATGTTAGTGGTAGTTATTGTTGGTGCGGATTTGGTGGACCAAAGGGCCTTCTCTGCTCTGTATGACTCTATGATGCTATGATTGTACACTGCCCAGATCACTACCTGTGACCCATCACTCGTCCCCATCCATGGCAGTCCCTAGCCCTATCCCATACCCATTCCAGATCCCATTCCATCTCTCCTCCCTCCTCCACTCACACTTTGGCCTGATATTTGCTTGTGAAGGTGGGGTAACGAGTCATTAACCTGGCGTTGATGTTGGACTGTGGATGGGATCAGGTGGCTGGTGGACAGTGTAACCCTGATCCGGTAATGGCCCGAACGCGATATAGACCATGAAATAAAAACGGAAAATGCAACGAGTGTACAACAGCAACTTGAATTTCTATAGCACCTTTACCATAGCAAAGTGGCCCAGGATGCTGTACAGGAGAGTTATCAGACAACCATTGACTCCAAGGTGGAGAGGGTGACATTGCAGACCGAGCTGGTTCAGGGAGGAAGTTTTTAAGGAGCAATTTCAAGAACAAATGAGACACAGGTAGATTTTACGGGAAATTCCGCGGAAGTGAGAAATTGGCAGCGGAGAGCTGATTCTTCGATTCCAACGCCATTCCCAGTGCTGCCAATTTTCACCAGTTCAGGGGTAAAGGTACAGCCTGGAGTGAACCTGTATCCTGCACTCCCAACCTGGCCAGCTCCATAGCGTGGGTAGGTATCTCCAGGTCCCCTTTCCAGGCAGGCTGGCTTCTAAAGTACTCATGGTTCACAGCGTCATCGCAAAACACAGTCTGAGTGAGGAAACCTTTAGAAAAATGTTCAAAACACCTCACCCATACTCCCCACCACCACCCACACTCACACACACACTTACACTCACACACACACACACTTACACTCTCTCACACACGCACACACACACAGACACACACACAAATGCCCACACACCTACACACACACACACACACTCACACATACACACACACACAAACACACACTCACACACACATTCACACTCATACACACACACAAATGCCCACACACCTACACACACATATATTCACACTCACACAAACACGCTCACACAAACACACACTCACACACACACTCACACAAACACACTCTTACACATACACACACACACACACACACAAACACACACTCACTCACATACACACACACACACACACAAACACACACTCACTCACACACACACACACACACACACACACACAGAGTGTCGTCCATGTGAGCTATTGCTATTTATCAATCCCCAGCTGAGAGCCCAGACATCCATTAGTCTTTGTAACACCTGCACCCCAGCAAGAACATTATTAACAGCTCTTGTTCTGTGATTTTGTATTATTGTGTTATTTTGTATTTAACCACTAGAGGCTGCTGAAGAGCAGGTCACACCACGTCTCACACACTTTTTACGGATTATAGTGGAAGGTATTCCTCTTTGGGGATTTCGGGGGGTTAGCCCCCAGGGGCGGATGGATTAAACCCCGCTTTATAACAGAAGCCAATGGAGAAGGAAGATGGCAGACTAACAAACATTGTCCAGTCTGGAGGATGGTGTAGCAAAAGCTACAGAAAGTTCCAGAAGAATGGGACAGGCTCAAAGGGCTGAATGGACTATTCCTGCTTCTAGTTTTGATTTGATTTGATTTTGATTTATTATTGCCACATGTATTAACATACAGTGAAAAGTATTGTTTCTTGCGCGCTATACAGACAAAGCATATCGATCATAGAGAAGGAAAGGAGAGAGTGCAGAATGTAATGTTATAGTCATAGTTAGGGTGTAGAGAAAGATCAACTTAATGCGAGGTAGGTCCATTCAAAAGTCTGACAGCAGCAGGGAAGAAGCTGTTCTTAAGTTGTTTGGCGTGTGTCCTCAGACTTTTGTATTTTTTTCCCAACGGAAGAAGGTGGACAAGAGAATGTCCGAGGTGTGTGGGGTCCTTAATTATGCCGGCTGCTTTGCCGAGGCAGCAGGAAGTGTCGACAGAGTCAGTGGATGGGAGGCTGGTTTGAACATCATTGTCAAAGGGAACATTATACCAACTATCTGAAGGAGAGAATAGAGGTCAGCATCGGACAGGAGTCTCCAGGGGGCCACATCCAAAGGTCAACCTCTCTCTCCAGCATTTCTGGTTAGAATTCCGTGTTTTTGTTCTTATTAGAAAGTTAATTAAAGGTGCTGCCAGCTCAGTCAGCAGGAGGGCAGAAGTGATTTAAGATTCACCTAATTCTTGTTACCCGAGGCTGACACCTGCTCCGTGATATCAGCTGTTATCTAAATTTGATCAGCAGGGCAAATTACATCCAATTTTTCGAGATCAGATTCAGACTGGATGAAAATAAGCAGTGTCGGGTTTTACACCAGCCTTTGATAAATCTGCTGTCTGGGCAGATCACTCACATGTTTAATGTGACCTTATCCCTTTCTTCCACTAAATGGGTTGTCTTTATCAAATAATAACCTTGTGGCAAATTGTGACTTCAGAAATTTCAAACTTACTTCCATTCCTCTTAGTAAGAGGCCCAGAGTGGGAAAGCTGATGTCTCTCTGTCCCCACCTCTCGCTGCCTTCTCCCAGGAAGTGTTCTCTGCTGCCTGAGGTTGAACTTACACAGAGGCTGACCCCAGGATCTGCAGAAGCCCAGGGGCACAGCATTTCTCTCTGATTCCTGCTGATCTTTTCCTTTCAAATCCCTGACAACAATTGGGATAATCCTTGGCAGAAATGTAACTCTCTGACCTCTGACCATTTTGCCTTCTTGCACCCGTCTCCAATTACAGACATGATGGATTGACAGATCTCAGTCTACCCTACAAACCTCATCCAGTCTTTCCTTCATCGATTCTGTCCTCTCACACTCCCCTTTCCCAGTTTCTCGCTTCTCTCTCCCTCCCTCTTATCATTTTTTTTCCTTCTGTTTGTCTCTCTCACTCTCTCCCTCATAATGACCCCAATAACCTTGCATAATGGTGCAGATGTCACAACTTATAGTGTGAGGAGGTGATGCCCTAGTGGTATTATCGCTCAACTATTAATCCAGATAATGTTCTGGGGACCCAACTTCGAATCCTGCCACGGCAGACGGCGGAATTTGAGTTCAATAATAAAAGAAAATCTGGAATCTACTGATGACTGTGAAACCATTGTCGATTGTTGGAAAAACCCATCACCTGGTTCACTAATGTCCTTTAGGGAAGGAAATCTGCAGCCCTTACCTGGTCTGGCCTACAAGTGACTCTGGAGGCACAGCAATGTGGTTGACTCTCAACTGCAACTAGGGATGGACAGTAAGTGCTGACCCAGCCAGCGACACCCATGTCCCATGAATGGATAAAAATCACCTTTACTGATTGACTGAGACACAAGGCTCCTGTTCTGATCCTTATCCAATGAATCCTCTTCAGGGACCCGGGTTCGATTCCTGGCTTGGGTCACTGTCTGTGTGGAGTTTGCACATTCTCCCCACATCTGCGTGGGTTTCCTCCTGGTGCTCCGGTTTCCTCCTACAGACTGAAAGACCTGCTGGTTAGGGCGCATTGGCCGTGCTAAATTCTCCCTCAGTGTACCCGAACAGGCGTTGGAGTGTGGCGCCTAGGGGATTTTCACAGTAACTTCATTGCAGTGTTAATGTAAACCTACTTGTGACACTAATAAATAAAGTTCAAACTTTTTAAAAGTGTCTACCTGTGCATTGGGATGTGGGAAGGGTCAAAATTGCTGTGATACTTCCTACAGTTGGACAGCCTGCTAAGGATGATAGAAAGGTTGGACGGATGGTTAACAGCGAGGTTGAGTGTCTTTGTTTACAAGAAGATATAGATGGAATTGTCAAATGGGCAGATAAGTGGCAGATGGAATTTAACCCTGAAAAGTGAGAGGTGATACAATTTGGAATGAGGAATCTGACAAGAAAATACTCAGTGAATGGTAGGACACTAGGGAGTTGTGTGGAACAAAGGGACCTTGGCATGTTTCTCCACAGATCTCTGAAAGCGGAAGGACATGTAAGTAGGCTGGTGAAAAAGGCATATGGGACACTTGCCTTTATCAATTGGGGCATAGATTACAAAAGCAGGGAAGTCATGATGGAGTTGTATAGAACTTTGGTGAGGCCACAGCTGGAGCACTGTGCGCAGTTCGGGTCACCACATTACAGGAAGGATGTGATTGCACTGGAGGGGGTTCAGAGCAGATTCACCAGGTTGCTGCCAGGGATAGAGCATTGCAGTTATGGTGAGAGGTTGGATAGGCTTGGGATGTTTTCATTGGAGTAGAGAAGACTGAGGGGTGACCTGATTGAGGGGTACAAAATTATGAGGGACATGGACAGAGTGGATAAGGAACAGCTGTTCCCCTTAGTTGAAGGGTCAGTCTTAAGGAGACACAGGTTGGAGGTGAGGGGCAGGAGGTTTAGGGGGAATTTGAGGAAAAACCTTTTTACCCAGAGGCGGTGAGGGTCTGGAATGCGCTGCCTGGGAGGTGGTGGAGGTGGGATGCCTCACATCCTTTAAAAAGTACCTGGATGAGCACTCGGCACATCATAACATTCAGGGATATGGGCCAAGTGCTGGCAGAGGGGATTAGCTGGGAGTTCAGATGTTTCTATTGTGTGGGTTTGGTCTCGATGGGCCGAAGGGCCTTTTCTGCGCTATGTGATTCTATGATTCTAAGGCTCATGAGAAAAGACGATGGATCAGGTGACAGAGGGTCACAGAAACCTGTCCAGTTTTCACCACTGACAGGGGGAGAAATTGGGATGAAATAATCCCAGCAGAGTCCTTATTCAATTGGCCAAGTGACAGACATTGTTCGTCCAGTTGGAATTCAGAGCGAAAAGACCAACCCTTCATTCTCTCACTGAAAACTTTGATTTTTTTTTCAGAGCGACAGGGAGTGCAGACTGGGGCAGATATAAAAGATCCAATGGAGAGGAGTAACGTGAAGCTTTGATGCCACCCATTTTCACACATGGAGACCAACACCATCAGAATTTTCCTGAGGTAATGTAGCTGAGAATGGATTGGCCAGTCGGTTCTGAGGCAAAGTCTCTCTTTCATTTTTGTCCAGATGTCTCTCCTTCTCACCCAATATCAGCAAAAACAAAGCCGTGGTATCCTTCTCTTCCTCACAGCATCACAGAATCCCCACAGTGCAGAAGGAGGCCATTTGGCCCATTGAGTCTGTATCAGTTCTCCCTGTCAGAGCACATTACCCAGGCCCTTTCTCCCATCCTATTTCCATAACCCCACACATTTAGCATGGCCAATCCATCTAACGTACACATCTCTGGGCACTAAGGGGTAATTTAGCATGGCCAATCCATCTAACCTGCACATCCTTGAACTGTGGGTGGAAACCAAAGCACCTGGAGGAAACCCATGCAGACACAGGGAGAGCTTGCAGAGTCCAGACAGACTGTCACCCAAGGCGGGAATCGAACCTGGGTCCCTGGTGCTGTGAGGCAGCAGTGCTAACCACTGTGCCACCGTGTCACATAAGTTTCAGATTCTCCTAAAGTTCCCTCTCCAGCAGCACTATGGTTGCATTGTAAACGCTTGGGACTTCTTGGGGAGGCAATGGCCTAGTGGTATTATCTTGGGACTGTTAATCCAGAAACTCAGTTAATGTTCTGGGGGACCCGGGTTCGAATCCCGACACGGCAGATGGTGGAATTTGAATTCAATAAAAAATATCTGGAATTAAGAATCTACTGATGACCGTGAAACCATTGTCGATTGTCAGAAAAACCCATCTGGTTCACTAATGTCCTTGAGGGAAGGAAATCTGCCGTCCTTACCTGGTCTGGCCTACATGTGACTCCAGAGCCACAGCAATGTGGATGACTCTCAACTGCCCTCTGAACAAGGGCAACTAGGGATGGGCAATAAATGCTGGCCCAGCCAGTGATGCCCATGTTCCATGAATTAAAAAAAATCTTCTCCACAAGATATTCTGGCCAGTAGCCATCCTTGGCACCAAGCTTTGAGAAAGTTCTGGATTTAACCTTTCTAATGTGGGTGTTTTGTAAGGAGAATGTTTCAAAGCTGCATTTGAATGCTGTGGATGAAGGCATATTCCTTGTGATCCATCCATCTTTATGACACATGATTGGGCCACACCAATCTGTGTGCCCTGATATTCTTCTGATGATGCCATCTTTCCATCTTCAATTGATCCGGTATCTGAATTCTGCACTTGTTGTGTGATGGACTAATTAACCTACTTGCATTCTCCTGCAGGTTTAATGTTACAGCTCCCTTTCCACTGCCAGTTCTGGATATTCTGGTGGTAGATTGTGAACTAAAGGAATAGTTTCTGACGTTGACCTACCATGTGAGACCTGACTGATTCCATGGCTTATTACTTATGTGAGGTCACAGTTTGCCCGTAGACCGAATCACTGGGCCTTTATTTCCACCATGTTGAAGACCTGTGACATGCAGGAGGACTTATTGTACCTGTGCTCAATGACCATGGAACCAGCATGTGGAATTAGTGAACTGTTGTGAGTTGAAAGTTGTACGGTAGTAGGTTTTTCCTTCCCTGTGTGTGGATCCATGCCTATTAGAATTCACAGGGTGAGTATGTTGACACTTGGCCTGTGTCAACCTTGGCCAATAACAAATAATTACCAACTTTCTTAGGACAGATAATTTGAGTCTTGGCAAACATTCTAGTCAATGTGACAGTATCTATTTCTTACAGGAGACTGATGGAGTGAAACCGCTCCTTGTCTCATTGAACACATCATCCTCACATTCTGGTTTGTGAATCGCCTCATGTTTCTGATGGGACACTGGATGGTCATTCTCCCTGTGTGAAGGTTCCAGTTGTGTCCGGTTTGTTTGGGTGGGTGCACGGCTCTCTGTAGCAGGGTCAGTCTTTGCTCTAGAGCACTGTCGCTGCCAGTGGCTCCTCCAGACATAGAGCTTACAGAATGGGTGGAGAGCTGGGCATTGGAGCCTCCAGAAGGTCACAGCTCCCACTTGTCTTTTGGGTTTGGGTGTAGCGAGTGTGTAACCATCGGGATTGTAGTTAGGACCTGTACGCTCTGTCAACCTGTGAGGATCTCTTTGGACTTAATATCCATTCTTGAGTAGCTCTTTGATGCTGTACGTTCTAGGCTTGTCTGGCAGATCTTTCCGGAACGTTTCTGTGGGATGCGAGCACCAACTCAGCAGTTCTGTCTGCTGTCTCTGTGATTGAATAATCTCAGTGTGTGTCCTTTCCTGCGTATCTGCTGACGGGCGTGTCCACGGATCCTGTCAACTGTTGTCAGAATGAGATGAACTCTAGTCGATGAATGTGGAAGTTGAGGCTGATTCTGAACCAGTTTTCCAAAATGCTCCGTTTTTTTGGGATCTTTCAGCTCTTCCAGTGTCAATCCCGACATGTTCATTCCCAATTGCCAGGTGAATTTTTATGGCTTCCTCACCTGGTTCAGACACGCCTGAATCGAGGAACCACAACTCTACACTCTGTTTAAAGATTTTGGATCCAGGTCATACCTCAGCTGCTTCCCAATTCAGACGGGGGAGTTTTGTGGACATTCTGATAAGATCCCCTTGACCTTCCTTCTCCTACAGTGCTGTCTCCGCAGCTGCCTGAACGTGCTTTTCCACAGGTCACCCGAGGAACATTTCATTGTGGAGGTGACACAGCGCCTGAGTAAAGGAATCTTTGGGCCTGATTTTGCCATTTTAATTCAAAGTGCTGGGCGGACTTGAAACTGAGAGAGTTTCAGATCCGACTTTAGACCCATTCACAGGTGCCCACATACACACTCCGCCTGAAAGATATCAGCGATTCCGAATTGGACTTAACGCTCCCAAAACGCTGCAGCTCCGATCGGTACCTCCAACTGCGCGTGTGCGGTGAAAAAAAATAGAAAAACACTCCCTGCCACATCGCTCCCGGGCTGGATAATAACTCCCCACCTCCCCCCCCCCCACCAGCCCCCACCGATATTGCAGCATCCCCACAACATCACTTATCCCCCCACCCCCCCCCCACCACCAACTACTCAGACTGATCGCGGCCCCCTGCACCCTCCCCCCCCCCAATCCTCCCCACCAATCGCAAACTGATAGTGGACACCCCCGCCCCCTCCACCAGACAGCCATCTGACCCACCTCCCACTTCCCCCTCCCCATCACCCATCTGAGTCTGAGAGCCACCAGAAGCTCTGAGCCTACCTCTTTGTGAACCGTGTCTGTTTCGTGCCGATTCTGGACAGGCGAACGCAGTGATAAAGGGGGAAGTGACGGTAAGTTTGGGCGTGCAGTCCATTAAGCCAATTTAAACACATGCAAACGCATTTAAATTGACGTCACGCCCATTTTGGGCATGGTCCGGACAGTGGCCATTTTCAGCCCTTGGTAAAGGGGGGACCGACGCGGAGGTGGGCGCAGGTCGCGCTACTCACCACACACCCGACTTTACCAAGTTCCCGCGCCCGAAAACAGCCGCAACTCGATGTGAAAATCGGGTCCTTTTGTTTTTCTCATTTCTCACCACGTTGGGTGTGTCTGCTAATCAACTCTTTGCTTCGATAACAGCCCAGCGCTGCGTCACCAAAACTTTCCATTGTGTTTCCAGCACTGTCCAATACTGTAATTCAATGTAATCTGACCAGAATGCGAAGGGTCTTCTCATGCCAAGTCGCATGGCCTAAGGCTGTTCACCATGTCATACATGTCCTTAATATTGCTGCCACTTACCACCGCTGAACATTGTCATGTTACCAAACTTGGGATTATTTACCGTACCGGGCACCAGGCACCAATCACTCAATCAGGATTGGATAACACATTGTGGGTTCATTTACTAAGATTAGGCACATGAGAACAGTGATACATCAGTTTGATTTGATTTATTTGATTTGATTTATTATTAGCATACAGTGAAAAGTATTGTTTCTTGCGCGCTATACAGACAAAGCATACCGTTCAGAGAGGAGGAAGGGAGATAGTGCAGAATGTAGTGTTACAGTCACAGCGAGGGTGTAGAGAAAGATCAACTTAATGCGAGGTAGGTCCATTCAAAAGCCCGACGGCAGCAGGGAAGGAGCTGTTCTTGAGTGGGTTGGTACGTGACCTCAGACTTCTGTAGCTTTTTCATAGAAACATGGACGATAGGAGGAAGAGGAGGCCATTCGGGCCTTCAAACCTGCTTCCCCATTCATTATCATCGTGACTGATTGTCCAACTCAGTAGCCTAATCCTGCTTTCTCCCCATAACCTTTGATCCCATTCGCCCCCAAGTGCTATATCCAGCTGTCTCTTGAATACATTCAATGTTTTGGCATCAACTACTTCCTGTGGGAATGAATTCCACAGGCTCACTGGGTGAAGAAATGTCTCCTCACCTCCGTCCTAAATGGTCTACCCTGAATCCTCAGACTGTGACCCCCTGGTTCTGGACTCCCCCACCATCAGGAACATCCTCCCTGCATCTACCCTGTCCAGTCCTGTTAGAATTTTATAAATCTCTACGAGATCCCCCCTCATTCATCTGAACTCCAGTGAAAACAATCCTAACCCAGTCAATCTCTCCTCATACATCAGTCCCACCATCCCCGGAATCAGCCTGGTAAACCCTCACTGCTCTCCCTCGAGAGCAAGAACATCCTTCCTCAGAAAAGGAGACCAAAACTGCACACAATACTCTAAGTGTGGCCTCACCAAGGCCCCTGTATAATTGTAACAACACATCCCTGCTCCTGTACTTGACAGAAGAAGGTAGAAGAGAAAATGTCCATGGTGTGTGTGTTCCTTAATTACGCTTACACATTGATTATGCATAGGGATAAAGCTTGAATATAGCAGGGCTATGTGTGAGTGTGTATGAGTGTATGTGTGTGTGTGTGTGTGTGTGTGTGAATGTGTGTCTGTGAGAGTGTGTGTGTGAGATTGTGTGTGAGCGTGCGTTTGTGTGTGTGTGAGTGAATGTGTGTGTATGTGTGAGGGGGTGTGTATGTGCGTGTGTGTATGTGTGTGTGTGTGTGCGCACACGCGCACGTGCGTGTCTGTGTTTGTGAGTGTGTGTGTGTGAGTGAATGTGTGTGTGTGTTTGTGTGTGTGTGTATGTGCGTGTGTGTGTGTTTGAGTGTGTTTGTGTGTGAGTGTGTGCATGTGAATGTGTGTGTATGTGTATATGTGAGTGTGTATGTGAGTGTGTGAGTGTGTATGTGCATGTGTGTGAGTATGTGTGAGTGTGTGTGAGTGTGTTTGTGTCTATGTGCATGTGTGTGTGTGTGTGAGTGTGTGTGTGTGAGTGTGTGTGTGTGTGAGTGTGTGAGTATGTGTGTGTGCGTGTATGTGTGTGTGAGTGTGTGAGTGTGTGTGTGTGAGTGTGTGTGTGTGTGAGTATGTGTGTGTGCGTGTATGTGTCTGTGAGTGTGTGTGTGTGTGAGTGTGTGTGTGTGTGTGTACTCTCTGCTTAAGATCAGATCACATTTCCTTTGGAGTGATGTCATGCTGATATCCTGTAAAGACAGATTGTAGCGGACGGGAGCAGTGCAGGATCCCAGCCTCACCGTTACCCCGGTATGAATCCCTGCCAGTGACGCTAATGTCCCCTGAAAGAATGTTTCCAAACTCCACCCAAAACTGTGAAGATGATTGGTTTAATGCAGCAGCATTAAAGGAGTTCTGGCGAATCGGCAGGCTGGCTTTCCTCTCTCGGTTCCATGGACGACCAATAGAAAATGGAGGTTTGGTTTGTACTGTCACCAGATCAGTTTCACCCCAATCCATCACAGCCTTAAGCTGCACACCACTGTGACCGCACCGAGTGACCTTCCTGTGAAACAGACTGCTAGCTCACTGCCTATAGAGTCACAGAGGTTTACAGCACGGAAACAGGCCCTTTGGCCCAACTTGTCCATGCCGCCCTTTCTTTTTGGATGTGAAATAATTACCTGGTTATTGTACCTACACTAGTTACCCGGTCTGAGATTAACCAAACTCACTCAGTGCGAGATCCTTATCGAGAGAGTACACTTTTGTTTAATTTTGGGCAGAATTTAAGTGCTGGCCCCAGAGGTGAAGGTAGACTGTGGTAACTAATTGCATCACCTTTCAGAACACAGAAAAACACAAGAAACAGAAGCAGGAGGAGACCACCATGACCTTCAAGCCTGCCCCGCCACGGCAACTCCTTCGCTGTGCCCTTTCCCATAGCTCCTCTATTCCTCGATCTATCAAATAATTATCTACCTCCACTTTAAATCGTGGCACGGTGGTTAGCACTGCTGCTGTACGGCGCCAAGGATCTGGGTCTGATACCTGGCTTGGGTCACTACCTGCACGTTCTCCCCATGTCTATGTGGGTTTCCTCTGGAAGCTCTGGTTTCCTCCCACAATCCAAAAGACATGCTGGTTAGATGCATTGGCCGTGCTAAATTCTCCGTCAGTGTACCCAAACCGGTGTCGGTGTGAGATTTTCACAATAACTTCATTGCAGCGTTAATGTCAACCTAGTTGTGACACTAATAAAATTTTAAAAAACTTTAAAAATACTTCTAACGATCCAGTCTTCACCACCCTCTGGGGCAGAGAATTCCAGAGATTCACTACCCTCTGCCAGAAAACATTTCTACACACCTCAGTTTTAAATCACCGCCCCCATTATCTTGCAGCAATGTCCCCTTGTTCGAGACTCTCCCACTGGTGAAAACATCTCACCATCTACCCTGTCAAACCCCCTCAGGATCTTGTATGTTTGGATAAACTCAGGAACCTTGCTGTAACGTTTGGAGCAGTATAAACCCCATCAGCAACAGAAACAGACAAAGGTCTTACCCACTGGGGAGGAAGGCAGGTCTGTAAAAAGACCTGCAGTTTCTATCAATAAACCTCAAATGAAGGGGAGTCACTTTGTTTGTGGTGCTGAGTCACTGAGCTAATGCCAGCCAATAGCTTGTAATTAGCTTTAATATAAAACTGACACGTCCTTTAAAACAACATGGGAAATAATTTTATGACCATTTAACTCAAGAGTTTCAGTTCAGTTTAAGCAGTAATTTTTCCTGCAACTTGGCTTCAGATTTTGCCTTTAATTGACTCATTAACCCGTGATTTCTCTAACCTGACATAAGTTATGACATCTTGTTTTACAAGGCAAAAATAATTTCCTATCTTTTATCATTAGTTTATGGTGCTTTCACTGACTCCGTTCAGAGTTTACAGGTCACTGGCTTCCACACGCACTGCACAGAATGAGGATAAAAAAAGTCTCCCAGTAAATTACCTTCCAAATTGGCACCATTGGACTCATCAGTGAGGTACTGGAGCTAGCACAGTCAGGGAGTGTACCGAGCAGGGCCCCAGGTAGCCTCCTCTGTTCGAGCTGGGTTCGTAATCTCAGTGGCACAGTGACAAGAGTGGTGCCTCTGGCTACAGCTCACCCACAATAATTCACCGTCCCCAATCACTGACCATCAAATTAAATCTCTGATTACCCCCCCCTTCCCTCCCATATCCCTTGATCTCTTTAGACTCAAAAGCTATACCTAATTTCTTAATTTTGGGCCTCAACTGATGTTGTCTACATGGACTTTAGCAAGGCCTTTGACAAGGTACCACATAATAGGTTGTTGCATAAGGTTAAGTCTCACGGGATCCGGGTGAGGTATCTATATGGATACAAAATTGGCTTCTTGACTGAAGTACCACAACACCAGGTTAAAGTCCAACCAGTTTATTTGATAATAATCCCACAAGTTTTCGGAAACGGTGCCCTTTCATCAGGTGTGTGGAAGGTTCTGATCAGAGAAGGGCGTATAAAGTCACATACAGTTTACAGATTACTGATTAGGATGTAAGTCTTTACAGCTAACCTGCTATTCAAGTCTTAAAGAACTGTGTGTGACTTTATATGCCCTTCTCTGATCAGAACCTTCCACACACCTGACGAAGGGACAGTGTTTCCGAAAGCTCCAATTTTGGAAAATAACTAACAACGGATCTATAATTTCCAGGGCCACTTCCTTCAGTACTCTGGGTTGAAGATTATCAGAACCTGGGGATTTATTCACCTTCAATCCCATCAATTTCCCCAAAACCATTTCTCTGCCGATGCTGATTTCCTTCAGCTCCTCACTGAAACACGTTTCTCTCAGCACTTCTGGTCCATTATTCATGTCTTCCTTTGTGAAGACTGAAGCGAAATACAAATTTAATCCCTCAGCCATTTTCCATTATGAATTCTCCCGTTCTGGACTGTAAGGGGTCTATATTAGTTATTGTCAATCTTTTTCTCTTTACATATCTATAAGAAACTTTTACAGTCAGTTTTTTCTGTTCCCCGCTAGCTTACTTTCATACTCTATTTTTCCCTTCTTAATCAATCCCTGGGTCCTCCTTTGCTGAATTTTAAACCGTTCCCAATCCTCAGGCCTATTGCTTTCTCTTGCCAATTTGTGTCCTTCTTTCTTGAACCTGATACTATCTCTAATTTCCCTTTTAGGTCATGGTTTGGCCATAATTCCCTTAGCATTCTTATGCCAAACAGGAATAAGCAACTTCTGGAGTTCACCTATTCATTTTTTAAATGCCTGTCCACTGCCTTTCCTCTCAGTAATGTTTCCCAGTCCATCATGGCCAGTTCATGCCTCACACCATCAAAGTTCCCTTTACTGAGATTTAGGACTCTGGTCTCACAATCAGCTACATCACCATCCACCTTGACAAAGAATTCTACCGTATTATTGTCACTCGTCCCCAAGGGTTTTCTCAAAACTCGATTGCCAACTAATCCTTTCTCATTGCACAACACCCAATCCAAGGTGGCCTGTTCCCTTGTTGGTTCCTCGTGTATTGATCCAGAAAACCATCACGTACACAGTCCAGAAATTCCTCCTCTATTGCACTATGATTAATTTGATTCTCCCAATCTATAGGCAGATTAAAGTCACCCGTAATCACAGATGTTCCTTTAACACACGCATCTCTGATTTCCCGACCAATGCTTTTCCCAATATCACCATTACAGTTTGGTAGTCTGTGTACCATCCCCACCAATGTTTTTTGCCCCTTGACATTTCTGAACTTGACCCATACAGATTCCAAATCATCTATGCTAATATCTTTTCTCAATATTGTGTCAATATCATCTCTAATCAACAATGTAACACCCCCAGCTTCTCCTCCTGTCCTTCCGAAACACTGAATAGCCCTCAATGTTTTGTTTTGTGTTTGACTTGTCGGTCAGAGGTGAAAGGTCATGTGATGATACCTGCAGGAATATATCCAGTTTGAGTTGGTAGCCCAATATTCAAAACAAAGAACAAAACAAGAACAGCCCGGGAAACAGGCCCTTCGGCCCAATGAGCCTGCGCTGCCATTTTAACATTACCGGTCCCCCCATCCACCCATGACATATTCGCAGCCTGAGATATCTGTGTACTTTTTTCCTGTACCGTTGGCCTGTGAATGTCCCACAGGGACCATGCAAAACCTTTCAGATCCTGATCTTATTCATTCCCAGATGTCTCAAGTTGGGCACAATGTGAAGTCTCACAACATCAGGTTAACACCAGCTTCAACACTCACCTGATGAAGGAGTGGCGCTCCAAAAGCACGTGATTCCAAATAAACATGTTGGACTTTAACCTGGTGTTGTGAGACTTTTTACTGTCCCCACCCCAGTCCAACGCCGGCAACTCCACATCAAGTTTTTCACACTGACACATCTCAGTCTCTGCTCATCAATGAGACATCAACACCACATGGGGAGGTGATGGCTTGGTGGTATTATTGCTAGACTATTAATCCAAAAACTCAGTTGATATTCTGGAGACCTGGGTTCGAATCCCACCAGGGCAGATGGTGGAATTTGAATTCAATAAAAAATATCTGGAATTAAGAATTTACTGATGACTGTGAAACCTTTGCTGATTGCCGGAAAAATCTACCTGGTTCACTAACATCCTTCAGGAAGGAAATCTGCTGTCCTCACCCGGTCTGGCCTACATGTGACTCCAGAGCCACAGCAATGTGGTTGACTCTCAACTGCCCTCCAAGGGCAACTAGAGATGGGCAATAAATGCCGGCCCAGCCAGGGACGCCTACGTCCCATAAATGAATTTTTAAAAATAGCTTCTCCTCGACGTTCCGGGTCTCACAAACCGGGCAGAGAGTGAGAGCAGGAGCGTAAGTAAGTCTGAATGGCCTGGAGAGATTTGAGCCCCAGGGCCAGAGTCCCACAGATTGGGAGACTGGAGACTGAGTGTTGAGAGATTGAGTGTTGGCCACCGGAGAGCTATATGATAAAGTCCATGGTAATAGTTACTGAAGATTACATTTACAAACAAGGCTATTTTTGCACAGATTACAGACAGCACACACACACACACACACACAACATTAAAAATGATGATGATGATATGACCCAAGCAATTAAACCATAAAGATCGCCCAGACTGAAAGTGCAGAGAGCAATCACTAATTTCATTTCTCAGAAGCAGTTAGTTTCTTAGCCGATCATAAATGTCATCAGGAAATTTTCATTCAAGCAATTAAACTAATTCCGATTAAAGCAAGATGGATGATACGGGTGAAAATTGTTAACATTGGCTCAGCATTCGTGCCAACAGAATACTCTCGGACTCTGCAGCCAATCCTCGCTAAAAACCCAAACACTTTTCAGCCTCCAGAGAATCACAGTTCCTTAAAGCGATTCTTCACACGGCTTAGTTAATAAATTCAACGTCTAGTTTCTCACAAACGTCTCCAGTTCTGCTGTGAGGCCGACTCAGTTCAACCTGGTTTCTGACCATAAATAGAAACATGGAAACTAGAAGCAGGAGGAGGCCATTCGGCCCTTCCAGCCTGCACTGTCATTCATTTTGATCATGGCTGATCATCAAATTCAATATCCTGATACCCCCCCTTCCCCCCCATATCCCTCAATCCCTTTAGCCCCAAGAGCGATATCTAATTTCTTCTTGAAATCTCACAACATTTTGGCCTCAACTACTTTCTGTGGGAGTGAATTCCACACATTCCCCACCCTCTGGGTGAAGACATTTCTCCTCCCTTCAGTTCTAAAAGGTTTCCCCCTTATCCTCAAACTCTGACCCCTAGTTCTGGACTCCCCCACCATCGGGAACATTCTTTCTGAATCCACCCTGTCTAACCCTGAGTTAAAGACCTCATAATCTCTCATTTAAGGAAGAGAATAAATTCAGTCAGAATTCCTATCCCTGAACGGTGATGTTTATTGGTGAGTGAGTGTGAGTAGATGCTGAATGAGGACACGGTTGGATGGAAATAACGGGAGATCAGAATTGGCAGGAGGTCATACAGCAGAGTCTGGTTCACCAATCACAACGGTTCAATAACTGATCCTCCCTCAAGCCCACTTTCCCAACTAATCCCATATCCACTGATTCCCTCGTGGTCAAACATTTCTCAATTGCAGCCTTGAATCTAACCAAGAGCACCCTGGGGTAGAGATTTCCACAGATTCACAACCCTCTGAGTGAGGACATTTCTCCCCACATCAGTTTGAAATGTTCAGCACGCCACCCCACCACCCCCCACCCCCACTCCCCAAACCCCACCCCCATCCCCTCCCCACCCCCACCACCCCGCCCCCCCGCCATGTTCTGAGACCATGATCCTTATTGCAGAACTCTCCCGTCAGGGAACAAAACCTCTCAAAATCATCAATTAAATTAACCATCATTATTTGAAACTCCAGGGAGTATTGACCCATTCTACATAATCGCTGTTCTTTTTATTTGTTCGTGTGATGTGGACGTTGCTGGCCAGCTCAGCCTTTATTACCCATCCCTAATTGCCCTTATTCAGAGGGTATTTTTTTTAAGTGTCAACCACATTGCTGTGGCTCTGGAGTCACGTGTAGGCCAGACCAGGTAAGGACAGCAGATTTCCTATCCTAAAGAGCATTAGTGAACCAAATAGGTTTTTACAACAATTGACAATGGTTTCATGGTCATCATTGGACTTTTAATTCCAGATTTTTATTGAATTTAAATTTCACCATCTGATGTGGAGGGATTCGAACCCAGGTCTCCAGAACATTACCCTGCGGTCTCTGAATTACCAGTCCACTGACAGTACTACTATACCACTGCCTTCTCCTTCCCTCTCCCAGCAAGTATCAGTCTACCGGATCTTAATTAAAGTTTTAAACTTCATTTATTAGTCACAAGTAATACTTACATTAACACTGCAGTGAAGTTACTATGAAATTTGCCCAGTCGCCACACTCCAGCGCCTGTTCGGGTCAATGCACCTAACCAACACGTCTTTCAGACATGGGAGGAAACCGGAACATCTGGAGGATACCCACACAGACATGGGGAGAACGTGCAAACTCCACACAGACAGTGACCCAAGCCAGGAATCAAACCCAGGACCCTGGTGCTGTGAAGCAGCAGTGCTAACTACTGTGCTACCGTGCTGTCCACTCCCCCCACACCCTCCCCACCACCCACCCACCCCAATGCAAGTATACCTTTCCTTAGGAACAGAGACTGTTTATGTGTACAACCACAATTGTATAATTCTTTGTAGTTCCTAGGCATATTATAATGCCTAGACTCACAGATGACAAATGGACACTGGACTGAGACACTGGAAGAGACCAATAAGATTATATCCTGGAAGATTTTGTCACAAGATGACTCAATCTATGTACACAAGTCTTTCTTCTTATAGTCAATATCTGTCCACTCTCCCATTGGAAAACTATTGGCTGCATCAAGAAGTTATTTGCAAAAGCCCTTCATTTCTCGTACGGGACTCCTCGTGGTCTCTGAGGGAAATGTACAAGTTACGTACCATAGACTCACAACCACTAGGGACTGGGCTGATACCATCGCAAACATCTGTGCAACCGATAGTGGGAAAATCTTCATCCCACCGCACTGAGGTAGATTCAAGCTTAGGATGTAGGATGTGAAAGATCAGTGTCACCTCTAACTCAGCCAACCTGTTAGCATGACCCCAGGGAAAACTCTACAACCGATATCCAACATAGATCCAATTAAGTCATTTCTGTTGTATAGATTCAATATTTATTCTTGCTTCTGATGGAGGGAGGGAGAGAGGAGGGTGAGGGGAAGGGGCGGTATGGTGGTACAGTGGTTAGCACTGCTGCCTCACAGTGCCAGGGACCTGGGTTCAATTCCGGCCTTGGGTCACTGTCTGTGCGGAGTCTGCATGTTCTCTCCGTATCTGTGTGGGTTTCGTCCGGGTGCTCCGGTTTCTTCCCACAGTCCGGGTTAGGCTGCATTGGCCATGCTAAATTCTCCCTCGGTGTACCCGGGCAGAGTGTGGCGACTGGGGGATTGTCACAGTAACTTCACTGCAGTGTTAACGTCAGCTTACTGGTGACCCTAATAAGTGAACTTTAAACTGAAGTTATTGCCAGGGCGTTAACACTGTCCTGACATGGAGATTCACACTAACTCTGCCATTTCCTCTTTTCCAGGAACTTTCAAGTCATGTTGTACAACTGGATTGGACAAACTGACTTCTAATCAAGATTATTGAAGGAACACATTCCCCAAGCTGACCCACCTCCCCTATTCGCTCCCCAAATATTCAACTTGTTTCATCCCATCTCAGTTTAATGTGCACCTCGGAATGGAAACAGACCCTTCAACAAGAAGTACCATGGGTAGAACCAGACTTGATTGGATTTTGCGCTTTAACCCATTGCAATGTATGCCTGTATCAGCACAAACAATGTCTAAAGGAGATCCTTAACCATATTTCTTATGATGGAAATTATCTTTTACATGAAGACGTTAATGGACAGGGCACAAATGGTAAGTGTTTTTTTTCTCGATGATAATGCATAGTGCGTTGCTTTCCCTTACAGAGTCACCTTTGCTTTAATATTCTTCTCAATTTTGGACCTTTGGATATTATACCCCATCATTGGACAGCAACCAGGGCATGTGATTGGCCCAAACAGCCTCAGTTAATGTCTGGGGTTTGATTGGGAGTAGTATCCAGTCACTACAGCTCTGAATTCCCCGCTCCCCAATCGAAAAACCATTGGCAGCATCAAGAACTCACTGGAGGAACTCACCCCACTCCCCATGTGATAAATGGCAAACCATCCAGTGTCGTAACGGTTTGAAGAGGTTCGAAGATTGTGGATAGTTACATCATTCCAGCTTTGCCACCATCGGTCTCCAATGATTTGATTGGATGCGTGCGGCGCCAGACGTCTCCATAACTGTCGACACGTTCCCAGGAGAAAAAGCAAAAAAAAGTCAACAGTAAATGGAATATGCCACAATTTATCAGCCCAATAAGGCTCAAAGGGCAAGACTCACCTGGAGAGACCAAGAATGGCCAGGTTCCCATGGCAAAATGGTGGCCTTACATTAGAGAGACAACCTTTCAACTGAACTCAGGAATAAGTTCAAGGAGGGTTTGGATATGATGAGGTACCCTGAGAACACCTTTCCACCATACACGTCACTGTATACTGACTGGCGTAGCCACGAGTGTGGGCAATGGTTCCTTTGGTATCACGCAAGTGTTCAATCATCACGTTTGATCATCAGTAGGCTTTTCAGCCTCTGGTGGCAAATCTATCTGTGCCCTTCATAAGGGTTTGGGAAAACGGAGATGAGAGCAAGGTCATTGGCTGTCTTGTTGTCTCCTCTGCAGCTCCAAAGCATTTAGCCAGTTGCACCCTCCCATTGTCTGATTGAGGTCAGCCAGCACAGAAGGAAATAAATATTTAACTTCCTCCTGCCTGTGCCACAGCTTCCACAGCACATTTACTCTGTGCAACACCCCTGGAGAAATTACACTGTTAACCAGGGGCTACAGCCCTCGCTTATCTCTGCCATAGTCATCACGATGACTTTCACATCTGCGTTCCGAACTAACCCACAGTGATGATGTGACAATCTCTCCCATGTGCTGACTCACAATGTAACGTGACTGGGAGGTCACCATCCAATTCTCAATGGATGTGGGCTCACAGGACAGCTTTATTCCTCATTCAGAACAAGCTGACACTGATCCAGCAACCACACAAATAGTCACCACACACTGAATCAAACACAAAATGGAATAGTGTCACAGAGTGCAAAAGAGGGTGACTCAGGCAGTTCTATAGAGAGTGTAGAGGGAGTTTTACTCTGTATCTAACCCCGTGCTGTACCTGTCCTGGGAGTGTTTGATGGGGGGACAGTGTAGAGGGAGATTTACTCTGTATCTAACCCCGTGATTTACCTGTCCTGGGAGTGTTTGAAGGGGGACAGTGTAGAGGGAGTTTTACTCTGTATCTAACCCCGTGCTGTACCTGTCCTGGGAGTGTTTGATGGGGGACAGTGTAGAGGGAGCTTTACTCTGTATCTAACCCCATGCTGTACCTGTCCTGGGAGTGTTTGATGGGGACAGTGTAGAGGGAGCTTTACTCTGTATCTAACCCCATGCTGTACCTGTCCTGGGAGTGTTTGATGGGGACAGTGTAGAGGGAGCTTTACTCTGTATCTAACCCCGTGATTTACCTGTCCTGGGAGTGTTTGAAGGGGGACAGTGTAGAGGGAGTTTTACTCTGTATCTAACCCCGTGCTGTACCTGTCCTGGGAGTGTTTGATGGGGGACAGTGTAGAGGGAGCTTTACTCTGTATCTAACCTCATGCTGTACCTGTCCTGGGAGTGTTTGATGGGGACAGTGTAGAGGGAGCTTTACTCTGTATCTAACCCCGTGCTGTACCTGTCCTGGGAGTGTTTGATGGGGACAGTGTAGAGGGAGTTTTACTCTGTATCTAACCCCGTGCTGTACCTGTCCTGGGAGTGTTTGTTGGGGGGATAGTGTAGAGGGAGCTTTACTCTGTATCTAACCCCGTGTTGTACCTGTCCTGGGAGTGTTTGATGGGGGGACAGTGTAGAGGGAGCTTTACTCGGTATCTAACCCCGTGCTGTACCTGTCCTGGGAGATCTCTACATTGGTGAGCATAACAAGTATCCTTTACCTCACTGGACATCAAATACAAACAGTAACGATAGATAAATCAGTTAACTTGTCTGCAGGTTCCATTTCTGAAGGAGGAATGAAAATCAGCCATAAATGTCCTTGTCTTTCACTAATCCAAACTTCCTCCTTGTTAAGTCTTTATCAAACGCAATTGTGGATTTTATAGACACAGCGGGAAATGACAGTGAGTGTAGGAGATGCATCAATCGAAAATGGTTTATGATAGTCATTCTGAGTTTCATTGCCTTAAAATCAGATGAGTAAAATTCGAAGCCGGAGGTTTTCAGCGCTGAGTTATGGCTCCAGATGGAAGTGCAGCGTTTTCTGATAGTCCCTCGTAACTCATTTACATCAAATGTTTTTCTGACTTATTGGATGTTCGTAGTCACCAAGGAGCCTTACTAACTCACAGCCAGGCGCCTGTCACTTTCAATGTGAGGGAATGTGAACAACATCTCGTCTAATTGGCAATCATTCTTGTCAGGCACAAGCCCTCACAGCAAACACCACAAATTCCTCGCGGTAATAACCGGAGAAACACCGGATACTGGTGGAAATGTGCAGCGGTGAAGGCAACCGTGATCTTTGGGTGGGAGGGGCTGAATGAATTTTTCTGGAATATTCTATTCATCAGAATGTCAGGGACTCTACGTCACGCCAAATCAAATCTTGTTTGGGGGGTGGGGGTGGGGTAGTTGGGGAGCATAATGTAGACATTTCATAGGCAGTTCCTTCTCAATGATGGTTTAACATCTTTGTAACATGGAGGAGATTAAATTCAATCGGAATCTACCAAGAAAGAGACGTGAGGAATATTACAGAATCCCCACAGAGCAGATGGAGGCCAGTCAGCCCATTGAGTCTGCACCGATAACATTCTCACCTGGGATTTGTCCCTTGTAATCCCAAGTATTTACCCCACTGATCCCCCTGATACCGAGGGGTAGTTTATCACGGCCAATCCATCTAATCTACACATCATTGGAGTGTGGGAGGAAACCAGAGCATCCGGAGGAAACCCATGCAGACATGGGGAGAACATACAAACTCCACACAGACAGTGACCCGAGGCCAGAATCAAACCCAGGTCCCTGGCACTGTGAGGCAGCAGTGCTAACCACTGCGCTACCATGCCACTCAATTAATTCTTTTGTTGCCAGAAGCAGCCCAGTGTTATACTATTATGATGTTCTACACTTTCTCAACCAGATGCTCACCTCAAAATCTGACTGTAATATTCCATTTCCCACTATACCAGCCCAGGCACACATTTGGTGTGTATGATGATTTGGTTTGAATTCTGGTGACTCATTCCCCATGAAATTGGTTTGGTAACTCCCCAAATTGAGTTTTTAATTTTGTTTTTTGCTTTCATTTTTGGGACGTGGGCATCGCTGGCTGGGCCAGTATTTATTGCCCATCCCTAGTTGCCCCTTGAACCAAGTGTCTCACTGGGTCCTTTCAGAGGGCAGTTGAGAGTCAACCACATTGCTGTAGATCTGGAGTCACATGTAGGGCAGATCGACGAGTCTATTAGTGAGACAATGGCCTCGTGGTATTATCGGTAAGCTTAACTTTATTTATTAGTGTCACTAGTAGGCTCACATTAACACTGCAATGAAGTGGTAATACCTGAAGGACATTAGTGAACCAGATGGGTTTTTCTGACAACGGTTTCATGGTCATCAGTGGATTCTTAATTCCAGATATTTTTTATTGAATTCAAATTCCACCATCTGCCGTGGTGGGAGTCGAACCCGGGTCCCCAGAACATTAGCCGAGTGTCTGGATTAATAGACTGGTCTATTGGGGAGAGAATGGTCTAGTGTTATTATCGGTAAGTTTAAGTTTATTTATTAGTGTCACAAGTAGGCTTACATTAACACTGCAATGAAGTGATAATACCATTGCAGCACTGCCACCAGCTGCCCACCCTCCCCACCCTCCACCATCCCCTGACCCTCCCCCCATTTGTAGGGGAGGTGATGGAGATAGGAGGGGCACTTGATCCTTCAGAATGCACTGGGTCAAAACCCAGTTCCGAAGACTGACAAGTCCCTGTTTCTCAAACCTGTTAGAGTAAAGGGAAATGGTTCTGGTGCTAACGCACGCAGGAGGTTCTTCAGGCAAGTATTGGATATCTCTTCTAAGTGAATTTGCAACGAGAACGCCACCTTGTAAGAGGAATGGAAATTGTTCTGACAGGTTGGTTTGTGGGCTGTGCTTTTGCAGTCGACCTCCTCGATGGTTCTGTCAGATTGGATTTACTCCGTGTGGAAAGCGGCTAAGGATAAGGAACTTTCATTGAAAACGTGACAAGAGTCTTTTCTTGAAAAGTAAAATCCTCCACGTTCTATCCGGGGATGACCTTGTGTGTCTCAGAGGCTCATTCGGTGTGAGAGTGTGGAGCATTAGTCAGCGTATTGCCAACTTTTTCAATGAGCTATAAAACAAAGAACTCAGAATCACAGAATCCCTACAGTGCAGAAGGAGGCCATTCGGCCCATCGAGTCTGCACCGACTGCAATCCCAGCCAGGCCCCGTAACCCCATGCATTTACCCTAGCTAATCCCCCGACACTAAAGAGTAATTGAGCATGGCCAACCCACCTAACCTGCCCATCTTTGGAGTGTAGGAGGAAACCGGAGCACCCGGAGGAAACCCATGCAGGTGAGAAACAGGAGCAGGAGTAAACCAAAAAAGAAAATGTGGGAAAATCTCAGCAGGTTTGGCACCATCCATAAGGAGAGCAAAGAGCTGACATCCCAAATCCAGGTGACCCTTTGTCAAAGCTTTAACATCTGGACTTGAAACGTCAGCTCCTCTCTATCCCCACAGGTGCTGCCAGACCTGCTGAGATTTTCCCGTATTTTCTCTTTTGGTTTCGGATTCCAGCATCCGCAGTAATTTACTTTTATTTATTACTTTAGCAGGAGTAGACCATTCAGCCCATCGATCCTGCTCTACCATTCCGTACGATCAAAGCCGATTGCCTGCCTCAAGCCTACTTTCCTGCCCACCCCTCCTTCCTCCACGTCCCTGAACTCTTCACTGTTCTGGAGAAGAGTTGCTTCCAATTGTCAACTCTGCTTTTCTCCCTCCACTCATGCTGCCAGACTTGCAGAGTCTTTCCAATACTTTCAGTCTCTAACCCGCAGTTCTTGTTCACCTGAAAGAAAAATGTATCTGTCTATCTCAGCCTGGAATGATAGAGTATCCACAACACTCTATGGTAGAGAATGGCAAAGAATCTCACCCTACCAGTGAAGAAATTTGTCCTCATTTCAGTCCTAAATGATTAACCACTTATCCTGCGATCATGATTCCATATTCAACAGTGCTAGGATGTGAGAAATTGATTTATCTTCTGAAATGGAAACTCACCCATCTTGATGTCATTGTTTATCTGTTTTTTTAAATTCATTCATGGGACTTGGGCATCGCATTTATTGCCCATCCCTAGTTCCCCTTGGAGGGCAGTTGAGAGTTGACCACATTGCTGTGGCTCTGGAGTCACATGTAGGCCAGACCTGGTAAGGACAGCAGATTTCCTTCCCTAAAGGGTATTAGCAAACCTGATGGATTTTTCCGACAATGGTTATCAATAGATTCTTAATTCCAGATATTTTTTATTGAATTCAAATTCCACCGTCTGCCATGGCGGGATTTGAACCTGGGTCCCCAGAACATTAGCTGAGTTTCTGGATTAATAAAGCGATAATACCATTAGGCCATTGCCCCTCTGTAGGGATGAAATTCCAGAGTTTAGTGGTCCCAGGCAGCTGGAGGCATGGCTGCCACGAGTGACAAGAGAGAATTGGAGGAGTGCAGTGATCTTGGAGGGTTGTAGGGCTGGAGGGGGTTACAGAGATAGGGAGCATCAAGGCCATGGAAGGATTTGAACACACGGACAAGAATTTTGAAATCAAACCATTGTTGGACCTTCTGCAAGTGCACAAGGTTGTGGGCAAACAGGATGCTTTGTGATAAATATCTTAACCCTCAGTGCCAGGGTGTAATGGAAGGCTTGGCACTAGAATCATGATGAGCTGCGATAGGTATAATTGGAGGGTGCAAATGGGCTCTGTCAAAAGTGAATCTCGGTCTTTGTCAAAGGTGATTTTTTTTTTGTTTTAATTCCTTCAAGGGACGTGGATGTCATAGAATCCCTACAGTGCAGAAGGACGCCATTCAGCCCATCGATCCTGCACCGAACACAATCCCACCCAGGCCCTATCCCCATACCCCTTCATATTTACCCTGCTAATCCCCCTGACACTAAGGGACAATTTAGCATGGCCAATCAACTCAACCCACATATTTTTGGACTGTGGGAGGAAACCAGAGCACCCAGAGAAAACCCACAAAGATACGAGGAGAATGTGCAGACTCCACACAGACAGTGACCCAAGGCCAGGATCGAACGCGGGTCCCTGGCGCTGTGAGGCAGCAGTGCTAACCCACTGTGCCACCGTGCTGCTGGGATCAAACCAGGGTCCCTGGCGCTGTGAGGCAGCAGTGCTAACCCACTGTGCCACCGTGCTGCTGACTAAGGCAGATGTTGCCCTCAAACTGAGTGTTTCATTCCATCGTTGCTGAGGGCAGTTGAGAGTCATCCACATCGAGTGGCTCTGGAGTCACATGTAGGCCAGACCAGGTAAGGATGGCAGATTTCCTTCCTTAAAGGGACATTAGTGAACCAGCACTCGGTGAGAATTTATTGGTCACCATTACTGATACTATTCCAGATTTATGAATTGAATTTAAATTCCCCCATCTGCTGTGTCCCCAGAGCGTTAGCCTGGGTCTCTGGATGAATTAATATTGGAGCTACGCCATCGTCAGTCCGAATGCTGCACAAAGTACCAGTGAATGACTAACAGTGAGAATAGTTTCAGGAGAGACGAGGGGACGTAATGATAAAGCAATCCACATTCTCACTGGTGAGCAACACAGCCTCAGTAAGGTGATGGCCCAGAGGTATTAGCGCTAGACTATTAATCTAGAAACTCAGCTAACGTTCTGCTGACCTGGGTTTGAATCCTGCCACTGCAGATGGTGGAATTTGAATTCAATTTTTAAAAATCTAGAATGAAGAATCTACCGATGACCGTGAAACCATTGTTGATTGTCAGAAAAACCCACGTGATTCACTAATGTCCCATAGGGAAGGAAATCTGCCTGGTCTGTCGGGATGTGGAGGTCAGTAAGAAGTCTCACAACAGCAGGTTAAAGTCCAACAGGTTTATTTGGTAGCACGAGCTTTCGGGGTCTCAGGCTCCTTCATCAGGTGAGTGAGGAGTTGTGTTCTCAAACAGGGCGTACACAGACACAAACTCAATTTACAAGATAATGGTTGGAATGTGAGTCTTTACAGGTAATCAAGTCTTAAAGGTACAGACAATGTGAGTGGAGAGAGGGTTAAGCACAGGTTAAAGAGATGTGTATTGCCTCCAGCCAGGACAGTTAGTGAGATTTTGCAAACCCAGGCAAGTCGTGGGGATTACAGATAGTGTGACATGAGCCCAAGATCCTGGTTGAGGCCATCCTCATATGTGAGGAACCAACTTTGGGAGCGCTGTTCCTTCATCATTCCAAAAGTTTGTGATTCCAAGCAAACCCTGTTGGATTTTAACTGGTCTTGTAAGACGTCTTGGTCAGTGGGTTAGACCCCACTTGGAGTACTGTGCTCAGTTCTGGGCGCCTCATTATAGGAAGGAGGTGGAAGCCATAGAAAGGGCGCGGAGGAGATTTACAAGGATGTTGCCTGGATTGGGAGGCATGCCTTATGAGGATAGGTTGAGGGAGCTCGATCTTTTATCCTTGGAGAGACGAAGGATGAGAGGTGACCTGATAGAGGTGTATAAGATGTTGAGAGGTATTGATCAAGTGGATTCTCAAAGGCTTTTCCCCAGGGCTGAAATGGCTGCCACAAGAGGACACAGGTTTAAGGTGCTGGGGAGCAGGTACAGAGGAGATGTCAGGGGTACGTTTTTCACTCAGAGGGGGGTGGGTGAGTGGAATCGACTGCCGGCGGTGATGGTGGAGGCGGATTTGATAGGGTCTTTCAAGAGACTTTTGGATGAGTACATGGAACTTAGTAAGATAGAGGGTGACAGGTAAGCCTAGTAGGTAGGGATATGTTTGATGCAACTTGTGGGCCGAAGGGCCTGTTTGTGCTGAAGTTTTTCTATGTTTTATGTCCTTACTGTCCTTACCCGGTCTGACCTACATGTGACTCCAGAACTACAGCAATGCGGTTGACTTTTAACCGCCCTCTGAGACGGTCCAGTTTAGTTCAAGATCAACAAGGGAGGGGCAATGAATGCTGGTCCACCCAGCCACACCCAGGTCTCACAAATCAACAGAGAAAGGTGATGATGAAAGGGCCAATCAGGCACCAAAAAAAAAATTAAATGGGGTGAGTAGTCCGCTAACATCTGCCTCTCGCTGTCTCACCCCATTGCTACAGCTGGAACATTAAAGAAGAGTTACCCAGAGTGAGACACTGAGGTCGTCAATGCAGCTGGAACTCTTGGTGTGCCAGTTATTCAGGACTGAGATTGCTTGTTCTTCTGCTGATGTACCTGTGATGATATTCAGAGGAGTTGGCTGGATCCTACCGTTCTTTTTAATCTCCTGCCAAGGACCATCTTCTGTTCCACTGCCAAAAGCATACATTTTTATTTGATTTCCCATATCTTATGCTGCAGTGTGAGGGGGGGAGTGGGGGGCGGTGGGTTGGGAATGTGCTATTTATAAAGAAGCGCAGGGCAAGACATAAATCCGGTAATCTTCAAAGAAAAGTAGGATTGGATTTATACAGCACCAATCAGAAATAATTTAGTGTTTCATGCTTCAGTTCAAGAAGGCAACCCGCCAACACCTTCTAAAGGGCAATAAGGGATGGACAATAAATGCTGGCCTGGCCATCAATACCCGCATCACTTAAAAACACTGGATTTGAATGATTTCAAAAGGTGCCTGTTAGTTATGCAAACACAGTGGTCATTCTGCACCTCGCCGGATCCACACGCCATGGGATGGGTGGTAACAGTTGAGGGGACAATGGTGGCCAGGTCACACAGCGAGCTTTCCCCCCGCTACAGCTCCGCTGAGGCTGAATTCTCCGATCTCGCCCTCGACTGGGATTTTCCAGTCCCACCACTGCGAGCATAGATTTTGTTGAGTGCCGAATTCTCCACTCTCGCCAGCAGGGTAGGAACCAGATCGGAGAATTCCGGCCGATATCTCCAACAACGCAAGACTCTCCCCAAACTGAGCCTTGGTTAGAGGAGTGAGAGAGAGAGGAAGAGAGCAATAAGCTCTGCCAAAGAGGTAAAAAGCTTTTAGTTCTAAATTGGAACAGTCCAATGTGAGTATGTGCCAAGGATTTCCACAGTATTTCTCATGAACAAATCTTGCCAAAACCAGCAATCTTTCAGGAAGGAACCCAGTGCTGATGACGTGTGTGTGGTTAGTGAGATCCCACTGCCTCAACCAGGAAGAAATAATGGATTAATTTATCACTTAGCGTAAATAGAACGGTTTCAATGTTCCCAGGCATTTGAGTCCCGAACCTTAACACACAGCCTGTCTTTTCATTCTGTAGGTGTTTGAGGAAACAAGTCCACTGAGTTGCCATTTGACAATGGACAATATTTCTTCTCCCAAAAGACTCTATTATCAACCCATTGTTCAGTTTCTGCCTTGTTCTCAACACGTTGCCACTGTATGGGACGTTGATGCAATATTAGTGAATCGCTGTCAATGGAACAGAAAACTTGCCACCTGCCAGATTCCTTGTTTCTCTCTTTTCTTTACCCCTTCCTCTTTTTTTTAAGGAACAGAAAATTTTTTGTATTCAAAACAAGGGTGTTTTAAATCTTATAGTTTTGTACAATGTAATTTTTTAAAGTGTGTAATTTTAGTAAAGACACTTGATGCACAGTTTCCTGGTGTTTTATTTCAATCCAACCAGTGTAGTATTTTGGTGATTTATGGAAATGTTCTTCCCACTCCAGGTATCTCATTCCCGATTTGGCAAGTGAAAATCACTGGCTTGAGGGACGAAGTGCGTTCAGGAATTCCGGGGCTTTGCTGGTTTTGGGGGTTTCAGGGTGATTGGATTCAAAGGTTTGGATGTTTCGTGATGTTGGGGTTCACAGAGTGTTGGGGTTCACAGGGTGTCAGGGTTCAGAGATTTAGGGTGTTGGGGTCTGGGGTTTTTGGATGCTGCTGTTGGGGTTCACAAACTGTTGGGGTTCAGATTGTTGGGGTTCCAGGTGTTGGGGCTCACAGAGTGTCAGGGTTTGGATTTTGGGATTCCGGATGTTGGGGTTCACAGAATGCTGGGTGTTCCAAATGTTGGGGTTCACGGAGTGTTGGGGTTCAGGTTTGGGGTTCAGTAATAATGGGATTTGCTGTCTCCAGATGGGGACCCCCATCAAACTTTGACCCCCCCAATTGAACTTTGACCCCCAAAAGCCCACTGAACTCTGACCCCACCCCCCATCAAACTTTGACGCCCAAAAATCCACTCCACTCTGACCTCCCAAACCCACTGAACTCTGGGGTTCAGTAATGATGGGATTTGCTGTCTCCAGATGGGGACCTCCGTTGAACTTTGACCCCCCCCATCGAACTTTGACGCCCAAAAACTCACTGAACTCTGACCCCCCCCCCCCATCGAACTTTGATGCCCAGTGAATTTGGGGGGCTTCAGAATTCAGTGGGTGGGGGTCAGAGTTCTGTGGGTTTGGGGGGGAGGGTCAGATTTCAGTGGAAGAGGGTCAGAGTTGTGAGGGTTTTTGGGGTCAGGGTTCAGTGGGTTTGGGGGGGTCAATGTTCGATGGGGGGGTCAGAGTTCAGTGGGTTTTTGGGGGTCAGAGTTCAGTGGGTTTTTGGAGTCAGATTCAGTGGGTCTGGGGGGATCAGAATCAGTGGGTTTTGGGGAGTAGAGTTCAGTAGGGGGGTCAGAGTTCAGTGGGGGTTCAAAGTTCAGTGGGTTGAGCAGTCAGAGTTCAATGGGTTTTCGGGGGTCAGAGTTCAGTGGGTTTGGGGTGTCAGAGTTCATTGGGGGGCCGAATGTTAGTGGGGGGGTTCAGGGTATGCTGGGATTGGGATACAGTTCTGGGAGAGGTGGTGTTGAGTGGGTTCGCGGGGGTGAGGCCATTCAGTGATGCTGGGATTTGTAGGCATCAAGGCTGGACTAACTAAAACACTGTGAAAATGGGACTCAGTGCATTTCCTTTTTGTTATATTCCCAATGAATAATAAAGGCCATTCAGCCATTGCACCTTTGGAACAGCAGGAGTCGGGGCGATAACTGCTGCCCTCTGAGTCAGAGCTCCGACACTGAGTGACACACTGAGACCCTCTGGAAAGAAAGAACCCAATTGGAAAGGGGGCAATGACTCTGCCATCAACTTGTGATCCTGTGAATGCCTCGGGTGGGGTGGGTGGGGGCGTTCTGGTTCTATGTGAACATGGCGAGTGTAATTGGTGCAACTTGCAGATTATTTAATGCTTCCGTGGCTAGGATTCCAAGAGATAAACCTGTCACATTGGGCGATGCATTGCCATGATCTCATTGAAGAGCGTCATGTTGATCAGATGTCCAATGGGCTTATGGTCTCATTGGCTGGGATTCTGTTCTGGCACCGAGTTATTTTGAATTTACATCCTCAGGGCACATAGGGGGAGATACCAAATTTCCTGGGTCAGTCCACCTGCCCCTGGAGAAAGTGCCAGTGATTTCTGCACTGGCGATTGGTGCAGACTGGAATCAGATCCCTGGAAAGAGCCGAGAGATGGCCAATAGCTTCTCTTTGCCAAGGAGGGCTGTATATAAGGGCCCACCTTGATGCTGTGAGATCCCATTCCAATTACAATCAGGATAATAAGGCTTTTGAGCTCTCACTCCAGCCCTCCATACACACTCTCCACACCACCTCATATTCCTATCTATTCTTCATGACCCCCCCGTGGCTCCATGCCAAGCTATGGTACTTGCATTCCCATTCCCCCAGTGTACACTCTTTACAGAACCTATAAACCTTACTGTAATAATAACATTTTTAGAAAAGCTTTAGAAAAGTCATTAATTCATATATTTTTGCTTGCTTTAAGAAAACCCCTATTGATACAATGCTAATAAAATTGCCAATCATCCAAACCCTTAAAGTTTCAATAGCCAAAACTACAAGCACTTGAAACCTCTTTATCTTGTGTAAGCATTGTGCAATTGACAGAATAGATCACATTGAGGCATATTTTGTTTTCCTGGACTCGACTCCTGTTATCGCTCATAGCCCCAACAATGAAAGTTCCTCATTTGTGGGTACCTTCTCTCGAGATGGGGCAACGAGTCACCGCTACCCACTTCTAAGATGAGAATCCATATGTTCCACACCTCTGCGGATCTACAAAATATGAATCCTTTAAATGTTGGTCAAACTCCATGAATGTTGGGCACGTTTACGACATAGCTGTCCCCACAATGCAAGTCACAGGTGCAGGGTGAGGAATGGTCCATACACTTAAGCTACACTGGAGAAAATTGGGAAACACTGGGAATGGGCTCGGGAATCTTGGAATCAGAACCCGGCCAAGTTTTCACCTCCACCGAGCCTGCCTAACTCTGTGGAAATCCAGCGCAATGTTTCAGAAGCCTGGCTGTGTGTCCAATGACAATCCTGAACTGGGCACTTGCTAGTTAATGCCCCTGCCTTATATGAAACATCAAACAGATCAATTATAGTATTCAAGAACTTTGCATTTTATTAACTTCAAAGACTGGTGAGTGTTAAGGACTGAACCATAATTGTGGGATTTGTGAATAAGTTAGTCCAACCTCAGCGGGCATGCAGGAAACTACACAACAGGAATGTTCACAGCTAACATCTAGAAAGTCTAATATCTGATAATACGTTTCATGGCCCTCCACAGGACTCGGGCACAGAAAAGGTCTCCGGAATTTGCCGGTATGGGACATTCTCACTCACATACCGTGCTTGACATGATCAGAGCGTGTTTGATTGCAAACACGGGGTGATGGGATGGTAAGCGTGTCCATTATCTCACTTTGAGAAATTTAAAATTGACAGGAATACAATGCAGGGGGCGGAGGGCGGGGGTTGGTTGAAGGGGGCAGGCACTTACACTTCTCCTTGTGAGATGACCGGAGTAATGGCCTCATGAACAACCTACCCTTCAAACTTTCAAAGTTCTTGAGCTGTGGAACAAACAAAAGCTGAATGGCCTTGCTCAGTGCTCTGTCCCCAAGTGACACTAGTCTATCGCTCGACTTGCTTCTGAAATTCTTTTGACACCAGATTGTACTTTGTTGGGAGTTTTCCCAGTTTCTAGTCTATCGCTGTCTGTCAGGCTGCTATGGGAATGATTCAGTGTGCCAGAGTTTCAGTGGGGTTATTAAAAAAAAGATGAGATTAAAACCACTTGAAGCCGGAGTAAACCTTTGTGTCTGCTCAACAATGCCGTGGCTAAACTCAGTGTCACCGTCACAAACTATCCCCACACTCCTTAATACCCAAAGTATCCAGGATTATCTCCGTCTCGAATATATTCAAGGATCCACAATCCTGCAGAGGAACGAATTCCAAACAATCTCAACACTTCGAAAATGCTTTGTCCTCATCTCAGTCCTAACGGGTCAACTCATTATTCTGAAACTGCCACCCCCTCGTTCCAGATCCCCAATCAAGTGAAGCACTTTCTCACCATCTACCCCGCCAAACCTCTTAATTATCATCCGATCAGAGAATCCCGACAGTGCTGAGGCGGACATTCAGCCCATTGAGTCTGTACTGATTCTCTGACAGTGTATCTTACCCCGACCTTATCATCATCATCCCACACATTTCCCATGGCCAATCCACCTCACCTGCACATCTTTAAACACTAAGGGATAATTTCCAACAGCCGATCCATCGAACCAGTGCATCTTCGGACTAATACACTGAAAGAAGATTTCCTTGCACTCTTCCAAACTCCAGCAAATCGAAGCCCAGCTTACAGAGCTGAGAATATTTATGTTTACAAACCACCACAAATAGGAGCAGGGATAGGCCATTCAGCCTCTCGAGCCTGCTCCGCTATTGGATAGGATGATAGCTGATCTGTTTCTGTTTCAAATTCCACATATCCCATCTAAGTTAAAAACAAAGAACAAAGAACAACACAGCCCGGGGAAACAGGCCCTTCAGCCCAACGAGCCCGCGCCGCCGTCCCATTCTCTCAGTGACCTATTCATGATTTTAGTCTACGCCTAATGTGCGAGGATCAGGGAGGTCCAACTTAGGGACAATTTAGTACCCAATCAATCAGCCTAAAAGCACATCTTTGGGATGTGGGAGGAAACCGGAGCACCCGGAGGAAACCCACGCAACCACGGGGAGAACGCGCAAACTCCCACAGACACAGGCCCAAATCCATGTGTCTGCACAGCAACAGAGATAGTCTCTGAGCTGTCATGTTGCCCTCGAGATGGTCCAGTTTAAGCACACTAACGACATGAAGCAATAGGCAACTCCCAAAGCAACATCCAAGAGCAGCCCACTACAACCTGCCGCATGCATGCCCCTTGCTGGTCAACAAGGTGGACTTAAATGCCTGTGGAGACAAAAAATTCATTATTAAACAGGCAAAGACTGTAACATCCCTGAGGCAAATTGGAATCCCAAGCCTACAATGTTTAGTAAGGCCTGCTATATCCCCCTATATGTAGACCGCTCATGTGGCTGTCTAAGTGACTCTTAAACAACCCTAGCGTGCCTGCTTCCACCACCTTACTCGGCAGTGCATTCCACACCCCCACTACCCTTTGCGTGAAAAACTGCCCTCTAATATTTGTCTTATACCTAGCCCCCCTCACCCTAAGCCCGTGACCCCTCGTTCTATCCATTTCTAATAGCGGAAAAAGCTTACCACCATTTACTCTATCTATCCCCTTCATAATCTTATAAACCTCTATTAGATCCCCCTCAGCCAACGTCTCTCAAGGGAAAACAGCCTAAGTTCGTTCAATCTTTCCTTGTAAGACAGCCCTTCCATACCAGGCAGCATCCTGGTAAATCTCCTCTGCACTCTCTCCAGGATCTCTACATCCTTCCGGTAGTACGGCGACCAGAACTGGACGCAGTACTCCAAGTGAGGCCTAACCAATGTTCTATACAACTGCAACATCAGACTCCTACTCTTATATTCTATACCCCTTCCTATGAAGGCTAACATACCATACGCTTTCCTCATCACATTCTGCACCTGCGCCGACACCTTCAGGGACTTGTGCACTTGCACCCCCAGGTCTCTCTGCGTATCTATACTCCGGATAGTTCTACCTTTTATCGTATAACTCCCCTCCACATTATTCCGGCCAAAGTGCATCACCTCGCATTTCTCCAGATTAAATTCCATTTGCCATCTATCTGCCCAATCTACCAGCCTGTCTATGTCCTGTTGCATTGCCAGGCACTGCCCCTCAGTACCCGCCAATCCAACCTTACGCTTACGCTTATTTATTTGTATTACATTATGTTAACACTGCAATGAATTTACTGTGAAAATCCCCTCGTTGCCACACTCTGGCACCTGTTCGGGTCACATTAAAGGTGAATTTAGCATGGCCAATGCACCCTAACCAGCACGTCTCTCAGACTGTGGGAGGAAACTGAAGCATCCAGAGAAAAACCCACACAGACATGGGGAGAACATGCAGGCTCCACACAGGCAGTGACCCAAGCCAGGGATCGAACCCGGGTCCCTGGTGCTGAGAAACAGCAGTGCTAAACACTGTGCCACCGTGCTGCCCTACCCCCAATAACTTTTGATTTCCTCATCCAACAACAATCTATCAACCTAGAACCATAGAACCATACAAAAGTTAAATACATAGGGAGGCCATTCAGTCCATCTTATCCATGTCAGCCCAAGGATATCCAGGTGCCTTTTCTAATCCCACTTTCCTGCACCTGGCCTATAGTCCTGTAGCTTCCAGCACTTGTGGTGCAGATCTAGGTACCTTTTAAAAGAGTTTAGGGTCTCTGCCTCCCTCACGGGCAGCGAATTCAAACACACACCACCCTCCACATAAGAAAATTCTTCCTCACACCTTCTGCCACTTATTTTGAACATGTGTCCCCTGGTTCTAGAATTCTCCATCAAGGGAAACCATTTTATACCTCTGCCTTAAAAGTATTCAATGACCTTGTCTCCAATGCTTTCCAAGGCAGAGAGTTCCAAAACCCTCGGAGCAAGAAGTTTCTCCTCATCTCTGTCCTATAAGGACAATGTCCTAATTCTCACACCAGTAAGATTTTATAAAAACAAACTTTATCTAACAACATGGTTTAACTATAACAAATGAATTAGCTAAATGTTTACCCATTGAAATAGTGAAACATGACAAGATGCAATGCTTAACCGCTAACTATCTCCATTAGTTCCAATTTAAGCAATATTCCTCATATAGACTTAGACTCCACTGCATGGGTTTCTTCTGGGTGCTCTAGTTTCCTTCCACAGTCCGAAAGACGTGCTGGTTAGGATGCATTGGCTGTGCTAAATTCTCCCTCAGTGTACCCGAACAAGTGCCGGAGTGTAGCAACTAGGGGATATTCAAAGTAACTTCATTGCAGTGTTAATGTAAGCCTACTTGTGACATTAATAAATAAACATTAACTTAAAGCTTAATTCAGCTGTCTGGTTTGTAGACAGATTGGCACCATGTAAACCAGAGCTGAATTTTAAACATACCCCTCACAAGGAACATAATATAAATACATTCCTTAAACACGCAGTGTCAACACAGTACATGTGTGAAGAATCATAGAATCCCTACAGTGCAGAAGGAAGTCATTCGGCCCATCAAGTCCGCACCAACAACAATCCCAGCCAGGCCCTATCTCCCCATAATCCCAAGAGTAATAGGAATGTCGTGGGTTATCTTGCCGTGATGTTATCCTCAGATTAAACTGCAGTTTTGTGTATAGCTGCTCAGTGCAGCAGCACTGAGATGATATCAGTTACCACGACAACATTCCCAGGTCAAACAATCTCCTTCCTCACCTGCGATGAAATTCAGACTCTCCCCCACACCCACCCAAGCTGCCCTTCTACTCCATTTAGAATCATAGAATCCCTACAATGCAAAAGGCAGCCATTCAGCCCATCGAGCCTGCACTGACCACAGTCCCATACAGACCCTATTCCCATAACCCCATACATTTACCCTAGGCAATCTCCTTGATAATAAGGGAATTTTAGCATGGCCAATCTACCTAACCTACACATCTTTGGACACTAAGGGGCAATTTAGCGTGGCCAATCCACCTAACCTCCACATCTTTGGATACTAAGATCAATTTAGCATGGCCAATCCAGCTAACCTGTGCATCCTTGGACATTAAGGGGCAATTTAGCATGGCCAATCCAGCTAGCCCACACATCTTTGACACTAAGGGTCAATTTAGCATGGCCAATCCAGCTAGCCCCCACATCTTTGACACTAAGGGGCAATTTAGCATGGCCAATCCACCTAACCCACACATCTTTGGACACTAAATGCAATTTAACATTCCCAATCCACCAATCCCACACACCTTTAGACTGTGGGAGGAAACCGGATAACCCTGAGGAAACCCACGCAGACACAGGGAGAACGTACAAACTTCAAATTGTAGGGTGGACCTCACTCCCATCCAGGAAGGACCCCCAGATTGATGGGACCCTTTAAACTGGAGCTACCCTGAGTTAGCATCATGGAGAACGTGGGGGAGAGTGGGTGGGGGATGGGGGGATAGTGCGGGGATGAAATGAAGCAGTAAATTCTCTCGACAGATCTGACCAGGTCTAATCAATGCTTCTCATCACCTCCCGATTGGCATTGGCTTTTCTGTCTCAACTTTTCTCCACAGTAATAAAGACTCAAGTCAGCTGAGTAAGGTGAAACAGATTGCACTTATTCACTCTCTCTCTCTCCTTGAGCCCGATATTCTCAGGGGAATTCTATACCACAGAGATTTGTATTAGACCTGACCTGAAGAGGATTTAACACTGACCCTGAGAGCCTGATATTCAATAGGATTTGATTCTTCATTTGATGCATCTTCCTTTGTAATGAATAGAAATGCTCAGACCTCACCTGGTTTAGATGCATAAATGTCCCTTTCATCTGGTAATTACAAGCAACAAAGAACAAAGAAAATTCCAGCACAGGAACAGGCCCTTCGGCCCCTCCAAGCCTGCACCGACCATGCTGCCCGACTGAACTAAAACCGCTCCTTACCCTTCCGGGGACCGTATCCCTCTATTCCCATCCTATTCATGGATTTGTCAAGACGTCCCTTAAATGCCACGATCGTATCTGCTTCCACTACCTCCCCCAGCAGCAGGTATGGGAATTGAACCCGCGCTGTTGACATCACTCTGCATCACTAAGCAGGCATCTATCCAACAGGACTAAACGGAGCCCCCCGTGCTGAGAAGGAGGGACCACAGGAATGAGCTGATTGAGGAACAGATGCTGTGAGAAGCAATCAGACAGATTTTTACAATGCCAGGCAATAATCACCATATTACATACAAACTGATTGTCACCATTCTTCCTCATTGAAGCGTTGCTTTGTGTAACTGGAAAATAAATAGATGTGTCAATTTTAACTTTTGTTGTGAACATTGCACCATTCTCCACTTTATTGACAAAGATTACGATTCCCTTTCTTTTTCACCGCGTGTTAAAATTGAATTTACGCTTACACAGGGGAGACCTTGACATAAAGGAGAATGATTCCACAAGGCGCTCTTTGCAAAGATAACAGCTGTGTCAGCTGAGCAGTGCATCATGTGCAGAGGCAGACAATACATGGGCAATGCTCTACACTGGAGTTCAATGGGCTGAGGGTGCATTTCACAGAGACAGAGAGAGAACTAAACAGAGATAAATGGGGGGGTCATCTGAAAAATGAGGATACATTATACACGCCTTCTCCAAACTGAGTGAACTGAGTCTTCTTCACTCAGAGAATGGTTGGGGTGTGGAATGTACACCCACTGTGATAGTGGAGTTGGACTCTTTAGGAACTTTCAAGTGGTTATTGGAGAGGCACATGGAGCACTCCAGAATGATAGGGAGTGGGATAGCTTGATCTTGGGTTCGGACAAAGCTCAGCACAACATTGAAGGGCCTGTACTGTGCTGTACTGTTCTATGTTCAATGTTCGACATGTTGAGAAAGAATTATATCTCCGTGGCAACATTCACAATGTCAGGACACCTCGTCTGTGTTCCCTTGGCCTTGTGCCAATACACTGCCCCACCCCCAACCCGCCCTCCTATTTCCCAGCCCACCCCCCCAACACCCCCCACTCCCCAACCCCCAACTCCCCCACCCCCCACTCCCCACCCCCCACTCCCCACTCACCCCCACCCCCCCCACAACCTCCCAACCTCATCGCTAGCCCCAGCAGAGTTTTCAACAAAAGATTTATCAACGGACTTTTTAAAAATCATTCATGTCTCATGGGCGTTGCTGGCTGGGTCAGCATTTACTGCCCATCCCTCACTGCCTGGGGGCAGTTGGGAGTCAACCACATTGCTGTGGCTCTGGAGTCCCCTGTAGGCCAGACCGGGTAAGGACGGCAGATTTCCTTCCCTAAAGGACATTAGCGAACCAGATGGGTTTTTCCGACAATTGACAATGGTTTCATGGTCATCAGTAGATTCTTAATTCCAGATACTTGTTTATGTCCAACTCAAATTCCACCACCTGCCCTGATGGGATTCGAACCCAGGTCCCCAGGACATTAGTTAAGTTTCTGGATTAATGGTCGAGCAATAATACCACTGGGCCATCACCTCCCATTATTAGGCAGAGATTGCACTTTGCATAGATACCCTTGAACTTGGTGCCTTTATCATGGTGACGTTATTCATTGAATCTGGAGCACTCACAGTTTTGCACTGATAATATTTTTAAAATGTGAACTTTTCAGAACGAAACTAAACTCGGGCGCAGGCATCATTTAAAACGTTGCAGTGTGTTCAATCCTTGCTAATATTGCACTTATTAAAGGTGAAGACTATTTCTATAAGTTATTTAGCTCTGGATAGGCTGAGAGACTGGATACAGTGAGGTGCACCGCCCTTTCTTGTCTTGTCCTTTCTGTTGTTGCCTTCTGACATCTCGGAGGGGAAACAGCCCATATTTTAGCATTAATTGGTACTGTTCTGACAATTTCACACCAGCAGGCCCCTAACAAGCCTGGAGTGAGAAAGCGAGATGTCGTTACTGTGACTGAAACCGTTATTCTGACATCTGAGAAGCACTAAAGCTGGAAATGATAACCCTCCCAACACAAACCAATATTTATCTTCTGGATGCAGCCAGACAGCCTTCGTTACTAGCTTGTTCCATTTTCAGCGAGAATATGGGATGCTGAGGAACTGGTCTCCGTGGAGAAGCTGGGTAAACATTTGTTATTAGAAAAGAATGTGAGTAAAAACTTTTCCTGAAATTTGCAGCTGGTGGGAGGAATAATTTCTGTTCTATACTGTTCTACTTCAAAGAATCATAGAAATTCTACAGTGCAGAAAGAGTCCATTCGGCCCATCAGGCCTTCACTGCCAACAATTCCACCCAGGCCCTATCCCCTTAACCCTATGTATCCCCCTGACCAAAGGGCAATTTAGCAAGGCCAATCCACCTAACCTACACATAAGAACATAAGAACATAAGAACATAAGAAATAGGAGCAGGAGTAGGCCATCTGGCCCTTCGAGCCTGCCCCGCCATTCAATAAGATCATGGCTGATCTGTCGTGGCTCAGTTCCACTTTCCCGCCCTCTCCCCATAACCCTTAATCCCCTCTCTTATCAAAAACCCATCAACCCGCTTCTTAAAAATATTTAGCGAGGCAGCCTCCACCACTTCAACGGGCAGAGAATTCCAGAGATTCACCACCCTTTGAGTGAAGAAGTTCCTCCTCAACTCCGTTCTGAACCGCCCCCCCTTTATCTTGAGGCTGTGCCCCCTAGTCCTACTGTCTTTTTTGAGCGGGAAGAGTCTTTCCACCTCTATCCTATCCATCCCATTCATCATCTTATACGTCTCAATGAGATCTCCCCTCATTCTTCTAAACTCTAACGAGTACAAGGATAAGAATGGAAGAAAGGGCTTGGGCATCACAAAATCCAGTAAGAAGTCTCACAACACCAAACCAAAGTCCAACAGGCCCATCCGCAACAACACCACTAGCTTTCAGAACCGGCCGTCCCCTCGTCAGGTGGATGGGAATTCCGATCGCAGACAGGGCATATAAAGACACAAACTCAATTTGTGCAAAATATTGCATATGCTGGAATCTGAAACAAAAACTGAAAATGCTGGAAAATCTCAGTATGTCTGAGTGCATCTGTGGGGAAGAACAGAGCCAATGTTGAGTCAAATGACCTTCATCAGCATCATCCAGGATGATGGAGGGTTATGTTGAGTTTGTGTCTTTATATGCCCCGCCTGCGATCAGAACTCCCACCCACCCAACGAAGGAACAGCCAGCTCCGAAAGCCAGCGGCGCTTACCACAAATAAACCTGTTGGACTTCAATCTGGTGTTGTGAGACTTCTTACCGTGTTTGCCCCAGTCCAAAGCCGGCATCTCCACATCACGATCACAAAATCCACATAGTGCAGGAGGCGGCCATTTGGCCCATTGAGCCAGCACCAACAACAATCCCACCCAGGCCCTACCAATATAACCCCAAGTTTTTACCCTGCTGTCCCTCTTGACACCAAGGGATAACTTACCATACCCAATCAATCAATCTAACCTGCATATCTTTGGACTGTGGGAGGAAACTGGAGCACCAGGAGGAAACCCATGCAGATACGGGGAGAAAGTGCAAACAACACGAGACAGTGACCCGAACTGGGAACCGAACTTGGGTCCCTGGCGCTGTGAGGCAGCAGCGTTAACCACTGTGCCACCGTGTCAGAGAGACAGTGCAGACCGCGATGGGCCGAACGGCCTCTTTCTGCACTGTAGTGTTCCCGGCTTTCCTCTAAGGGGCAATTTAGCAAGGCCAATCCTTCTAACCTACACATTTTTGTAAGTGGTCTCACAACATCAGATTAAAGTCCAACAGGTTTATTTGGTAACACGAGCTTTCGGAGCATTGCTCTTTCACCTGATGAAGGCAGTGAACCTGTTGGACTTTAACCTAGTGTTGTGAGACTTCTTACTCTTTCCCACCCCAGTCCAAGGCAGGCATCTCCACATCATGGCGACATATTTTTGGAAACTAAAGAGTAATTTACCCTGGCCAATCCACCTGACCTACACATCTCTGGAATGAGGGAGGAAACTGGAGAAATCAGGGTGAGAATCCCATGAATCCCATAAATGCTCAGGATATCAGCAGAACTGTGCCAGTTCCAAGCGAGAAGCCTTTGTATCAAGCTACTGGTAACTCTTCACTGGTTCACGTTTCTGTAAAGATATCACCAAAGTACAGGATTACTGGGAATTTGAATTGTTTTCTTCTGTTTATATTGGGATCTTTCAAATCTTTTTTAGTCTGGTTCAATATGGTTCACATCTTTTCTTTTAATAAATATTTTATTATTTTTGTTTTTTTTAAATTTTATTTTATTTCACAGAACATAAAGCATAGAAGCATACAGTGTAGAAAGAGGCCATTCAGCCCATCAAGTTTGTACCGGCCAACAATCCCACGCAGGCCCTATCCACATGTATTTCCCCAAGCTAGTCACTCTGAGACGAAGGGTAATTTAGCATGGAAAATCCACCTAACCTTCCTCCCAATCATGTGCTTTATCCAGTTGCTTCTTAAGTCTGTTTACACCCCACCTAACTATAACCCTAACCCTTAACCCTAACCCTAACCCCCTAATCCTAACCCTAACCCCCTAATCCTAACCCTAACCCTAACCCGAACCCCAGCCCCTAACCCCTAACCGTAACCATAATGCCCTCACCTCCGAGCCCTAACCCTCTAACCAGCTAACCCTAACCCTAATCCCCTAATCTTAAAGCTAACCCTAACCCTAATCCTCTAACCCTGACCCTAATCCTAACTCTAGCCTCTTAACCCTAACCCAAATCCTAACCCCCAAACCTAATCCTAACCCTACTCGCTAACCCTAATCCTAATCCCCAAACCTAATCCTAACCCTACTCGCTAACCCTAATCCTAATCCCCAAACCTAATCCTAACCCTGCTCGCTAACTCGAATCCTAACCCCCAATCCTAACCTAACCCCCAACCCTAATTCTAACCCTAACACTGCCCCCTAACCCTAACCCCCTAACCTTAACCCTGTAACCCCCAATCCTAACCCCCAACCCCAATCCTAAACCCCTAATCCTAGCTGAACCCTAACCCTAACCCCCTAACCCTAACCCCCTAACCCTAACCCTAACCTCCCCAACACCACTTGACTCCAACCACCTCTCTCTGGGTACAGAAGTTTCTCCTGAATTCCCTATTGTGTTCTGAGGTGGCCTCTGGAACATTCTCTCCATGTCCTGTCTTTCTAGGCCTTTCATAAGCTTGAAGGCCTCCAATGGGTCACCTCTCAGCTTTCCTTAGCAATCCCCCCCATGGAGTATTTCACATGTTAAACACTCAAATGAATGTACACTGTCAATCTCACGAGCTAAGTCTAAAAATCACCCCCAGCGACAGCCCATACGCAGGAGACACCGTGGACTCATTCACCTTGTTCTCACCTTCTAGGCTAGTATTTGTCAAGTTCCCATCTACAGGAGAGCCACAAGACTCGAGCAAGAGACAGGTCCCCATGCTGACTTAGATTCTGAGAAATAAATTGATCGTCCAGTAATAACTGTACAATTTTCTTCTGATAGCTGTACAAATTATATAGAAAGTTCCAGATTGCTTGGGAGAGAGAGCACCTCTTGATCAGAAAGTCAATAAACAATCAGGTTTAAAAACTGATGTGACACGGAGGGACATTGGGCCAGATTCAGGAACCGTTTAAATGTAAGTTACAGCAGACAACAAAGTAGCAGATTGCATTGCGATGGCAGAATATATCATCAGAGGAGTCGCTGTAAAGAGATTTGGACAATGGGTTTATTGATTGTTAAATTAAAGACGGTTTAAAATTTCATTCTCAGGATGTGGGTGATGTTGGCAAGGTCAGAGTTTATTGTCAACAGTAATTGTCCTTGCGATGGTGGTGCTGAGCTGTCTTCTCGACCCGCTGCAGTCTTGAAGCTGATCGGCTGGGATTTTGATCTCGTGATGTTGCCAGGATTAAGGGAAAAGAAACTTAGAGTTTTATAGCATGGAAACAGGTCCTTTGGCCCATCTTGTCCATGCCATCCTTATTTTTAACCACTAAACCTGTCTCTACTACTGCCTCTGGCAGCTCATTCCAGACACTCACCACCCTCTGTGAGAAAAAAAATTGCCCCTCTGGACCCTTTTGTATCTCTCCCCTCTCACCTTAAATCTATGCCCTCCAGTTTTAGACTCCCCTACCTTTGGGAAAAGATGTTGACTATCTCGCTGATCTGTGCCCCTCATTATTTTATGGACTGACCTCTATATGGGCAGCACGGTGACACAATGGTTAGCACTGCTGCCTCACAGCGCCAGGGACCCAGGTTCGATTCCTGGCTTAGGTCACTGTCTGTATGATGTGTTTGCGTGAGTTTCCTCTGGGTGCTCTGGTTTCCTCCCACATTCTGAATGGTGGTTAGGTTGATTGACCTGAACAGGTGCCGGACTGTGGCAACTGGGGGAATTTCACAGTAACTTCATTCCATTGTTAACGTAAGCCTTACTTGTGACTAATAAATAATCGATAACATCACCCCTACTCAGCCTCCTACGCTCCAAAGAAAAAAGTCCCAGTCTATCCAGCCTCTCCTTATAACTCAAACCATCAAGTCCCGGTAGCATCCTAGTACATCTCTTCTGAACTCTTTCTAGTTTAATCATATCCTTTCAATAATAAGCTGACCAGAACTCTACACAGTATTCCAAGGGGGTGGCACGGTAGCACAGTGGTTAGCATTGCTGCTTCACAGCTCCAGGGACCTGGGTTTGATTCCCGGCTCGGGTCACTGTCTGTGTGGAGTCTGCACATTCTCCTCGTGTCTGCATGGGTTTCCTCCGGGTGCTCCGGTTTCCTCCCACAGTCCAAAGATGTGCAGGTTAGGTTGATTGGCCATGCTAAAATTGATCCTTAGTGTCCTGAGATGTTTAGGTTAGAGGGATTAGTGGGTAAATATGTAGGGATACGGGGGATAGGGCCTGGGTGGGATTGTGGTCAGTACAAACTCGATGGGCTGAAGGGCCTCTTTCTGCATTGTAGTGTTCTATGATCTATGAAGTGTGGATGAATGTGTGAAGTTGTGGGAATAGGGCCTGGGTGAGATTGTGGTCAGCACAGAATCAATGGGCTGAATGGCTTCCTTCTGTACTGTAAAGCTTCTATGACACTATGATACTCAGTTTGATCAGAGCTTGTAGGACGTTGGATGGTTCATTGTCACCATCCTGGATATACAGGGAATTTCTTTAATCCAGTCCTCATTCATTAAATTCAGCTCAGAGTAATCACGGTAAGTTCCTCAATCTCTGTCCCTCTGAACCATTTGATCTGCAGCACACAGCTTCCAGCTAATAATGTCACTGCAACGTGTAGCTGACTCTGAAGGGTTGGCTTCACACACTGTTGTCACGCAATATTATTTCTGTAATCAATCGCTAAGTGAAGACGATTTAGAAAAAGCTCGGGGGAGATTCTTCACTGCTGCCATCCAACCAAGGCTTAACTGGACAACAAACATGAAACCTTACATCACGTCTGACAATTTTATGACTAGGTTTGTAAAGTCATTCCGTGCCAAAGCAGGAGATAACACATGCACTGATTATTCTGAGTTTAATGTGCTCACGTGGTGACGTGCATCTTGAAGGTTCTTCAACAATCACACGGCCTAAATCTTCTAATGCGTGTCGTTGCTGAAGTGTTAAGACAAGCTAATGGCCTGGTGTTTTATTTCTAACTGTGAGTGCTGAACAATTCTATATTTTTGCAAAGGAAACTTGAGAAAGGCTTTGGATGTTGCTTTACAGAAAAAGACAAGTCCAAAATGTTCATGCAGGAGCAGATCAGTGGCACAGTGGGTTAGGACAGCTGTCACACAGCTCCAGGGGACCTGGGTTCAATTCCAGCTTCAGGTCACTGTCTGTGTGGAGTCTGCACGTTGTCCCTGCATTTGCATGGGTTTCCTCCGGGTGCTCCGGTTTCCTCCCACACTCCAAAGATGTGCAGGTTAGGTGGATTGGCCGTGCTAAACTGCCCCTTAGTGTCCAAAGATGTGCAGGTTAGGTGGATTGGCCATGCTAAATTGTCCTTTAATGTCCAAAGATGTGCGGGTTAGGTGGATTGGCCATGCTAAATTGCCCCTTCGTATCCAAAGATGTACAGGCTAGGTGAATTGGCCATTCTAAATTGCCCCTTAGTGTCCAAAGATGTGCGGGTTAGGTGGATTGGCCATGCTAAATTTACTCTTAGTGTCCAAAGATGTGCGGGTTAGGTGGATTGGCCATGCTAAATTTACTCTTAGTGTCCAAAGATGTGCAGGTTAGATGGATTGGCCATGCTAAATTGCCCCTTCGTATCCAAAGATGTACAGGCTAGGTGAATTGGCCATTCTAAATTGCCCCTTTGTGTCCAAAGATGTGCAGGTTAGGTGGATTGGCCATGCTAAATTGCCCCTTCATACCCAAAGATGTGCAGGGTAGGTGGATCAGCCGTGGTAAATGTTTGAGGTTACAAGGATGGGGCCTGGGTAGGATGTTTTGTTGGAGAATCAGTGCAGACTCGATGGGCCGAATGGCCTCCTTCTGCACTGTGGGGATTTTATGATTCTACAAATAAAAATGAGCGAGGCTGCTGTGTGGGTCAGGCCATCAGATCTACACAAAGACTGAGATAGATTTACACAAGCTTCCCTGTACGGGTCACGGTACACCTGAGAATGAGTGTGTTCCCCGGTCTAGGGGAAACCTGGCTGTCTTCAGCCAATCACAGCTTTGTGCTGGATGAGCAGAGAATTAATGGCTGGATGTGCTGACGCATGTTTATATCCAGGGAAGAAACTGGCCGTTTTCCGCCCTGGATCGCCGGGGATTTCTGGAATTATTCACCTCATTAGGTGCTGACGTGGCCCGGCTTGTCCCGACAGCCTGAATTGCCGGGGGAGTTCAGCGGCGCCTGGGGAGAGCCAGGGGACTGGGATCTTCCTGTGCAGACTCTCATGGGGTGGGGAGGGGTTGGATGCAGAGCGTTGCTGACAGCAAATGAACATGAAGCGTCAGAGAGGGAAAAAGAGAAAACGGTCACAGAATAAAACATTTATCCCTGTCACATTACACGATGTGAAAGAGGCATGGAGACCAATGAGTGTGGGCTTTAGGGAGACGTTACTCTTTGGCTTGAGGTTAATCCCCGCTGCCCAGTTGTACGCTCAACTTCTCAAAAAAACTAACCACATCTCCCGTGAACCCTCTCGTGAGAAGCAAATTCAGAGAATGTGTGTGAAATCAAACTCTCCGAGAGAAACCGGGGTTACCAACCAATCACCGCCCAGAATCACAGTAAAAAGTCTGACAACACCAGGTTTAAGTCCAACCGGTTTATTTGATAGTAAACTCACTAGCTTTCGGGGTTAGTCCCTTCGTCAGGTGAATGGAGAGTGTCGTCGGACTGTTTACTGTGTTTACCCCAGTCCAACGCCAGCACATCCACATCACACCCAGAATCAAACAGCAAGCCTTGGGATGTCCAATGATAGACAATTATTCACAAGCTCCTCCCTCTGAGTGAGAACAGCCAATCACAGCTGGTGCTTGGGAGGGCGGGGGGGGGGTGGCTGGTGGAGGGGAGAAGGGTGTGGGTGGTGGAGGGGAGAGGGGTGGGTGGTTGGGGGGGAGAGGGGTGGGTGGTGGAGGGGAGCGGGGTGGGTGGTGGGGGGAAGAGGGGTGGGTGGTGGAGGGGAGAGGGGTGGGTGGTGGGGGGGATGGGGTTGGGTGGGGGAGGAGAGGGGAGTGGGCGGTGGAGGGGAGGGGGTAGGTGGTGGAAGTAGGGTAGGTGGTGGGTGGTGTAGGGGAGGGGGTTACGTGGTGGAGGGGAGGGGCTGGGTGGTGGGGGAGAGGGGGTTGGGTAGTGGAGGGGAAGGGGTGGGTGGTGGAGGGGAGGGCGTGGGTGGTGGAGGGGAGGGTGTGGGTGGTGCAGGGGAGGGGCTGGGTGGTGGAGGGGAGGGGGGTGGGTGGTGGAGGGGAGGGGGGTGGGTGGTGGAGGGGAGGGGCTGGGTGGTGGAGGGGAGGGGGGTGGGTGGTGGAGGGGAGGGGGGTGGGTGGTGCAGGGGAGGGTGTGGGTGGTGCAGGGGAGGGGCTGGGTGGTGGAGGGGAGGGGGGTGGGTGGTGGAGGGGAGGGGGGTGGGTGGTGGAGGGGAGGGGCTGGGTGGTGGAGGGGAGGGGGGTGGGTGGTGGAGGGGAGGGGCTGGGTGGTGGAGGGGAGGGGCTGGGTGGTGGAGGGGAGGAGGGTGGGTGGTGGAGGGGAGGGGCTGGGTGGTGGAGGGGAGGAGGGTGGGTGGTGGAGGGGAGGGGCTGGGTGGTGGAGGGGAGGGGGGTGGGTGGTGGAGGGGAGGGCGTGGATGGTGCAGGGGAGGGTGTGGGTGGTGCAGGGGAGGGGCTGGGTGGTGGAGGGGAGGAGGGTGGGTGGTGGAGGGGAGGGGCTGGGTGGTGGAGGGGAGGGGGGTGGGTGGTGGAGGGGAGGGCGTGGGTGGTGCAGGGGAGGGTGTGGGTGGTGCAGGGGAGGGGCTGGGTGGTGGAGGGCAGGGGGGTGGGTGGTGGAGGGGAGGGGCTGGGTGGTGCAGGGGAGGATGTGGGTGGTGGAGGGGAGGGTGTGGGTGGTGGAGGGGAGAGGGATAGAAATGGTGGGGGAAGTGGGGGGTTGAGGGGGTGGGGGGAGGGGCAAGGGAGATCCCTAAGTACTGAAGCTTCTCTTTAAGATTCACTCCACAATCAGGTGTCGGGGAGCGAACGCAGATCTTTGTTCAGTCTACTCGTTCCACACTCCAAACGTTGGTCAGGGTGGACCCCAACAGTTCGCCTCATATACCCCGGATCACATGACCCCCCTTCCCTTAAAGGGGCCATGCCCCAACACACATAACCGACGGGAGGGACATCATTTTAACCAAGCTGAACTTGCATGACAGATTGGGTGAGGTAATTGTCCATGCTAAATTGCACCTTAGTGTCAGGGGAACTAGCAGGGCAAATACACATGATTACAAATTTGGTTTGCAGGTACAGCAGGTAATTAAGAAGGCAAATGGAATTTTGTCCTTCATTGCTAGAGGGATGGAGTTTAAAAACAGCAAGGTTATGTTGCAGCTGTATAAGGTACTGGTGAGGCCACATCTGGAGTGCTGTGTACAGTTTTGGTCTCCTTACTTGAGAAAGGATATCCTGGCACTGGAGGGGGTGCAGAGGAGATTCACTAGGGTGATTCTGGAGTTGAGAGGGTTGGCTTATGAGGAGAGACTGAGTAGACTGGGGCTTTACTCATTGGAATTCAGAAGAGTGAAGGGAGGTCTTATAGAAACAGAAAAGATTATGAAGGGAGTAATTAAGATAGAAGCAGGGAAGTTGTTTCCACTGGTGGATGAAACTAGAACTAGGGGGCATGGCCTCAAAATAAGGGGGCGCAGATTTAGGACTGAGTTGAGGAGAAACTTCTTCACACAAAGGGTTGTGAATCTGTGGAATTCCCTGCCCAGTTGAGGCTACCTCACTGAATGTTTTTAAGACAAGGATAGATAGATTTTTGAACGGTAAAGGAATTAAGGGTTATGATGAGCGGGTGGGTAAGTGGAGCTGAGTCCATGAAAAGATCAGCCATGATCTTATTGAATGGGGAAGCAGGCTCGAGGGGCCAGATGGCCGACTCCTGCTCCTGGTTCTTGTGTGATTTCCTTACATCTTTGAACCGAAGACGAGATTTAGAGTTCTGAAGCAGGTTGAGGAATTGAGTTAACACAGACTGACAGCTGTGATTCAGAGTAGCGACCTCACTATTGATAGAGTTATGTTGATTATTGATATTGAATGAACGGCAGGAATGTAACAATGGTCACCTTGAAGTCTTTACTTGATTTACGATGCACAAATACACAGGGAAAGGAGTTAAGTAAACAGTTCCTGTTCCCAGACCTTTAAATCAGCCAAGTATCCCTTCACGAAATGGAGGTTCAGATGAATACAGATTGAAAGCAGTGTCCCCTGTTACAAAATCTTTGTACAGTTGTTGTAACCTTTCAACGTTCCATCCTGCTGCCCTCTAACGCCCACACGTTCCATCCTGCTGCCCTCTAACCCCCACACGTTCCATCCTGCTGCCCTCTAACCCCCACACGTTCCATCCTGCTGCCCTCTAACCCCCACACGTTCCATCCTTTATCCAAATCTCTGTTCAGCATATAGATGATGATCAGGGATTGGCTATTCAACATACAAAGCATCACAGCCCATCCCAATGCCACACCCAATGACCAGATACACCCAAATAAATTTTACTGTCCCGTCTGCCTTGAGAATTGGAGCGAGCGAGGGGCGGACACGGGGAAGGTCCATTGAGCCTAAGTGGGATTTTACTATTTCAGGACAAGTGAGGCCATGAAATCCTGCCCCGTGAACCTTCCTGTGTGAACAGAGACTGGGAAAATGTGTGACTTTATCCCTCTGTGTCCTGAAATGAAATACAAACATGTGAACAAGGGGCCATTCGGCCCCTCGAGTCTGCTCCGCCAGTTAAACAGACAGTGAATGACCTGATAGTGACCACAAATCTACCTATGTCTGATAACCTTTCACCCATTACTTATCTAAAATCTACCTAGCTCTGCCTTAAAACTATTCAAAGTCTCTGCTCCCACTGTCTTCTGAGGAAGAGAGTTCCAGAGATTTAGTACCCTCAGAGAAGATTTTTCCTTGTCTCCATTTTAAATGGGTGACCCCTTATTTTTAAACAAACAGTGACCCCCCCCCACCTCATTCTAGATTCTCCCACAAGGGCAAACATCCTCTCCACACCCACCCTGTCAATACCCCATCAGGATCTTATATATTCCACTCAATTGTTGGAAAAACTCATCTGGTTTATTAATGGCCTTTTAGGGATGGAAATTTGCCCGGTCTGGCCTACATGTGAGTCCAGAGCCATAGCAATGTGGTTGTCCCTCAACTGCATAAGAACATAAGAAATAGGAGCAGGAGTAGGCCATCTAGCCCTTCGAGCCTGCCCCGCCATTCAACAAGATCATGGCTGATCTGAAGTGGATCAGTTCCACTTTCCCGCTTTCTCCCCATAACCCTTAATCCCCTTATCGATCAGAAACCTATCTACCCGTGACTTAAACATATCCAACGAGGTAGCCTCCACCACTTCAACGGGCAGAGAATTCCAGAGACTCACCACCCTCTGAGTGAAGAAGTTTCTCCTCAACTCCGTTCTAAACTGACCCCCCTTATTTTGAGGCTGTGCCCTCTAGTTCTGGTTTCCTTTGAACAAGGGCGGCTAGGGATGGGCAATAAATGCTGTCAATGACGCCCAAGTCCCTTGAATGAATAAAAAGAATGGGTTCCAGATGGAGAACAGGGCAGTAATTCTATTCCCTTCACTGTAACACTGCCACAAACTCAACCACATCAACAGGGGGTAATGCCCCTACCTACCTAGTAACCAGAAAGGAACTCATTAGTTCACACCCTGCTGCACGAAAATAAGACTTTGTTTGGTGAAAGTACGATACCCGTGTCCTAATAAAACATTCTCTGATCTAACGTGAGCACTAGAATGGGAGATTCATTAACTTCAGAGAACAAGAAAACAAGGAGAGGAGAAATGTGGCAATGTGATTGGAAAAACAACATTTGCCCTTGAAGGTTTTTTTTTAAATGAGAAAGCAGAGACAGAACTCAAAAGTTAAATCAATAAAGATCCAAGTTCCAATTGCAAGAGCTAATGCATCTCAACATCTTCTGACAGATCTCATGTTGTCAGTGTGTGACAAGTCGCAGTTTGCTCCCACTTTACTGGCACTTGGTTGATGGGGTGTGGGGGTGGTAAAGGCTTCAGAACCATTTCATCATTGACATTCAAGTGGCAACCTTGCTAAATCCTGCACTGTCCAACGAATATATTCCCCGGTCGAATCAGTCAAACGTAAATAGTTAAACCTGAGCTGCGAGGAGTCTTTTTTTATTTAAGTAGAACATAACTTAGAGCTTTGAAGAAAAGACCTGCTGTTAAAATTGAACACTTTCTGGCAAGATCCAATGTACCTCAGGATAGAAAGTACCCAGCGACCCGCTGAGGGGTGATCATTTATTCATGGCGTCTTCTCTCTTTAGAACATCCAGAAGTATTCAACACCAATTTTAGTATGGAGCAACGTAGGCATAAACGGCAGTTATAGGTTATCCCTCGTCCCTCAAGTAGCCGTCTACCCAGTGAATAACCAGATAGTCTGCATCAGGAGGACTGGCCAGCACATGGAGAAAATTGCCTGTCCATTAAGGGTCACCTTGGGATATTCACAAGGAGAATTAATTTAATGTAGGAAACTAAAGTAAGAAATGGAGCAGGAATCAGCCTTGTGGTCTCTCAAGTTGAAAGCAATTCAATGTTCTTCCCTGATCCCTACATCCCTATATTCCCATGAGTCTCCAGGGTAATTGGGGATGGACAATAAATGGTGATTGAAGCAGAATAAAAAAAGGTCCAAAAATCTACCAATCTTGGCCTTGAAGATACTCATTGAGTATCTGCACCTCTCTGGGAGAGAGTTCCACAATTCACAATTTCTGAGGGAAGTTCTTCCTTTTCTCAGTCCAGAATGATTGACTGCTTAACCTGAGACTATACTCTTTATCACTGGACAGTCAGCCAGGAGACTGCTCAGTGTCCAGAGTAATGGCCTTGTGATATTATCCAGAAACTCAACTAATGTTCTGAGAACCTGAGTTTGGAACCCACCAAATGTATTCATTCATTGGACACGGGCGTCGCTGGCTGGGCCTGTATTTATTGCCCATCCCTTGTTGCCCTTGGAGGGCAATTGAGAGTCAACCACATTGCTGTGACTCTGGAGTCACATGTAGGCCAGACCGGGTAAGGACGGCAGATTTCTTTCCCTAAAGGGACAATAGTGAAGCAGATGTGTACTTCGGACGATAGACAATTGTTTCATGGTTCGATGATGGAATTTGAATTCAATAAGAAAATATCTGGAATTAAGAATCTACTGATGACCATGAAACCATTGTCAATTGTTGGAAAAACTAATCTGACTCGTTAGTGTCCTTTAGGGAAGGAAATCTGCCGACATTACCTGGGATTTTCTGGTCCTGCCTCTGTTTATGGAATTTCAGATTGACGGCACCCCCACACTGCTGGGAGGGGGTGCGCGGTCGCTGAGAGAGGAGGATCCCAGTGCTGTGAACACTGGGAGGATGACCACCAGTGTGTCTGTCCAGCCAGCTCTGAATAAAGGCAGCTATCTATAGCTCCTACTAATCCAAGGTGGAGTTAATGACCCCTCTGTTACCAACACACAAACACAGCGGGTTTCATCCAGGGGGCCTTGTTTCGTCAACCTGGAGCTACTGGCACATAACTGAGCCTGGAGCTGCCTGAATCCCTTTCAACACAAGCAGTTGAAGTTATATTCAGTTGCTGTCTGACCACAGAAGCTGTAACTCCAGGCAACAGTCTATGCTTTCCTCCATCTCACCATTGAACAGGTAACAGCAGTAAGGAGTCCTGTCCAGGTACTATTGCCAGGTGGTTCCCATCTACTCTGTGAACCACTGGATCATTGGAAATAGTGCCTCCAAGGCTAATTCAACCCCAGGAGCCTTTTTCCCTTCTGATAGTCTGGCTCCTTGAAAGATGGATCTCCCTGCGACATTTCATCTTCCCTCAGAAGGAACATTCAACCAGACTTTTGATTCTGGACTCTGGGCACGTGTGAAGCCATAACGTATATCTTTACCGTGTTTTTCCCTGACACTTCTATCTAATCGCTCCTTTAGTGCATTTCCCGCTGTGTTGCGTGTGTACAAAATAAATCAAGCCCTTTATTCTATCTTGTCTCGAGTTATTCACAGGAGATTGGAACGCTCCAAATTGAAGGATTGGGGAAAATATAGCACCGCTTAAAAACGGAATTCAAAATCAAAAAACACTCTGGCATGAGAGAAATCAGGGCTATATAAAATTAATTGCCTTCCTGTCTGTAACGCCAGCTCGACAGTCAGTTACAGCCTTCATTACAGAGTTATTCAGCATGTATACAATCATAGCGAATGTTTATTTATTAGTGTCACAAGTAGGCTTACATTAACACTGCAATGAAGTTACTGTGAAAATCCCCTCATCGCCACACTCCGGTGCCTGTTCAGGAACACTGAGGGAGAATTTAGCATGGCCCAATCCACCCTAACCAGCATGTCCTTTTAGATTGTGGGAGCAAACCCACGCAGACACGGGGAGAACATGCAGACCCCGCACAGACAATGACTCAAACCGGGAATCGAACCCGGGTCCCTGGTGCTGTGAGGCAGCAGCGCTAACCCACTGTGCCACCATGCCCACTTACAAATAGGTGAATTGTGAGAGCGGGCATTCTGAATGTCAGAACTTTCAATAATTTCCACTCCACACCAAGAAATCGCGCTGCAGAGAAATATTTCAACTCTGAATGTATTTCACGGTGCACTTCCCAGCAAGTTAGGCCAGTGAGTAAGATTTCTGTGCAGCCAGATTATCTCATTAGTAAGGGAAACATAACTTTTTCTCTTCCTTCTCTCTGGCAGGTATTGATTCCAGAATATGCCTGAATTTGCAAAGAGTTGAAGAGTCATTTTTTTTCCCTTTTAACGATGTGATGGGACTCTGCAAGATCCTGACCTTCAATGTCTCCTTTTGAAACTGTTTATGAGCTTATCCGCTTCTGTCTTCAATCTGTCCATCTCTTGTTTCTTTGTCGATGTCCTTTCTTTTTGCCATTCCTTTGTTTATCAAAGAAAGGAATGTTAACTTTGTCAAGTAGGAATGTGTTTCTCATTTCAGACAATCAGCGTCAATATTGAGTGTTCTGGGACCAGCTGGAATGTGGTTAACTGCGGAACTCAGCTCCCTGGTCCCCCGACAGTGTTGCTGAGGCCCAGACTCAAACCGGCTGGGAAATGTGGTCTTCCCTTTCACCCCATTTCCAGGTTAACAGCCTCTAATTGGCTGCTTGTTATTGATGTACAATTTGTTCTATGGATTTGTATCCTTTGTGTACAAAGAACAAATAACATTACAGCATAGGAACAGGCCCTTCGGCCCTCCAAGCCTGTGCTAACTAAACTAAAAACAAAACCCTTCTGCCCTTACTCGATCCGTATCCCTCTATTCCCTCCCTATTCTTGTACCCATCCAGATGCCTCGTAAATGTTGCTAATGTGCCTGTTTCCACCGTCTCCTCTGGCAGCGCCTTCCAGGCACCCACCCCTCTCTGTGTGAGAAATTTTCCCCGTACATCTCCATTAAACTTTCCCCCTCTCACCTTGAACCTGTGCCCCCCCGTGTAATTGACACTTCCACCCTGGGAAAAAGCCTCTGACTATCCACCCTGTCTGTGCCTCTCATCATTTTGTAGACCCTCTATCAGGTCTCCCCTCAGTCTCCGTCTTTCCAGTGAAAACAATCCCAGTTTATTCAACCTCTCCTCATAACCAACACCCTCAAGACCAGGCAACATCCGGGTGAACTTTCTTTTCACTCTCCAAAGCTTCCATATCCTTCTGGTAGTGTGGTGACCAGAACTGCACGCAATACTCCAAATGCAGCCTAACTCAGGTTTTATATCGCTGCAACATGATTTCCCAACTCTTGTACTCAGTGCCCCGCAGATGAAGGCAAACATGCCATACGCCTTTTTACTCACCTTGGCCACCTGTGTTGCCACTTTTAAGTAACTGTGGACCTGCACGCCCAGATTCCTCTAAAGTTAAAGTGGAAGTTTATTTATTGCTCATATGTAAGGTCATACATTAACACTGCAATGAAGTTACTGTGAAATTTCCCTAGTCGCCACACTCCAGCACTTACTCGGGTCAATGCACCCTAACCAGCAAGTCTTTCGGACTGTGGGAGGAAACTGGAGCACCCGGAGGAAACCCACATAGACACAGAGAGAATGTGAAGACTCCACACAGACAGTGACCCAAGCCGGGAATCGAACCTGGGATCCTCTCGCTATGAGGCAGTAGTGCTAACCACTGTACCACTGTGCCGCACATCTATATGTTAATGTTCCTGAGGGTTCTGCTATTTACAGTGTAATTCGCACCTAAATTTTAAGTTGAATTTGGACTGCCTGAACCTATTTCACATCAGATCCCTACCATCAAGAAAAGAGGAAACATCAAGAAAAGAGGAAAAAAAGGAGACTTATAAGATAATGAAGGGGCTAGATAGGGTACAGGTAGAGAGATTCTTTCCTCTTAGAAAGGAAAACAGTCTCAAAATAAGGGGGGGGTGGCAGTTTAGATCAGAGTTGAGGAGGAACCTCTTCACTCAAAGGGTGGTGAATCTCTGGAATTCTCCACCCGTTGAAGTGGTGGAGGCTACCTCGCTAAATATATTTAAGTCGCGGGTAGATAGGTTTCTGATAGACAGGGGATTTAAGGGTTATGGGGAGAAAGCGGTAAAGTGGATCTGATCCACTTCAGATCAGCCATGATCTTATTGAATGACGGGGCAGGCTCGAAGGGCTAGATGGCCGACTCCTGCTCCTATTTCTTATGTTTTTATGTTCTTATTAACACGGGTTCAATTTTAACCAGGCTTTTGTGGAGGATTTGTATCTAAACCATGTACCATCTCACCTCCTCAGTGTCTCACAGCATCATTCTCCTTGTCAGTGCTCCCCTTCTCCTTGCACACATTATCTATTGTGTCTACTGCTTGTCTCGATCTCATAATTGTGAATTATTATTGAACTGCACTGAATGCACTTGACTTCCAGTGAACCAGAGAGAAATCAACACATGCAGTCAAGAAAGCTTACTTAGGATTTGATATAAAGACATTCTCTCACCCACAACAACTGAGACCATCATCACCAGACATTTACTCAGCAAACATCATGTAAATGAACTGGTTATTCCAGGATGATAAAGTTATGGATTTTTTGCTTTGTAAACAAAAGGGCAGCACGGTGGCACAATGGATTTGTACCGGGGACCTCTCAGTGCCGGGGACCTGGGTTCGATTCCCGGCTTGTGCCGCTGTCTGTGCGGAGTTTGCACATTCTCCCCGTGTCTGCGTGGGTTTCCTCCCGGTGCTCTGGTTTCCTCCGTCTGGAAGATGTGCTGGTTAGGGTGCTAAATTCTCCCTCAGTGTACCCGAACAGGCACCGGAGTGTGGTGACTAGCAGAGTTTCACAGTAACTTCATTGCAGTGTTAATGTAAGCCTACTTGTGACACTAATAAAGTTATTTAACTCCAGTGTAACAGACTACTCCCCAGAGAAGCTCAGAACGTGATCAAGAACTTCAATCTGATGATACCCTGTACCAATTTGTACAAATACACATGCCCTCACTCACCTGTAAAATGAACGAGAACTGTAAACCTCCAGCAGTCTGACTGGCAGTGATTTGGAACTGGAGGATTCGGCCCATCGTTGGCATCTGGAATAGTTCAAAATGACCTAACAAACCACTGCCCCATTGTGCACTATGAGTGAGTGACTTTACAGGCAAGTGGGTGCATGTGTTAGGGTATCTGGGCAAATTAGTGTTGAGTGATGTCGCCTTGAAGTTCTTGACTGGATTCTGAGCTATTCTGGGGAGTGACTGATAATAGAATCTCTACAGTGCAGGAGGTGGCCATTCAGCCCATCGATTCTCACCAACTCTCTGTCAGAATAACTTATCCAGGCCGTCTCCCCTACCATTTCCTACAACCCCACACATTTACCATGGCTAATAGCATCTAACCTATACATTGTTGGAGACTAAGGGGCAATTTAGCATGGCCAATCCACCTAACCTACACATTTTTGGACACTATGGTAGAATTTTCCATGGCCAATCAAGCTAACCTGCACATTTTTGCCACCGGGCCACCCAGTCACAAGACTCTGTCAGTGTACTGTTGACACAAAGGGTGACACAGTGGGTTAGCACTGCTGCCTCACAGTACCAGGGACCCGGGTTCAATTATAACCTCAGGTCACTGCCTGTGTGAAGTTTGAACGTTCTCCCCTTGTCTGCGTGTGTTTCCTCCGGATGTTCCGGTTTCCTCCCACAGTCCAAAGATGAACAGGTTAGGTGGATTGGCCATGCTAAATTACAATGTATTGTTCAAAGTTGTGTAGGTTAGGGGAATTAGTGGGGTAAATATGTGGGGTTATGGGGATGGGGTGTGAGGGGTTTGGTCCTGTGTAAGGTGCTCTCTTGGAGAGTCGAAATGAACTCAATAGGTCAAATGGCCTCCTCCTGCACTGTAGGGATTTTGTGATTCTATATATTAAACAAGAAAAAGTGAAATATATTACACTAGACAAAAGTTTGGAAAGTTTTAAACACAGATATCAGAAAATGATTCAGACTCACACTATTCCTTTGTCCCAGCGACTTTTAGAGGTGCAAAGCCCCAGTGAAGACTCACAGTAAGTCCCACCAATCAACCTTGCTTGGGTGAACTCAGTTTCAAAGTGCTTTCTTCCAATGGACCCTGAGCATTTATTAGGTTCTAGTATCTCTCCCTGAGACATCACAAGATAAGCTCATGATTATTTCAACACCAAAGTGAACACATGAGTTCCTGAAACTCAGTTCCCCAGCAGGCTTGCTGGATTACATATCAGTGAGATTAGACCTCTGCCCTGCACTCTGTGGTATACAAACACTAACTGTTGAAGTGGCTTCACAAGTCTCTCAGCTCTGCCCAGGGCAATTAGGGATGGGTAATAAGCAGTGGCCTTGACCACGACGATCACTCCCTGAGAATGATGAGGAACACACACACATGAACACCAGAATGGGTGGCACAGTGGCACAGTGGTTAGCACTGCTGCCTCACAGCACCAGGGATCCAGGTTCAAATCCGTCTCATGTCACTGTCTATGTGGAGTCTGCACATTCTCCCCACATCTGCGTGGGTTTCCTCCTATAGTCCAAAAATGAGCAGGTTATGTTGATTGGCCATGCTAAATTGCCCCTTAGTGACTGGGTTTACAGGGATAAGGCCTGGGTGGGATTGTTATCGGTGCGGGCTCAATGGGCCGAATGGCCTTCTTCTGCCCTGTGTAAGAATTCTATGATTCTAAGAACACGAGAAATAGAAGCAGGAGGGAGGCCACCAGCTCCTTCAATGCTGCCCCCATTCAATACCATCATGGGTGATTTATGCAGGTCTCAGTTCCTTTTCTGTGCCTCTCCCCCAGAGTCCCCTGTTCCTCAATCTATCAAATGTTTATCTACCTCCAGTTTAAATACTTCTAAAGATCCAGCCTCCACCATCCTTTTGGGCAGAGTATTCCAGAGATTCGTCACCCTCTGTGAGAAGACATTTCTACACACCTCAGTTTTAAATAACCGCCCCCATTACCTTGTAGCAATGTCCCCTTGTTCGAGACTCTCCCACTGGTGAAAATGTCTCATCATCTACCCTGTCAAACCCCCTCAGGATCGTATATGTTTGAGTAAGGTCACCCCCTTGCTCTTCTAAACTCCAAGGAATACAGATCCAGACTATTAAGTCTCTCTCGATAGGACAACCCTCTTACCCCAGGGCTAGGCCAGGTGAATTTACTTTTCTTTAAGTTTGGGAAGTCGTGTAAAAGGCCAGCCTTGAGAAGAGGCAACACCAACCATGAGATGAATGAGAGAGAAGACAGACAGAGGAATCGTGCTTAACACAATGTGTGGTTAAGATTGTTTGTCATTTATATAAATAGAGTAAGAAGTCTCACAACATCAGGTTAGAGTCCAGCAAGTTTATTTGATAGTAAACCCACAAGCTTTCGGAAACAATGTTCCTTCATCAGGTGAGTGGAAAGTTCTGATCAGAGAAGGGAGTATAAAGGCAGGCACAGTTTGTGTGCCTTTATATGTTGTGAGACTTCTTACTGTGTTTATCCCAGTCCAACACTAGCATCTCCACATCATCTATATAAATGACATTGATGTCTATGTGGAGGGTGGGATCAGTACATTTGCCGAGGACACAAAGATTGGGTGTGTGGTTAACAGAGAGGGAGAGTGTTGTGCTACAAGAAGATATAGGCGGAATGGTCAAATGGGCGGATAAGTGACAGATGGAATTTAACCCTGAAAAGTGTGAGGTGATGCATTTTGGAAGCAGTAATTTGAGAAGGAAAGATCTGACACTGGGAAGTTCTGAAGAATGAAGAGAACTTGGCGTGATTGTCCATAGATCTCTGAAGGGGGAAAGGCAGGTTAATAGAGTGGTGAAAAAGGCACTTGGTACACTAGCCTTTATCAATCAGGGTGTAGATTACAGAAGCAGAGAGGTCATGATGGAGTAGTGTAGAACTTTGGTGAGGCCACAGCTGGAGCACTGTGTGCAGTTCTGGTCACCACATTACAGGAATTGTACTGGAGGGAGTGCAGAGGAGATTCACCAGGATGCTGCCTGGGATGGAGGGTTTCAGTTACAAAGACAGGTTGGGTAGGATTGGGTTGTTTTCTCTAGAGCAGAGAAGGCGGAGGGGTGACCTGATTGAGGTGTTCAAGGTTATGAGGGACACGGACAGAGTGGATAAGGAACAGCTGTTCCCCTTAGTTAAAGGCTCAGTTATGAGGAGACACAAGTTAAAAGTGAGGGGTGGGAGGTTTAGAGGGGTTTTGAAGAAAAACCTTTTTACCCAGAGGGTGGTGAGGGTCTGGAATGCGCTGCCTGGGAGGGTGGTGGAGGCGGGTGCCTCACATCCTTTAAAAAGTACCTGGACGAGCACTCGGCACATCATAACATTCAGGGCTATGGGCCAAGTGCTGGGAAATGGGGTTAGGTGGGAGGTCAAAGCCTTTCATGCAGTGGTGCAGATTTGATGGGCCGAAGGGCCTCTTCTGCACTGTAGTATTCTGTGATTTGTTTCCTGATAGGCTGGGGGTACGTAGACTCCGCAGGCAAAATGAAATAAGTTACCTGAAGGGGAAAAATGCAACAGTTTTGGAAAAATGCAGAGGAGAGACTGGGATCCAAGGGCACAGCCTCAGAGTAAGGGCACAACCCTTTTGAACCGCGATGAGGAGGACTTTCTTCAGCCAGAGGGTGGTGAATCTGTGGAATTCACTGCACAGTAGGCTGTGGAGGCCAGGTGACTGAGTGCATTTAAGGCAGAGTTAGATAGATTCTTGATTGGTAAGGAGATTAAAGGTTACGGAAAAAGGTGGGAGAATGGGGTTGAGAAACATATCAGTAATGATCGAATGGTGGAGCAGACTTGTTGGGCTGGATGGCCTAATTCTGCTCCTGTGTCTCATGTTTTCAGGGTCTAAATGGATTGTTCTTTGAAGGAGCTAGCATGGGATAGATAGCCTGAATGGCCTCCTTTCCTCCTGTATTGACGAATAAGAGGTTGAGGCTTTAAAAGGATGGGAAGGCTGTGGAGGATTAAGTTTGGATGGGGCTAGGATGGATTGAGGTTGAAGGTGAGGTGGTGTGAGGTGAATGTGAGAACGGAAGCAATAAGATTAGCCAGTTCAGGCAGACCACAGCCAGCAGGCTGGTGTATACGTATTCCCCGTCTCTGAAATGGAATTCCTGCTGCATCCTTCTCATTTCTCCGAATCGCTCTGCAATGTTACAGAATGAGGGATTAGCCTATATCCTCCCTGCCTAACCTTTACAAGTTATACGTTCATCTTTACTTGGAGTGAGCTCTTGAAGTTGGGTCTGCAGTGTTCCGGCTATCTGACAATTCACACTTTGCCCTCTGATAACAAGGTGGCGTGAGAGCCGATTTCCTTCAAATTGGACCCACTGGCCCACGACGCACAGTTCTAGCCAATTGTGACACTTGTAATGAAGCTTTTATGGGCACAGATGATCCAATTATTTCTTGTCAATAGTCTTCACAGTCCTTATCTTCACGGCCAGAGTTCACCCACAGAAAGAATTAAAAGAAGCAAATCCTCTTATATTAACGTTCTAAACTAGCTTTAATAGCCAGTGAATGGATAATTACCTCAAACAATAATGTCAGATGTCAACAATTTAATGCAAGGCTGCAGGAGTGTAAGCTTTCGCTTAACACAGGGTGATAATTCTGATACGCTATGTCGTTACAGCAATTTGAAATTCAATGTGAAACACATTAATTTTGCTCGTTGCAATCGGGCAGGCTTGTTACCAGCTCCTTTTTGTGGTACAGGGGTCTGGCACATGTAGGGTTAATGTGGGACAGCACCGCCCACACAGTGATGTAAGTGGTGTACCCTGGGGCAGGCATGGCGTTGGGCAGAGCAGTGTGTGCCAGCATGGAGGCAGCTCCGAGATTGCACTTTATAACGTAAATTTAAGAGTCGGTAAAAATTTTAGGTGGGATTTTATGGATTTGCTCATCCAGAAACTGGGAAATTCCACCCAAGGTCAACAGACCTAGAACATAGAACATTCCAGCGCAGTACAGGCCCTTCGGCCCTCGATGTTGCGCCGACCAGTGAAACCAATCTAAAGCCCATCGAACCTATACTATTCCAACATCATCCATATGTTTATCCAATGACCATTTAAATACCCTTAAATTGGTGAGTCCACTGCTGTTGCAGGCAGGGCCTTCCCCTGTTTGCGTCTTGCCCAATTCCCATGGCAAACGGACAGTAAAATTCTGGCCTTACAGTTTTTTTTAAGTTTATTTATTAGGGGAAAAGTAGAAAAAATGCAAAGTTTATTTATTAGTCACAAGTAAGGCTTACATTAACACCGCAATGAAGTTACTGCGAAAATCCCCGAGTCGCCATATTCCGGTGCCTGTTCGGATACACTGAGGGAGAATTTAGCACGGCCAATTCACCTAACCAGCACACCTTTTGGAGTGTGGGAGGAAACCAGAGCACCTGGAGGATACCCACGCAGACACGGGGAGAATGTGCAAACTCCACACAGACAGTGACCCAAGCCGGGAATCGAACACAGGTCCCTGGTGCTGTGAAGCAGCAGTGCTAACCCACTGTGCCACCGTGCCACCCCAAGTCACAAGTAGGCTTACATTAACACCGCAGTGAAGTTACTGTGAAAATCCCCTAGTTGCCACACTCCTGTGCCTGTTCGGGTTACACTGAGGGAGAATTTAGCACGGCCAATGCGCCCTAACCAGCACGTCTTTCAGAGTGTGGGAGGAAACTGGAGCACCCGGAGGAAACCCACACAGACATGGGGACAACGTGCTGATTTCACACAGTCCTATGACTACGGATAAGCCGAATTGAAGTGAGGAGAAATTTCTTCACCCAGAGGGTGGTGAATGTGTGGAATTCACTCCCACAGAAAGTAGTTGAGCCCAAAATGTGCGATTTCAAGAAGAAATTAGATATCGCTCCTGGGGTTAAAGGGATCAAGGGATATGGGGAGGGGGATCAGAATATTAAATTTGATGATCAGCCATGATCAAAATGAATGCGGAGCAGGCTGGAAAGGCCTAATGGCCTAGTCCTGCTTCTAGTTTCTAAGACTAAAAAGACTTCTTCAGTCTGACTAACTGCAGCCAACATCTACATCTCTCAATCTGATTATTTTTGGTTACATTTTCTCCCTTTAGCGTACACCAGAGAGTTCACACCTTCCCTCCACTCAACATCCCCATCCTGATCTCATCCCCGTGAACCTTGTCTGCGTCAGGGAACCCTGACCGATGCTCACTGCCTCGCGGAGACACCAGAAAATATGGTAAACATTGGAGCATCCCAAAGGATCCCCTCTAAACAATGATGAGCTCCTGAGGGCCCCTAAAAATAGGAATGCCAGGATCTGGAGAAGCAAAACATTCCACAATATCCTCCGAACACAAGCCAGGGTTAGAATTGCAGCCAGGGCGATAGTGAAACCATCATGTCTCTGTCTGACTGTTTTACATGAGGTCATCCATGGGGTAATTTGAATGGTCCAACCACCCCAGTTGGACAAAGGTTGGAGACAAAATGACTCCATTCAAGTTAAAGGAAGCTTGGCTTCCAACAAAGTACAAAGAACAAAGAAAATTACAGCACAGGAACAGGCCCTTTGGCCCTCCAAGCCTGCACTGACCATACTGCCCGACTGAACTAAAACCCCCTACCCTTCCAGGGACCATATCCCTCTATTCCCATCCTATTCATGTATTTGTCAAGATGTCATTTACAAGTCACCCTTGTATCTGTTTCCACTACCTCCCCTGGCAACGAGTCCCAGGCACCCAGCACTCTCTGTGTAAAAAGTCTGTCTCGTACATCTCCTTTCAACCTTTCCCCTCGCACCTTAAACCTGTGCTCCCCTAGTAATTAACTAATTAATTAATTCCACCCTGAGAAAAAAACTTCTGACTATCCACTCTGTCCAGGCCTCTCATAATCTTGTAGACTTCTATCAGGTCTCTCAACCTCCATTGCTCCAGTATCACCTGGATCTAAAATGTAAAGTTTAATTATTAGGGTCACAAGTATGCTTACATTGACACTGCAATGAAGTTACTGTGAAAATCCCCTAGTTGCCACGCTCTGGCACCTGTTCAGGTACAATGAGAGAGAATTTAGCATGGACAATTGTGATGTTAGTGTCCCTTTTTTTGTTTGTGGTTACACAGCCCTAAGTGATGTCATTGCTGGAACGAGCCTGTGGATAGGCCAGGTGACAAGGGTTGCTTTTAGTTCATTTAGGTTGCAGTGTCAGAAGCATAGCTGAAAGAACTCTGTATCTTACTTTCTGTTGAGAAAGTTTTACCAGTTGGCTGAATGCACAGCCTATTGTCATCCTGCAGTAAAGAATCTGTGTTTTGGTGGAGTTTGGGGAGTTGATGATCACAAGCTGCTCTGAGTTTTCAAGATCATTTGAAATCAGCATTCAACCCAGGGAACTGGATTCCAATGTCATGTGAGCTTTAGCCCATGCAGTGACAAATCTGTTTAAAGGATTTTGTTTATTGAATTTTGGTTTTAATTAGAATATATTAATGATATTCATTAAGAGTTATACACTAAACATAAGAACATAAGAAATAGGAGCAGGAGTCGGCCACCTAGCCCCTCGAGCCTGCCCCACCATTCAATAAGATCATGGCTGATCTGAAGTGGATCAGTTCCACTTTCCCTCTTTCTCCCCACAACCCTTAATTCCCTTATCTATCAGAAACCTATCTACCCGTGACTTAAATATATTCAGTGAGGTAGCCTCCACCACTTCAACAGGCAGAGAATTCCAGAGATTCACCACCCTTTGAGTGAAGAAGTTCCTCTATGACTATAGTCATTGTTTCGTTTCTTGTTTGTAATTGATAATGTTCTTGCTAATTTCCTTTCTATACATGTTAACTATATTCTTAAATAAACTTTGTTTTATAAAAGCTCCCTAGTGGGTCACTTGCTTCATGCTTATCCTAGCCAAATTCAACATAAAGAATTTATGATTCAGGCATGCTTTAAAGTTTCTAACCTGAACCATAACACAATGCATCTAATCAGCACATCTTTCGGAATATGGGAGGAAACCGGACCACCTGGAGGAAACCCACGCAGACATGAGGAGAAAGTGCAAACTCCACACAGGCAGTTACCTGAGGCTGAATTTGAACCCGGGTCCCTGACACTATGAGGCAGCAGTGTTAACCACTTTGGAGCTTCCACGAAAGTCCATGAATCAAGGCGGTTAACAAAGTTTGCCATGGTTACGAACATGGAGATCAGAGCTCTCAGTTGGGGAACGAAGCAGGCATGATGGGCTGAATGGCCACCCGCCACACTGTAACAACTGTGCGATTTGATCAGATGGTGACAGATCTGTGTGTGGAGCAAATTTCCAACACAAGCTCTTCCACAAGTGTAAAAGTCTGTGATAACTCGATCTCCCTTGAACTTCACTCGAGTTTAACACTCCGTGATCCTAAGAGATGATTTGGAAAAGTTTGGACGAAAAAACATAGAACATAGAACATTCCAGCGCAGTACAGGCCCTTCAGCCCTTGATGTTGCGCCGAGCAATGGAACCAATCTAATGACCCTCTAACCTAATCTATTCCAATGTTATCCAAATGCCTATCCACTGACCATTTGAACGCCCTTAAATTTGGCGAGTCCACAACTGCTGCAGGCAGGGCATTCCACACCCTTACTACCCTCTGAGTAAAGAACCTACCTCTGACATCCGTCCTATAATTACCACCCCTCAATTTAAAGCTATGCCCCCTCGTGCTAACCATCACCATCTGAGGAAAAAGGCTCTCACTGTCCACCCTAAACTGAAAACCAGCACCGGGAGTCAGTGGAGAGCGCAGGCCTGCCTTGCTGGAATGGAATTCCCTGGAGAAGTGATAGATTTCTGAGCCAGCCTTGCACAGAATTTTTTTTAACCTTTGTGTTCATCCTTAAACTACCGGACACGACAGGCTAACCAGGCGAGTTATCACAGCGAAAATGGATTTAATCCATGAATCATTAGCAGGTTGGTTACTAATGGATTCCAGCCAGGCCTACCTGTGGTGAAATTCATCACAGTCTGTGGGAATTATCCTGATAAGACTTAAACAAAGTTTTCAAATAAAACAAATCAATGTAAATCACAGGACAGGGCATTCTGCTGACATTGCAAAGCAATGTTCCCTTCATCGATGACTTCAAGGGGATGAAAAATTATTTTCTACTTTCTGTTTCTCCACTTCAATGTCTGGGAATTGCTTTTCTCTGAATTCTGTTTTCATCAACATAAAGCATGTTGGTGCTGTCAAAACAAACACTTTCTCATTTCATCAACCAGCAGCCGAGGCAAACTCTCCCAGAGCAGCACGGGGTTAGATACAGAGTAAAGCTCCCTCTACACTGTCCCCCCATCAAACACTCTCAGGACAGGTACAGCACGGGGTTAGATACAGAGTAAAGCTCCCTCTACACTGTCCCCCATCAAACACTCCCAGGACAGGTACAGCACGGGGTTAGATACAGAGTAAAGCTCCCTCTACACTGTCCCCCCATCAAACACTCCCAGGACAGGGACAGCACGGGGTTAGATACTGAGTAAAGCTCCCTCTACACTATCCCCATCAAACGCTCCCAGGACAGGGACAGCACGGGGTTAGATATAGAGTAAAGCTCCCTCTACACTGTACCCCCATCAAACACTCCCAGGACAGGTACAGTACGGGGTTAGATATAGAGTAAAGCTCCCTCTACACTGTCCCCCATCAAACACTCCCAGGACAGGTACAGCACGGGGTTAGATACAGAGTAAAGCTCCCTCTACACTGTCCCCATCAAACACTCCCAGGACAGGTACAGCACGGGGTTAGATACAGAGTAAAGCTCCCTCTACACTGTCCCCATCAAACACTCCCAGGACAGGATGGATCAGTGATTTCAATGAATTGGATTGGTCCCTGTGCCACATCTTCATGAACGCAATGCCCCTGATTCCCCTCACCCAGAACCCCCTCCCGCAGCAGGAAGTAATCAGTTCCTGGGTCCAATTACACCTCCATCAATGAGCTGTGGGTCTGGGATAGGGTGAACTGCTCCATCTGGGTGGTGAGGGGGTGGGTTTTAGAAACATTGCTTTCTAGTTTGTAATCACCTTCCCGCTCAGCAGGTGCCTTTTGGACAATGGAGAGAATCCAATCAGCTTTAGATTGTTCATTAGCATATTCCAGATACTGATCACTTGTTGTAAATGTTTGCCTCAGGGTAACTCCTAAATGGGCCCCACAAACTCATCAACTCCACTAATATCCAATGTCCTTCAGGGAAGGAAATCTGCCATCCTTACCTGGTCTGGGCTACATGTGACTCCAGAGCAACAGATACATGGAGGAATGTAGACTATCTACCTTATCTACACATCTCATTATTTTATAGACCTTTATTTTCTAATTGCGTCGATTTATTAGTGTCACAAGTAGTCTTACATTAACACTGCAATGTGAAAATCCCCTATTCGTCACACTCTGGCACCTGTTCGGGTGCACTGATGGTTTAGAATGTCCAATCTACCTAACCAGCATGGCGGCGCAATGGTTAGCACTGCTACCTCACAGTGTCAAAGAACCAGGTTTGATTCCTGTCTTGGGTCATTGTCTGTGTGGAGTTTGCACATTCTCTCCATGTCTGCTCCGGTTTCGTCCCGCAGTCCGAAAGACATGTTGGTTAAGGTGTATTCACCGTGTTAAATTCTCCCTCAGTGTACCCGAACAGGCACTGGAGTGTGGCGACTGTGGGATTTTCACAGTAACTTCATTGCAGTGTTAATGTCAGCCTACTTGTGACATGAATAAAGAAACTTTATAAAACTTTGACGCCTTCCGGGGCACCTGGAGGAAAGACATGCAGACATGGGGAGAATGTGCAGACTCCACACAGTCGCCCGAGGCTGGAATTGAACAGGTTTCCAATCTGGTTACACACAGCATTTAACCGGGTCCCTGCCACTTTGAGGTAGCAGTGCTATAACCACTGTGACACCGCGCAGGACACTGGGACAGAGAGTGGCTGAATTAGTAAGTGTCACGTTTAAGGCCTGCTAACTATCGTCGCCACAACCAGGAAACAGAACTGAAGCTCAGTGCTGCAAAAGACTGTATAATTAGTAACTATTGCAGGAAATTTCATTTAACAAATGAACACTGGTTTTCAATTAAACCAACTAATTAAACCAACTAACCTCCTTAACCTATCAGACGGTGCAATGTCAAAGCCTCATTACAAGCAGATTGAACCCACTGGTGGGAATGTTATGTCTTTTTAATTATTTAAACCAATTAATTACTTTATCTGCTGCTTGCTGATTAATATGCTGTGCGTAACCGGATTGGAAGCCTGTTTGCCATCAATAATATCACAAGGACTCTTGAAGTAGGATTGAATTCATGAGACTTTTCAAATCTCCCCACATCAGCAGATTCGTGGATCAAGGTGAGGGCATTAGTGCCGTGAAAATGCAACATTTCACACACTAGATTTCAGTTTCAAAGCTTCCGCAGATCCACTTGATGTAGATAAGGTGGCTGCTCCTGATCTATCCAGTGTAAATGTCACAGCACCGAGCTTTTCCTTGCAGATCTAACCTTCTCTACCCTGCTGTAATAACCCCAGGAGTCGGCTGTAAAAGAACAGAGCACAAAGTACAGCAAAGCAAAAACTGCAAGCCTGTGGTGCACACAAACTGGTCCCAACCAGGGCAATGGAATAATGGACCCACTCAGGGGCCTGCTTTGTACAGGGCTGGGTATAGCAGCTCCACACGGTGAGTTAATCACCAATACTCTTGTATTCAACAATGAAGAAGGGAAGAAAGAAAGCAAGGCCTATACTTCCTGAGGGGGTTAAAGAGCGGACTGCATGGTGGCACAGTGGTTACCACTGCTGCCTCACAGGGCCAGGAAACTGGGTTCGATTCCTGGCTTGGCTCACTGTCTGTGTGGAGTTTGCACATTCTCCCCATGTCTGCGTAGGTTTCCTCCGGGTGTTCCGGTTTCCTCCCACCGTCTGTAAGACGTGTTGTGTATTGACTGTGCTAAATTGTCCCTCAGCCTACCCGAACAGGTGTCGGAATGTGGCATCTCGGGGATTTTCACAGTAACTTCATTGCAGTGTTAATGTGAGCCTACTTCTGACTAATAATAAATAAACTTCTGAGAACCAATCTGTCCCCCACAGCTTCTCTCAAACTTCTACTGGTGCACAATACAGAGCATTTGTCCAACTGCGTTACGGTGTGAGACGGCAGTCGCTCAAACTCTCCCCGGACAATTGTGCAGCAGGTGATCAAAACTGCCCAACACACCATCGGCACCCAGTTAGCAGCAATCCAGGACATCTATCACAAACGCTGTCTGTGGCAATCTCTCAGCATAACTAGGGATCCTACTCATCGCAGCCACAGACTGCTCCCCCACTCCCCGCCTGCCTCAGTCATTCAGGAGGCACTACTGACGCATTCAAGTCCATACAACCAGGCTCTGGAACAGCCTCTTCCCCAGAGCAGTAACCCAATGAGCACATCCCCAGGCCAGGGGTATAGTGCAACATACACCTACACACTTAATGACAGCTGGTACTATTTTATAATGACCACTGCATTTGCCATTTCCTTTGTATCTTGGGAGCCTGCAAGCTCACTTTTTGTTGTGTTTGTTTATTATACACTGACAATAAAGTTGAATTGAATTTAATTCAACAAGTCTCGCAAGAAGGGTCAGTCAGCGATTCCCCGCGCAAATCATGGGGGTTATCACATCTGCTATACTTAAAATACAGTATATGCTGTAAACTCAGCACCCTGTCCCAATCTCAGGATGTGGATATGCTGGCATTGGACTGAGGTAAACACAGTAAAAGGTCTGACAACACCAGGTTAGGTGTAAAGATTTGCATTCTAATCAGTAATCTGTAAACTGTCTGTGCTTTATATGCTCTGTCTAAGGTCAGAACTCTCCATTCATCTGACGAAGGGACTAACCCCAAAAGCTAGTGAATTTACTATCAAATAAATCGGTTGGACTTAAACCTGATGTTGTCAGACAATCTTAGGACACTGACATTAGGTGGAGATGGTGAGTTATAGTGAGAATAAGAACAAGGAGCCATGTAGGAGTTGTAGAGTGTTGGCTAGGCCACAGGTGGAGCACACCTCGTGTTTAAGCTTATTTATTTAGTGTCACAAGTAAGTTTACATTAACACTGCAATGAAGTTACTGTGAAAATCCCCTAGTCACCACAGTGTAGCACCTGCTTGGGTACACTGAGAGAGAATTTAGAATTTAGCCAGTGGACCTAATTAGGTGTGTGAGATTATGAGTGATATCAATATGACGCAAAGATTAATCCCCGTTTCCTCACTTTGTAATACAAAGAACAAAGAAAATTACAGCACAGGAACAGGCCCTTCGGCCCTCCAAGCCTGCACCGACCATGCTGCCCGACTGCCTTAAGCTTGTCACCTCGAAATCAATGCACAGCAGCGTGTGATATTTAACTCCATAATATCTCAGGTAGGGGGTTTTAGTTCAGTCGGGCAGCGTGGTCAGTGCAGGCTTGGAAGGTCAAAGGGCCTGTTCCTGTGCTGTAATTTTCTTTGTTCTTTGTAATATGGGATGTGGGCAGGAAAATGGGATTAATGCACCTTTGGTGTTGGTTATTATTATTGCAGATTTGATGGGCCGAATGACCTTCACGATGCTGTGACGATGATTCTAGAATCAAGTCATAAGCACCTTGGGTGGAGTTTTCCTGTCCCGCCCACCACAGGAATTGGGCAGGACGTGGACCATGCGAAGACCCATTGACTTCGGGCAGAGTTTTCTGGTCTTGGGGGTGAGTGCGGACCAGGAAATCCCACCCCTTAGCTTTGCTAATCCTATAGAGCAGGCAATTTCAGGAAGAGTGCTCGGATAAACCTTTTCAAAATTTCTCTCTGTTAAAGTCATTGGTGTGAAGCCACTGCGGGGAGAGCGTAATGGCCGACTTGACCCCATCCCGCTGTGTCACATTATCAAAAGGCCAAATTAAACCCCAAGTGACTAAAAATCAACAGCACTCCCACCTTTCCAAAGAAGACAGGGGGATTTTTTTGTCCAGTGCTTTGGTCAATGTATACCCTCTCCGCATAGAATCCCTACAGTGCAGAAGGAGGCCATTCTGCCCATCGAGCCCACACCGACAACAATCCCACCCAGGCCCCATCCCTGTAACCCTGCGTAACCCCCCTAACACAAAGGGGGAACTCCCACCCAGATCTGTTGCCTGTAACCCCAAGTATTTACCCTGCTAATCCTCCAAAGAGAGACATCTTTGGACACCAAGGGGTAATTTAGCATGGCCGATCCACCTAACCCGCACATCTTTGGAGAGTGGGAGGAAACTCGGAGGAAACCCACTCAATATCCCATTAGTATGTTTTTGGCAATTTGCTATTTGCTCCCTCATTCAAGATTCTTCCACCAGGGCAAATAATTCTCTGTATCTATCCTATCAAAGCCTTCATCAACTGAAACCTCTCAGTACGATCATTCGTTAGTTATAGAATCATAGAACCATAGAATCCCTACAGTGCAGAAGGAGGCCATTTGTCCCATCGAGTCTGTACCCAATCTTTGATAGAGTATCTTATCCAGGCCCTTTTCCCCAACCTATCCCCATCATTTGAACTGAAGAAACACAAGCCTTCCCGTGCAGCCTGTCCTCATTCTCTTCGCCCTGCTATCATTCTGGCAAAGCTGCTCTTTAATCATACACGCACACATGCACACACTCATGCACACATGCAAACATGTGCATATGCACACATGTACACACATGCATGCGCACACTCATACACACGTGCATATGGAAACATATATACACATGCATGTACACACACATGCACACACGTGCACATGCACACATATACACACATGCATGCATATACAGACGTGCACACACACACTTCTTTACAGAATAACACAATATTCCCCCCAAAATAGTGAAAAAAATAACAGCTGTCCTCACACTTGACAATTCCTAGAATCTCATCATCTATAAAAATACAATGATCTGATCTTTCCCAGGTCCACGGTGGATAGATTGACAAATTTACACGTCACTCTTCTATTTATCACTGGTTTTCCAGCGAGTTAATCTTCCTTTGCAATTTTCTGCTCCACTGATACTGTGCCACCAAACTTAGTGTTATCGTTCTCTATTCCTTCAGCGAAGATACTAATCAATCCGGTCAAACCCTGAGGTCCCCCTCAGCTCTCGATCCTCCACATTCTGCCACCTGGACCACACACCCACATCTGTCTCTTGCGGTCCAAGCCAATAGAGTGTCTCCAATTCCGAGTGGTTTAGTTACTTGTCACCTGCTACTTGGAAATCCAGATAAATGACATTCATAGAGACCACCTTAACTACCACATTGGTTACCTTCTCAAACATTCATCCAGCTTTGTTTGACAAGACTTAACTTTTTACAAATCCATTCAATTATATTTGTTCAAATTCTCCATCTCTCCTGCCCCTCGGAACAGATTTGAGTAACTTTCTCACAACTGATATCAGATTAACAGTCCTGAAAATTCTTACTTTCTCTTACCTTATCCTTCTTCAGTAGTAGAGCTGAAATTGGCAATTTTCCAACCCCAGCGACAATTCCAGAATTGTGAGTGCTTTGGAAAGTGACAATTCCCACATCAGGAATATCCTCAGCCACTTCTGAGAGTATCCCAGGGTGTAAACCATTGGGAGCTGGTGATTTGTATAACTTTAGTCTCATCTTTACGCTTACTGAATCAAGAATAGAATCCCTACACTGCAGAAGGAGGCCATTCAGCCCATAGAGCACATACTGACAACAATCCCACCCAGGCCCTATCCCCGTAACCCCACATGTTTACCCTACTAATGCCACTGACGTCCCCCAGTAGTAAAGAGCAATTTAGCATGGCCAACCCACCTAATGATGTGGAGATGCCAGCGTTGGACTGGGGGTAAAACAATAAGAAGTCTCACAACACCAGGTTAAAGTCCAACAGGTTTATTTGGTAGCAAAATCCACTAGCTTTCGGAGCACTGCTCCTTCGTCAGATAAGTGACTTACCTGATGAAGTGCTCTGAATGCCAATGGATTTTGCTACCAAATAAACCTGTTGGACTTGAACCTGGTGTTGTGAGACTTCTTACAATCCAAATAACCCACACATTTTCGGACTGTGGGAGGAAATTGGAACACCAGGAGGAAACCCACGCAGTCACGGGAGGGAAGAACGTGCAAACTCCACACAGTCACCCAAGCCGAGAATCGAACCCGGGTCCCTGGTGCCACCACTGTGCCACCATGCCACCCTGAATGGTGAGTGCTTTGGAAACTCGCAATTTCCACATCAATAATATCCTCACCTACTCCTGAGAGTATCCTGGGGTGTAAACCATTGGGAGCTGGAGTTTTGTCCAAGATTAGTCTCACCTTTACATTTGTTGATTCAAGTTCATTCCTTCCTAAAATTTATTTTAAGCTTTCTGTTGAATCCGCAGCCGTTAAATCCTTGTCCTGTGCTGCGAAGACAATATTTAATTTGATTTTGTGAGTTCAGGCTGCATTCAGGTTACAGCGAGGGTTAGTTGTTCCATATTACTCTTCATCACCCTTATTCTCTTAACATATTTGTAAAAGTCTGAAACTAGGAGGTGTTGCATGGCTGTTTGCATGCAAAGCACAGAGTGTGATCTGCTGAGTTTTATGGAGGACAGACTGTTGTTTTTGAAGGTTCTGGACAGTTATTCAAAATGCAGACAATGTAGTGATTGCTTTCAGGAACATGTGACGAGATAGAGCTTTTCAAACACTTTGGAATTCTCAGGAGACGAGTTCAGCCAGCAACAGATTCTCAGATTCTGCAATGTTTTGGCAACACAACAAACAAAGCACTGCATACAAACACGTATTGTACAAACACACAGCTTAGCATTAAAATCACCATGTTTTATTGTGTTCCTTTAAAGGGGCACTTGCGAGAATTTAAATTAATTGCTGCTCCTTCACTTTCTCAGAAATCTTTGTTTCCATCTCAGTCCTTGATCCTCAGGGTCGCCCTCTCCATCACGGGTAGCGGAAGGAAGAAAATTCCAGTCGGAATGGGGATCGAACTCTGCGCTCTTGGCACCAACCTAGCATAATGGTGGCACAGTGGTGAGCACTGCTGCCTCACAGCGCCAGGGACCCAGGTTCAATTCCGGCCTCAGATTACTGTCTGTGTGGAGTTTACATGTTCTCCCCATGCCTGCGTGGATTTCCTCTTGGTTCTCCTGTTTCCTCCCACAGTCCAAAGATTAGGTGGATTGGCCATGTTAAATTGCTCCTTGGTGGCCCAAGAGGTGCAGGATAGGCGGCAGACTGGCGATGCTAAATTGCCCCTTAGTGTCCAAAGATGTGCAGGTTAGGGTGGATTGGCCATGCTAAGTTGCCCCTTAGTGTCAAAAGGTGTGCGGGTTAGGGTGGATTACTGGGGCAAATGCGTGGGTTTGATTCCCGGCTCGGGTCACTGTGTGTGTGGAGCTTGCACCTTCTCCCTGTGACTCTGTGGGTTTTCTCTGGGTGCTCTGGTTTCCTCCCACAGTCTGAAAGATGTGCCGGTTAGGTGCATTGGCCATGCTAAATTCTCCCTCAGTGTACCTGAACAGGCGCCAGAGTGTAACGACTAGGGGATTTTCACAGCGACTTCATTACAGTGTTAATGTCAGCCTAGTAGTGACACTACATTGCTCTCTTTCATTGTCGAGAGAATTAGAGAAAAATGTTGCTTTGCCAACAAGAGAACAAATTGAGGGCAAATTTATACATTCTCTATATTAATCAGACTGGACCTGCTCCCAACTGTCTAACCATAGTAACTCTCACTCCCACATAACAAAGTTTTAAGATAAGGGATACTGGGAATCGAGGCACATTAATGAAAGTATCCAGGGAACTAACACAAAACAAGAGTAGATAATTGGCTCTCATTTACAGATCAAATTCACAGCTAACACTTTCTGTGGTAGTTTAGCTGGCTGATTTCCCTCACTCACTCTTGGACACAGGATGGCTAGCGTTGGATGGTTAACCCCATCAGGAGATGGGTTCAGGCCAACTGGAATCAGAGCTTTACTAAGTGGCAGGCATCATAAGAACATCAGAAATAGGAGCAGGAGTAGGCCATCTAGCCCTTCGAGCCTGCCTCGCCATTCAATAAGATCATGGCTGATCTGAAGTGGATCAGTTCCACTTTCCCGCTTTCTCCCCATAACCCTTAATTCCCTTGTCTATCAGAGATCTATCTACCCATGACTTAAATATATTCAACGAGGTAGCCTCCACCACTTCAATGGGCAGAGAATTCCAGAGATTCACCACCCTTTGAGTGAAGAAGTTCCTCCTCAACTCTGTTCTAAACTGCCTCCCCCCCTTATTTTGAGGCTGTGCCCTCTAGTTCTGGTTTCCTTTCTAAGTGGAAAGACTCTCTCTACCTCTACCCTATCTAGCCCCTTCATTATCTTATATGTCCCTATAAGATCTCCCCTCAGCCTTCTAAACTCCAACAAGTAGAGGGCCAGTCTCTTCAATCTCTTTCCATAGGCTAACCCCCTCATCTCCGGTATCAGCCTGGTGAACCTTCTCTGTACTCCCTCCAAGGCCAATATATCCTTTCACAAATAAGGAGACCAAAACTGCACACAGTACTCCAGTTACAGCCTCACCAGCACCCTGTACAGTTGCAGCAAGACCTCCCTACTTTTATATTCTATCCCCCTCGCTATAAAGGCCAACATCCCATTCGCCTTCTTGATCACCTGCTTGATCATCGAGTGGGGTGGACCTCATCAGAGCAGTCTGGATTTAAACTCCGATCATAGAGGTTTGCTTTGATTTGATTTATTATTGTCACATGTATTAACGTACAGTGAAAAGTATTGTTTCTTATGCGCTATACAAAGCATACCGTTCATAGAGAAGGAAAGGAGAGGGTGCAGAATATAGTGTTACAGTCATAGCTAGGGTGTAGAGAAAGATCAACTTAATGCAAGGTAAGTCCATTCAAAAGTCTGACAGCAGCAGGGAAGAAGCTGTTCTTGAGTAGGTTGGTACGTGACCTCAGACTTTTGCATTTTTTTCCTGATGGGAGAAGGTGGAAGAGAGAATGTCCGGGGTGCGTGGGGTTGTTGATTATAGTGGCTGCTTTGCCGAGGTAGTGGAAAGTATAGACGGAATCAATGAATGGCAGGCTGGTTTGCGTGATGGATCGGGCTACATTCACAACCCTTTGTAGTTCCTTGCGGTCTTGGGCAGAGCAGGAGCCCAGACCAAGCTGTGATACAACCAGAAAGAATGCTTTCTATGGGGCATCTGTAAAAGTTGGTGAGAGTCGTAGTGGACATGCCAAATTTCCTTAGTCTTCTGCGGAAATACCATTGGTGGGGCTTCCGTAACTATAGGAGAGAACTTAAAAGGGGCATCAGAAAGGCAAAAAGGGGCCACGAAATGGCTTTGGCGGGTAGGATTAAAGAAAATCCTAAGGCATTTTACTCCTATGTTAGAAATAAAAGGATGGTTAGAGGGAAGATTGGTCCTCTCAGGGACAGAGGAGGGGAACTATGCTTGGAGCCTGGGGGAATGGGGGAGATCCTGAATGAATACTTTGCGTCGGTATTCACGCAGGAGAGGGGCCTGATGTCTGGTGCTGTGCTTGAGGAGTTTAAGGATCCGTTGAGGGATATAGTCATCACGAGGGAAGAGGTGTTGGGACTTTTAGACAGTATAAAGACGGATAAATCTCCGGGGCCTAATGGCATCTATCCCAGGCTGTTAAGGGAGGTGAGGGATGAAATTGCTGGGCCTCTGACGCAAATCTTTGTCTCTTCTTTGGACACAGGTGAGGTCCCAGAGGATTGGCGCATTGCAAATGTAGTACCGTTGTTTAAGAAGGGTCAGAGGGATAACCCAGGGAATTATAGGCCGGTGAGCTTGACTTCAGTTATAGGCAAGCTAATGGAGAGGATCCTCAAGGATAGGATGTATGAACATCTGGAGCGCTGCAATCTGATCAGGGATACGCAGCATGGCTTCGTTACAGGGAGGTCGTGCCTTACGAATCTAGTGGAATTTTTTGAAGAGGTGACAAAAACGGTTGACGAAGGACAAGCCGTTGATGTCGTCTATATGGATTTCAGTAAGGCGTTTGACAAGGTCCCTCATGGTAGGCTGATAGAAAAGGTGAAGGCTCATGGGATACAAGGCCAGGTATGTAGATGGGTGGAGAACTGGCTTGGGAGGAGGAGACAGCGAGTAGTAGTGGAAGGCTCCTTTTCCAATTGGAGGTCTGTCACCAGTGGTGTGCCGCAGGGCTCGGTACTTGGACCTCTTCTATTTGTGGTATATATTAATGACTTGGAAGAGGGGGTAGGTGGTGTGATCAGCAAATTTGCTGATGACACTAAGATGGTTGGATTGGCGGGTACTGAGGAGCAGTGCCTGGCAATGCAACAGGACATAGACAGGCTGGTAGATTGGGCAGATAGATGGCAAATGGAATTTAATCCGGAGAAATGCGAGGTGATGCACTTTGGCCGGAATAATGTGGAGGGGAGTTATACGATAAAAGGTAGAACTATCCGGAGTATAGATACGCAGAGAGACCTGGGGGTGCAAGTGCACAAGTCCCTGAAGGTGTCGGTGCAGGTGCAGAATGTGATGAGGAAAGCGTATGGTATGTTAGCCTTCATAGGAAGAGGTATAGAATATAAGAGTAGGAGTCTGATGTTGCAGTTGTATAGAACGTTGGTTAGGCCTCACTTGGAGTACTGCGTCCAGTTCTGGTCGCCGTACTACCGGAAGGATGTAGAGATCCTGGAGAGAGTGCAGAGGAGATTTACCAGGATGTTGCCTGGTATGGAAGGGCTGTCTTACGAGGAAAGATTGAATGAACTTGGGCTGTTTTCCCTTGAGAGACGTCGACTGAGGGGGGATCTAATAGAGGTTTATAAGATTATGAAGGGGATAGATAGAGTAAATGGTGGTAAGCTTTTTCCGCTATTAGAAATGGATAGAACGAGGGGTCACGGGCTTAGGGTGAGGGGGGCTAGGTATAAGACAAATATTAGAGGGCAGTTTTTCACACAAAGGGTAGTGGGGGTGTGGAATGCACTGCCGAGTAAGGTGGTGGAAGCAGGCACGCTAGGGTTGTTTAAGAGTCACTTAGACAGCCACATGAGCGGTCTACATATAGGGGGATATAGTAGGCCTTACTAAACATTGCAGGCTTGGGAATACGTTTTGCCTCAGGGATGTTACAGTCTTTGCCTGTTTAATAATGAATTTTTTTGTCTCCACAGGCATTTAAGTCCAGCAAGGGGCATGCATGCGGCAGGTTGTAGTGGGCTGCTCTTGGACGTTGCTTCGGGAGTTGCCTATTGCTTCATGTCGTTAGTGTGCTTAAACTGGACCATCTCGAGGGCAACATGACAGCTCAGAGACTATCTCTGTTGCTGTGCAGACACATGGATTTGGGCCTGTGTCTGTGGGAGTTTGCACGTTCTCCCCGTGGTTGCGTGGGTTTCCTCCGGGTGCTCCGGTTTCCTCCCACATCCCCAAAGATGTGCTTTTAGGCTGATTGATTGGGTAACAAATTGTCCCTAAATTGGACCTCCCTGATCCTCGCACGTTAGGCGTAGACTAAAATCATGAATAGGTCACTGAGACAGTGGGACGGCGGCGCGGGCTCGTTGGGCTGAAGGGCCTGTTTCCCGTGCTGTGTTGTTCTTTGTTCTTTGTTCTTATAGTGTTGGCATGGGGGGGGACCAGGACAGGTTGTTGGTGATCTGGACACCTAAAAACCTGAAGCTCTCGACCATTTTCTACTTCATCCCCGTTGATGTGGACAGGGGCATGTTCTCCGCAATGCCTCTTGAAGTCAATGAAAATCTCTTTTGTTTTGTTGACACCGAGGGAGAGATTATTGCTGCCGCACCAGCTCACCAGATTCTCTACCTCATTCCTGTACTCCGTCTCGTCATTGTTTGGGATCGAGAGATGAAATGGAATCCGGCTGCCAGCTTTTACAGATTGCTTCTGAGATGTTAAAAATGAAAGTGGGGACGATTCTGATAATGTATCACTGCCACAAGTGAACTGTGTAGAACTTCATACACGAATTAACTTGCTTTGTACTTTTGATGATATATTGGCACAGTTCCTGTGGCTGATGTATCACCTACATTCAAAATTCATAATGAGGACACCCAAACAACCGCAGAGTAATAGCTTGTGAGAAAGTGAATTTGGTTTGTATTTGACGAGGTGGCAAAGGAGTAAAAGGCACCGCATTAGATTGATTCCATCTTCCCCTCCCCTTAATACAGGAATTTAAATTGACTGGATGTTTAATTCGGTGAGGCAGATGGTAGCAGACTAGTTCTGTAATCGAGAGTGAAGTTGGCCTACATTGGAGAATATTAATCATTGAATCTACAGCAAACAGCCGCACGAGTAACAGATGTGCAAACACTCGCTTTGCAGAAAAAATCCGCGAGTGTAATGTTGCCTTCAAGGAGCCGTGACATTGGTTTGGATAATGAAATGATGCCACACCTAAGGTATAAAAAGAAGCATCACGAACCTTCCACTTACAGAGGGACAACGCCCTGGGTCAGACCCTCTGACCTCGCCCGTGGCTGGGATTTTCCAGTCCCGCTGCAGTGAACTGAGGTTTGGCTGAGCGCCAAGTTCTCCCATTCTCACCGGCAGTGACAGGGGGGCATGAACAGCCAGAGAATTCCAGCCACCATGTCAGAAGATCATAGGATGCCTACAGTACAGAAAGTGGCCATTCGGCAACGATCCCTTTCCCCAATCCTATCCCCATAACCCCACATATTCACCCTTCTGATCTTCCCGACACAAAGGAACAATTTAGCACGGCCAATCCACCAGCACATCTACCTACCAGAGGTAGTAGTAGAGGGTACAATTTTGTCTTTTAAAAAGCGTTTAGATAGTTACATGGGTATGATATAGAGGGATATGTATTTGACAAGGTGGCAAGGAATAAAAGCCACCACATTAGATTGATTCCATCCTTTAATACAGGAATTTAAATTGATTGGATGTTTAATTCGGTATGGCAGATGGTAGAAGACTAGTTCTATAATTGAGAGTGATGATGGCCTACATTGGGAGTGCGTGGGCAATTGGGGCTAGTTTAGAGGATTAAAAACAAAGGTAGCATGGACAAGTTTGGGCCGAAGGGCCTGTTTCCCTCTATGACTCTATCTTTGGACACGAAGGGGCAATTTAGCATGGCCAATCTGCCTCACCAGCATGTCCTTTGGGAAGTAACTGGAGCACCTGGAGGAAACCCACGCAGACACGGGGAGAATGTGCAAACTCCACACAGACAGTAACCCAAGCCAGGAATTGAACCTGGGTCCCTGGCACTGTGAGGCAGCAGCACTAACCCACTGTGCCACCAGCAAGTCTAGTTTGTGTAATTTCTCCACACAGTGTAATCTGTGGAGCCCTGGTAACGTTCTAGTGAAACCGTTCTGGACTCTTTCCAAGACCAATACAATCTTTCTCAACTCTAAGTAGAACTATCCAGTACTGGACGTGTGGTCTAAGCAGGACTTTGTACAGCAGGGCATTCTCTTCATACTCTAACCAGCAGCTTTGACCACTCAATCCCATTGGCCCTTTTCATTATGCCTGTGTCTGTTGGCCAATCACAAGCTCTTTGGTGGCCTTGAGTGAAGGGACAGTTTAATTCTAACTCCTGATTGCTGACCAGTGACCGCCCCCCCTGCTGGAAAGCAAGGACATGGCAGTATGAATAGCTGCAGCAATCCCCAAACTAAATTCCAGAATGTTCCCTCTTTCTGAGTTCATTCGGGTTAAATTGAGAATAAAACATCCACCTGAAAAATCACTGTATTCAGCAGAAAAGATCATCCCCACAGAGGAGAATAAAGTTGGCTGAATGCAACGCCCCAAAACTTGAGTTAAGCCACAGCTGGAGCACTGTGTGCAGTTCTGGTCACCTCGCGATAGGAAGGATGTGATTGTACCAGAGGGGGTACAGAGGAGGTTCACCAGGATGCTGCCTGGGACGGAGCGTTTGAGCTATCAGGAGAGACTGGATAAGCTTGGATTGTTTTCTCTGGAGCAGAGAAGGCTGAGGGGGGGACATAGAACATAGAACATAGAACATAGAACATTACAGCGCAGAACAGGCCCTTCGGCCCACGATGTTGCGCCGACCAGCTTTTCAAAAAAAAAACAACACTAACCCGCTAATCTAAACCAATCCCATTTCGTCCATAAACCTATCCACAGATCTGTTAAACGCTCCCAAACTAGGTGCATTTACAACTGCAGCTGGCAGGGCATTCCAGTCCCTCACCACCCTCTGGGTAAAGAACCTACCCCTGACATCAGTCCTATAACTACCCTCCCTTAATTTAAAGCCATGCCCCCTCGTGCTAGCTTTCTCCATCCTAGGAAACAGGCTATCACTATCCACCCTATCTAAACCTCTAATCATCTTATATGTTTCAATAAGATCCCCTCTTAGCCGCCTTCTTTCCAGCGAAAACAACCCCAAATCTCTCAGTCTCTCCTCATAGGATCTCCCCTCCATACCAGGCAACATCCTGGTAAACCTCCTCTGCACCCTCTCCAAAGCCTCTACATCCTTCCTGTAATGTGGGGACCAGAACGGCACACAATACTCCAAGTGCAGCCGCACCAGAGTTGTGTACAGTTGCATCATGACGCTGCGACTCCTAAATTCAATCCCCCTACCAATAAACGCCAAGACACCGTATGCCTTCTTAACAACCTTATCTACTTGATTCCCAACTTTCAGGGATCTATGTACACATACACCTAGATCCCTCTGCTCCTCCACACTATTCAAAGTCCTCCCGTTAGCCCTATACTCAACACATCTGTTATTCCTACCGAAATGAATTACCTCACACTTCTCCGCATTAAACTCCATCCGCCACCTCGCGGCCCAGCTCTGCAACCTGTCTAAGTCACCCTGCAAACTATGACACCCTTCCTCACAATCTACCACACCTCCGACTTTGGTGTCATCAGCAAACTTACTAATCCACCCAACTATACCCTCATCCAGATCATTAATAAATATGATTATTAATAAATGACATGATTGAGGTGTGTAAGATTATGAGGGGTAGGGACAGGGTGAGTAGGGAGCAGCTGTTCCCCTGGGTTGAGGGGTCAATCACGATAATTTTAGGGTGAGGGATTCAGAGGGGGTTTGAGAAAAAAAAAGTCACTCAGAGGATGGTGGGAATCTGGAATGCGCTGCCTGGGGAGGGAGTGGGGGCCAGTAACATTACAACCTTTAAAAAACATTTGGATGAGAACTTGAAATATCCTAATATTCAAGGATGTGGGACAAGTGCAGGAAAATGGGATTGGCGCAACTTTAAGTGGGGGTTATTGTGGGTGCAGACTCGATGGGCCGGAAGGCCTTTCCTGCTCTGTATGACTCTTGGTTCCATGGCTGGAGTCTTACCTCTTCCCCCACCCCCCAATTCCACCTCCCCCCTTCCAACCACACCCACCCCTCCATGGGAATTGGAGCGGGCGAGGGGAGGAGAATGGATAGGTCCGTTAATCTCCGACGGGATTTGATGGTTTCGGGAGGAGTGAAGCCGTAAACTCCCACCCAGTGTGTGTGACGATTGGCCGCTTAGAGAGGGAATGTCCAAAGATGTGCAGGGGAGGTTGATTGGCCATGCTAAATTGCCACTCAGTGCCAGGGGGACTGACAGGGTAAATACCTGGGGCTATGGCGATACCTGGGATTGTGGTCGGTGCAGACTCGATGGGCCGAATGGCCTCCTTCTGCACGGTAGGGATTCTGTGATACTTTATGAATGGAGAGGAGGCAAAAGCCTGTCTCGAAACATCGGAAGATCATTGCAAACAAATCAAAAACGAGAGGGAGAGGGTTCCTGCTCTCCAACTATCTCCATTTTTAATATAATGTCCTCACAGTTCAGCGAACAAGTTTCAGTTCTAACCCTTTAGCTGGTGCAGATGAAGCCTGCAAACTAGTTACAGTTGAGGAGACTCTCCCACTTCTGAAATGCATCAACATCTCTAAGTGCCTGTGCAATGTAAACATTCATTCAAAGCAGCGGGTGGAGAAACCATTACCTCTCCTGACAGCGATGTCTAAGACCCCTCGTTGACTGTTAAAGCTTGTTTAGATTACTCCAGGATTGGTGGTGCCAATGAGTCAGATGTTTGGAACCAGTAGTAAGCAGCTGTCACAACTAGTTCCTGCTGACTGCAGCTCATTGAGCTTGGCAGTGTAGAAGATGACAATGGAAGATTGTCGTCAAGTTAACCCTGTACGGAAATGCTCCAATCCGGGTGTTTGAACCCTAATGAACGCTGGATTACTGAGAGCGTTTGGCTGGTTGACCATCACTGGGTGTCAGAGGGTGGATCTGAGATCATTCCTATTCAATTCTACAATCTAATGTTCCAGCACACGCAGCGACCCCAACAGCAAAGTTTATGACTCAGCAGATCATAATAGCTCCTCACAGAATAGAGTCCCTACAGCGCCGAAGGAGGCCATTCGGACCATCGAGTCTGCACTGGCCACAATCCCAGCCAGGCTCTGCCCCCGTCATCCCATGCATTTACTATAGCTAGTCCCTCTGACACTAAGGGGCAATTTAGTACAGCCAATGCACCTATCCTGCATTGGACTGTGGGGAGAAATCGGAGCATCTGAAGGGCACTCACAATGCTAAAATGGCGCCGCGGGCTCGTTGGGCCAAAGGGCCTGTTTCCCGTGCTGTGTTGTTCTTTGTTCTTTGAAACCCATGCAGACACGTGGAGAATGTGCAAATTTCAAGCAAACAGTGAACCAAGCCGGGAATCGAACCCGGGTCCATGATGCTATGAGGCAGCAGTGCTAATAACTCTGCCACCATTCTGCCCAAATCACAAATTATCCTTTGGAAGTCCCTCGATTCTTTCTGACCTGTTTCTGTGCTCTTTGGTCTCAGTTGGTAAGGGCAGACCTGTCACAGAGAGGGAGCTGATGTGCAAACCTCACAAATTTCACTGTGTAGCGCTCTCATCGACTTTCCTACAAAGTTCTTAAAGATGGTGATCAGTTTCTGACCATGTGGGACATCTGAACAATCTTCAGTAATCGGCACACTTTCCATGGGGGGCGATATGGTGGCACAGTGGTTAGCACTGCTGCCTCATAGCACCAGGGACAGGGTTCAATTCTGGCCTCAGGTCACTGTCTGTATGGGTTCTGTATGTTCTCCCTGTGTCTGCGTGGGCTTTCTCCACAGTCCAAAGATACGCAGGTTAGATGGATTGGCTGTGCTGAATTCTCCCTCAGTGTATCCAAACAGGCACCCGGGGATTTTCACAGTAACTTCATTGCAAGTCTACTTGTGATACTGATAAATAAATAAAACTTAAGTAAGATTTTACATAAAGTTACACAACACAAGACAGCCCATTCGACTGAATGTTCAGTGATGGTGTGTAAGCTCCACGTGGATTTCCTCCACCTAATTTCATCTCAACATGTTCCCCTGTTCCTTCCCCCTCATTGTGATTATCCAGCTTCCCCGTATGTCAGTGGTAGGGAACCTAGACCAGCGAGTGGCCCTCCTTCATCTGAGCGGACTCCACAAGATTGAAATCAGCTTTGTTCCCCCACTGCCCTGACAGAGACTTGGTTAGAAACGCAAGTGGCATTTATTAATATGAAAATCTGTGGAGACGCCAGCAGCCAACAAGGCTGCACTTAATCCCTTAGATATCGCCTGCCTGACAGAGTGATTATCCACTCTCACTCCCAATTAGTCCCCATGGCAGGTGATACTTACTCTGCTGTGTTGCCCTACCAGGGACAATCAGCACAAACAACCCAATTCCTCTCTCTTTAACTCCATTATACCAAATGCAATAACTAAGTTACTCAGTGCTAAATTCTAACTGAACATTACATAGATGAGCTGGAATTACAGTTGCAGTTACAGATCCATGTCTTTGAGGGTCTTTCTGTTTCTTGTAGAATGGTGTAATTCTGCAGTCTTATGCTTAAGTTTATTTATAAATGTCACAAGCAGGTTGAGCGAATTCCACATTCTCCCCACTCCCTGTGGAAGCAAGTCCCGCATTCTCCCCAATCCCTGTGGGTGAGTCCTACATTCTCCCTATTCCCTGTGAGTGAGTCCCACATTCTCCCCATTCTTCATGGGAGTGAGTCCCACATTCTCCCCACTCCCTGTGGGAGCGAGTCCCACATTCTCCCCACTCCCTGAGGGAGTGAGTCCCACATTCTCCCCACTCTCTGAGGGAGCGAGTCCCACATTCTCCCCACTCCCTGAGGGAGCGAGTCCCACATTCTCCCCACTCCCTGTGGGAGCGAGTCCCACATTCTCCCCACTCCCTGTGGGAGCGAGTCCCACATTCTCCCCACTCTCTATGGGAGCGAGTCCTACATCCTCAATGCTCTTTGGGAAAATTCTCCTGAATTTCTGATTGACGAGAGCTCTACAATGGAGTGCCAAACAATTTAAGCTGAAGTAAGTTTTTTTTAATTCATTCCTGGGACATGGGGCTGGGCCAGCATTTACTGTCCATCCCTAGGCACCCTTGAACTGAATTGTTTGTTAGGCCTTTTCAGAGGGCAGTTGAGAGTCAACCACATCGCTGTGACTCCAGAGTCACATGTAGGCCAGACCAGGTAAGGACGGCAGATTTCCTTCCCTGAAAGAACATTAGTGAACCAGATGGGTTTTTTCTGACAATGGTTTCATGGTCATCAGTAGATTCTTAATTCTAGATTTTTTTAAATTGAATTCAAATTGCACCATCTGCCGTGGCGGGACTCGAACCTCAGAACATTAGCTGAGTTTCCCAATTAATAGACCAGCGATAATACACTGGGCCATCACGTCCATACATTTGAACCCCTCTTGAACACAGGAATGAGATAAAGTAAGCTAAATGGGCCATCTAACTTTTCCTGAGCAAACATGGAACTGATTAAAGAGCAATAAATCCAACATAACAAATTGAAAATTGCCTTGTGATTGCCATGCTGCTGCTAATAGTTTGAAGCACTCAAAATCTGTCAAGAGCTTAATAATATTCTTTTTGATACAGGCTGACTTTCTTACAGGTCATTAAGCTCCAATCAAATGAGGGGCTCATCACTGTGACACAAGATTAACTTAGTCCGTGCTGTTTCATTCTTCCTGCGTCTCTAACATCCATTCCCCAAAGACTAAATCATCGCAGTCAATTTCTGTCATTCCCATTTAGGTAATAGGGAAATAATTATCAGCAAAACAAGATTTTGTTTCTCCAATACCAAAACCTCAGTTATTTCTGAAGCCTGAGGGATCTTCTCGATTCAGGAAGATACAGCCAGTGAAAATATTCCACACAATGTTTATCACACAATCCACTCAAAATTTCATCATTCGCAAATTGACCTCAGGGTAGATTCATCAGATAGTGTGGTACACCAAATATACCATCAGATAGTGTGGTACACCAAATATACCGTCAGAGAGTGTGGTACACCAAATATACCATCAGATGGTGTGGTACACCAAATATACCATCAGATAGTGTGGTACACCAAATATACCATCAGATAGTGTGGTACACCAAATATACCGTCAGAGAGTGTGGTACACCAAATATACCATCAGATAGTGTGGTACACCAAATATAGCATCAGATAGTGTGGTACACCCAATATACCATCAGATAGTGTGGTACACCCAATATGCCATCAGATAGTGTGGTACACCAAATATACCACCAGATAGTGTGGTACACCAAATATACCATCAGATAGTGTGGTACACCAAATATACATAAGAACATAAGAACATAAGAAATAGGAGCAGGAGTAGGCCATCTAGCCCTTCGAGCCTGCCCCGCCATTCAATAAGATCATGGCTGATCTGAAGTGGCTCAGTTCCACTTTCCCGCTTTCTCCCCATAACCCTTAATCCCCTCGCCTACCAAAAACCTATCTACCCTCGTCTTAAATATATTTAGTGAGGTAGTCCCCACCACTTCAACGGGCAGAGAATTCCAGAGATTCACCACCCTTTGAGTGAAGAAGTTAGTGTGGTACACTAAATATACCATCAGATAGTGTGGTACACCAAATGTACCATCAGATAGTGTGGTACACCAAATATACCACCAGATAGTGTGGTACACCAAATATACCACCAGATAGCGTGGTACACCAAATATACCATCAGATAGTGTGGTACACCGAATATACCATCAGATAGTGTGGTACACAGAATATACCATCAGATAGTATGGTACACCAAATATACCATCAGATAGTGTGGTACACCAAATACACCATCAGATAGCGTGGTACACCAAATATACCATCAGATAGTGTGGTGCACCAAATATACCATCAGATAGTATGGTACACCAAATATACCACCAGATAGCGTGGTACACCAAATGTACCATCAGATAGCGTGGTACAAAGAATATACCATCAGATAGTGTGGTACACCAAATACACCATCAGATAGTGTGGTACACCAAATATACCTATCTGATGGCATATTTGGTGTACCACACTATCCAATGGTATATTTGGTGTACCACACTATCCAATGGTATATTTGGTGTACCACACTATCTGATGGCATATTTGGTGTACCACACTATCTGATGGTATATTTGGTGTGGTACATCAAATAGACCATCAGTCCCAGCTCACGACATTAGGAACACTTCAAATTCACATCTTGAAGTAAATCCTGGCCTTTGAGTTACTACATCAACTCATTCCAATTCTCCTCCTACACCCAAGTGATGAGCTAATGTCAACATTTGTCTGCTTCCATAGCTAGTGATTCCTGGAATAGCTCTCTACACTGTCTCCAGGGGTTCATAGATTGAGGGGGCACCGCTCTACATCAAGCGTAGTTGACCTGGTGCTGTGAAATTTCTTACGGAGAGAATAGAGTCAGTGTTTCGAGTCTGGATGACCCTTCGTCACAGCATTTATTGCCCATCCCTAGTTGTCCGAGGGCATTTGAGAGTCAACCACATTGCTGTGGCTCTGGAGTCACATGTAGGCCAGACTGGGTACAGACAGCAGATTTCCTTCTTTAAAGGGACATTAGCAAACCAGATGGGTTTTTATGACAATCGGCAATGGTTTCGCTGCCTTCAGTAGATTCTTAATTCCAGATATTTTTATTGAATTCAAATTCCACCAGCTCTGTGGTGGGATTGGAACCCGGGTCTCCAGAGCATTAGCTGAGTTTCAGGATTCACAATCTCACAATAATACCACTAGGCCATCGCCTATCCATAAACTCTACCGTTAATACTCCCTTTGACGCTCTCATTAACACTCCCACCACTACATCCCACTCAGGAATTGTGTAAATGTTGGTCACATGTGGAGCGAACAGCCTTTCAACAGAAGAACGTGATTTAATTTGCTGCTTCTCTCTCAACCTGTCAGGAGGTCTTTAGGCATTGAGTTGCCATGATGTGGAGATGCCGGTGTTGGACTGGGAATGGGCACAGTCAGGAGTCTCAGAACACCAGGTTAAAGTCCAACAGGTTTATTTGGTAGCACAAGCTTTTGGAGTGCTGCTGGTGTTCTTAGACTTCTTACTGGGCATTGAGTTGGTTTAATGTATCAATGTGTTTGTGTTCTGACATCCAGGCACGCTCTGCCATGAATATCTATTGGATGGGCTCAGATACTTGCCACGTCCATCATTCCAATTAAAGTGACTTCAATAATATCCTGGGTCGCCCCTCTCCTGGTCCCCGGAGACAGGAATGGCAAGATTATCAGCTTGTTGGAGGGGATGAGTCATTTTCTGCAGCCAGGTTTTAACATACTACAAGCGATTGGAGAGATGGGCTGGAATTCTGTCCCCCCCCACCTCCCCCCCCCCCCCCCCCCCCCCCCCGTGTGTTTTCCACCGGTGCGGGGTGACATCAGCGGAGATTCCCGTTGCCAGTGGCAGGGCTAGAGAATCCCACTGCCAGCAGACAACTCGTCACCTCCGGTCAGCGGGAAACACGTGGCGGGAAGGCCGGAGAATCTCGCCTGTGGGGTCAGATCGAAGAAGGCAGTCTCTCCACTCCCAAAACCCCGGACAGAATGAAAAGAACCTTGGTTTCCGCATTGAATCTTTCTGAACTCGGTCACACGCTCCACAATTCCTCACTTTAAATATTTATCCGGCCATCCATAATTTGGCTGTGAGCTCGTGAATAAATTACTGAAAAGATGGAGTATCACAAACTCTGACAGGGAAAGTTCAATCTTGCTCACGTTCGCCTCCCAAGATTATTAGGTCGTGTTTAAACATGATCTTCCAATTAGTTTGCTACAACCCGTGGTGAAATCTCATGTTTAAGTAAATTACAATGTCGCAAATGAAAGCTAATTTAGTTAATAGATTAGCACAATTCCATGATAACACTGGAACAGGTCTCCAGCGATGTAAAGCGTGGAACGCCTGACATTCAACTGAACCGAAGGCTGGTCTAATCCGAGAATTGAAGGAAGATGTCAAAGTTCTCCCTTCCATTAACTGTCTCAAATGGAAATCCAGCCCAGGAAAAGCAAGCTCTATTCAACCTTCCACATCAAGCTCGCTCCAATCCAATTTTATTTCTATCGAGCCTGAATGTGTTGACTATTCCCACGGTATCAACCCAGGTAGCACCTGCCATTTATGGGTGGCACGGTGGCACAGTGGTTAGCACTGCTGCCTCACAGCGCCAGGGACCCGGGTTCGATTCCCGGCTTGGGTCACTGTCTGTGTGGAGTTTGCACATTCTCCTCGTGTCTGCGTGGGTTTCCTCTGGGTGCTCTGGTTTCCTCCCACAGTCCAAAGATGTGAAGGTTAGGTTGATTGGCCATGATAAAGAAATTGCCCCTTAGTGTCCTGAGATGCATAGGTTAGAGAGATTGGTGGGTAAAATATGTAGGGATATGGGGGTAAAGCCTGGGTGGGATTGTGGTCGGTGCAGATTTGATGGGCTGAATGGCCTCTTTCTGTACTGTAGGGATTATATGATTTCCAAACCCGTTTGCATCTTCACTCAAGCCCACTCATACACACTCAGTCACACTCATTCTCTCACAATCGCGCACTCTCACACACAAACACATACACACACACACCCTGTCACATTCTCACACAAACACACACACTCACAAACACTCACACACACACTCACACACACACACTTATGCACACACACATACACTTGCACACACTCACACCCACACACAAACACTCATACCCACACAGACAAAAACACACTCATTTACACATACATATAAGTGTACACACACACAAACACACACACGCGCACATGCACACATACACAGATCTCTGCACACTCAGCTATTGTCCATTTGCTGTCATTCTGATGCCATCCACTGACAGCTTTAGTAATTGGATTGCTAAATGCAGCAACACAGATCACCCTCGAAACGCTCCCCTGGACGCAGAGGTAAAAAGCAGTTCGATATCAAGCTGAAGGGTCAGGTTGTTGGGAGGAAGAGGGGGAGGCGGCCGTTAAAATTTCAGCGGGGTGTGTTTCAGGTTGGATCTAAAGGGGGAAGTGGAGGGTTGGAGGTGGCGAGATGGAGACGCTCAGGGAGAACACTCCGGGGGATGGAGCCTTGGCAGGTGAGGGTACGGGCACCAATGGAGGGGCAAAGGAAGGAGGAGTCAAAGAAGGTCAAAGGGCAGCTCTGGAGGGGAGGTTGTGTCTGGGGTTGAGGAAATTGAGGAGGTAAGGGAGAGTGAGGCCATGAGAGATTTAAACATTAGGTTTAGAATTGAAAACTCAATGTGCAGGGGACAGGAAGCGAGGAGAGGGTTGTGGAGTTTCAGGTTAAATTTGTTGCATTTAGCCTGAATATAATATCCTTTTTAGGCTTTGAGACGACACTGCACAAAGATTACCATCTGTGTTTCTGTACAGTTCTTGTGGCTGCTGTTTAAATAATTAGCAAGTAGCTGCATTAAACTACAGACCGGAGGGATTTGATATCAGAGTCTCAGAACACACAGTTATCTTTTCACAATGTCCTTTCTTCACACTGATGTTCTGCCTCTAAAACCTCACATTTGACTAACGATGATTTAAGGTAATCATTTTCATAACGCAGCAATTAATATTCACCCAGAGCTATTGGCCAGAATTCCCCAGCCTCATCCCAGGACAGGGATTCTCCGATCTCCCCCGCGGCTGGGATTCTTCGAGCTCGCCCGTGGCTGGGATTCTCCGACCTTGCCCATGGCTGGGATTCTCCGACCTTGCCCAGGGCTGGGATTCTCCGAGCTCGCCCGTGGCTGGGATTCTCTGATCTCACCCCCCAGCTGGGATTCCCCAACCTCATCCCGTGGCTGGAATTTTCCAGTCCCGCTGCAACAAATGGAGATTTGACTCAGGGCCAAATTCTCTGTTCTGATTTGATTTGACTTTGGGAAGCATAGTGGAGAACATTGCCATCTCTACATCAATGAGAATGAAGCAGAACTGGTCAGGAGCTACAAGTTTTAAGGTCTCCAGGTCACCAACAACCTGTCCTGGTCCCTCCACGTCAATGCTACAGTTAAGAAAACCCACCAATGCTTCGACTTTCTCAATGCATGTGACTGTAATAAATCAAACCAAATTTCAGTTATGAAGAGAGTTTGGGTAGGCTTGGGTTGTTCTCGTTGGAGCAGAGAAGACCGAGGGATGACCTGATCGAGGTGTTCAAGATTCTGAGGGGCGCAGACAGAGTGGATAAGGAGCAGCTGTTCCCCTTAGTTGAAGGGTCAGTCATGAGGGGACAGAGGTTCAAGGTGAGGGGCAGGAGGTTTAGAGGGGATGTGAGGGGAAAACCTTTTTACCCAGAGGGTGGTGAGGGTCTGGAATGCGCTGCCTGGGAGGGTGGTGGAGGTGGGATGCCTCACATCCTTTAAAAAGTACCTGGATGAACACTTAGCACATTGTAACATTCAGGGCTATGGGCCAAGTGCTGGCAGAGGGGATTAGCTGGGAGTTCAGATGTTTCTCAATAGATTCCTTTGGCAGGCAGGGCAAATGTTGAACTCAGAGATATTGTCAACCACAAAAAGCATTAATCTGTCTCAGCAACTTCTGTGTCTGTCCTCTGTCCCAGAATGTGCCAAAGAAAGGTGAGGGGGTGGGTGTGGGGGGGAGGGAGAAATGGAGAATCGACACCCTGGCACCAGATCCTTGCTTCATCCCCTCACCATTCTGTCCCTGTGTGATCTTCCACAAACCTCCTTCAATCCGCCCCGAACAAGATTCGTTCGATTACACCTGACATTTGAGGCTTCATCTCTTGTTTCCTTGACGATGGAGCGGCCACCGTCAGTCCAATATTTAAACAATTTGTTTTCAAACTCCAGCACGGCGGCGTTTGATAATCTCACGGTAGTTGAAACTGATCTGATGACAAAGCTCTTCAGCTGAAGTATTAGCATTTGCTGAAAGCTTTCTCAAACGTTGCCCTCCGTTGATTGTGTGTGAAGATTCAATCTCCCCGCAAATTACACTGATTCCTGGCCCACGCCACGTTTGAGTTTCATATCCTGTGTAAGCCTGCGTGCGTTAAATAATTCACCGTTCTCAGGTCATCAATGGCAATCTGGGTGTGAAACACTGAAGGAACAAAATGGCCTTAATTGTGGCAACGTACAGCTTCCGGGCTGCAGCAGCGCGTACAGTGCAGAGGAGGCTCTTCAGCCTTTGTTTTATCCATCCATGGGACACGGGCGTCGCTGGCTGGGTCAGCATTTATTACCCATCCCTTGGAGGGCAGCTGAGAGTCAACCACATTGCTGAGGCTCTGGAGTCACATGTAGGCCAGACCGGGTAAGGACGGCAGATTTCCTTCCCTAAAGGACATTAGTGACCCAGATGGGTTTTTCCGACAATGGTTTCATGGCCATCAGTAGATTCTTAATTCCAGATTTCTTTTATTGAATTCAAATTCCACCATCTGCCGTGCTGGGATTCGAACCCGGGTCCCCCAGAACATTAACTGTGTTTCTGGGTTAATAGTCAAGTCTACTGGGGAGACAATGGCCTAGTGGTATTATCAGTAAGTTTAATCTTATTTATTAGAGTCACAGGTAGGCTTACATTAACACTGCAATGAAGTTAATGTGAAAATTGCCTACTTGTCACACTCTGGTTCCTGTTGGGGTACACTGAGGGAAAACTTAGCATGGCCATTGCATATAACCAGAACATCTCTCAGACTGTGGGAGGAATCTGGAACACATGGAGGAAACCCATGCAGACACTGGGGGAATGTGCAGACTCCACACAGATAGTAACTGAAGCCGGGGATCAAACCTGGGTCCCTAGCACCATGAGCAACAGTGCTAACCACTGTGCCACCGTGCCGCCCTTACTTTTAACCCAGAATCTCCACTAATGTTCTGGGGGACCCGGGTTCGAATCCCACCACGGCAGATGGTGGAATTTGACTTCAGCAAAAAACACCTGGAATTAAGAATCTACTGGTGACCATGAAACCATTGTCAATTGTTGGAAAAAACCCATCTGGTTCCCTTTAGGGAAGGAAATCTGCCATCTTTACCCGGTCTGGCCTACATGTGACTCCAGAGCCACAGCAATGTGGTTGACTCTCAACTGCCCTCAGGAATGGCCGAGCGAGACGCTCAGTTCAAGGGGGAACTAGGGATGGGTAATAAATACTGGCCCAGCCAGCGACACCCGTGTCCCATGAATAAATAAAAAAGAGATCGTATCCGGGTCTTTCTCAGTCCAGTGAATTCCTGCTGTCTGGATTTAACTCTGAGTCACGCTCTAGGGCGACACGGTTCCACAGCCTGAGCCAATGATCTCATTGTTAAGTGTCTTCCATTTCAAGAAACTTCTATTTAATTTATGTTCAGACTGAAGTGAATTTGGTACCAGATGGCCCAGAAAGGAGATTTTCAGGAACGTTCTCTGGAGAATTCCTTTAAATATCCAAACAATTTCTGTTAACCAATATTTAAATGTTTTAGTTGGATGACAGAGTGTGTCACTTCCAGATGTCCTGTCACTCAAGCTCAGCATCTCTCATGCCCCCCCGTAGTGAATAGTCACTAAACCGTTTCTGTTAATTACTGGGCTTTTTTTAACCGTTAAGTGAACAGATTTTAGAATTGATTTTCACACACAGCTGCGTTGTATCACGTGCTGCAGGCTCATGGCCCGTATCAGCCATAGCAAACATCAAGGTAGGAAATAGAACCTCCCGTGTTCACCCCAAACTGGTGTCTTTATCAGCGATACACCCAGCCCAATCCTTCCATCTGCCTACACCCATTACACCCAGTATAATCCCACTCTCCCCCTCACTCCCCGCACCCTTTAATATCCCACCCAGTCTAATCCCACTCTCCCCCTCACTCCCCGCACCCTTTAATATCCCAGCTAGTCACTAGTGCTGTACGTCTAACAAACAATTGCTATTAAAGAGGAAAAGCTTAGCTATTATACACGATTCCTTCACACACACCTGTACCATTTCAGATATATACAGAGGAATAAGGATATCACAAGTTACAGGCCAGGATATTACCGTCCCATCTGCCAAGGGAATAGGAGTGGATGAAGCCAGACCATGGAAAGGTCCAGTGACCTTGGGCGGGATTTTGGGACAGTTTTGCGTCGAGCAAAGCCGTAAAATCCACCCCACAAAGTTTACCTTATACTCGAATGTTCACTGAGTGCAGAGGTAAACCAATGGGCAAAATGTGGTCACTCTGAAACAAGTGACAGCTGCCACCCCAAAACAATGTCAATGGATTCCTCATCATTGCCCCCCTCCCCCACCCGGCTACCTGTCATACTGTGAGCCAACTGGTCTTACCAGGACTCTGTCTTTCACACAAGGGTTTCTAATCTCTGTTCTCAAAGAACACATCTTAAAATCTTCCCACAAGCAATGGACATCTTCAACAAGGATCCACCTCCAAGGTTGCACCCTCTCCTTCTGATGCTCCTCTCTTCTGGAGCACACAGTTGCAGAAATATAAATTGTGCTTAAAGCCACAGATTATTCCCATCAGCTACAAATGCAACTTATTTCCTCTGGGCTCCGTAACAATTCTGTTTTAACAATGGTTTCTGTCATATTCTCAGCAAAGAACTATTTTCTAATCCCCTCTTTAGTTTTATTTGTGTCTATCGGTCCACTTGCAGCTATCTTACTGACCAATCACTGATTTCCTGCGCAGCTTTCTATGCGATCATCCCATTTCCATCTCAGTTTACGGGTGAAATTCTGTAACTTCTCAAGTCCCTCTCTTGGGAACCATAAACCTTCATTCCTGGTCACACCCCGGTGAATTCACAAGGCATGTTTTTAAAATTGTTCCCCTCTCTGTTCTGTAATGAAAAACTGCACACCGCCACCTTCCTAAGGTTTTTAACAAGTCTCAGGGGAGTTAGAGAGCCTGCGTTACCCTGGCCAGGGAGGCAAGACTCACGTCCTAATCTGGACGGCAGGATGTTTTATTTTGTGGTCCCTCGTCTCGTTCTGATTCAATATCCACACCCCAAGAGCAGCCATCGCTGAATGAAATCAGGAAGGAGGGAAACTTGGCTCATCCCTCCCCCCCCCCTTCCCTTCCCCTGCCAAATGCCCACCATTGGTAACAAGTACTGGGAGGGATTTCTGGTCTCCAATGGCAAATTCCCTGGTAGCGGGACTGGTGAACCAGGCAAAACGCTTTAGAAATTGGCTATGACTGTGACATTAGATTCTGCACTCTCTTGTTTCCTTCACTATGTTTTGTCTGTGCAAGAAATGACACTTTTCACTGTGTGTTAATACATGTGCCAATAATAAATCAAATCAACTCAAAGAGGTTAGAGTGAGTGAGGATCTGAGAGGATCCCACTGTCACCAATGATAAACCACCCCCTTCTCCTCCTTCGCCTCCTCCCCCCCCCCTCCCCCAACGCTGCTGGAAAACACAAGAAGGGATCGAAATTTCCGCCCAATCTTTCCACTGTCCGACTGACATTAACCAATCGGTACTCTCCCCACCCAGCTCCACATTTCTAACTGTTAGTGACACACTGCGCCACGGGGGGTGGGGGGGTGGGGGGGTGGGGTGGGTGGGTGGGGGGGGGGGGACCGTTCACTGTTAATAGACATTATACACAGAGAACAATTCCAAATCACCTAAAGGCACCAGCCGACAAACACAACGTCACCTGACCTGGGCGGTAGGGTGGGCCGTGTGGGGGTGGGTGTGGGGTGGTGGAGGAGGGGTTGATGGGGTCAGTGTCAGGGGACGATGGGGTATGGGGGCGGTTGTTGGGTGAGGGTGTTGCGAGGTTGGTGGGGTCAGTGTGTTTGGGTGCTAGAGATGGGTGATGGGTTTTGGGGTGGTTGTGGGGTGAGGAGCTGGGTGTTTGAGGGGGGTGAGGGACTGGGGTGGGTGTTTGGGTGTTGGTCAGGGTTCAGATTCTCTGTTCAAATTTTGATCTTCTTCAAATGAAAGCAATCCTCGCGGATGAAAGGCAGCATCGAGCGAGGGGCTGGTGGGATCCCTGGCTAATTCTCAGCTTCTCTTCCTGAACTCACTGTCCAAGAGCAAAATACATCTCAGACTGGTGGGTTTACCCCTGATTGGAGAACGAGATACATTCTCCACCTTTCCAGTCTGTTCAGAGGAGCAACAAGAGGGAAGAATATCAAACCCACAGGACTGGAACAAAGCGCTGGACACTGTCAAATTTCACAACCCAACGGGAATTACAGGCTTCCCGATGTATCCTAGAGCATGTTGGAAACAGTAAAACATTCCATTCGGAGCTTCACCAGAACGTTAGCAAATAACGTGTAACACTGAGCCAGGTAAGTGGGCATGAGAGCAGGGGGCACAAAACTTGGATTTAAGGAGTATCTGTACAGGGTGAGAGATGGAGGGTGGCAGAGAAGGGCAGGAGCTTTCAGTGAAGACAGGATTGTAGAATCATAGAACCCCTACAGTGCAGGAGGAGCCATTTGGCCCATCGAGCTTGCGCCGACAACAACCCAACCCTTGCCCTACCCCCATAACCTCACATCCTGCTAATCCCCTTGACACAAGGGGCAATCTAGCATGGCCAATCAAAGAACGAAGAACAGTACAGCACAGGAATAGGCCCTTCGGCCCACCAAGGCTGCTCCAATTGTGTTTACTAATCGAGACCAACCGTTTATATCCCTCTGTTCCCCACCTCTTCATGTGTTTATCCAAATAAGTTCTAAATGTGGCTAATGTATCTGCCTCAAACACCTCACTCGGCAGTGCATTCCAGGCCCCCACCATGCTCTGTGTAAAAAACTCCCCCCCACACACCTCCACTGAACCTTTCCCCCTTATCTTGAATTTATGCCCCCTTGTAACTATCATTTCTGCCCTGGGAAAAAGCTTCCAGCTCTTCACCCTATCTACACCCTGCATTTATAAACTTCTATCAGGCCTCCCCTCAGCCTCTGTCTTTCCAGTGAGAACAATCCCAGTTTCTCCAACCTCTCCTCATAGCTAATACCCTCCGTACCAGGCAACATCCTGGTAAACCTTTCTCTGCTCCCTCCAAAGCCTCCACGTCCTGCTAGTCACATAACCTAACCCGCACATCTTTAGGCACAAAGGGGCAATTTAGCACGGCCAAACCACCTAATCTACACATCTTTGGAATGTGAGAGGAAACTGAAGCATCCGGAGGAAACCCACGCACACACGAGGAGAATGTGCAAACTCCACATAAATAGTGACCCAAGCTGGGAATCGAACCCAGGTCCCTGACGCTGTGAGGCAGCAGTGTTAACCACTGTGTTAGTATGCAACTTTGGGTCAATTTAGTACGGCCAATCCAACTAATCTTTGGATTGTAGGAGGAAGCGGGAACACACAGAGGAAACCCACGCAGACACGGGGAGAACGTGCAAACTCCACACAGACAGTGACCCAAGCTGAGAATCGAACCCAGGTCCCTGGCACTGTGAGGCAGCAGTGCTAACCCACTGTGCCACTGGTGGCACTATTCAGGTTTAAAAACTGCAGCTTCTCTCTGTGAGTGTCAGAATAGCTCCTGTGAGCGTTCAATTTTTTGATTCTCCTTCCGCTATTGATTCCAGTCCTGACAGTGGGAACAGAGCTTCAGACATGTTCTTTGTCCTGTCTGGACTGAAATGAGGCTACGAGAGATTTGAGCAGGCGCTGGTGACAGTGACTGAGTGATCTTGTCGAAAAGTACCCGGAATGATTTATGAATATTCCCTTGTTCTCGACTGTCAACTCTCCTTGAAAAATCTGGAGGGCAAAAAGGAGCAGAAAATTATAGCCAGGATGTTTGGTACATTTTCCATGAGTTATATCGAAGGTACACATCATAAAAACATTTCTATGTTTGAGTAAGAATGGTGCCTGAATCTGCGGGCAGCAGGAAGCGATAGCTATTTCTTGGTTGCTAATCTGTTGAATTGAGAATCGTTCAGGCAATTTAATCTCAGCCTCTATTGGCATGAATTGGCAGAGTGAACCAGTACCTAAATCACTGCTAATACCAGCTAATGAGGAATCTCGCTGAGCGAGATTACAGACTTCCTTGGCTTAGGAAGTGGAATAGTTCTGTTCTGCAGTACAGGCTGCTCATGTGAAACTCACGCTTGCTGAGTAGAAAGCCTTTCCCTTGCCAGAAACGTCTCTCCGAAGTTCGAGTTCCTCTTTCAGGCAGTTCGTTCCCGCTCAACCACTCTTCACTTTCTGTGGAATCGACGCTTCCCGAACAGAACTTTAAACTGCACTTGGTCTGAGTCACAACTCAGTCGCTTCTGCTTTCACCCCTGTGGGCAGCACGGTGGCACAGTGGGTTAGCACTGTTGCCTCTCAGCACCAGGGACCAGGGTTCGATTCTCGCCTTGGGTCACTGTCTGTGTGGAGTTTGCACATTCTCCTCATGTCTGTCTGGGTTTCCTCCAGGTGCTCCGGTTTCCTCCCACGCTCCAAAGATGTGTTAGGTCGATTGGCCACGCTAATTTGCCTCTTAGTGTCCAAAGATGTGCAGGTTAGGTGGATTGGCCATGCTAAATTGCCCCTTAGTGTCCCAAGATATGCAGGTTAAGTGGGTTAGTGAGGTAGAGAGATTCTTCCCGCTTAGAAAGGATAGCAGGACTAGAGGGCACAGCCTCAAGATAAGGGGGCAACAGTTTAGATCAGAGTTGAGGAGAAACTTCTTCGCTCAAATGGTGGTGAATCTCTGGAATTCTCTGCCCGTTGAAGTGGTGGAGGCTACCTCGCTAAATATATTTAAGTCACGGGTAGATAGGTTTCTGACAGACAGGGGAATTAGGAGTTATGGGGAGAAAGCGGGAAAGTGGAACTGATCCACTTCAGATCAGCCATGATCTTATTGAATGGTGGGGCAGGCTTGAAGGGCTAGATGGCCGACTCCTGCTCCTATTTCTGATGTTCTTATGAAATATTTGGGGTTATGGAGTTAGGAGATGGGGAGATGGTGCTGGGCAGAGGTAATGGGGAGAATGTGCAAACTCCACACAGACAGTGACCTGAAGCTGGGAACCGAATGTGGGTCCCTGGCACAGAGAGGTGGCACTGTTAACCATTGTGTCGCTGTGCCATTTATAAGGTTTCTCTTAAGATTTTAAGTTCTTGAGTTTGGCTTTCAGAGAGTGCTGCTACTGACTCACTCTGCTCCCTAACCTTCATGCTGCTATTAACACCTTCTTTGGTCTTTAACTTGACTGTTAATTCCCGCTTTGTCTTGTATCCATGATATCTTTGCTGAATTTCTCCTGAGCTCCCAGCGAGCACTGACCTCCAAATTTACTTCACCCGCTCACCGTTAAATCCATTGCAATCCCACCCTCCCCTGCTTTAGCTCCATAGAAGAGTCACACGGACTCAAAACATTGGGTGAGATTTTACAGCCTCGCTCATCCCGAAAACAACCCCCCCCCGAGGTTAAAGGCCATTCCCACACTGCACCCTCGCCCACTCCAATTCCCGTGGCTGGTTTGGCAGTAGAATTCCGGCTATTAACTCTGTTTTTCTCCCTCTCTCCCCACAGATGCTGCCAGACCTGCCGAAATTTTCCAATCTTTTCTGCTTGCTTATTTTGGAACATCAGCAGATCGGTTAGCAAATGATCGAATACTTTGGACTGATTTCCATCTCCGCAGAAAGTGCATCTCACATTCCGGGAGACATGAGGCACCTCGCTGTCCTCTGCACTCCGCTGTGTGGGATCATCGTAAAATAATAAAGGTTTGTGCAAGTTTTATGCTGCATCAGATAAAGCCTCAACTCTGAGAACCATAGAATCCCTATAGTACAGAAGGAAGCCATTCAGCCCATCGAGTCAGCACTGACCACAATCCCACCCGAGCTTTATTCCCGTAACCCCATGCATTTACCCAATCTAGTCCCCCTGAAACTAAGGGACAATCTGGCATGGCCAATCCACTTAACCCGCACCCAGAGGAAACCCATGCTGACACACGGAGAACGAGCAAACTCCACACAGACAGTGACCCAAGCCGGGAATCGAACCCGGGTCCCTGGCACTGTGAGACAGCGGTGCTAACCACTGCGCCACCGTGCTGCCGGGAATCGAACCAGGGTCCCTGGCACTGTGAGGCAGCGGTGCTAACCACTGTGCCACCGTGCTGCAGGAAGTTGAACCCAGGTCCCTGGCACTGTGAGGCAGCGGTGCTAACCACTGTGCCACCGTGACACTCTATGAGAAGTGTTCTGAGAGACGGAAAAACACCATCCTTCCTCCCTGTAGCCCTGATGAAGATACATCTTGCAACTTTACCTCTCTGACCAGTAATGTCTGTCTTTATCACTGCAGTAATGATATCCCTTTTCCACATGTTACAGATGGCTGCAAGCCATTGGAATTTCCCTGAGTTTGCCTTTCTGATCTGCGAGGGGTGGGGAAGCTTTTATTAAACTGTTAGTTTCTAACAATCCATGGCTTGTGAGCTGTCTGAGGATTGGAAACTGCATGTCTTGCTGCTAGACAACGAGGCAGGGAAATGGTGAAACTTCAGGAATTAAGAGCTTCCCACCTTCTGGAATATACCATTGTCATTTAGCGAGTGAGTTCGTTTTTCGCCAGCCCAGCAGAGACACAGGATCAGGATCGCTGGCAGTTAGGTCTGACACAGGCAGTCTCTGCATCACTGGAGACCTGAGAGGGGTCAGCCTTCAGCTGCCAGGGGGAATAATTACACTCATTTCACCGGTTACGCTCACACTTCACAGCTCAGCACTTAAAGGAAGAACTTGAGCTGAGAAGAACTGTTCCTATAAGTGGGTGGCCTGTTGGCTACACCGCAGCAAACAGCTCGGGAGAATGAACGTCACGGTGGCACAGTGGATTAGCGCTGCTGCCTCATAGTGCCACGGACCCGGGTTCGATTCCCGGCCTCGGATCACTCTCTGTGTGGAGACTGCATGTTCTCCCCATGTCTGCATGGGTTTCCCCCAGGAGCTCCGGTTTCCTCCCACAGTCCAAAGATTTGCGGATTAGGTGGATTGGCCATGTTAAATTGCCCTTTAGTGTCGGTGGGGGGGGGTTAGCAGGATAAATAATGGTGCTACTGGAATAGGGCCTGGGTGGGATTGTAATCAGTAAAGACAAGATGGGCCGAATGGCTTCCTTCTGTACTGTAGAGATTCTATGATCCTATGAATAGGTGGCACAGTGGTTAGCGCTGCTGCCTCACAGCGCCAGGGACCCGGATTCAATTCCGGCCTCGGGTCGCTGATGACAGTACATTCTCCCCATGTCTGCGTGGGTTTCCTCTGGGTGCTCTGGTTTCCTCCCACACTCCAAAAATATGAATGTTAAGGTGATCAGCCATATTAAATTGACCCTCAATGTGAGGGTAAATATGTGGCGTTACCGTGATAGGGCCTGGGTGGTCGGTGCAGAATCGATGGGGCGAATGGCCTCCTCCTGCACTGTAGGGATTCTATGATTCATGGACCAGCCCCTGGTCCATGCCACTTACTCACAGAATCAACAGCAGTAGCTATCAGGAATTGTAATGAATCTCAGCGTCACTGCAAAATATAAAACGGCAGAACTAATTTCTCTGCTCATTAATTTGGATTAAACTGTTTCCTTTCACTTGCTGTGCAAACTGCCTGATTAATCAGTGACAAGTTGGAGCCTGCTTTAACAACGCCACAGACTCACACTGACACTCAGGATGGTTCACATGACAATGATAAACATGTTCCATTTGCTGCATGACTTACACGTGTTAACATACATGGTGAGAGGGACATACAGAGCGCGAATGTTGGGGGTGATTCTCCGAGCTACAGCAGCACAGCGGGCTGGGACACTGAAGCTGAGGCTGTATAGGGGAATCTCTGCTACGGTCTCCGTGTGGCTCTGGTTGAGGGAAATCAGCGCGGAGCTGAATAAACTACAGGGATGAGGATTTGCATATTGTTAGCGGGACCGGAGACTGATCTCCGCAACCTGACGGGACTGTTTCACTCCAGCAGAGTTTATAACAGCTTCCCACTCACAAGCAGTTGGTAGCACACCCCCACTGGAGAGAAGGGGCTCCAATCAGGATGCCAGCAGGTCAGGGGTTCAGAGGGGTACCCCTAGGAAGTGCCAGCCTCGATCTCCTGACGCTGTACAACTGGGCATCAGTGCTGAGGGAGTGCCGCACTGTCAGAGGGTCAGTGCTGAGGGAGTGCCGCACTGTCAGAGGGTCAGTGCTGAGGGAGTGCCGCACTGTCAGAGGGTCAGTACTGAGGGAGTGCCGCACTGTCAGAGGGTCAGTACTGAGGGAGTGCCGCACTGTCAGATGGAGGGGAGCCTCCCCGATATTCTGATTAATATTTATCCCTCAATCAACTTTACTTAAACAGCATATCTGTTCATTATTTTATTGTTTTTCCTGGGATCTTGTTGTTTGTAGATAGGCAGCCGAGTTTCCTGCATTTCAATGTGGCTACAATTCTAATGTGTTTCATTGGCTGCAAAGCTCTTGGAGATGTTTGGTATTTGCGAAACGTGCTGTTTCAATAAATATGAGACCTTCTTTCTTGTTCTTCACATCTAGCCGAGGGTTGAAGATTACAATTCACCCCAGTATCTGGGGGAAGAACACACCATTTCTACTTTCCTTTGTATGGAAACTACATTTGCTGCCTAAATGATTGTTTCTCTTGGTTTCAGAACATAAGAACTAGGAGCAGGAGTCAGCCATCTGGCCCCTCGAGCCTGCTCCGCCATTCAATAAGATCATGGCTGATCTTTTCATGGACTCAGCTCCACTTACCCGCCTGCTCACCATAACCCTTAATTCCTTTACCGTTCAAAAATCTACCTATCCTTACCTTAAAAACATTCAATGAGGGAACCTCAACTGGGCAGGGAATTCCACAGATTCACAACCCTTTGGGTGAAGAAGTTCCTCCTCAACTCAGTCCTAAATCTGCTCCCCCTTATTTTGAGGCTATGCCCCCTAGTTCTAGTTTCACCCGCCAGTGGAAACAACTTCCCTGCTTCTATCTTTTCTATTCCCTTCAAAATCTTATATGTTTCTATAAGATCTCCCCTCATTCTTCTGAATTCCAATGAGTATAGCCCCAGTCTACTCACTCTCTCCTCATAAGCCAACCCTCTCAACTCCAGAATCAACCTAGTGAATCTCCTCTGCACCCCCTCCAGTGTCAGTATATCCTTTCTCAAGTAAGGAGACCAAAACTGTACACAGTACTCCAGGTGTGGCCTCACCAGCACCTTATACAGAGAAAATAATTCCTTTGATCCATTCGGTTCTAGGAGATTTTCACAGTAACTTCATTACGGTGTGAATGTAAGGCCAGTTGTAATTAATAAACTTTAAAACTTGTTGTTTCTCTTTCTCTTCCTGCTTCTCCCGTTTTTCTGGGATGGCCACGTTATTGGTTGATTATCCTTCTTCAGTTTCTCTCTGTCACTCATTTCTGTTCCAATCCAGCTGTGTGTGAGTCTCTCGCCTTTTCCACCTGGAATTTGGAATTCCTCTTCTCCTTCCTCTGGGCCATCCCATCTTCATTGCTCACTTCCCCACGTTCCCTCTCCAGATATGCCGACTATCTTCATCTCTTTTTGGCTGCTTTCTTCAATGCTCCCACAAACTTCACTGACCCCTGCCCCCACCCCAGATATTCTGTCCTCCCTCAATCGGCCCACATCCCTTTTCAAGTTCCTCATACAATCATCTAATTCCTACAGTGCCCAAGAGTCATTTGGCCAATTGAGTCTGCACCAATTCTCTGACAGTGTAACTTATCCCAACCCTCTCCCTGTAACCCCACATATTTAGCATGATCAATCCACCTAACCTGCATATCTTTGGACACCAAGGAGAAATTTAGCATGGTCAATCCACCTAATCCACGCATCTTTGAACAGTAAGAGGCAATTTAGCATGGCCCATCCATCTAACCTATATATCTTTGGACACTAAGGGGCAATTTACCATGGCAATCCACTTAACCTGCACATCTTTGAACACTAAGGGGCAATTTACCATGGCCAATCCATCTAACCTACGCATCTTTGGATACTAAGGAACAATTTAGTATGGCCAATCCACCAAACCTGCGCATTTTTGGACACTAAGGGACAATTTAGCCTGGACAATCCACCTAATCTACACATTTACTATGGTCAATCTACTTAACCTGCACATCTTTGGACACTAAGGGGCAATTTACTATGCCAATTCACCGGACCTGCAAATATTTGGTCACTGTGGGGCAATTTACCACAGCCAATCCACCTAACCTACGCACCTTTGGACACTAAGGAACAATTTAGCATGGCCAATCCACATAACTTGCACATTTCTGGATACTAAGGAGCAACTTGCTATGCTAATCCACCTAACCCGCACATCTTGAAGTGTGGGAGGAAACCAGAGCACCCAGAGAATACCCACGGTTCCCATCTGTACAACTTATTGTACCTCAGGAATACCACTGCTGTCACGAGTACTAAGATTTACAGGTCTCTCTCTCTATTCAATGATCTAATTCAGAAGGCAGCACTTTTGACAGTGCAGCACTCCCTCACTATTGCAACCAGGCGCTAACGCTGGCTGTGTGCTCAAGCACCTGGAGCAGGGAGGGGGGGGTGGGGGGGTTTGAACCAGCAACCTTTTGACTTAGCTGAGAGCTACACCCACCGAACCATGACTGAAATGTCTAATTAGACACCAGCCAATGCTACGCCCCAGAACATATTGTTTGCATATTACAATGTAGTGGCAAAAAGTAATTTTGGCAGGATGAGTGATGCTGGAAGTGAGCTGATTAATTGTTTTAATTAAAAATATAACCTCATGGATCGTAACAGAACACTTGCCTTAAATGGGATTTTCTAAATTAGGCATATTTAAATACATTCAAATGAAAAATGACTTAATGGTTGTCTTTTAATTAAACTTCATTTGCAAACAGTTCACCTGAACAATATGAATACAGTTTGTGGAGACTACACCTCTGCTCCAAGACCTCACACCTGTCTACAGCACACTTGATAAATGAGCTGTATGGAACTGCTGCAGAGATTAGTGGAGACATGACACATACGGTGGCACAGTGGTTAGTACTGCTGCCTCCCAGCACCAGGGACCTGGGTTCAATCCTGACCTCAGGTCACTATCTGTGTGGAGTTTGCGCATTCCCCCTGTATATTTCTTCTGGGTCCTCTGGTTTCATCTCACATTCCAAAGGTGTGCAGGTTAGGGGGATTGGCCATGCTAAATTGCCCCTTAGTGTCAAGGGTACTATCTAGGGTAAATAAATGAGGCTGTGGGGATAGGGTCCAGATGGGACTGTGGTTAGTGCAGACTCAATGGGTCTAATGGTCTCCTTCTGCGCTGTGTGATTGCACTGCTACTAATGGACACATTTCCCACATCTTTCCTTTCCAAATTGTGTCCCATTTCCTGAAGACATTTGGTTTTCTAGTTATATAAATGAAGCCCCGGATAGTCAACACTATCCCACCACTTGCCCAGAGATTAGTTTACATCAACACTGGCATGAAGATTCCTGGAACAGCAAGTGAACTAACTCCTCAGAGGCAGTGCCCCTTCATCAGATTCCCTTTATTTACCAACTCTATTCCATTCCTCAGAGTGTGTCAGGCATACAGTCAAAACTTAGAGCCTCGGTAGACCTGGCACTCCCATGTTTATACACCGGTGAGGCTCCCTGATTGGGCAGGCAATTATGACCTTAATTAGGGAGCTGATACTCCAAGAGGTGCGATCTCATGGGCCTCGCTGAAGTCATTACACTTTATTAAGTATTTATTGTGCGCAGAACCCAGTGACACACTGTACATCAGCAGGCACGTACACAGCCTTCCAAAAGCAAAAAGCGAATAACTATGTTGGATTTTCCACAATAGATCCAGAGTTTCAAACGGGCATTTAATTTCTCCAAGGTGGATCCATTAAAGTGAGGTTCACACAGCAGGAACTTCCTTAGGACGTGTTTACCTGTAATTATTTTTTGCACCACATACCTGAGATTGCGAATTATCTGGGGAGTTCCTGGGAAAATAACAGGGTGACTTTTTAAAACTCGTTCACGGGATGCAGGTGTTGATGGGAAGGCCAAAGTGCCCATTCCAACATGTCACTGAGGGGCAAGTGAATGGCCCACCCTCTCCATCCATTCTGGTCTATGTAGTGAAGATACTTTTCCTGTAACAACTAAGATGTGTGGGATGAACAGGTGGGAACGAACCACAGTGCTGTGGCTCTGGTGTCACGTACACACCCAACCTAGGTAAGGATTGCAGATGTGTTGCATTGCGGCACTGCTGCTTCACAGCACCAGGGATCCAGGTTCAATTCCAGCCTCGGGTCACTGTCGGCCTGTGTGGAGCTTGTACGTTCTCCCATGTCTGCATGGGTTTCCACCGGGTGCTCCCGTTTCCTCCTATGCTCCAAAGGTGTGCAGGTTAAGGGGATTGGCCATGCTATATTGCCCCTTAGTGTCCAAAGATGTGTAGGTTAGAGGATTGGCCAGGCTAAACTGCCCCTTATGTCCAAAGCTGTGTAGGTTAGGGAGATTGGCCATGCTAAATTGCCCCTTAGTGTCCAAAGATGTGCAGGTTAGAGGGATTGGCCATGGTAAAATGTGAGGGGTTGCAGGAATAGATGGGCACGAGGGCTTGGTTTGGATGCTCTGTCAGAGGGTTGGTGCAGACTCGATGGGCCATATGGCCTGTCATGCACTGTAGGGAAACTATGATTCCACAAGTTGTCCAGAGCTGTTGAGTTGCGCTATGGCACAGTCAGATTAGGAGAGTGCGGCAATCCAACAGTGATTGCCGATCCTCAGAAGATTCAGGCAATAAGTTCTTGAATCCTCCAAGGTGACACAGCGCAGTCAAGTTGAATAAACATCAGCAAAAACAATTATTAAATCAAGGTGTTTCAGCAATCATTCCATGCAGTTCAGTACATGTTAACTCATCTTTAATTCTATGTTAATGATGAGATCCTCATAGCAAAGTGAGATGAAGGAACAAAGTGGAAGTGATAACTATAAAATCATTAGGGTGATTATATTTGCTGCTAACACTTACACTATTAGCAATCCCCTCCTCTGACATCTGAGTTGTCTGTAGTAAGATTTCTCCGCCCTTTGCTGAGCGCGGGAATATATCCAATATCGTAAATGAACAGAACATTCAATCGGTTACGGAAAATATCGCAACGTTGCTGGGGGTTGGTTATTAAACTTTATCTCAAGTTAGAACAATTACAAAGTCAAAAGTGCAGTAAACAATGGAGAGAACAGTGACCAGTTTTCAGTTATCAGTGTCACAGGTAGGCTGTGAAGTTACTAGCCGCCTCACTCCAGCGCCCGTTCGGGTACACTGAGGGAGAATTTAGCACGGCCAATGCACCCTAACCAGCACATCTTTCAGACCATGGGGGGAAGCCGGAGCGCCTGGCAGAAACCCACGCAGGCACGGGGAGAATGTGCAGTCTCTGTACAGGTAGTGACCCAAGCTGGGAATCGAAGCCGGGTCCCTGGCGCTGTGAGGTAGCAGTGCCAACCCCCTGTGCCACCGTGCTGCCATGGTTTCAGGAGGATGTAATCTGGTGAAACAAACAGACACGTGGCAGACTGATACAAACAGGCGTGAGGCACTGCTTCTTGGAAGGAGAATGAGGGCAGAGAATGGACAGTAAATGGTAGCGTCACAGGGCCCAATTTTACCATCAAGTTGTGCCCATTTTCAGACATGAAAACTTAGTAAGATTGGGCATGAGTAACACGATCCGAGCCCACCTCCACGCCGGTTCCCCCTTTACCAAGGACCTAAAATGGCTGCAATCAGGATCACACCCAAAATAGGCACAATGGCCATTTAAATGTATTTGCATGCATTTAAATTATCTTAAGGGGCTGGATGCCCAATCGTACTGGCACTTCCCCCTTTACCACCGCGTTCGCCTGTCCAGATCCGAGAAACAGACATGCTCGGCAAAGGTTCGATTTGGGTGCTCCAGCTTCTGAGGATCTGTGCCCCTTACTATTCTATAAACCTCTATTCACCCTTAAGCCTCCTATACTCCAGAGTAAAAGGTCCCAGTCTATTCATTCCCTGGTAGAGTGTTGGGGAGAGTTACAGAACAAAGAGACCGATGGGGACAGGTTCGTAACTCCTTGGAGGTGGAGTCACAGGTGGACAGAGTGGTGAAGAAGGCATTCAGCATACTTGGTTTCATCGGTCAGAACATTGAATACAGGAGTTGGGACGTCTTGTTGAAGTTGTACAAAACATTGGTAAGGCCACACTTGGAATACTGTGTGCAATTCTGGTCACCCTATTATAGAAAGGATATTATTAAACTAGAAAGAATGCAAAAAAGATTTACTAGGATGTTACCGAGACTTGATGGTCTATAAAATAATGAGGGGTATAGATCAGCTAGATAGTCAATATCTTTTCCCAAAGGTAGGGGAGTCTAAAACTAGAGGGCATAGGTTTAAGGTGAGAGGGGAGAGATACAGAAGGGTCCAGAGGGACAATTTATTCACACAGAGGGTGGTGAGTGTCTGGAACAAGTTGCCAGAGGCAGTAGTAGAGGTGGGTACAATTTTGTCTTTTAAAAAGCATTTAGGCAGTTACATGGGTAAGATGGGTACAGAGGGATGTGGAACAAATGTGGGCAATTGGGACTAGCTTAGTGGTAAAAACTGGGCTGCATGGACAAGTTGGGCCAAAGGGCCTGTTTCCGTGCTGTAAACCTCTGTGAATCTATGATTCAATGGCTCTCCTTGTAACTCAAACCATCAAATCCCGAAGCCTCCTAGTAAATCCTTTCTGCACTCTTTCTAGTTTAATAATATCCTTTCAATAATAGAATATGAAAGAGGCAAACAGAGGTCTGGGGTGTGCACACAAGCATGGACGGAGGGCAGAGCAAGGTGCGGAGACCGTTAAAAATGCAAAACTGCTTCAAGACATTATCAATAGACGGATAGAGAATAAACTCAAAGATGTGTGAAATTTCACACGTTATTGGTTAGCCCTTCGCTGGAATATTGTGTCTCTTTCCAGGCACCACACTTCAGGAAGGATGACAAGATGTTGCAGAGGGAGCAGAGGAGATTAGCGAGAATAACATCAAGAGTAAGAACTTCAATCACATGGTGAACCTGGGGAAACTGATGCCGTTCTCCCTCCAACAGAGAGGGATAAGAGGAACAAAGAACAAAGAAAATTACAGCACAGGGAAAGGCCCTTCGGCCCCTCCAAGCCTGCACCGGCCACAGTGCCCTGACTGAACTAATACCCCCTACCCTTCCGGGGACCATATCCCTCTATTCCCATCCTATTCATGTACTTGTCAAGATGCTCCTTAAAAGTCACTATCGCATCTACTTCCACTCCCTCCCCCGGCAACGAGTTCCAGGCACCCACCACCCTCTGTGTAAAAGATTTGCCTCGTACATCTCCTTTAAACCTTGCCCCTCGTACCTTAAACCTGTGCTCCCCTAGTAATTGACTCTTCCACCCTGGGAAAAAGCTTCTGACTATCCACCCTGTCCATGACCCTCATAATCTTGTAGACTTCTATCGGGTCGCCCCTCAACCTCCGTCGCTCCAGTGAGAGCAAACCAAGTTTCTCCAGCCTCTCCCCATAGCTAATGCCCTCCATACCAGGCAACATCTTGGTAAATCTTTTCTGTACCCTCTCCAAAGCCTTCACATCCTTCTGGTAGTGTGGCGACCAGAACTGAACACTGTATTCCAAGTGTGGCCAAACTGAATAGAGGTGTTCAAAATCATGTGGTGGGGTGTTGGGGGATGGTTGGGGGGGGTGCTGTGGGAGGAGTCTTCCTCACTGAAAGAATCCATTAAAACAAAAAATCCTCTGTTCGTGGACAGGTCGGGAGAGGAGAAATTAGCGCTGAAAACCTCTCCTGTCCGTAATGATAAGGAGAAACTGTGTCCAGGGATAGGATTGAGGGGGGGAAGCATGACCCTCTGCATCACTCCTGCAGAGAGCCAGGGAGATTACGATGGACCGAATAGCCTCCATCTGTATTGGGATCATTTCATGGTTCGGCAGAGTTCGGGCAATTGAGAAATGAACCTGGGTTGAGTTGTTGTGATCGGGAATGAACTGCTTGGGAAGGCAGTGGAGGGAGATTGACTTTTCAGAGGGAGTTGGTTAAGTTCTTCAAAAGGGGAAATATTGCAAGCTTTGTGGAAAGCAGAGGGGAGTTGTCAGTCTGAATAACAATATAAAGAACTACAAGAGGGTAGAGAATCTGCCAGGTATTCCCACCAACAATACAAGACCCTTAATACACACTGTAGCAATCCCGGCTTGATAAGATTGAACAGGAATCAACGTACGCTGACATTACTTTAGCGTATTATCGTGTCAGAATATCTCACAGCCTCTTGCACAATGATTTATTCCGTAGCGCTGTGATTTATATAGACAAATATATCAAACTCCCCGTCTCGCTGAATAAGAAACTCGCTGACAGGTTGTTCATTTGTTTATCTGATGGCATTGGGAGAGGAATCTATGTTAGTTACAGCACCAGGATGACATTCTGTAAAGCACCATGCTGATCTAAACTCCCAAAACACAGATGGTGGCACAGTGGCACAGTGGTTGGCACTGCTGCCTCATACTGCCAAGGAACCAGGTTCGATTCCCGGCTTGGGTCACTGTCTGTGTGAAGCCTGCATATTCTCTCCGTGTCTGCGTGGGTTTCCTCCGTGTGCTCTGGTTTCCTCCCACACTCCAACGATGTGTGAGTTAGGTTGATTGGCCATGCCAATTTGCCCCTTAGTATCAGGGGGATTTGAGACTATGGGGATAGGGCCTGGGTGGGATTGTTGTTGGTGCAGGCTCAATGGGCTGAATGGCTTCCTTCTGCATTAAAGGGATTGTATGATTGTATTCTATGGAGGCTATTCAATCCATCGTGTCTCCCTAGTTCATTGCAGCAGCAATGCAGAAAGTCACATTTCCTCCATCCTCTGGGCAGCACGGTGGCACGGTGGTTAGCACTGCTGCCTCCCAGTACCAGAGACCTGGGTTCGATTCCCGGCTTGGTCCACTGTCTTGTAGAGTTTGCACATTCTCCCTGTGTCTGTGTGGGTTTCCTCCGGGTGCTCCGGTTTCCTCCCAGTCCGAAAGATGTGCTGGTTAGGGTGCATTGTCCATGCTAAATTCTCCCTCAGTGTACCCGATCAGGCACCAGAGTGTGGCGACTAGGGGATTTAGTAGTAAGTTCACCATTGTGTTGGCAAACTTGGTGAACTTCTCTGAAGTTCAAATATATCACAATAACTCTGTTAGCCCGGTCTATCCCTTTCCATTACACCATCAAAGAATTGAATGAGATTGGTCACTCACCCTTTTGAAAACCATGATGACTACTTTGATGGGCGTTCAGTTTTGAAATATTTTCATTACCTTTCTTACAACAAGATATTGAGTTCATCTATTGGATGTATTTTATTTCCTTTTCGAATCGTGTTAGCCTTTTTCCCTACCCTTTTCTCTAATGAACATTTATATCTGTAATAGTGCATCTGATATTTTGTTCGTAACTACTTTAAAACTTTAAAATAAAATCCACCGGAATCAGGGGACTTCATAAAGTTTGATTCATCCATAAGTTATCTCCAAACTTTCTAGCTTAAAGTTATTGATATTTTTAAATCTATTCTCCTAACATTTTGTGACACGTTACTTTCCCTGGCACTTTCTGAGATAAAGTATCTGTACAACGTTTCTGTTATTTCACTGTTCTTACCCATGAGTTAATCCTCCAAATCTATTAGTCATGCTACCTTCACCCTGATTTTTTTTTTTGATTTTTATCTGTCTATAGAATACCATTCCATTTTGTGTTTCTTGATAATTTAATTTCATAAATCCTTCCTTCATTTTTTACACTCCCTTTGTCATCCTCTCCAATGAATGCACGTAAGCTTGCAATGATCTAGGTGAATGAACTGGGGGCATTGTGGCTAAGTTTGCAGATGGTACAAAGATAGGCAGAGGGACAGGTAGTCCTGAAGAGACGGGGGAGGCTGCAGAAGGATTTGGACCTGCTAGGAGAGTAGGAAAGAAGTGGCAGATGGAATACAATGTGGAAAAGTGTGAGGTTATACACTTTGGTAGGGAGTATAGAGGCAGAGACTATTTTGGTCACTTCACATTTGGTGACCTCTGATGATAGCATCTTGAGCCTCGTGCTGTGCAGTCACTGGTGGGGCAGACGAACTAAAGACCAGCGCTACTTCACGGGAGTTTCCTCTGCAAAGGGCCACATCGTTCGACAGAGAAAGCCACTATCGCAACACCGCTTTACCCACCAAACATCAGCCTTTGCCGATAACAGGGAAAATCTCAAGCAGTGTTTCTACTCACTGATCCAGCGGGAGAGCTGTGTCACTCTGCCTCTTGTTCATCCCAGTGAACTGTTGTGTCTTCACCCTCTGAACTCCACTGTTCCCCTGAGCCTCGCCGGCCTCCGACCCTCCCCTCGGTTTTGGCTTCTCTTCCTCTTTGCGTCTTTAGCTCGGTGACTGTTCACCTCGAAGCATCTTTGGGGATACAGTGGGGTTGCTGCTAAGTGGTGCCTCATGTGTTAATGAGTGGCACCAATGTGGTTCCAGTACAAAGCTGCCAAACACTTTGCTATGTGACACAATCTCATTATTGGCTTATCATCTGAACACTTACACCCCTGGCTCTTGTAGTTAAAACCAGAAAAATCCCATCATGAACGCGGCCCAATTAAACGTCAGATCAGTCCCTCCAGTGGGAACATTCTCGTACCTGCTTAGTTTACCTTTCCATTGGCATCCTAGCGAAATGCCAACCTTAAAATAAACTCTTACATTAAACACTGACATTTTGCGATGAATTACTCTGGCATTACCAGGGAGGAAGCTGTAACCTCGCTTGGCAGCCTGCCGCTTGTTTTCGAAAGGGCACACTGCTTATTTGTGAGTGTTAGCTTCAGATTGTGTGTGCGTGAGTGACAGAGACAGAGAAAGGGAAAGCAGTTGGATTGTGACTTCAATCAGACTCCAGACTTTGCCCACTCCCGCTGTTCCCTGCTGTGAGCTTTTTTCCTTTTGTTAAAGGGGCATTCCGTTGGCCCGAATCACCACACCATGCCTCTCCGTCACATCATCGAGGAACGGAGGGGGGCGGTTGTTACCCCTCCGCCCTCCTCCCTTTGAGGGGTATAAGGAGAGGTGACCACAGCTGTGGGTGGATTGTGGCCTCCAGTCCCTGGGTGGCACGGTGGCACAGTGGTTAACACTGCTGTCTCACGGTGCCAGGGACCCGAGTTCGATTCCCGGCTTGGGTCACTCTTTGTGTGGAGTTTGCACATTCTCCCTGTGTCTGTGTGGGTTTCCTCCGGGTGGTCCGGTTTCCTCCCACAGTCTGAAAGACGTGCTGGTTAGGGTGCATGAGCCGCGCTAAATTCTCCCTCAGTGTACCCAAACAGGAACTAGACTGTGGCAACTAGGGGATTTTCACAGTAACTTCATTGCAGTGTTAATGTAAGCCTTACTTGTAACAGTAACAAATAAACTTTAAACACTTTGTGGGAGCGAGTCCCACATTCTCCCCACTCCCCGTGGGAGCGAGTCCCACATTCTCCCCACTCCCCGTGGGAGCGAGTCCCACATTCTCCCCACTCCCGGTGGGAGCGAGTCCCACATTCTCCCCACTCCCGGTGGGAGCGAGTCCCACATTCTCCCCACTCCCCGTGGGAGCGAGTCCCACATTCTCCCCCACTCCCCGTGGGAGCGAGTCCCACATTCTCCCCACTCCCCGTGGGAGCGAGTCCCACATTCTCCCCCACTCCCCGTGGGAGCGAGTCCCACATTCTCCCCACTCCCCGTGGGAGCGAGTCCCACATTCTCCCCACTCCCCGTGGGAGCGAGTCCCACATTCTCCCCGCTCCCCGTGGGAGCGAGTCCCACATTCTCCCCACTCCCCATAGGAGCGAGTCCCACATTCTCCCCACTCCCTGTGGGAGCGAGTCCCACATTCTCCCCACTCTCTATGGGACCGAGTCCAACATTCTTCTCACTGGCATAATGGTTAACACTGCTTCCTCACTGTGCCAGGGACTCGGGTATTATTCCCAGCTCAGATCACTGTCTGTGTGGAGTCTGTATGTTCTTCCCGTGTCTGCGTGGGTTTCCTCTGGATTCTACGGTTTCCGGTGCAGGTTAGGTGCATTAGCCATGCTAAATTCTCCATCAGTGTACCCGAACAGGTGCCAGAGTGTGGCGACTAGGGGATTTTCACAGTAACGTCATTGTGGTGTTAATGTAAGCCTATTTGTGACACCAATAAATAAGCTTAAAAACGTTGCAGCAAACACAGGAGATTGAAGATTAAGTCCTCACAATTGTACTCGATCCTTTCGGAATTACAGACTGGCCAACTGGAAGCTGCTGTGAGCAAACTCTGACAGATCATTCATTCCAACTGGAATCTCAACAACCAACAGGGACTAAGGTGCCCGAATCTCACTCACCCTAACCAGTAAAAACACACAACAGACACCTATCCAGCTAAATATTAGATTTGATTAGCTTAGACCATACTATCTGCACATCTGAATGCTCTGATACAAAAAGGATACAGAGACATTGGAGAGTTAGAGAGAATGCTGATCCCAGCAATGTGCGAATATACATATCAGGAAAGAATTGTGTCCCTCTTTCTCTTGAAGGAAGATTGGGTGGGAGTGGGATGGTGACCTAATTGAGGTTTTTAAAATTATGAAAGGTTTTAACAGAGCTCAGGCAGAGAATCTTTCCTCCTGTGGGTGTTTAGATCTTCACGTTGACTAATAACATTAGCCAGTTACTAGCTAGAAGAATGACATGTCAAGTTTTCAGTTTAAAAGTTTTACTGTAACAAATGACTAAAATAACTATTGACGAAACATTATTTTCTCTTTGGAGGCAACTTATGTCATATGGCGAGTGGTTGAGGACTCTGGGTTTAGAAGGATGAGGGGGGATCTTAACGAAACTTACAAGATACTGCGAGGCCCTGGATGGAGTGGATGTGGAGAGGATGTTTCCACTAGTACGAAAAACTAGTACCAGAGGCACAACCTCAGGCTAAAGGGACGATCCTTTAAAACAGAGACGGGAAGGAATTTCTTCAGCCAGAGAGTGGGGAATCTGTGGAACTCTTTGCCGCAGAAGGCTGTGGAGGCCGGGTCACTGAGGATAGGGTGGGGGTTCAGCCTGGGTGCAATGCTCTATCAGAGAGTCAGTGCAGACTCAATGGGCCGAATGGCCTCATTCTGCACGGTAGGGATTCTATGATTGGAGTTAAGTAATGACACAAACAGGGACTTGGAACCTCACCGGGTGAGACAGTGACAACCTGAATCAATCTGACTGAAATACACAAACCGTAACGGAACATTCTTTCAAACTCAGAAACTTCTCTTTCCATTGTGAAATTCTTTGCCACTTTCTGCTTCATGCACCAAGTGTTAAAGTTCCTCTGTCTTTCGGACGATAAACATTCACTGACGCCTTTTCCAGGGGCACATACTTTCCCTCATGTCCCAACTAACGTTTCCCTTTCCATCAACCTCGCAAAGACAACGGCACTCATCCCATTGCCACTTGTGGGATCTTGCTGTAACTGGATAACAGTAACTGCAGATGGAAAGAGTGAAGCAATGTGCTTTGTGATAACCTTGTGGGTTAGTTCAACCCTTCAGAAAGTGAAGGAGACACAGAGGGAGAGGGAGAAAGAGAGAGAGGGAGAAAGAGAGGGAGAGAGAGAGAGAGGGAGAAAGGGAGAAAGAGAGAGAGAGGGAGAGAGAGAGAGAGGGAGTAACAGAGAAAGAGAGAGAGAGAGCGAGAGAGGGAAAGTGGGAGAGAGAGAGGGAGAGAGAGCAAAGGGGATAGAGAGAAAAAAAAAGAGAGAGGGAAGTAGAGAGAGAGAGGGAAGGGGAATAGAGGGAGGGAGGGGGAGTAGAAGAAAGGAGGAAAAGAGAGAGAGAGAAAGGGAGAGAGGGAGGGGAAGAGAGAGAGAGCAGGGGAATAGAGAGAGAGGGAGAGGGAGAGAGAGAGAAGGGCAGAGTACAAGGAAGGAGGGAAAAAGAGAGAAAGAGAGAGACAGAGAGACAAGGGGGGTGGAGAGAGAGAAAGAGATAGGCGGAAGTAGAGAGAGAGAGAGAGAAATAGAGGGAGGTGAAGGGAGTAAAGGGAGGGAGGAGGGAAGAGAGAGAGAGTGTGTTTTTATCTCGGGTGATTTTCCCAAGGCGATATTTAGAGGGAATAAGAACCTGACTAATTGAACAGGGTATCTTCTGACCAGATAAGCCAAAGGAAATTATCTAAATTTTAAATGGAATCTGTCACTTTTAATTAACACAAATGACAGAACATTTTCCCATGCAATTTATTAGACCTGATAGGAAGGAATAGTTCTGAATCCATTAAAAGAATGTAGATTAGCCAATTTGGGCATTTGGCATTTGCCATAAAGGTAATGAAGAAAATTAAATACATGAACTGAGTATCTCTGTACCAATCGCACTAATGTTGTTAGTTCTAAGATAACCTACACTCTCGTAACCATTTAATATACTCTACCCGACTACATGTCCCAGCTGGAGAGAGCTTTCACACAGTGTTCTCTCTCTCTCAGCTCCTGCCCTGTATCTCCACCCTTTGTCACAGCTATGGAAACAGACCATGAACAACATCAAACACGCGATTGTGAGCGGTCCTCGTGTATCAGCGTGTTCACACTGCGACAACAGCTCATGATCCAATTCAGTGTGCTGGTCTGGTGTGGAAATCCTACACTGAGATGATTGGACAAAGTTGGGGGGGTGGGGGGGTGGGGGGGTGGAGTGGGTGGGCGGGGGGGAGTCCCCTCTGTTAAATTGGATTGGTGGTGAGAATGCAGGAGCAAAAGTTTGTAAAAGTAGTTTCAAGGCCAGTTCACCAAATTTCCATTGGAAACCATGACTCAGTCACTATCTCGCAGGAGGTATTATTCTTGGAAATGATTGTGTTCTGGACTCCAGCTAGGAACATCGGAAGGCGATGGCCTAGTGGTATTATTGCTAGACTATTAATCCAGAAACTCAGCTAATGTTCTGGGGACCTGGGTTCGAATCCCACCACGGCAGATGGTGGAATTTGAATTCAATAAAAAATATCTGGAATTAAGAATCTACTGATGACCGTGAAACCATTGTCGATCAACAGTGAGTATCTCAGAATGTCCACAGGTATCATCCTCAACTCATTCCCAGCTGCCACCTCCAGGCTCTGTTTGATGCTATTCATTCGGGCTTGTGGACACCGGATTTCACAAATTCTCAACTCCTGAGGTCGGGCAAGCAAATATTTATAGATTTGTTTCAATTCGTTCAGTAAAATATAGAACAACAAATAACAAAGAAAATTACAGCACAGGAACAGGCCCTTCGGCCCTCCAAGCCTGCACCGACCATGCTGCCCCAACTGAACTAAAACCCCCTACCCTTCCGGGGACCATATCCCTCTATTCCCATCTTATTCGTGTACTTGTCAAGACGCCCCTTAAAAGTCACTACCGTATCCACTTCCACTACCTCCCCCGGCAATGAGTTCCAGGCTGAAGCGTTTCAAGGCCGTATATAAATGGATTGGCCATGCTAAATGGAATTACAGTGATAGAGTGGGGTTGGGTGGGGGGGGGGGGCGGGCTGGATGGAATGCTCTTTGAGAAAGTCAATGCAGACCTGATGGGCAGAATGGCCTCTTTTTACAATATCGGGATTCTATAGATGCTGTGCCAGGGGGAGAGGCTTGGCTGGGACACACCAGGGATTAGAATCGGAGATGTGAAGACAGGTGACTGTTCTGATGCGTTCTTTTTGGGACCATGAGGTGATCAGGAAGCACTGCTCCTGTCGGCCATCTCCTCAGTTTACCGTCTCCCTACAGGGAATGGCAAAGAGAATTTCCATCACCTCTGATCATTCCTCTCAGCCCCGGTTCAGAAATTGAACTCTGAAATGGGCTTTGAACCCATAGACTCAGTGACTCCGAAACAAGGGAAAGACTTGTTTTTATACAGTCACTGCTGCGTCCCCTAGTACCTCACACCCAATTCAGCACCTCCTTCTGAAGTCCCGAAATTAATTTCGTAAAAAAAAATGTTCATAGAATCTACAGTACAGAAGGAGGCCATTTGGCCCATCGAGCCTGCACCGACAACAATCCTACCCAGGAGCTATCCCCGCAACCCCATCTATTTACCCTGCTAATCCCCCTGACACTGAGGTCAATCCACTTAGCCTGCACATCTTTAGATGCTAAGGGGCAATTTAGCCTGGCCAATCCATCTAACCAGCACATCTTTGGAGCGTGGGAGGAAACTGGAGCACCCGGAGGAAACCCACGGAGACAGTGGCCCGAAGTTGGAATCAAACCCAGAACTGAAATGCTGCAGCCAATTTGAGCACAGCAAGATCCCACAAATGGCCTGTAGGATTCGATGAGCATGTCTTTTTTACGAATTCAGCCTCAGGACTTTAGAAGGAAGTGTCTAACTGGGAGGGAGGCAGTGTGGGGCATGGCAATGATTGGATAAAAACAAACCTTGACCTTGTTTCTGAGTCACAAGGTCTGTGGGTTGAAAGCCCAATTCGATGTGCTAAAGCGCAGCTTTATCTGTTTCAATGAAGCTGGTTTGATGGCATGGTGGCACAATGGTTAGCATGGCTGCTTCACAGCTCCCAGGAACTTGGGTTCGATTCCCGGCTCGGGTCACTGTCTGTGTGGAGTTTGCACATTCTCCCCGTGTCTGTGTGGGTTTCCTCTGGTTTCTTCCCACAGTCCAAAGGTGTGTGGGTTAGGTTGATTGGCCACGCTGAAATTGCCCTTAGTGTCCCTGAGGTGTGTAGGTCAGAGGGATTAGTGGGTAAATATGTCGGGATATGGGGGTAGGGCCTGGGTGGGATTGTGGCCGGTGCAGACTCGATGGGCCGAATGGCTTCTTTCTATGATAGAAATTGGCCAAGGCACGAGAGATAACCCCCCGATTCCTTCTTCACAGTGCCCCGTGGAATCTTTTCATCGACTGGAGGGGGCTGACAATTTAATGTCCCATCCCTCCGACTGTGCGGCTCTCCCTCAGCGTCGCACTGCAGGATCAGCCTGTGGTTTTTTTGTTCTCCAGCCCCGCAGAGTGGAACTCCCCGCCTGCAGCCTGCCTTGTGCCTGCGTGCAATTAAATGATTGGCCAGCTTAGCACTAATGCTGTGGCACTAATGGATTCATCCAAGTCCTGAGGTGGATTTATTACACACAGAGCAGGGCTGCGCTGTCTCTGTCTCTGTCCTTGGCTGTGTCCTGTTACCCTCAAAGGATATAAATATCTTCACAGACTCTTCGAATGCTTTTCATAATTCTCCAGCAGTGCTGCCTGATGTTTTCAGGTTGAAGTCCCCAGTGCATTAACCTCACATGACACCTGGTTTAAATGCTCCTTATAATGGATGGCAACATCAAAACTGAGCCAATAAAACTGCTGCAAAAGTGTAGTAAAGGTGCCCAGAGGGAACAAGCATCCAATTATAGAGAGGTCGTGTCAAACCAGAGGCTGGTTTAGTATATTTACCTGCACACTCCGGCTCGAACGTCGCTGTCTAATGTAACAGGGAGGCTGGCTGTAAAACACAAGGTTAAAAGAAAGTTTCAAGCAGCGACATCACCATCCTGCCCAGACAACGAGTAACTTTACTGGAGACGGGCCAAAATTCAATGGGTCACCAAACAGTGGCAATTTATCGAAGTGGAATTTATTTCCTCGGTCGACTAGTTCTCAAGTGTCTTCGCCTCTGGAGTTTTAGCTAGAATTCAGCCCGTGTGTGAAGTCTGCACATTGTCTCCGTGTCTGCACGGGTTTCCTCCTGGTGCTCCTCCCATGTTCCAAAGATGGATTGGTCATGGACTTTTGAATGGACCCACCTTGCATTCTCTACACCCTAGCTATGACTGTAACACTACATTCTGCACCTTCTCCTTTCCTTCTCTATGAACAGTATGTTTTGTTTGTTCAGCCCGCAAGAAACAATACTTTTCACTGTACGTTAATACATGTGACAATAATAATTCAAATCAAATCAAATTGCCCCTTAGTGTCCCAAGTTGTGCAGGTTGAAGTCACCAGGTCAAAATCCTGGAATTCCCTCCCTAACGGCATTGTGGGTCAACCCACAGCACGTGGACTGCAGCGATTCCAGAAGGCAGCTCACCCCCACCTTCTCAAGGGGCAACTAGGGATGGACTATAAATGCTGGTCCAGCCAGTGACACCCGTGTCCCACAAATGAATTAAAAAATGGTTAGCTAGATTAGCCATGATAAATTGCCCCTTTGTATCCAAAGATGTGCAGGTTGGGTGGATTGGCCATGCTAAATTGCCCCTTAATGTCCAAAGGTATGCAGGTTAGGTGGATTGGCCATGCTAAATCGCCCCTTAGTGTCCAAAGATGTGTGATTCAGGTAGATTGGCCATGCTAAATTGTCCTTTTGTTTCCCAGGATGAGCAGGTTACAGGGATTAAAGGGGTAAATATGTGGGACTATGGGGTAAGGCCTAGGTAAGATGGTCTGACGGAGAGGCAGTGCAGACTCAAAGGGCTGAATGGCCTCCTACTGCACTGTAGGGATTCTACTCTATATCAATGTGGATAGATCGAGGATATTGGTCTGTGTTTTTCTTCATGGCACTTGGACTAGACCCAGCATTTATTGCCCATCCCTAATCGCCCCTCGAGAAGGTGGTGGGTGAGCCGCCTATTTGAACTGCTGCAGTCCCTGTGGTGTAGGTACACCCACAGTGCTGTTAGGGAGAGAGGTCCAGGATTTTGACCCTTCGACAGTGAAGGAACGGCGATCTATTTCCCAGTCAGGATGCTGAGTGATTTGGAGGGGAACCTCCGAGTGATGGTGTGCCCAGATATCTATTCATTGCAACCTTCTATAAGCTCCTCAACCTTGCATTGGGTCAGTCCTCCCTGATACCTCCTTCGCCACCTCGGCTTCTACTTATTTTGGATTAAAATCCTTTAAAATTGGGGATATTATGTAATTATCTGTTAGTGTTGTTATTATTTTGACTTCATAATTTCTACAATAATTTAAAACGAATATTCAGCAAGCATTTGTAAGCCTGGAACGTGAATACCAGCACAGCAAAGATTCATTTCTGTAAAAGAGATCTGGAAATGATGTGACAAATGTTTAGTCATAAATTATTGGCAAACGTGAACAGAAATGCTCTGTGGATTTACTAGTTTGTGTCAGAAAGCATTTACCACAAAGAAAAAGCAGCTGATTTATAATTTAAAACATCCTGCTGTTTTATTTTTAGCCGCATTGCTCCACCCCTCTCTTAAAAACATTAACCCAGGCTGAGTCATCCCCATAGAGGGAGGCCATTCAGCCCATCTGCATCAACTCTCCAAAGGCGCATCTGACCCAGGCCCAACCCTTTGCCTGATTCCCGAAACTCAAAAACCTAACATGGCCAATCCACCCTCACCTACACATCTTTGGACACTAAGGGGCAATTTAGCATGGCCAATCCACCCTAACCTACGCATCTTGTGGTTAAGAATGTGGTTAAGAAGGTGTATGGTGTACTGGCCTTCATCAATCGAGGAATTGAGTTTAGGAGTCGGGAGATAATGCTGCAATTTTATAAGCCCCTGGTCAGACCCCACTTGGAGTACTGTTCTCAGTTCTGGTTGCCTCATTACAGGAAGGATGTGGAAGCCATAGAAAGGGTGCAGAGGAGATTTACAAGGATGTTGCCTGGATTGGGTGACATGCCTTATGAGGATAGGTTGAGAGAGCTCGGTCTTTTCTCCTTAGAGAGATGAAGGATGAGAGGCGACCTGATAGAGGTGTATAAGATGTTGAGAGGTATTGATCGGGTGGATTCTCAGAGGCTTTTTCCCAGGGCTGAAATGGCTGCCACAAGAGGACACAGGTTTAAGGTGCTGGGGAGTAGGTACAGAGGAGATGTCAGGGGTAAGTTTTTCACTCAGAGGGTGGTGGGTGCGTGGAATCAGCTGCTGTTGGTGGTGGTGGAGGCGGAACGATAGGGTCTTTTAAGAGACTTCTGGAGGACTACATGGGACTTAATAGGATTGAGGGTTATATGTAAGCCCAGTAGGTAGAGATATGATCAGCGCAACTAGTGGGCCGAAGGGCCTGTTTGTGCTGTAGTCTTCTTTCTATCTATGATTTCTACCTTTGGACACTAAGGAGCAATTTAGCATGGCCAATGCCCTAAACCTGAACACTTTGGGATATTAAGAGGCAATTTAGCATGGCCAATCCACCTAACCTTCACATCTTTGGACTGTGGGAGGAAACTGGAGCACCCAGACAAAACCCACGCAGACACAGTGAGACCATGCAAACTCCACTCAGATAGACACCCAAAGCCGGAATCGAACTTGGACCCCTGGCGCTGTGAGGCAGCAGTGCTAACCTGCTGTGTTACCAGTGGTTAATGTCTCATTTCAAATTACTCCAAAATTATTGCCATCATTTACCAAGGAGTAGTTGAGCAGTGGCTGGAAGTGCAGGGACTAATTAGAAAGTTAAGCATCAGAATCCCTTCATACAAAGATTCAACCTCAAAGCTCCACAATCACCTACAGGAGGTCAAACTCACCCTAACAGTCGAATAATACTATTTCAATTTCACCTGTGATGTCTTCTGCGTACAAACGCTCTCTACCCCACCGGGAAAACAACAGGGATTCCTGGGAGAGGCAAAGAACAGGATACAAACTTCAATCAGTTTGAAGGTTGAAAAATCTGAGCTATTGCTGTCTCGGTGATCAAAACTATTCTAGGAGACCATAAAATCATAGAATTCCTACAGTGCAGAAAGAGACCATTCGGCCCATCAAGTCTGTACCAACTTGCTGACAGATCATCCCACTCAGGCCCTAACCCCATAACACCACATATTTTCTCTGCTAATCCCACTAATCTACGCATCTTTGGACTGTGGAGGAAAACAGAGCCCCCGGAGGAAACCCATGCAGACATGGGAAGAACTTGCAAACTCCACGTAGACAGTCTCCCAAACCCAGGAATCAAACAGGGATCCCTGGTGCTGTGAGGCAACAGTGCTTATCCACCGGGCCAGCATGCCGCCCCAATGCCTCTGAGCTCCCTGAAGTGCCTGTCTTCTGTAAGAGATGAGAAACTATCATCTCAAGGTCACATCTTCCATCCAAACCATGCAATACACACATGCGAGCTCTCAGATTACCCACGCACTATCTCCCAAAGTCTTATTTTCGCAAAGAAATCTCACTTCAGTTGGGTGAATCAATACAAACTGCTTCCAATGTTTCCCTGACGAACCTCTTCACCAGAAAGAACACTCACTCACTCACTGTAATATCATCTGTGCCTAGGTGGACCTCGAGAGTGTTGTCTTTTACAGCCCAAAGAACTATCAGTTCTCACTTGTGAGGAAGGACAATGTGGGTCAGGGCCTTGTAGGTTTGCCAGAGACGCCCAGGAACATTTTGAACCCAAGTTGTCAACTGCAGGTCCCATTCCCAGTTACTCAGTACTGAGTAATCTGTCTTTCACCTTGAGCTGGGACACTGGGAATCAAAATAAATTTCTGTAGCTGACAACCTCCTCAGTGAAAAGAGACACGAGATTTACCAGTGATAGATATAGATTGTTCTTCATGTTTCTCAAAGTGTAGAAAAAAACTAAAATCTATTGATTATTGTAAGCAGACAACCTCTGCTTTCCTTCTTGTTAACCAGCTTGCATTTCCAACCTGTCAGGGAACTGCTGCCAATAATTTTGAACAAGCTAACCTTTCTGAACGATCCTACAACCCAACTTCCTGTTAATCACAGCATCCTGCAGACAGAGGCCATTCAGCCCATCGCGCCTACCCCGGCTCTCCCCAAACCAACTCCATGTTGGGATTCTCCAGTCCCACCGGCAGCACATCCCTGCCCATGGGTTTCCCATTTCCCGGGAATTTCCACTGACATCAGCGGGACTGGAGAATCCCACCGCTAGCAAACAATGTGTCACCTCCCTGCCAACTGCAAACACATGGCTGGAAAGCCAGACAATCTTGCCTCATTACTTAGTGCCTTTCCCCTGCCTTTTCCTCCCTACCCCTGCACGTTGGCCAGTATTTTACAACATTGCTCAAAATTCCACTCAAGACCAAAGGTGAATTCCATTCTGCGACTCTCCTGGGTGTGGCAGTAAAGTTAAGGCCCATTGTCTCTATTCAAATAATCATCTAACACCCTCCTGCATGCCTCGATTGAACATGCTTCCATCTCACTCCCAGGTGGAACATTCCAGACCCCAACCACTCACTGGGTGAAGAACATTATTCTCACATTACATTTGCTTCATTTGCAAATCACTTTCAATCCGTGTCGCTCTCATTCCCGATCTTTCTCCGAGAGGGATAAGTTTCTCCCGATCTACTCTGTCCAACCCCCTCATGATTTTGAACATCTCGATTAAATCTCCTCATAGCCACCTTCTCTCCAAGGAGAACAGTCCCAGCCTCTCCAATCCATCCTCATCACTGAAGCTTCTCATCCCTGGAACCATTCCTGTAAATCTCTACTGCGCTCTCTCCAATGCATTCACATCCTTCCTATAGCGTGGCTCCCAGAACTGTGCACAATAGTCCAGCTGGGGTCTAACCAGTATCTTGTATAAGTTCCACATAACCTCCTTGCTCTTGTACTCTGTGCCCCTATTAATAAAGTCCAGAATACTATCTGCTTTATTAACGGCTCTCTCCACCTGTCCTGCTACCTTCAATGATTCTTGCTCAGTTACATTCAGTTCCTTCTGCTCCTGCCCCTTTAGAATTTTACCCCTTATTTTGTGTTGTCTTTCCATGTTCTTCCACCAAAATGTATCGCCTCACACTTCCCCACATTGAGTTTTATCTGCCACCAATCTACCCACTCCTCCAAATTGTCTCTGTCCTTTTGAAGTTCTATTGCACATACCCAATACTGACCCCTGGGAGTTCCACTACAAAATTTCCCCCAGCCTGAAAAATATACATTGACCACTATTCTCTGCTTCTTATTTTTCGGAAAATTTTGTACCTATGTTGCTACTCTCCCTTTTATTCCATGAACTATCACTTTTCTCACAAGTCTGTTGTGTGGCACTGTATCGAATGTCTTCTGAAAGTCCAGGTACACCACGTCAACTGCATTACCCTCATCAACCCTCTCTGTTAACTCCTCCAAAAACTCCAGCAAGTTAGTTAAATAACATTTCCTCTTTAGAAATCCATTCTGGCTCCTCCTAATCAACCCACATTTTTCCACTTGTCCATCCCGAATAATTGTTTCCTGAGGTTTACCCACCCCTGATGTTTTACTGATTGGTCTGTAATGGCTGGGGCTTTCCTTATAATTGCTTTTGAGAAAGGGGGTAGCGGTTGCAATTTTCTGGTCCTCTGGTGCCTCCCCCACGTCTATGATGTCTTCCAAATGGACCAGACTGATCAACAAATTTTCACTGGGTCCCTCTTGCCCATCCAGAGTATTTCCTGAACATTTCAAATTCTGCTGGGTTTAGAAAGATTGGTGAATGATCTTCTGCCCCATTTGTGGTATATTGGGGCGGCACAGTGGTTAACACCACTGCCTCACAGCGCCAGGGACCTGGGTTTGACTCCTGGCTTGGGTCATTGTCTGTGTGGAGCCTGCACATTCTCCCCATGTCTGCATGGGTTTCCCCCGGACACGCCAGTTTCCTCCTACAGTCTGAAAGATATGCTGGTTAGGGTGCATTGGCCATGCTAAATTCTCCCTCAGTGTATCCAAACAGGCTCTCCAGAGCCACAGCAATGAGGTTGACTTATAAAGGCGCTCCGAAATGGAGGGCAGTTAGGGATGGGTATTAAACCCTGGGTCCAGCCAGAGATGGTCACATCCTTTCGAAGAATAAATATCTGCACTGAGTTAGTGCCTGATTTGGATTATCCCTCTGGGTAAATAATGCTACGAACAATGATTTAGAACGTAAGAAATCGGAGCAGGAGTAGGCCATCTAGCCCTTCGAGCCTGCCCCGCCATTCAATAAGATCATGGCTGATCTGAAGTGGATCAGTTCCACTTTCCCGCCTGCTCCCCATAACATTCTGTGTTGCTCTAAGCAGAGTTACAGCATCAATTATGTTCAGATAATTTCCCCCAGTTTGTGGTAAGAAGGAGAAGGTACCCTTTTGGAAGAGAAATTTAATCATCACCCTACATTAAGATTTAAACTATAAATAGATCAGCAAAATTGTGATCGAACTGAATGGCACCATCGTTAATGTGGCAAAAAATTGCAAAATTGCATCAGATGTAAACTGCATTACCCGTGAATGAGTTTCTGATTCACACCGAAACTCTGTAACTTTCCTGAGTCTTCATTCTTTCCCTCAATTTTTATCGATGTTGGGTTTTTTTGAGTAATTGTAGAGAGGGGAGTTGGTGCTCTGTGCAATGGAAAACTCTCACTTCAACATTCAGTAACTTGGTTTACGAGGTCAGGACCAACACAGCCAGGTGTAGCGCAGACCTCCCTCTACACTGCCCAGAATGCAATCGGCACACGGTCATTTCATTGGACCCATAGAACAATCATAGCATCCCCACAGTGAAGAAGGAGGCTATTCAGCCCATCGAGGCTGGACCTAGAAACAATCCTATCCAGGTCCTATCACCATAACCCCATGTATTTACCATGCTAATCCCCCAGACAGCAATGGGCAATTTAGCATGGCCAATCTACTTAAGGTGCAAGCCTTTGTGACTGTGGAAAGAAACCAGAGCACCCGGTGGAAACCCATGCAGACATGGGGAGAACATGCAAACTCCACACAGGCAGTGACCCGAGCCAGGAATTGAACCTGTGTCCCTGGTGCTGTGAGCCAGCTGCGCTAACCACTGTACCACTGTGCTGCCCCAAATGCGGCAGGGCACAGTGGTTAGCAGTGTTTTCTCACATTGCCAGGGACCCGGGTTTGATTCCCAGCTTGGGTCACTGCCTGTGTGGAGTTTGCACATTCTCCCCATGTCTGCGTGGGTTTCCTCTGGGTGCTCCGGTTTCCTCCCACAATCCAAAGATGTGCGGGTTAGGTGCATCGACCATGCTAAATTGCCCCTTAGTATCCCGGCATTCATAGGTCAGAGAGATTGGAACATAGAACATAGAACACTACAGCACAAACAGGCCCTTCGGCCCACGAGTTGTGCCGATCACATCAACACCTACCAATCCATAGACCTATCTATAACCCCCAATCCCATTAAACCCCATATACTCATCCAGAAGTCTTTTAAAAGACCCCAGCGAGTTCGCCTCCACCACCACTGACGGCAGCCGATTCCATTCACTCACCACCCTCTGAGTGAAAAACTTACCCCTAACATCACTTCTGTACTTGCCTCCCCGCACCTTAAATCTGTGTCCTCTCGTAGCGACCATTTCAATCCGGGGAAATAGCCTCCGAGAATCCACACTATCTATTCCTCTCAACATTTTATAAACCTCTATCAGGTCGCCTCTCAACCTTCGTCTCTCCAGGGAGAAGAGTCCCAGCTCCCTCAACCTATCTTCATAAGGCATGCCTCCCAATCCAGGCAACAAGGTAATAGCAGGGTAAATATGAGGGGTTATGGGAATAGAGCCTGAGTGCGAGTGTTGTCAGTGCAGACTCGATGGCCTGAATGGCCTCCTTCTGCATTGTGGGGATTTATGGATTCTGGCCCGCTAAGCACCGACTGTTACCCACTTATCGGAGGAGGCAAACTCCCGAACACTGCCTATGGCAATGCTTAAACCGACATAAATGTACAGTCCCTGTCTCCACTCCCCCCCAGCCCCCCATCACCTCCCCTCCCACTGGAACATGGATCCAGCCAAGGGAGCAGTTATTTGGAAGCTTCGCACTTTTCCAGATGCTGTCTCGGAACTGTCCTGTCTGGAGGTCACACTGCAGGACAGTTCATTTGCAGCCTTGACTCAGAGTCAGGGGGAAGTGTACATGGACACAGCAGCCAGTGAGCTGAAATAATCACACCCTCACTGGGATTCACAACTCACAGCAGCTGTACACCAGGCAAGCTTTATTCTGACCGAGCTGCACCATCAGCTCCACAACTCAGACACGTCCGACAGCTTAGTGTCAGAGGGGGAATCTCAAAGGAGTTTTCCTTTCAGACAAAGAATTCTAAGTGAAAGAATAAGGTTCACAATGTAGGTCCCCTTCCCCCACTGCAACACCACCAACCCCCCCCCACTAACCCCGTACCCCTTCCCCCACTGCAACACCAACCCCCCCCCACTAACCCCGTACCCCTTCCCCCACCGCAACATCCCCCCAATAACCCCGTCTCCTTCCCCCATCGCAGCCCCCCCAATAACCCCGTACCCCTTCACCCACCGCAACACCAACCCCGCCCCCCCCAATAACCCCGACTCCTTCCCCCATCGCAGCCCCCCCAATAACCCCGTACCCCTTCACCCACCGCAACACCAACCCCGCCCCCCCCAATAACCCCGACTCCTTCCCCCATCGCACCCCCCCACTAACCCCGTACCCCTTCCCCCATCACAACACCAACCCCCCCCACTAACCCCGTCTCCTTCCCCCATCGCACCCCCCCCACTAACCCCGTACCCCTTCCCCCATCACAACACCAACCCCCCCCACTAACCCCGTCTCCTTCCCTCATCGCACCCCCCCCACTAACCCCGTACCCCTTCCCCCATCACAACACCAACCCCCCCCACTAACCCCGTCTCCTTCCCCCATCGCACCCCCCCACTAACCCCGTACCCCTTCCCCCACCGCAACACCACCCCCCCACTAACCCCGTCTCCTTCCCCCATCGCACCCCCCCACTAACCCCGTACCCCTTCCCCCATCACAACACCAACCCCCCCCACTAACCCCGTACCCCTTCCCCCACCGCAACACCAACCCCGCCCCCCCCACTAACCCCGTCTCCTTCCCCCATCGCACCCCCCCACTAACCCCGTACCCCTTCCCCCACCGCAACACCACCCCCCCCACTAACTCTGTACCCCTTCCCCCACCACAACACCCCCCCAACCCTGTACCCCTTCCCCCACCACAACACCCCCCCAACCCTGTACCCTTCCCCCACCACAACACCCCCCCAACCCTGTACCCCTTCCCCCACCACAACACCTCCCCAACCCTGTACCCCTTCCCCCACCACAACACCCCCCCAACCCTGTACCCCTTCCCCCACCACAACACCCCCCCAACCCTGTACCCCTTCCCCCACCACAACACCCCCCCAACCCTGTACCCCTTCCCCCACCACAACACCCCCCCCAATTAACTCCATACCCCTTCCCCCACCACAACACCCCCCCAACCCTGTACCCCTTCCCCCACCACAACACCCCTCCACTAACCCCATACCCATTCCCCTAGCATAACACCCCCATCTCCCATTCCCCCTTCATCCACTACAACCCCCACACCTCAGCACAAACCACCCCCCCTTTACCTCCCATTCCCCCATTCCCCACCATAAGACCATAAGGCCATAAGACATAGGAGCAGAATTAGGCCACTCGGCCCATCGAGTCTGATATGTTTCTCATTTCCATTCTCCTGCCTTTTCCCCATAATCCCTGATCCCCTTATTAATCAGGAACCTATCTATCTCTGTCTTAAAGACACTCAATGACCTGCCCTCCACAGCCTTCTGCGGCAAAGAGTTCCACAGATTCCCCACTCTCTGGCTGAAGAAATTCCTCCTCATCTCTGTTTTAAAGGATCGTCCCTTTAGCCTGAGGTTGTGCCCTCTGGTTCTAGTTTTTCCTACTAGTGGAAACATCCTCTCCACGTCCACTCTATCCAGGGCCTCGCAGTGTCCTGTAAGTTTCAATAAGATCCCCCCCTCACCCTTCTAAACGTCGAATACAGACCCAGAGTCCTCAACCATTCCTCATACAACAAGGAGGTCTTGCTGCAACTGTACAGGGCACTGGTGAGGCCGCAGCTGGAGTACTGTGTGCAGTTTTGGTCACCGCACTTGCGCGAGGATATTTTGGCCTTGGAGGGAGTGCAGAGGAGGTTCACTAGGTTGATACCGGAGTTCAGGGGGCTGAGCTATGAAGAGAGGCTGAATAGACTGGGCTTGTACTCGTTAGAGTTTAGAAGGATGAGGGGGGATCTTATTGAGATGTATACGATGATGAAAGGGATGGATAGGGTAGAAGTGGAGAGGTTCTTCCTGCTCAGAAAGGACAGCAGGACTAGAGGGCACAGCCTCAAGATAAATGGGGGGCAGTTTAGAACAGAGTTGAGGAGGAACTTCTTCACTCAAAGGGTGGTGAATCTCTGGAATTCTCTGCCCATTGAAGTGGTGGAGGCTACTTCGCTAGATATATTTAAGATGCGGGTAGATAGGTTTTTGGTAGGCAAGGGGATTAAGGGTTATGGGGAGAGGGCGGGAAAGTGGAACTGATCCACTTCAGATCAGCCATGATCTTATTGAATGGCGGGGCAGGCTCGAAAGGCTAGATGGCCGACTCCTGCTCCTATTTCTTATGTTCTTATGTTCTTATTAACAAGCTTTTCATTCCAGGGATCATTCTTGTGAACCTCCTCTGGACCCTTTCCAAGGCCGGCACATCCTTCCTTAGATACGGGGCCCAAAACTGCTCACAATATTCCAAATGGGGTCTGACCAGAGCCTTATCCAGCCTCAGAAGTCCATCCCTGCTCTTGTATTCTAGCCCTCTCGACATGAATGCTAACATTGCATTTACCTTCCTAACTGCCGACTGAACCTGCACGTTAACCTTAAGAGAATCTTGAACAATGATTCCCAAGTCCCTTTGTGTTTCTGATTTCCGAAGCATTTTCCCAATTAGAAAATAGTCTGTGCCTCCATTCCTCATTCCAAAGTGTATAACCTCTCACTTTTCCACGTTGTATTCCATCTGCCATTTCTTTGCCCACTCTCCTAACCCGTCCAAGTTCTTCTGCAGCCCCCCTGCTTCCTCAATGCTACCTGTCCCAACACATCTCACCTCCCATTCCCCCTTCCTCCATCACAACACCACCCCACCCTATTCCTCTGTTCCCTCTTCCCCAATGCATTGTCTGTACCTGTAGAGACTTGATTACCTGTAAAGATATTCCTACAATTATCTTGAAATTGTGTCTCTGCCTATATATGCTGTTTGTGTGAACCCATCTCTCCACTCATCTGATGAAGGGGCAGCGCTCCAAAACCTCGTGATTCCAAATAAACCTGTTGGACTTTTACCTGGTGTTGTGGGAAGGAGAAGGTTAAGTGGCACGGTGATTAGCACTACTATCTCATAGCACCAGGGATCCAGATTTGATTCCCAGCTTAAAGTTAAAGTTTACTTATTAGTCACAGGTAAGGCTTACATTAACACTGCAATGAAGTTACCATGAGATTCCCCTTGTCACCACAGTATGGCAGTCTGTTCAGGTCAATGCATCCTAACCACCAGAATGTGGGAGGAAACCCATAGATTGTAGATCATAGATGATTGAACCCTACAGCACAGAAAAAGGCCCTTCAGCCCATCGAGTCTGCACCGAACACAATCCCACCCAGGCCTTACCCCCATTTCCCTACATATTATACCCGCTAATCCCTCTAACCTCCGCTACCCTGGACACTAAGGGGCAATTCCTTAGCATGGCCAGTCAATCTAACCTGCATGTCCTTGGACTGTGGGAGGAAACCGGAGTACCAGGAGGAAACCCATGCAGACACGAGGAGAATGTGCAAACTCCACACAGACAGTGACCCAAGCTGGGAATCGAACCCGGGTCCCTGGCGCTGTGAGGCAGCAGGGCTAACCACTGTGCCACCATGCTGCCGGGAATCGAACCCGGGTCCCTGGTGGGCAGCAGGGCTAACCCACTGTGCCACGGTGCTGCCCTTTACCTTGGGTGACTGTCTATGCAGACTCTACACTTTCTCCCCGTGTCTACGAGACTATGACTGAGCATGCATCATGCAAGGAATGGCTGCAGGCAATTTGTGTACAGCAAGCTCCCACAAATAGTAATGAGGAAAAAATGATGAGGTTTCAGGAATTTATGTTGGGAAAGACCTAATTTATACATTTCCAGGGTGTAACTTCCTCTCTGTTTTCTCAGACCAGTGTTAAGCTAGCTGCTGTCGGAATAATTTGTTTCCCAGTGCACACAATTGCAATCTATATTAGTGTTCCAATTCTCAAACATCGACATATCTCAGGGGTGTACAGCATGACATTCAGAACATAATGCTTGCTGTATAATTAAATATACATGTACACAACAACACAAACCTGGCAGCATTAAGGCAATGAATTAATTTTGCATTAGAACTTGATTCTCTGTTGATCTGGTGAGGTTTTGCTCCATCGCTGTTTTATACCAGTCAATGTTTAATTTAACAGGTGAGATTGCGATGGACAAATAGCCAGACTTAGCATTTGTGAGCAAAACACCTTTACCTAAGCCTTTAAAATACCAGCCAGCAAAAAAATTGAGTGGATTACTTCTTTCTTAATTTAATAATGTCAAATGTAAGGCTTTCATTAATACTGTAATGAAGTTATAGTGAAAATCCCATAGTTGCCACACTCCGGCACCTGTCCGGGTACACTGAGGAAGAATTTAGCTAAGCCAATGTACCCCAACCAGCACATCTTCTGAACTGTGGGAGGAAACTGGAGGAAACCCACACAGACACAGGGAGAATGTACAAACTACACACAGACTGTGACCTGAGCAGGAATGGGCAGCAGTGCTAACCACTGTGCCACCACGCTACCCAGCTCTTCTCTTCTACCTGAGAGCTATTGGAAAGTTTATTTTATTTGTTAGTGTCACAAGTAGGCTTATATCAACATGCAGTGGAGTTACTGCAAAAATCCCCCAGTCGCCACACTCTGGTGCCTGTTCAGGTACACTGAGGGAGAATTTAGCATGGCCAATGGACCCTAACCAGCACGTCCTACAGACTGTGGAAGGAAACCAGAGCATAGAGTCATAGAGGTTTACAGCATGGAAACAGGCCCTTCGGCCCAACTTGTCCATGCCGCCCTTTATTTTAAAACCCCTAAGCTAACCCCAATTGCCCACATTTGGCCCATACCCCTCTATACCCATCTTACCCAGATAACTGTCTAAACGCTTTTTAAAAGATAAAATTGTACCCGCCTCTACTACTACCTCTGGCAGCTTGTTCCAGACAGTCACCACCCTCTGTGTGAAAAAATTGTCCCTCTGGACCCTTTTGTATCTCCCCCTTCTCACCTTAAACCTATGCCCTCTAGTTTTAGACTCCCCCACCTTTGCGAAAAGATATTGCCTATCTACCTTGTTTATTCCCCTCATTATTTTATTGGCCTCTATAAGGTCACCCCTCAGCCTCCTACACTCCAGAGAAAAAAGTCTGAGTTTAATCAGCGCCTCCTTATAACTCAATCCATCAAGTCCCGGTAGCATCCTAGTAAATCTTTTCTGCATTCTTTCTAGTTTAATAATATCCTTTCTATAATAGGGTGACCAGAATTGCACACAGTATTCCAAGTGTGACCTTACCAATGTCTTGTACAACTTCAACAAAACATCCCAACTCAATGTTCTGACCGATAAAACCAATTGTGCTGAATGCCTTCTTCATCACTCTGCCCACCTGTGACTCCACTTTCAAGGACCTATGAACATGTACCTCTAGATCTCTTTGTTCTGTAACTTGTCCCAAAGCTCGACCATTAACTGAGTAAGTCCTGCCCTGGTTCAATCTACCAAAATGCATCACCTCGCATTTATCTAAATTGAACTCCATCTGCCATTCATCAGCCCACTGGCCCAGTTGATCAAGATCCCATTGTAATTGGAGATAACTTTCTTCACTGTCCACTGTGCCACCAATCTTGGTGTCATCTGCAAACTTACAAACCATGCTTCCTGTATTCTCATTCAAATCGCACCAGGAGGAACCCCCCCCCAGACATGGGGAGAACATGCAGACTCTGCACAGCCAGTGACCCAAGCCAGGAATTGAACCCAGATCCCTGGCGCTGGGAGGCAGTAGTGCTAACCACTGTGCCACCGTGCCGCCAATGCTAATGATATTTATTTCCATTTCTGAGCATGAATGTACTATTTTTGCAGATTCACAAGTTTCTGAGTTGGATGTTTTAGATCAACAAGAGTTTCATTATTGGATAGGACAAAATATATGGGATAGTCCAATGATGAGGAATGTCAGATAGATATTCAGCTGGAATGGGGCATCTATGCTCTCAGACTGGGGAGAATTCTGTACAGGATGGAAGAACAAGGGACAGTGGTGTCTGAACTGGGGATTGCTCCAACCACATTCAACATCAAGGAAGAAGCTGCTACCTAGGACATGGTAAAAGGCCAGGAAAGTCAGACACTTGTAGGGTTTAAAACTGACATGGAGAAGGTACGAGATAGACTGTCTGTACTTAAAGTTAGCAAGGCACCAGGACCGGATGAGATACATCCACAGAGACTGAGGGAACTGAGAATGGAAACTGCAGAGGCATTGGCCAGAATTCTTCAGTCCCCCTTGTATGTGTATAGGGCATTGGTGAGGCCGCAGCTGGAGTACTGTGTGCAGTTTTGGGCGCCGCACCTGCGCAAGGATATTTTGGCCTTGGAGGGAGTGCAGAGGAGGTTTACTAGGCTGATACCGGAGTTGAGGGGGTTGAGCTATGAGGAGAGGCTGAATAAACTAGGCTTGTACTCGTTAGAGTTTAGAAGAATGAGGGGAGATCTCATTGAGACGTATAAGATGATGAATGGGATGGATAGGATAGAGGTGGAAAGACTCTTCCCGCTCAAAAAAGACAGTAGGACTAGGGGGCACAGCCTCAAGATAAAGGGGGGGCGGTTCAGAACGGAGTTGAGGAGGAACTTCTTCACTCAAAGGGTGGTGAATCTCTGGAATTCTCTGCCCGTTGAAGTGGTGGAGACTGCCTCGCTAAATATTTTTAAGAAGCGGGTTGATGGGTTTTTGATAAGAGAGGGGATTAAGGGTTATGGGGAGAGGGCGGGAAAGTGGAACTGAGCCACGACAGATCAGCCATGATCTTATTGAATGGCGGGGCAGGCTCGAAGGGCCAGATGGCCTACTCCTGCTCCTATTTCTTATGTTCTTATGTTCTTATGTTCTTATGTGGCACGGTGGCACAGTGGTTAGCACTGCTGCCTCACAGCGCCAGGGGCCCGGGTTTGATTCCAGCTTGAGTCACTGTCTGTGTAGAGTCTGCGTGTTCTCCCCATGTCTGCGTGGGTTTCCTCCCACAGTCTGAAAGATTGCTGCTTAGGTGGATTGGCTGTGCTACTTTATCCCTCAGTGTACCCGAAAAGGCGCCGAAGTGCAGCGACTAGGGGAATTTCACAGTAGCTTCATTGCAGTGTTAAGGTAAGCCTACTTGTGACACTAATAAATAAACTTTATTTATTAAGGGGGTGGTCCCAGAGGACTGAAAAATTGCTAATATTAAAGCCCTGAGGCAAAGAAGGGATTAGGAGCAACTACAGGCCATTCTGTTATTTTTATTATTTGTGGGACATGGGTGTTGCTGGCTGGGCCAGCATTTATTGCCCATCCCTAGTTGCCCCTTGAACTGAGTGTCTTGCACAGCCATTTCAAGGGGCAGTTGAGAGTTAACCACATTGCTGTAACTCTGGAGTCACATTCAGCCAGACTGGGTAAGGACAGCAGATTTCCTTCCCTGAAGGACATTAGTGAACCAGATGGGTTTTTCCAACAATCAACAATTAACACTGCAATGAAGTTACTGTGAAAACCCCCTAGTTGCCACGCTGTTTGGGTACACTGAGGGAGAATTTAGCACGGCCAATGCGCCCTAACCAGCCCGTCTTTCAGACTGTGGGAGGAAACTGGAGCACCCGGAGGAAACCCATGCAGACACGGGGAGAACATGCAGACTCTGCACAGACAGTGACCCAAGCCAGGAATTAAACCCAAGTCCCTGATGCTGTGATCCGTTAGTAGATTCTTCATTCCAGATATCTCTTAATCAAATTCAAATTCCACCATACGCTGTGACAAGATTTGAACCTGGGTCCCAGGAATATTAGCTGAGTTTCTGGATTAATAGTCTAGCGATAACACCACTGGGCCATCACCTTCACATAAACATCAGTGCTGGGGGAAGCTCCAGGAAATATGGGCAGGGTGGAAAATAAACCAAATAAAAAAAACATAAAAATTTAAAAGAACCCTGGTCATAGAACCCTCAGAAAACCTCTGGAAAATTCATCCCCAACTCCCAAAGGAAATCTGGTCTGCCGGAAGTCACGGGTGCCTCCTGCATCTGGCCTGATTTACTGGACAGTGCGATGGTTATTGTAAAGGGCGGGTATTGCAGATTCACAGAACTGTTACAGCTCAGAACGAGGCCATCGTACAACACGCCTGCACCACCTCTCCCTGAATAAGCAATCCCCCTCGCTCCATTCCCCTCCCTCATCCTGTGCAAACTTTGTTTTCAGTCTAATTCGTTCTTCAATGCCTCAATTGAAGCTGCCTCCAGCACACAGTGCGTTCCAGATTCTAACCACTTACAGAGTGAAAAAAGCTTTTCCTCCTGTCACGATTGCTTCTTTTGCCAATTACTTTAAATCAGCGCCCTCTCTTTCTCAATTCTTTTGTGAGTGGAAGCAATCTCTCCCTATCCACCTTGTCCAGACAACTTAAGAGTTTGAATATTTCTCCCAAAACTCCTCCCTGCCTTCGCTTCCCTGGAGAAAACCACCCCCCCACTGGATGTGGGAACCAAATGCAATGTTTTACAAGGGGGCACAGGTTTAAGGTGAGAGAAGAAAAGCTTAAGGGAGATGTGTGGGGGAGGTTTTTCACGCAGAGAGTGTTGGGTGCCTGGAACACGCTGCCAGAGGAGGTGGTGGAAGCAGGAACATTAGCAACATTTAAGAGGCATCTGGATGGGTACATGGATAGGGAGAGAATAGAGGGATACGGACCCAGTGAGAGCAGAAGGATTTTCTTTGTAGCTTAGTTGGGGCATCAGGATCGGCACAGGTTTAGAGGGCCGAAGGGCCTGTTCCTTTGCTGTACTGTTCTTTTCTTTTGTTCAATTACCTGGTGACACAAAGCTAGCTGGGAACGTAAGTTGTGAGGAGGATGCAAGGAAGCTTCAAGTAGACGTGGAGAGGTTAAATGAATGGGCAAGAGCATGGCAGATGGAATATAAAGGTGAATTAACGTGAAGTTATCCACTTTGGTCGGAGAAAAGAAAAGACGGAGTATTCTTAAATGGTGAGAGTTTGGGAAGCGCTGGTGTCCAAAGGGTGTCCTTGTTCATGAATCACTGAGAGCTAACAGACAGGTGCAGAAAGCAATTAGGAAGACAAATGATATGTTTGCCTTCAGCGTGAGTACAGGGGTAAAAATGTCATGCTGCAATTAGATAGGGCCTCGGTGAGAAAGCACTTGGAATGTTGGTCTCTTTATCTAAGGAAGGATGTTTCTGTCAAAGAGGGAATATCGTAGAATCTTAACATCGCAGAAGGAGACCATTCTGTCTATCGAGTATGCACCTACTTTCCCACAGAGAATCTTACCCAGGCATTCCCCCATTCCCATAACCTCACATATTAACCCTGTAAATTCCCCGAACCTATACACCTTGGGACATTAAGGGGGCAATTTAGCACGGTCAATCCACCTAACCCGCACATCTTTACAGTAAGGGAGGAAACCGGAGCACCGGAAGCAAAACCCAAGCAGACACGGGGAGAATGGGGCAGCACAGTGGCACAGTGGTTAGCACTGCTGTCTCACTCACAATGCCAGGAACCCAGGTTCAATTCCTGGCTTGGGTCACTGTCTGTGTGGAGTTTGCACATTCTCCTCCTGTCTGCGTGGGTTTTGTCTGGGTGCTCCGGTTTCCTCCCACAGTCTGAAAGACGTGCTGGTTAGGGTGCATTAACCCAAACAGGCACCGAATGTGGCGACTAGGGGATTTTCACAGTAACTTCATTGCAGTGTTAATGTAAGCCTTGCTTGTGACTAATAAATAAACTTTAAAAATATGCAAAACCCCACACAGACAGTGACCTGAGGCTGGAATCGAACCTGGTTCCCTGGAGCTCTGAGGCAGCAGTGCTAACCACTGTGTTTCTGTGTCGCCTGCACAGTAGAATAGAGACTCACCAGAGCAACCACTGGAATAATGGCATTGTGTTATATTCCAATCCAGCTGATGTTATTGATGGATGGTCAGATTTCAGAGCTGAACTCTGGCTCAATAGGTCATAACTTTTTTTGAGAGAGAGAATTGGATGAATAGAGTCACGGGGTTGCTGATTAACTTTGAACAAAAGAAGAAAACATTTATCGAACAAAGATAAACTGTAATATACTACTCCTGTACCCCAGCTATACCTTTACAGATACACACATACCTGTCAGGGTAACACAAGTTGCAAAACATACTGTATATTCTAATGTTCTCAGTAAGCCTACATCCATGTAATCTAATAGATGAAATGTGGTCACACTCTGGAATCAAGTGAGAAGCTGTCACTCAAAATAACGTCTGTGGAATTTTAATCAAATCCCACCCCTCCTACGTGATGTGAGCCAAATGGTTTCACTTCTGACTTCCACATCAATGTTTCCCAACTTCACTCTTGAAGTACACACATTGAAATCATTCCACCCCCCCGCTGACTCAAGTTTTCTCATGGATGCCTTCACCAAGGATCCATATCCAGGAATTCAACCTCTCCTTTTGGTATTCCTCTGTCTTGGATCTCCATGTGCATTCAAGCTTCAATCCAGTCCCTCCAGTACCCAGCCACACCAACAAAACACCACTGCTTTACAGTCTGTAGCAAGGTGTCACCAACCTTAGGATTACTTCAGATGTCTGTCTTCTTGTTATCTGACTGTTCCAGGTCTGCATCTTACAACTTGGTATTTAACTTGGAGCCCCTCTCTCTCTCCCTGTTCCTTTTTTTTTAAATTTAGTTAACAGCATCTTTTCCAGATTCCAATTCTTTATCCTTTCCATTTCAGGCTCACTGGGACCCACTTTCCATTCCCTGCTTTCCAGAACCATCTGTTCTTTAGCTTTTAGGACTTGCTTTCTGCCCCTCACTCAATTATCCTTCCTCTTTGCTGGCACTTTCTGTGAAAGCTGCTTCCTTCTTAGATTCCAGGTTCCAAACTGATCCCAGATGCTTCTACTCTTCAGTGGAAACTACTGGTTGCTAAGCAACAGCTTTTTAAAAATCTTTATAATTGTTTTTACATCATAAACAATCAATTACAATGCAGGCACAGTTTAAAGTGAAACCAAAACCCACAGAAATGCAGGCGCATTCCTATAACATGACACTCACTAAAATTTTAAAACTTTCTTGGCCCACAAAAACACAAATGAAGCATAAACCTAAATCTTATTTTGAATAGAAATAGCAATTATTTAAACAAACTCTATTTCCGAACACTTATGAGGAGAGAATGCGGAAACTGGGCCTGTGATCAGCAAACTTGAAAATCGAATTGGAGGGGAATTTGTCCATGTAGTTATAGGTATACAAGGAGTATAGTAGGGGGCTGAGAACAGAGCCTTGTGGAGCATCAGTGTTGAGAATGATCGTGGAGGAGGTGTTGCTGCCTATCCTTACTGATTGTGGTCTGTAGGTTAGGAAGTCTAGGATCCAGTCACCAAAGGAGGAGCTGAGACCCAGGCCACGGAGTTTGGAGATGAGTTTTGAAGGAATAATGGTGTTGAAGGCTGAGCTGTAGTCAATAAATAGGAGTCTGACATAGGTGTCCTTGTTATCTCAGTGTTCCAGGGTTGTGTGCAGGGCCAGGGGAATGGCGTCTGCTGTGGACCTGTTGCGGTGGTAGGCAAACTGTAGTGGATCCAGGCAATCCAGGAGACTGGAATCGATTCTGCCATGACTAACCTTCCGAAGAACTTCATAATGATGGATGTCCGAGCCACCGGCCGATAGTCACTAAGGCCACGCTGCCTGACATTTCTTTGGTACTGGGATGCTGGTCATTTTTTTGAAGCAGGTAGGGACCTCAGATTGTTGTAAAGAGAGGTTGAAGATATCTGCGAATACTCCACCAGCTGATCCGCGCAGGATCTGAGTGCTTGTCCGGGTACCCCAACTGGGCCAGTCACTTTCCGTGGGTTGACTTTTGAGAAGGCTGCTCGGAAATCTGCAACAATGGCCTTGGATATGGGTTTGGCCCAGGCTTCTGGGGTGGAGGGCATGCTCTCACTGACCTCTTGCTCAAAACGGGCACAAAACGCATTGAGCTGATGCGTTGGAGCCGGTGATTTTACATGCCTTCATCTTGTAGCCTGTTACTTCTCGCAGTCCTTGTCACAGTCGGTGGGAGTCCCGTGTGGCTAGCCTGGGATTCTAGCTTGGTCCGGTACTGTCACTTAGCATCTTTGATGGATCCCCTCAGGTGTCTTGTGTAGGGTCACCTGACTTGAACGCGTCAGATCTGGACTTCAGCAAGCAGTGAACTTTGCAGGATTTTGGGAAGTTTGAATAATCCACTCAAATGGAAGTGGAATTGTGTACAGAATTCTAATTGTCCACACAAAATGGATTCTTTTCTTTATTCTTTCATGGATTTGGGCATTGCTGACAAGTCCAGCCATTTATTGCTTATCCCTAATTGCCCCCAGACTGAGTGGCAGTTGAGTCAACCACATTGCTGTATCTCTGGAGTCACAGGTAGGCCAGACCAGGAAAGGTCAGCAGATTTCCTTCCCTAAAGGACATTAATGAACCAGATGGGTTTTTCTGACAATGCTCCAATTTGGCTTTTAATTTCAGATTTTTTATTGGATTCAAACTTCACCATCTGGGATTTGAACCTGGGTCCCCAGATCTTGCCCTGGTTCTCTGGATTACTAACCCAGTGACAATATCATCACATCCTTGCCTCCCCCTGGCAGGAGACATCCTGTGCAGAAATGGAAGAATCCAACATTAACTGAAACATGGCTTGGGTGACAAAATATTCCATATTTTAGAACATGAACCATTGAATAAATCCACAGGAATCAGTGAAGAGGGGCAGGGAAATTCTCGAGCAAAGGAAAACTGTGTCTAGAATCATGGAATCCCTACAGTGCAGAAGGAGGCCATTCGGCCCATCGAGCCTACACTGACAACAACCCTACCCAGGCCCTATCCCCATAACCCCACATATTTACCCTACTATTCCCACTGACACTAGGGTCAATTTAGGATGGCCAATCCACTTAATCTGCCCATCTTTGGACTGTGGGAGGAAACCGGAGCACCGGGAAGAAACCCACGCAGACACGGGGAGAACGTGCAGACTCCACACAGACAGTGACCTAAGGTTGGGATTGAACCTGAGTTCCTGGCGCTGTGTGCCATCATACCACTTTGGGTCAATTTAGCATGGCCAATCCAACTAGTCCACATATCTTTGGACTGTGGGAGGAATCCCACGCAGACATGGGGAGAATGTGCAGATTCCGCACAGACAAGTGACCCAAGCCAGGAATTGAACCCGGGTCCCTGGCAGCAGTGGTAACCATTGTGCCACCGTGCCGCCCTCGATACTTAGAAATGTTCTCCACTTCCTTGCTCTTTTTTTCCATCGGCTTCCAAACTTTTATTTTTCACAGATATTTCTCTATTTCCCTTTTAAAGGTTATTCTGGATTCAGTTCACGTCCCTGTTTCTGGTTGGTAATTCCAGCAACTTGTTATTTTGACTGACAGTTAATGAAATAGTGGAACATGTGTTTGGTGATTGATGGACTGGCTCCCGAATGTTACTCCAGGCTGAATGTGTAAAGAAGTATCTCATTGAATTTAATCTGCACAAAATCAAAATTAGCAAAACTGCAGCTCAATAAAAAAAGCTGCAATCATTCCCTCCCCCTCCCCCCCGAATGTCGGACCACCAACGGCGATTTCCGACCGCACTCACCCCAAGCTCGGGAAAATCCCACCCAAAGTCAACGGACTTCTGCATGGTCCATGTCCCATCCGGTTCCCATAGCAGGTGAGACAGGGAAAACCCCCCCCCCACCGAGCATTTCTGTTGTAATGAAAAATCAAACAGTCACAGGCATCCGGCCTCTGATCTTCGGGTAAGCGTTCTCCAAGGTGGCCTTCACAACACAGGACAGCGCAGAATCTCTGAACAGAAACTGATAGCAAAGTTCCGCACACGTGAAGGTGGCCTCAACTGGGATCTTGGGTTCATGTCACCACTGTACACAATCCCAATGGAAGCAAACCCCTTCCCATTCACTCCCACTGTACACAATCCCAATTGACCCATACCCCTTCCCGTTCGCTCCCACTGTACACAATCCCAATGGATCCAAACCCCGTTCACTCCCACTGTACACAATCCCAATGGATCCAAACCCCTTCCCGTTCACTCCCACTGTACACAATCCCAATTGACCCATACCCCTTCCCGTTCGCTCCCACTGTACACAATCCCAATGGATCCAAACCCCGTTCACTCCCACTGTACACAATCCCAATGGATCCAAACCCCTTCCCGTTCACTCCCACTGTACACAATCCCAATGGATCCAAACCCCTTCCCATTCACTCCCACTGTACACAATCCCAGTGGACCCAAACCCCTTCCCAGTCACTTCCACTCTGCATAATCCCAATGGACCAAACCCATTCCCGTTCACTCCCACTGTACACAATCCCAATGGATCCAAACCCCTTCCTGTTCGCTCCCACTGTACACAATCACAATGGACCCAAACCCTTTCCCTTTCATTTCAAATGAAGTAAACCTTTTCCCGCTTGTTTCTGTTATTCTGGAATATATTTTGAACCAAAGCACGGTTCCATCTATTGTCTTTAGCTATAACTCCAAACATTCAACATTGCCAAATGCTGTCGGATTTTAGAATTCTGAGTAGATTGAAGAGAGTGAGCAGACTGGGGATAGGAGCACTGCTCAGAAATTGAATCATTCCCGTGGAAAGATGGTATTGTCTGAAGTATTTTGCCTTGTCTTTGATTGATTTACCAAAGCTGTGATTAAACAGACCATAAGACAAATATTTGTAAGGTGGCTATTTATAGCCAGACATTGCAGCATCTCTGACCCAAGTCTTTCATCTCTTGGTGTACTGCCTGTGTGTGTCTGTCAGGATTCCAGCTCCCCATGTCTGTGCCCTGTCCCTAATATATGCCATTTTTTAAAAGATATCTGAATCATCATATTCCTTTCCCTGTGATGGATGTTTTTGTGGGCACGATGACAGCTGGATCTGCCTTTATCAGTTGAACTAAACCTCACTGTCTCCTTGATTATGTGTGTTGTCATCACCTAATACAGAAATACTTCTTACTTTGTGAAGGCTGCACTCACTCCCGCTCCCAGTGACTGCTACACACTGCGAGGTTAATCCGCCCAAGAACAAGGGCAACTTCTGCCATCTGTGAATTCTGATAAAGCTTCCGTCCTCATCAGCTTTTCACGTCTCCTTGTGCAGATATCAACTTGAGCATTTACACGCGAGGGTGGTCTGGGTCATCACCAACCCCACCCCCCAGCCCACCCACCAAATGTGCGTCTGGACATCCATTGAGTATGTCTGGAACCACCCACCCCTCCCCCCACACCAAGTGTCTGGAACCCCCCCCCCTCCCCGAGTGTATCTGGACACCGTCTCAAGAGTGCCAGGGCGCCCCCTCGAGAATGTCTGAACCCATCCTGCTCCCCCCCACCCCCAACTTTGAGTGTGTCTGGACCCCCTCCTCAAGTGTGTCTGGACCTCCCCGAACTGGGAATGTGTCTGGACCAATCCCCCCCTTGAGAGTGTCTGGGGCCTCCCCCACCTCGAGTGTATCTGGACCTCCCCTCCCCCCACCCCACCCCTTTGAGAGCGTCAGGTCACCCCCATTTCAGTGTGTCTGGATCCCTACCCCCTCCCTCCCCCATCGAGTGTGTCTGGACCCCCAGAGAGTAGTCAGGACCCCTCCTCAAATGTGTCTGGACAGCAACCCCCCCCCCCACCCCCCGCCCCACCTCATGAGTGTATTTGAACCTCCCCTCAAGTGTGTCTCGACCACCTCCTCCCTCCTTGTGTGTGTCTGGACTCCTCCCTCGAGGGTACCTGGACACCCTTGAGAGTGTCTCAACTCTCCCCTTGAGAGTGTCTGGACTTCCCCCCTCACCAGTGTCCGGAACGCACCCCCCCCCCCCCCCCCCCACCTCGAGAGTGTCCGAGCCCCCTCCCACCCACGTGTGTCTGGCAGTCTCTCTGAGCCCCCAACAAATTCATTATCTGGGTGAGGGCCCATCCTTTCCGGCTGCCAATCTTTCTCCCTCTCCGATCAACTCAACATCATCCAATGTTTTTGTTGAACATCCCAGTTGCCAATCGTGGGTGCGGTTTTCCTGACACGCTGGGCTGTTCGATTAGCAGCAGGCCAGGAAGTGTCAGCAGGGGAGGGGCTGTAGATTCAAGTCCAGCCTGATTACCATATTGAAATTGCCATTTCCATATCATTGGCGCGTGCAGGACGTTACAGTCCGAGCTCGCAATGTTACCCCATGCCCGCGCACCGGGAAAGGCTCCCACCAGCGGGGATTCATCCCCATTAATTGATCCCCAGGTGCGATGGCCTCACTGGTGTGACCACAGGCTGTTGAGGCCGCCCCCCCCACCCCTCCACAGGGGCGGTGGATGTGCTGCTTGGGCAGTGCCATCCTGGCACTGCCAGCCTGGCACCCTGGCAGTGCTCCCTCCTCACTGTTGTGAATCCCCCAGCGGACTTGATGCAGAGTGCTGGAAACTCATCCAAGTAAGTACATGCGAAAAATGGGCAGGAAAATTTCCCCCGCTCTGTGAAATTTTCCTTAAACTCTTTGAAATACTTACTGAAAGAATTGTACTGGAAAATTCTTTTGTTGGTGATGTGCATTTAGATGATTTTAGAGATAGATTGTGGGTGATTTATCATATAAAGTGAAACAATTGAGGTGTCGGGAGGAATTATCGCGTTGTGCAAACTGTGTGGGCCCTTGTCCTGGATTTTGACTCAATTTGTGTTAAGTTCATAAGACATGCAAAGGAATGAAAACCGCAAGTATAAAAACTTCATTCCGATTTCCTCTCACTTTTAAAAGGCTTCTGCTGAACCACAAAATGGCTGCCAGAAGTCACATGACTCACAAGATCGGTCATCTGTTCTAGAAGCTTCCAACAGAGAGCTAAACAGTTCCACCCTCACCTTTGTGGGGTTTCTCACACTCCATTGTAATTACCATCACAAAATTACAACACCAACAGTACTGTGTACAGTTTTGGTCTCCTTACTTGAGAAAGGATATACTGGCACTGGAGGGGGTGCAGAGGAGATTCACTAGGTTGATTCTGGAGTTGAGAGGGTTGGCTTATGAGGAGAGACTGAGTAGACTGGGGATATACTCATTGGAATTCAGAAGAATGAGGGGAGATCTTATAGAAACATATAAGATTATGAAGGGAATAGATAAGATAGAAGCAGGGAAGTTGTTTCCACTGGCGGGTGAAACTAGAACTAGGGGGCGTAGCCTCAAAATAAGGAGGAGCAGATTTAGGACTGAGTTGAGGAGGAACTTCTTCACACAAAGGGTTGTGAATCTGTGGAATTCTCTGCCCAGTTGAGGCTCCCTCATTGAATGTTTTTAAGGCAAGGATAGATAGATTTTTGAACAGTAAAGGAATTAAGGGTTATGGTGAGCGGGCGGGTGAGTGGAGCTGAGTCCATGAAAAGATCAGCCATGATCTTATTGAATGGTGGAGCAGGCTCGAGGGGCCAGATGGCCGACTCCTGCTCCTAGTTCTTATGTTCTTATCAGACGTACCCCCCAACTGAGGCAATAACAAAGACATAGACAACAAAGATGGTTATACCTGAGGAGCCACCAATAGCCACCATTTTCCTGCTAAAAGAAGCAATAAGGTTTCCAGGAAGGCAGGTATCTGTTTGTGAGGCTGCATTGAAATCGTTATGGGTCAGTCACATCACCGCATATTCCGAGTCTATTGGCTGATTTGAATATTATATTTCTAATCTCCCGGCCCAGTTTGCTGATGATGTTGGAAAGGACCCCAGAAGATCCAGTTGAGCAAACAGCCCACAGCACCAGCTCTCATCACCCTGAAACCTCACAGTGTGGCACTCCCTCAGCATTGACCCTCTGACAGTGCGGCACTCCCTCAGCACTGACCCTCTGACAGTGCAGCGTTCCCTCAGCACTGACCCTCCGACAGTGCGGCACTCCCTCAGCACTGACCCTCTGACAGTGCGGCACTCCCTCAGCACTGACCCTCTGACAGTGCGGCGCTCCCTCAGTACTGACCCTCTGACAGTGCGGCGCTCCCTCAGCACTGACCCTCTGACAGTGCGGCGCTCCCTCAGCACTGACCCTCTGACAGTGCGGCACTCCCTCAGCACTGACCCTCTGACAGTGCGGCGCTCCCTCAGTACTGACCCTCTGACAGTGCGGCGCTCCCTCAGCACTGACCCTCTGACGGTGCGGCGCTCCCTCAGCACTGACCCTCTGACAGTGCGGCGCTCCCTCAGCACTGACCCTCTGACAGTGCGGCGCTCCCTCAGCACTGACACTCTGACAGTGCGGCACTCCCTCAGTACTGACCCTCTGACAGTGCGGCGCTCCCTCAGCACTGACCCTCTGACAGTGCGGCGCTCCCTCAGCACTGACACTCTGACAGTGCGGCACTCCCTCAGTACTGACCCTCTGACAGTGCGGCACTCCCTCAGTACTGACCCTCTGACAGTGCGGCACTCCCTCAGCACTGACCCTCTGACAGTACGGCTCCTCAGAGTCTCTGAGTGACGCTCTGAGCTCTGAAACCCCACCACGCTGCAGTCTCTTTGTGTTCAAGGGTTTCCATACAGCTGTCTCCAAACAGAAACTGATCTAGTCTGAACTTCACCATAAAGAAAACACCGTCTGCACTTTGACTTCTCAGGCTTTGAAATCATATCAACTAATGTTCATTTCTATGTCTCTTTTACTCTTGTTCACAGAGCTGTAAATCTTCCTCTTTTCTATTCCCATTGCTGAGAGATTGTGAAGGAAGCGCTGCACTGTCAGAGGGTCAGTACTGAGAGAGTGCCGCACTGTCAGAGGGTCAGTACTGAGGGAGTGCCGCACTGTCAGAGGGTCAGTACTGAGGGAGTGCCGCACTGTCAGAGGGTCAGTGCTGAGGGAGTGCCGCACTGTCAGAGGGTCAGTGCTGAGGGAGTGCCGCACTGTCAGAGGGTCAGTGCTGAGGGAGTGCCGCACTGTCAGAGGGTCAGTGCTGAGGGAGTGCCGCACTGTCAGAGGGTCAGTGCTGAGGGAGCGCCGCACTGTCAGAGGGTCAGTGCTGAGGGAGTGCCGCACTGTCAGAGGGTCAGTGCTGAGGGAGCGCCACACTGTCAGAGGGTCAGTGCTGAGAGAGTGCCGCACTGTCAGAGGGTCAGTACTGAGGGAGTGCCGCACTGTCAGAGGGTCAGTACTGAGGGAGTGCCGCACTGTCAGAGGGTCAGTGCTGAGGGAGTGCCGCACTGTCAGAGGGTCAGTGCTGAGGGAGTGCCGCACTGTCAGAGGGTCAGTGCTGAGGGAGTGCCGCACTGTCAGAGGGTCAGTGCTGAGGGAGTGCCGCACTGTCAGAGGGTCAGTGCTGAGGGAGCGCCGCACTGTCAGAGGGTCAGTGCTGAGGGAGTGCCGCACTGTCAGAGGGTCAGTGCTGAGGGAGCGCCACACTGTCAGAGGGTCAGTGCTGAGGGAGTGCCGCACTGTCAGAGGGTCAGTGCTGAGGGAGTGCCGCACTGTCAGAGGGTCAGTGCTGAGGGAGTGCCGCACTGTCAGAGGGTCAGTACTGAGGGAGTGCCGCACTGTCAGAGGGTCAGTGCTGAGGGAGTGCCGCACTGTCAGAGGGTCAGTGCTGAGGGAGCGCTGCACTGTCAGAGGGTCAGTGCTGAGGGAGTGCCGCACCGTCAGAGGGTCAGTGCTGAGGGAGTGCCACACCGTCAGAGGGTCAGTGCTGAGGGAGTGCCGCACTGTCAGAGGGTCAGTGCTGAGGGAGTGCCGCACCGTCAGAGGGTCAGTGCTGAGGGAGTGCCGCACTGTCAGAGGGTCATTGCTGAGGGAGTGCCACACTGTCAGAGGGTCAGTGCTGAGGGAGTGCCACACCGTCAGAGGGTCAGTGCTGAGGGAGTGCCACACCGTCAGAGGGTCAGTGCTGAGGGAGTGCCGCACTGTCAGAGGGTCAGTGCTGAGGGAGTGCCACACTGTCAGAGGGTCAGTGCTGAGGGAGTGCCGCACCGTCAGAGGGTCAGTGCTGAGGGAGCGCCGCACTGTCAGGGGGTCAGTGCTGAGGGAGTGCCACACTGTCAGAGGGTCAGTACTTCTTCATGCAGAAGTTTAAAGCTGGATTATGTGGTCAAATATGAATAAGGGAATCTGGCAAATCACCTTTTCTGAGCCACTCTGACAACGATCATTTCTCCATTTCTGAATTGAGCTCCCATCGATCTAGATAGGTTCTTGATTAATAAGGGGAACAGGGGTTATGGGGAAAAGGCAGGAGAATGGGGATGAGAAAAATATCAGCCATAATAGAATGGGGGAGCAGACTCGATGGGCTGAGTGGCCTAATCTGCTCTGTGCCTTATTGCCCCAACACTTAGGGAATTCTAAAGTCATCCTCAAATGTTGAAGTTGACCCAGCAGATATCAGCTCGGAGTTTGTTCAGACTGAGACAGTGGCCCTTACCCGCCTCAGGTCTGCTAAGTGTAACTGCTGGCTCTGCCTAGCACCCAGGAACAAGACAATTATCCCCAGGGAACTGACGCTGAGCCTGGTTCCAGCACCATCACAAACTGCCAAAATAATTCATTCCAAAGGCATTCATTTTTGAAAAGGATTACACTCACTGCGACCACTGATTAATGTCCATTCTCCACACAGAATCCACATCGCTCCACTCTGATGTGGAAAACGGTTGCAATTAGATAACAAAATTGGTTCTAATACCAGGCTTTCAGGATTTATTTCCAGCTGGCGTGGCAGCTTCTTCAGATCAATTCTAATTTGCCGCTTGGAAAAGAAGTAAAACTTCACTCGGACTGAACTAAGGGTTTGTTTTCAGGCAAAACAGTGAGAGCTAGGGATGGGGGTTTCTGCAGAAAGACTCTGGTTGTGAGATTCCCTCACACTTTGTCTGCTCCAGTTATATAACAATGACTGAGTCCCAGTTCATTTTCACCCTGAACCTCATCTCACTGAATCCCTACAGTGCACAAGGCCATAGAGCCCATCGGGTCTGCACTGATTCTCCAACTCAGCTCTATCTCATTAACCCCATACATTTACCCCATTAATTCTCCTAACCTACACATCTCTGGACAATAAGGGACGTTTTAGCATGGCCAACCCACTAACCTGCACATCTTTGGAAACTAAGGGTAATTTAGCATGGCCAATCCACATAAACTGCACATCTTTGGATACTGAGGTAATTTAGCATGGCCAATTCACTAACTTACACATCTTTGGACACTAAGGGACAATTTAGCATGGCCAATTCACTAACTTACACATCTTTGGACACTAAGGGACAATTTAGCATGGCCAATTCACTAACTTACACATCTTTGGGCACTAAGGGGCAATTTAGCATGGCCAATCCACCTAACCTGTCCATCTTTTGATAATAAGGGTAATTTAGCATGGACAATCCATCTAACCTGCACATCTTTTGGAGTGTGGGAGAAAACTAAAGCACCTGGAGGAAACCCATGCAGACACGGGGAGAACATGCAGACTCCACAAAAACAGTGACCCGAGGTCGGAATTGAACCTGGGTCCCTGGCGCTGTGGGGCAGCAATGCTAACACAATACCACCGTGCCCCCGAGAGGATCCAACCCTCAGCAATCCCTCTCAGCTGCCCAGGCAGGAAGATTGGTTTGTGATGCAGAGCGACACCAACACTGGGGGTTCAATTCCTGCGCCAGCGGAGGTTATCACGCCTTCTCCACCTTGCCCCTCGCTTGAGGTGCGGTGACCATCAGGTTAAATCAACACCAGTCAGCCTTCCCCCTCAAAAGGGGAAAGAGCACCCTCTGGTCAAATGGGACTCTGCCTTTTTTTGTCAAGGCTTTCTGTAACCTGACTGGAATAAGTTGCAAAATAAATAATAGAACACAAGCACCCAGCCTCCGCAAAAACCTTTCTCCCCCTCCAGCTGACCTGCCTTCCAAGAATGGATTAATTATTTCCCCAAATTCCAGTGACAACAGAAGTGCGCAGGTTGAGGTCAGAATTGAGGCTTTATAAATGTTTACATTTCACTGGTTCCTGCAGGTTCACATTGCCCCGAAACACTACCAGGTCAGACTACATATTATAGCAGCACTGTCACAGGGAATAATTGTCAAAGGGAGAAATCTGTTCCGTGGTAACAGAGCATTGGGCTGCATTCTAAATATAATTTCACACTGAAAAGGAGGGGTTGAATTCATATCACAGAAAACAGAAGTTATTTACCAAGGTTCCAGTTCACATCAATACTTTAAATTTCCATAAATAAACAGTTTAGCGCAGAGTTCTTAAACATGTTTGGCTGTAAATGCCTTTTTTATATAACTGGTAAATCAGCCCAGGGGAAGAAGTGTCAACATGTCCCCGTGAAATTGGGGAGACAGACACTAATTAGAAGTGACAGGACAGACAGGTGGGTTCATGATGGAGAGAGAGAGAAGGCCCTTGGAAAAGAACTGTGCCGTTCTGAGATACTGGACTAAATGTTGTCCATTCTTTACCCACCGCTGCTAAATTCTGGACAATTTATCCTTGTCATGCACCGCAATGAAGATATAGCCAGAATTCAGGAACAAAAGGTGGATCAGCACCATGGACAGAGCTAAGGAAATTTGGCATGTCCACTGTGGCTCTCACCAACTTTTACAGATGCACCGTAGAAAGCATCCCTTCTGGACGTATCTCAGCTTGGTATGGGCCCCTGCCCTGACCAAGATTGCAAGAAACTACAAAAGGGTCGTGAATGTAGCCCAATCCATCACGCAGACCACCCGCCCCCCCAACCCCCGCATCCACTGACTCTGTCTACACTTCCCACTGCCTCGGGAAAAGCAGCCAGCATAATCAAGGAACCCACGCACCCTGGACATTCACTCGTCCACCTTCTTCCATACAAAAGTCTGAGATCACGTAATGAGCGACTCAAGAACAGCTTCTTCCCTGCTGCCGTCAGACTTTGGAATGGCCCTATCACATTTCAAGTTGATCTTTCTCTACAGCCTAGCTGTAACTGTAATATTCTTCACTTTCTCCTTTCGTTCTCTATGAACGGTATTCTTTATCTGTATAGTGCACAAGAAACAATAGTTTTCACTGTGTCCCCACACATGTGGCAATAATAAATCAAATCAAGTCTTATTCCTCAGTCAATGCAGGTGATGAGAGTCAGTGGCATTGTGTCCAGATACTGGTTGTTATGGGAACATGGAGGGTGGGAGCCAGGGTGAGCTGTTTAGATAGTTATTCTGGGAAAAGATTAGCGAAATGCAGTCTGCAGTTTAAAGATGGAATGCAAGCACACAGCAGATCCAGCGAGCCGGAGACAGAGAAGGGCTGAATGTACTCAGTCAGCCACTTGACTAGAAAGTGGGAAATATGTAAAGGAAGGTTGCTATCTGCTGGCCGCCAGGATAATTGGGTCGTCTCAGTGTTTACACAACACTTCTGGCTCACACAACCTGCTCACCCTGAAAACAGGGCTAGTGACACAAACAGACTATGTGAGGGAAGGATGGCTGGAGGGGTGGGGAGAGCAGGGAGACGAGGTTTAAACCTCAGCATTTTCAGATACAGGATATCTTACATCTCTCAAATTGATTACAGAGTTAGCTGTAATCCAACAATTAGTTCAAAGTGTTTAATGTTTTTTGTAAATCCCCAGAAAGGATGGAAGGGTATTAAAAATAATAATTGTGTGTGTATGTGTGTGTGAGTGTGCATGTGTGTGTGTGAGTGTGTGTGCGTGTGTGTATCTGTGTGAGTGTGTGTGTATGTTTGAGTATGTGTGCATGTGTGAGTGAGTGTCCGCGAGTTTGCGCATGTGTGTGAGTGCGTGCGTGAGTGTGAGTGCGTGTGCGTGTGAGAGTGTGAGTGTGTGTGTGTGTGTGTGTGACTGTGTGTGTGTGTGTGTGTGTGTGTGTGTGTGTGAGTGTCTGACTGTGTGACTGTGTGTGTGTGAGTGTGAGAGTGTGTGACTGTGTGTGTGTGTGTGAGTGTGAGAGTGTGTGACTGTGTGTGTGAGAGTGTGTGTGTGTGTGTGTATGTGTGTGTGTGACTGTGTGTGTGAGTGTGTGTGACTGTGTGTGTGAGTGTGTGTGAGTGTGTGTGTGTGTGTGTGTGTATTTGTGAGTATGTACGTGTGTGTGTCTGTGTCCGTTGGTGTCTGTGCATGTCTATGTTCTATATGTGTGTGTGTGTGCATGCGTGCGTGCGTGTGTATGTCAAGGGGAGGTCATGTCTGTCAAATCTGTTAGAGTTCATTGAGGAGGTAACAAGGAACTTGGATAAAGGAGAACCAGTGGATGTGATTTATTTAGATTTCCAGAAGGCCTTTGACAAGGTGCTGCATAGGAGACTGTTAAATAAGTTAAGTGCCCATGGTGTTAAGGGTAAAATCTTGGCATGGATCGAGGATTGGATGACTGGCAGAAGGCAGAGAGTGGGGATAAAGGGGTCTTTTTCAGGATGACAGCTGGTGACTCGTGATGTGCCTCAGGGGTCAGTGCTGGGACCACAAATTTTCGCAATATACGTTAACGATTTGGGGGAAGGAACTGAAGGCACTGTTGCTAAGTTTGTAGATGATACAAAGATATGTAGAGGGACAGGTAGCATTGAGGAAGTGGGGGGGCTGCAGAGGGACTTGGACAGGTTAGGAGAGTTGGCAAAGAAGTGGCAGATGGAATATAGTGTGGAAAAGTGTGAGGTTCTGCACTTTGGAATGAGGAATGGAGGCACAGACTATTTTCTAAATGGGGAAATGCTTCGAAAATCAGAAACACAAAGGGACTTGGGAATCATTGTTCGAGATTCTCTTAAGGTTAATGTGTAGGTTCAGTCGGCAGTTAGGAAGGTAAATGCAATGTTAGCATTCATGTTGAGAGGGCTAGAATACAAGAGCAGGGATGGACTTCTGAGGCTGTATAAGGCTCTGGTCAGACCCCATTTGGAATATTGTGAGCAGTTTTGGGTCCTGTATCTAAGGAAGTTTGTGCTGGCCTTGGAAAGGGTCCAGAGGAGGTTCACAAGAATGATCATAGATCATAGAATCATCAAACCCTACAGTGCAGAAAGAGGCCCTTCAGCCCATCGAGTCTGCACCAACCACAATCCCACCCAGGCTCAACTGCCACATCTCTACATATTTTACCTGCTAATCCCACTAACCTAAGCATCCTAGTACACTAAGGGGCAATTTTAACATGGCCAATCAACCTAACCCACACATCTTTGGACAGTGGGCGGAAATTGGAGCACTCGGAGGAAACCCACGCAGACATGAGGAGAATGTGCAAACTCCACACAGACAGTAACCCGAGCCGGGAATCAAACCCAGTCCCTGGAGCTGTGAAGCCGCAGTGCTAACCACTGTGCCACCCACGGTATCTGGAATGAAGAGCTTGTCGTATGAGGAACAGTTGAAGACTCTGGGTCTGTACTTGGAGTTTAGAAGGATGAGAGGGAATCTTATTGAAACTTACAGGATACTGCGAGGCCTGGATGGAGTGGATGTGGAGAGGATGTTCCCACTGGGAGGGAAAAACTAGAACCAGAGGGCACAACCTCAGGCTAAAGAAACGATTCTTTAAAACAGAGATGGGAAGGGATTTCTTCAGCCAGAGAGTGGGGAATCTGTGGAACTCTTTGCCATAGAAGGCTTTTGGAGGCCGGGTCATTGAGTGTCTTTAAGACAGAGATAGATAGGTTCTTGATTAATAAGGGGATCAGGGGAAAAGGCTGGAGAATCGAGATGAGAAAGATATCAACCATGATTGAATGGCGGAGCAGACTCAATGGGCTGAGTGGCCTCATTCTACTCCTATGTCTTCTGGTGTGTGCGTTTGTGTGTGTGTTTATATGTGCTGTGTGTGTACATGTGTTGTTTATGTGCGTACATAAGTGTTGTGTGTGTGTATATATGTGAGTGTGAGATTCTGAAGTCTGATAGTCTCTGTATTAATCTATCTTTGCTTTGTGGATTCTGTACCCTGAAGAAATAAAGCTTTTCGCTTGAAAATGAAAGTCTTGTGTATCTGATGCTTCAACATGGTCACCCCAGCGTCCAGTGAGTGATCTTGGACCATCTGCCAGGTTTATGAAGAAAAAGGGATTTTTGGCGAGCGGTGGTGCCTGACTTGTGTACAGAATGAAGACGTGATATTCCTGAGAGATTGAGGACTGGGAGTTGTCTGCCTTTGCAATAAGGACATGGTGCTTTCAATCAATAAAGAAAAACATTTTCATTACATCTTCATGAAATGCATTGAGACATTTCTTTGTATTAGAAACACTTCATAAACGTAACACATAATCTGTCCTCTGAAAAGAATTCTCGTAAAAAATAAAGAAAAAAATCATTATGTTTTTACATAAATTAGGAAATAACATTTAACAAAGCTTCAAAATCAAAATACTGCGGGTGCTGGAATCTGAAACAAAAACAGAGAATGCTGGAAAACCTCTGCGTGTCTGACAGCCTCTGTGCAGAGAGGCTAGATGTGGAGATGCCGGCGTTGGACTGGAGTAAACACAGTAAGAAGTCTCACAACACCAGGTTTAAGTCTAACCTGTTGGACTTTAACCTGGTGTTGTGAGACTTCTTACTGAGAGAGAATAGAGCCAACATTTCAAGTCTGGATGACCCTTCACCTGAGCGGAGGTGCGCGATGGGCTCTGACAAAGGGTCATCCAGGCTTGAAACATTGGCTCTATTCTCTCTCCGCGGAGGCTGCCAGACCTGCTGAGATTTTCCAACATTTTCCGATCTTGTTGAAGCTTTTCATCTGGTACTCATCAGGACAACCACAGGAAAACTGACATCGGGGGGCAATGATGTTATTGCATTTTAGTAAATCCCTTAATAGGATTTGATTTGATTTGATTTATTATTGTCACATGTATTAACATACAATGAAAGGTATTGTTCCTTGTGTGCGAAACGGACAAAGCATACCGTTCATTGAGAAGGAAAGGAGAGGGTGCAGAATGTAGTCTTAAAATCATAGCTAGGGTGTAGAGAAAGATCAACTTAATGCAATGTAGGTCCATTCAAAAGCCTGATGACAGCAGCAGGGAAGAAACTGTTCTTGTGTTGGATGGGACATGGTGTCAGACTTTTGTATCTTTTCCCCAACGGAAGAAGGTGGAAGAGAGAATGTCTGGGGTGCATGGGTTCCTTAATTATGCTGGCTGCTTTGCCGAGGCAGCGGGAAATGTAGACAGAGTCAGTGGATGGGAGGCTGGTTTGAGCGATGGATTGGGTTACATTCATGGCTTTTTGTAGTTTCTTGCGGTCTTGGGCAGAGCAGGAGCCCATACCAAGCTGTGATACAACCAGAAAGAATGCTTTCTATTGTGCATCTGTAAAAGTTAGTGACAGTTATAACTGACATGCCAGATTTCATTGTTATTCTGAGGAAGTAGAGGCTTTCTTAACTATAGTGTCAGCATGGGGGGACTAGGACAGGTTGTTGGTGATCTGGGCACCTAAAACCTTGAAGATCTCAACCCTTTCTACTTCACCCCCCCATTGATGTAGACAGGGGCATGTTCTCCTTTACGCTTCCTGAAGTCAATGACAATCTCCTTCATTTTATTGACATTGAGGGAGAGATTATTGTCACCGCACCAGTTCACCAGAATCTCTATCTCATTCCTGTACTCTGTCTCATTGTTTGAGATCCGACCCACAATGGTAGCAATCAAAAACACAGAGGAAGGTTAGAAATGCCAAATTAAATTGTGATTATTGAGTCCAATGAAGAGATCCAGTCCCACTGGGCTCGGGAGGCCCTGACTGCACCAGCTGATATCTCCTGCTCCCTCTCCAAAGACACCCCGCCACAAATATCAGTGTTATCGTGGAGTAGACAGTCGGGTCGGGCGACCCATCCAATCACCTGGACAACTTGGCCAAGCCCAGGAGTCAGATTGTGAAGAGGGTTACCCCATCCTGCCCTTCCTCGCCCCCCCCCCCCCCCCCCCCCCCCCCCACACTTACCCTGTCCCAACCCCTCCACATCAGGAACCCGTAGATCAGGAGCGTGGGGCTGAACCTCATCCAGAAAACAAGTAATACATTTCTCGCGAAGCTAAGAGAGGGCAGCCTTTGGAAACTTATAGATGTGGCTTCCCTGAAAACACAAGGCTACAAAGTGGAGGTATGTTGGGAGTCCTGAGACTCCCATACCACCTCAGCTCCCCAGTAATAATGAGAATGATTCCCAGGTCATAGATCCATAGAGCTATAGAGGTTTACAGCATGGAAACAGGCCCTTCAGCCCAACTTGTCCATGCCTCACTTTTTTTTTAAAACCCTTAAACTAGTCCCAATTGCCCATATTTGGCCCATATCCCTCTATACCCGTTGTACCCATGTAACTGTCTAAATGCTTTTTAAAAGACAAAATTGTACCCACCTCGACTACTACCCCTGGCAGCTCGTTCCAAACACTCACCACCCTCTGTGTGAAAGAATTGCCCCTCTGGACACTTTTATATCTCTCCCCTCTCACCTTAAACCTGTGTCCTCTAGTTTTAGTCTCCCCTACCTTTGGGAAAAGATATTGACTATCTAGCTGATCTGTGCCCCTCATTATTTTATAGACCTCTATAAGATCACCCCTCAGCCTCCTACGCTCCAAAGAAGAAAGTCCCAGTCTATCCAGCCTCTCCTTATAACTCAATCCATCAAGTCCCAGTAGCATCCTAGTAAATCTATTCTGCGCTCTTCCTAGTTTAATAATATCCTTTCTATAATAGGGTGACCAGAACTGTACACAGTATTCCAAGTGTAAAGAGGACTCCAACAAAGAACAGAGAACAGTACAGCACAGGAACAGGCCCTTCAGCCCGTCAACCTGCACCAATCATGTCATCCTATCTATACCCACATATCCCTCTATTCCCCTATCTGTTCATGTGTCTATCCAGATAAATGTCGCTAACGTATCTGCTTCAACCAGCTCACTTGGCAGTGCATTCCACAACCCTCTGTGTAAAAAACTTTCCCGCACATCTCCACTGAACCTTCTCCCCTTATTCTGGACTTGTGCCTCTTTGTAATTGTCATTTCTGTCCTGGGAAAAAGCTTCCAACTCTTTACCCTATCCAAACCACTCATAATTTTATAAACTTCTATCAGGTCACCCCTCAGCCGCCGACTTCACCAAGAACTTCTGTTGCCAGATGGCAACAAGCTGTGCCAAGGTGCGTCGGGGTGGTGGGTGAGGCTATGGAGGTGAAGGTTGCAGAGTAGCACCCTATTCAATAGGCCCTCCTCTCTGTGCCACGCTGAAAGACATCGAGTGATATCCATGGGGGAACTCACACTGTGAGACTCCGGCTTCTGAGAAAGGATTCGGGGCTTGTCGCCAGTGTGAGGTTCTACCTGAGCAGGGAGAGTGCCTCATCGGGGAGACTCTGCCTCAGTGCGGAGACCCTGCCTCAGCAGGAGTCCATCGAACATCTTTGCTGGTGTGCCGAGTGCAACCATTTTCAAGTCATGAGTGGCATCAGCCAAATCTGATTAGTGGAGGCACTGCCTTTGAGAATGCACCAGTTGATAGTGACTGACAGTTAACAGTAAAGCATTGTTTGAAAATTGAATACAGAGCAGCTTGACACAGACCATTAGCCTGAGGAAGGGACCAAGGAACGGCTGTGATGTATTTTATGAAGCTGAAATAGGCACAAGTTGGGATTTTATTCTCGAGTCCAGATAATCATTTATTTGCTGGTTTACAATAATTGAACTGAACTGAACTTACAGGCTGTGATTTGTTTATTCACCTACAGAGTGAAGGTGACAGATGACCAATACTTGTCACTGCATTTAATGAAGAAACCAATATTGGATTTCTGCTTTCTGAAACTCATGACGTCTCCACAGCTGACACTGTGCAAACTGATGCAAATTAAATTGCGTGACATGTCTTTTTAATCAGAACATCCAGCCCATTAAGAACCCCATTAAAAATACGTGGATTTCTGAAACCAACACTCACCAAGTGCTGAATTATCACAAGTTCAAACACTTCCCTTGTCCAGGTGCCCTGGAATGTAAACATACCAGCAAAATAACCAGTCGGGGAAGCGGAGCGATGGAAGCCGTTATTTGTCCCCTTAACCCGCTTTGAGGGATAGTTCAGGGGCCACCTCCCCACCCCCCACCCCACCAGGTCACTGGGAAATGTGGTAAATAAAGGAATAACTGATAACTTCTCCACCCCTCCCTCATGATGTGGAGATGCCGGCGTTGGATTGGGGTGGGCACAGTAAGTAGTCTCACAACACTAGGTTAAAGTCCAACAGGCTTATTTGGTAGCACGAGCTTTTGGAGCACTGCTCCTTCATCAGGTGAGTGGGAGTTGCCACGGGCGAGGTGCCTAATGATTGAGGGGTGGCAAATGTTGTGCCTTTGTTTAAAAAGGGCTGCAGGGAAAAGCCTGGGAACTACAGGCCAGTGAGCCTCACATCTGTGGTGGGTAAATTGTTGGAAGGTATTTTGAGAGACAGGATCTACAAGCATTTAGAGATGCAAGGACTGATTAGGGACAGTCAGCATGGCTTTGTGAGTGGAAAATCATGTCTCACAAATTTAATTGCGAGAATGTAGATGAGGGCAGTGCAGTTGATGTTGCCTACATGGATTTCAGCAAGGCCTTTGACAAGGTACCACATGGTAGGTTGAAGCATAAAGTTAAATCTCATGGGATCCAGGGTGAGGTATCTAAATGGATACAAAATTGGCTTCTTGACAGAACACAGATGGTGTAGAGGATTGTTTTTCAAACTGGAGGCCTGTGACCAGCGGTGTGCCTCAGGGATCAGTGCTGGGTCCACTGTTATTTGTCATTTATATTAATGATTTGGATGAGAATATAGGGGGCATGGTTAGTAAGTTTGCAGATGGCACCAAGATTGGTGACATAGTGGACAGTGAAGAAAGTTATCTCCAATTGCAACAGGATCTTGATCAATTGGGCCAGTGGGCTGACGAATGGCAGATGGAGTTTAATTTAGACAAATGAGAGGTGATGCATTTTGGTCGATTGAACCAGGCCAGGACTTACTCAGTCAATGGTAGGGTGTTGGGGAGAGTTACAGAACAAAGAGATCTAGGGGTACATGTTCATAGCTTCTTGAAAGTGGAGTCACAGGTGGACAGAGTGGTGAAGAAGGCATTCAGCATGCTTGGTTTCATTGGTCAGAACATTGAATACAGGAGTTGGAATGTCTCATTGAAGTTGTACAAGACATTGGTAAGGCCACAGTTGGAATACCGTGTCCAGTTTTGGTCACCCTATTATAGAAAGGATATTATTAAACTAGAAAGAGTGCAAAAAAGATTTACTAGGATGCTACTAAGACTTGATGGATTGAGTCCCGCTCAAAAAAGACAGTAGGACTAGGGGGCACAGCCTCAAGATAAAGGGGAGGCGGTTTAGAACGGAGTTGAGGAGGAACTTCTTCACTCAAAGGGTGGTGAATCTCTGGAATTCTCTGCCCGTTGAAGTGGTGGAGGCTGCCTCGCTAAATATTTTTAAGAAGCGGGTTGATGGGTTCTTGATAAGAGAGGGGATTAAGGGTTATGGGGAGAGGGCGGGAAAGTGGAACTGAGCCACAACAGATCAGCCATGATCTTATTGAATGGCGGGGCAGGCTCAAAGGGCTAGATGGCCTACTCCTGCTCCTATTTCTTATGTTCTTATGTTCTTATGTTATAAGGAGAGGCTGGATAGACTGAGACTTTTTTCCCTGGAGTGTAGGAGGCTGAGGGGTGATCTTATAGAGGTCTATAAAATAATGAGGGGCACAGATCAGCTAGATAGTCAATATCTTTTCCCAAAGGTAGGAGGAGTCTAAAACTAGAGGGCATAGGTTTAAGGTGAGAGGGGAGAGATCCAAAAGTGTACAGAGGGACAATTTTTTCATATAGAGGATGGTGAGTGTCTGGAACGAGCTGCCAGAGGCAGTAGTAGAAGTGGGGAAAATTTTGTCTTTTAAAAAGCATTTAGACAGTTACATGGGTGAGATGGGTATAGAGGGATCTGGGGTAAATGCAGGCAATTGGGATTAGTTTAGGGGTTTAAAAAAAAGACAGCATGGACAAGTTGGGCCAAAGGGCTTGCTTCTGTGCTGTAAACCTCGATGACTCTATGACTCTGTGAGTTGGGTTCACAAACAGGGCATATACAGACACAAACTCAATTACAAGATAATGATTGGAATGTGAGTGTTTACAGATAATCAAGTCTTTACAATGTGAATGGAGAGAGGGTTAAGCACAGGTTAAAGAGATGGGAATTGTCTCCAGCCTGGACAGTTAGTGTGAATTTGCAAGCCCAGGCAAGTCATGGGGATTACAGATTGTGTGGCAACTCCCACTCACCTGATGAAGGAGTCACACTCCGAAAGCTCGTGTTACCAAATAAACCTGCTGAGCTTTGACCTGGTGTTGTGAGACTACTTACTGTGCACCCCCCCCACCCCTCCCTCAAACAGTGCTATCATTCCTGCCAGCTCTGGTTCCATGAGTAGCACTCTCGAGTTGGAGATTTGGGTGTTCAAATCCCACTCCAGGGTTTGAATACAAACATCGAGGTAAAATTCTAGGACAGTGCTGAGGGAGTGCTACCGTGTCAGAGGTACTGCTCTTCAGATGAGGCCTTGAAGTGAAGTCCCATCTCAGGTGGATGTAAGAGGTCATTGTTTCCAGAGGAGCAGTTGGAGTGGAGGTTCTGTGCAGAGAGCTTGTCGGTAAGAGGGATTTTTACCGTACTCTTTTTAGAGTTTTTCTCTAAACTGGGAGTGTAAAACCGGAAGTAGGCCCCAGTGACACCTTGGAAGGTTGTTTTCTCCTTTAAAAGGTACTCACCTTAGAGGGTTTGACCTCATTGTTTCCAGAGGGGCAGTTGGAGTGGAGATTCTGTGCAGAGAGCTTGTCGGGAAGAGGGATTTTTACTTTATTTTTCTTGGAGGTTTTTTTTCTAAACTGGGAGTGTAAAACAGGAAGTAGGCCCCAGTGACCCCTGGGAAGGTTTTCTTTTCCCCCAATAAACTTCTAGAGTCCCCTCCCCCCTCCTCTAACCTAAAAAACAAGACTTGGAGTGAGAGCAGGTAAACTTTCTTCTTTTCTCACTTATTCCTCTAATCTAAGGGGGTGAGGGAATATCAGGCAAGATCTTTCTTTCTTTTTTTATCTGGAGGGAATGGCAGTGAAAGGCAGTGCAAAGTTCCTCCTGTGGGATGTTTGAGGTGAGGGATGCTGTCAGTGTCCCTGCTGATCTCACCTGTGGGAAGGGCACCCATCTCCAGCTCCTCAAAAACCGCCTTAGGGAACTGGAGCTGGAGCCGGATGAAGGGGTATATGGGGGGAGGGGGAGTCTCGAAGGATATTGAATTTGATGATAAGCCGTGATCAAAATGAACGGCAGAGCAGGCTGGAAGGGCTGAACGACCTCCTCCTGCTTCTAGTTTCTATGTTCCTATGAGCAGGAGATTTCTTCCCAGCGACCCGACAGACATTCATCCTCCAAGTAAGGCTCACCAAAAGCAGATTGTAGATTTCTCATAGCATTTCCCCAATTCTCGGTCCCTCTTCTCCAATTGATAACAATCCTGACCTTGCGGGTGTCAATTGATCCGGAATCTATCCCTCTCTCCGAGAACCTGACCTACATATTTTAAATAGCGTACAAGTACTGAAATGGCCCAATTTACCAGTCAGAATCATAAGCAGAACATCCATTTATAGACTGAGGGGAGGTGATGGCCCAGTGGGATTATCACTCGATTATTAATCTAAAAACTCAGCTAATGTTCTGGGGACCCGGGTTCGAGTCCCATCATAGCAGACGGTGGAATTTGAATTCAATAAAAAATATCTGGAATTAAGAATCTACTGATGACCATGAAACCATTGTTGGAAAAACCCATCTAGGTCACTAATGTCCGTTAAGGAAGGAAATCTGCCGTCCTTACCCGGTCTGGCCTACATGTGACTCCAGAACCACAATATTGTGCTTGATTTTCAACTGTCCTCTGAACAAGGGCAACTAGGGATGGGCCAGTGATGTCCATGTCCCATGAATGAATATAAAAAAGAATATTTTCTCAGAGCCACCAAGAATTATCTTAACTCAATTGTCATAATTAATAGCTTTAGGACGGTTTCCGTTGCTAATATGGATGATATATATCGGGGAGATGGTTGTGTAGTGATATTAGCACAGGATGAGTAAATTCAGAGATCCAGGGTGATGTCCGGGGGACCCAGGTTTGAATCCTGCCAAAACAAATGGTGAAATTTGAATCAATAAAACTCTGGAATCAAAAAATGATCGTGAAACCATTGTCAATTGTCAGGAAAACCCATCTGGGTCACTAATATCCCTTTAGGGAAGGAAATCTGCCGTCCTTACCCGGTCTGGCCTACATGTGACTCCAGAGTCACAGCAATGTGGTTGATTCTTAATTGTCCTCAGGGAGGGGTAATAACTGTTGGCCCAGCCAGCGACGCCCATATCCCATATACGATACATAAAAAAAAACATGCATAGTAAGATCCCACAAATATCAGCACAGCAAAATCAGGTAATTTGCTGCTGATAGCCTTGTTTGAGGCAGGGACATTGGTCAAGACTCCAGGACAGAGCGTAATGGAGTGCTGGAAGCCCACCTTGTAAGCGGGAGAGGGGAAAGGTTAGTCAAGGGTTCAGTTCCAGCAGCTGATCACTTTGGCCTGTCCTGAGGGTGTGAATCTCAGGTGGAGGGGGGGAAGAAGGCGTATCTGCCAACCCCACCAGCCTGAACCAAATGAGTAATTTTTCACACGTGAGCAAGTTTGCTTTTACAAGGTCAGCATTTATTGCCCATCCCAAAATTGCCCCTGTGAGGGTGGTGGTGAGACCCCTTCCTTTCTACAGTTTGAGTGTCTCGCTCAGGCATTTCAGAGGGCAGCTGAGAGTCAACCACATTGCTGTGGCTCTGAAGTCAGATGTAGGCCAGACCGGGTAAGGACGGCAGATTTCCTTCTCTTAAGGACACGAGTGACCCAAATGGAATTGTAATGAGAATTCAGTGGTTTCACCATTACACAATCTAGCTTTTAATGCAGATTTAGTGCAATGAATTGAATTCAAATATCCTTAAACTTTGGGTTATTAGCCCAGGCCCCTGGATTTCTAATATAAACACTCTACTACTGATCTGCATGTGTGTGGCCACCTCAGCGATAAGTCTGATCTGATCCAAATCTGCTCATATACATTATCTAGCAGTGGTTACCATACTGGTCAGCTCCTCTAGTGAGTTGAGTGTGAACACACAAAACAGACACAGAGGAAAGGTGGACTGATATTTGTTGACTGAAGGTTGTAGCAATTTACAGGGTTTTTAAAATCTTCTGGGGCAGCAGGGTGACAGAGTGGTTAGCACTGTAGCCTCACAGTGCGAGGGACCCGGGTCAGTTCCAGCCTTGGGTGACTGTCTGGGTGGAGTTTGCACATTGTCTCCGTGCCTGCGTGGGTTTCCTTCAGATGCTCCAGTTTCCTCCCACACTCCAATGATGTGCGGGTTAGATGGATTGGCCAAGCTAAATTACCCCTTAGTGTCCAAAGATGTGCAAGTTAAGTAGATTAGCCATGCTAACTTCCTCCTTAGTGTGAAATAATGTGCAAGTTAGGTGGATTAGCCATTTAAGAGACTTTTGAATAAGTACATGGGACTTAGTAAGATAGAGGGTTATAGGTAAGCCTAGTGGGTAGGAACATGTTCGGCACAACTTGTGGGCCAAAGGGCCTGTTTGTGCTGTAGCTTTTCTATGTTCTATTGTAGAGTGGGATTACGGAGATTGGATGGATAAGTGTTCTTTCGAAGACTTGATGGGCCGAATGGCCTCCTTCTGCACTGTAGACATTCTCTGATGCTAAGAGATGGGAGAATGAATTTACTGCTGTTAAAGTAATGGTCATTGTGGCCCTGCTCAGGTTTGGTTCCTGGGACATGCCTCCATGGTATCTCAATCACAGCAATTGGCTCCCCAACCACCCCACCTCTGTGTGAATCCAACTCACCAACACACTGCCGCTCAGGCCTGGTTAGGTTGGCAGTAAGAAGTCTCACAACACCAGGTTAAAGTCCAACCAGTTTATTTGATAGTAAACCCACAAGCTTTCGGAAACGGTTTTCCTTTGTCAGGTGTGTGGAAGGTTCTGATCAGGGAAGGGCGTATAAAGTCACACACAGTTTACAGAATACTGATTAGAATGTGAGTCTTTACAGCTAACCTGCTATTCAAGTCTTAAAGATGCAGACAGTGTGAGTGGAGATAGCATGAGCATAGGTTAAAGAGATGTGTATTGTCCCCAGACAGGACAGGAAGTGAGATTTTACAAGCCCAGGAAAGTCATGTGGGTTACAGATAGTGCAACGTGAACCCAAGATCCCGGTTGAGGCTGTCCTCGTGTGCGGAACTTGGCTATCAGTTTCTGCTCAGCGACTTTGCACTGTCGTGTGTCATGAAGGCCGCTTTGGAGAACGCTTACCCAAAGATCAGAGACCGAATGCCGTGACCACTGAAGTGTTCGCCAACAGGAAGGGAACAGTTTTGCCTGGTGATTGTCGAGCGATGTTCATTCATCTGTTGTCATAGCGTCTGCATGGTCTCCCCAATGTACCATGCTTAGGGACATCCTTTCCTGCAGCGTATCAGGCAGACAATGTTGGCCGAGTTGCAAGAGTATTTACCGTGTACCTGGTGGATGTTGTTCTCACATGAGATGATGTCATCCATGTCGATGATCCGGCATGTCTTGCAGAGGTTGCTGTGGCAGGGTTGTGTGGTGTTGTGGTCACTGTTCTCCTGAAGACTGGGTAGTTTGCTGCGAACAATGGTCTGTATGAGGTTGCGTGGTTGTCTGAAGGCAAGAAGTGGGGGTGTGGGGATGGTCCTGGTGAGATGTTCGTCTTCATGAATAATATGTTGAAGACTCCGGAGAAGATGTCGTAGCTTCTCTGCTCCGGGGAAGTACTGGACAACGAAGGGTACTCTGTCCACCGCGAGCTGTGTTTGTCTTCTGAGGAGGTCGGTGCGGTTTTTCGCTGTGGAGCATCAGAACTGTCGATCTATGAGTTGAGCACCATATCTTGTTCTTATGAGGGCATCTTTCAGCATCTGGAGGTATCTGTCACGACCCTCCTCATCCGAGCAAATCCTGTGTATATGGAGGGCTTGTCCATAGGGGATGGCTTCTTTAACGTGTTTACAAAGAACTAAGAGCAAAGAAAGGGTAGAAGCTGGAGAAGTGGAGCATTGTGAGGTTATACTTGGGCTTGCGGTACAGTGAGGTGCTGAGGTGACCGTCCTTGATGGAGAAGTCTGTGTCCAAGAATGCCACCGGTTCCAGAGAACCCAGAGGTTGGAAGTCCCAGGCATCCTTGCTGGCTCTCATTCAACCCCCTACCACCCCCACCAACACCGTTACCCCGCCGTGAGTCACTTTAGAAAGCTTTGGCATCTTTGCTCACCGCAGGGTCCAACGTCCCCGTGGCTTTTTTGGAGACGCATTTTTCTCCAGAATTCAAAGGAAGAAAAGCCAAGGAGGCACAGTGGGATCTGATGGATGTTCAGTTTTAGAAAAACACTGAGCAAACACTCAGATTCACAGAGCAAAGGCAGAGCGATGAACAATCAGAACATTGGCAGACAAAGCCACAGCTATTTTATTCATGAGAAAGACCTTCATAACTCAAGTGTCAAAGAGACGGCTAATGTCAGTGATATTGTATTGATTTAGTTAAAAATACCCTGTGCACTCACTCAGAATGAATTATTGAATTATTGATCAGGCTTTGCAAAGTCTCTCTCGCTCTTACTGCTCACTGGGTCTGGCAGCAAAGCTATAATGAGAGGCGTCTCCCAGCAATCTCACAGGCAGCCCCCGCACAATTCCAGGACGGGGTACCGTGTCCCCAGGGGGACAGGAGTTCTGGCTGCTCTGTGGGCCAGTGCCGTTAGCTCATTATCGCTTTGCCGATATCGCACAGGGGAATTCTTTGTTGTTTTTATGCCCACTGGCTAATGTGGTCAGCACCACTGTCTCACAGCGCCAGGGACCAGGGTTCGATTCCCAGGTTGGGCCACTGTCTGTGGGGAGTCTGCATGTTCTCCCCGTGTCTGTGTGGGTTTCTTCCGAGTGCTCTGGTTTCCTCCTACAGCCCAAAGGTGTACAGGTTAAGTAGACTGGACATGCTAAATTGCCCCTTAGTGTCCGAAGATGGACAGGTTAGGTGGATTGGCCATGCTAAATGTAAATAAAATCTAAATCTAAATAAAGAACTCCAAATTCAACATTGAGTGAATGGAATGGTAAAAATACCCTGGAACTAGCAGCTGATTTGAGACTGCTATCTATTACTTACCCTCTCAATGAACTTGGCAAGTTACCATACAGCCTGAACTCCAACGAGTGCTGCTGATTAATGCAGAAGCTACTATATGCACAGCAAGATCCCACCAGGGCAAATACCAATTAATTGTTTAGATGATGTTTGTTGAGGGAGGTCCCACAGCTCTGCAGATAACACAATGGCATCCCGTCACATCTCACCAGCAACAGCACCCCCTGACAGCGCGGCACTCCCTCAGTACTGACCCTCTAACAGTGCAGCGCTCCCTCAGCACTGACCCTCTGGCGGTGTGGCAGTTCCTCAGTACTGACCCTCTGACAGTGCGGCACTCCCTCAGTACTGACCCTCTAACAGTGCAGCGCTCCCTCAGCACTGACCCTCTGGCGGTGTGGCAGTTCCTCAGTACTGACCCTCTGACAGTGCGGCACTCCCTCAGCACTGACCTTCTGACAGTGCGGCGCTCCCTCAGCACTGACCCTCTGGCGGTGTGGCACTTCCTCAGTACTGACTCTCTGACAGCGCGGCGCTCCCTCAGCACTGACCCTCTGACAGCGCGGCGCTCCCTCAGCACTGACCCTCTGACAGTGCGGCACTCCCTCAGCACTGACCCACTGACAGTGCGGCACTCCCTCAGCACTGACCCTCTGACAGTGCGGCACTCCCTCAGCGCTGACCCTCTGACAGTGCGGCACTCCCTCAGCACTGACCCTCTGACACGGCACTCCCTCAGCACTGACCCTCTGACGGTGCAGCACTCCCTCAGCGCTGACCCTCTGACAGTGCGGCGCTCCCTCAGCACTGACCCTCTGACGGTGCAGCACTCCCTCAGCACTGACCCTCTGACAGTGCGGCACTCCCTCAACACTGACCCTCTGACAGTGCAGCACTCCCTCAGCACTGACCCTCTGACAGTGCGGCACTCCCTCAACACTGACCCTCTGACAGTGCAGCACTCCCTCAGCACTGACCCTCTGACAGTGTGGCACTCCCTCAGCACTGACGCTCTGACAGTGTGGCACTTCCTCAGTACTGACCCTCTGACAGTGCGGCACTCCCTCAGCACTGACCCTCTGACGGTGCGGCACTCCCTCAGCACTGACCCTCTGACAGTGCGGCACTCCCTCAGCGCTGACCCTCTGGCGGTGTGGCACTCCCTCAGCACTGACCCTCTGACGGTGCAGCACTCCCTCAGCACTGACCCTCCCAAAGAAATATATTTCAACCAAGCCTCCTTGTGGAATACCGGCAGTGCAGAAGGAGGCCATTCAGCCCATCAAGTCTGCTTGAATTCATACCCAGATTTACTCTAACCCCTTGTATTTACCCTGCTAACACCTCTAAGGGACAATTTAGCATGGCCAGTCCACCTAATCTGTACATCATCGGTCAGTGGGAGGAAACCGGAGCCTCTGGAGGAAACCCTCGCAGGTACAAAGTTCTTCCAGAAACATCCTTCCTGACCAGTGGTTCCACCTCAGCGCTAAATGTTATCTCTTTCTGCTCTCCCTTTTTAAGGTGCAGTATAATTATAGCCCAAATCTACAAGCAGATGCACAAAAATAAAGGGGGCAATTCTTTGAGATTGCTGACTGCAATCTCCTTGCATCTCTCTGATCCAGGTCATAATCCAGCCCAGAGTGAGGGGACAGGATTATCCTTCTGTCCTGTTACTGTGATACGAGTCAGGAAACTCAATCTTGATCAGTGTAAATGCCAATCTGCAGAGTAATCCTGCCTGCTATTGGCACCAAAATGGCATTGAACTCACCAAGCCAAGAGAGAGGCAGGTACTGGGTCATTGAACACATTCAAGGCAGAGTTAGACAGATATTTTATTATTCATTTGTGGGACATGGGTATCACTGGCTGGGCCAGCGTTTATTGCCCATCCCTAGTTGCCCCGAGGGCAGTTGAGAGTCAACCACATTGCTGTGGTTCTGGTGTCACATGTAGGCCAGACCGGGTAAGGACGGCAGATTTCCTTCCCTAAAGGACATTAGTGAACCAGATAGGTTTTTCTGACAATGGTTTCATGGTCATCAGTAGATTCTTGATGCCAGATATTTTTTATTGAATTTAAATTCCACCATCTGCTGTGGCGGGATTTGAACCCGGGTCCCCAGAACATTAGTTAAATTTCTGGGTTAGTAGCCTAGTGATAATCCCACTAGGCCGTTGTCTTCCATTTTGTTCTGAAAGAGACTCCAGGGGAGGAGGGCCAGGCTGGAAAGTGGAGCTGAAGCCACAATCAGATCCGCCATGATTTATGGAATGGTGGGGCAGCCCTGAGGGGCCAAATGGCCTCTCCTGCTCCTATTTTGTATCATAGAATCGACGACACAGAGACAGGTCCTTCAACCCAAACTGGCCCATGCCAACCAAAATGTCCATCTAAGCTTAACCCCATTTGCCTGCATGTGGCCCATATCTCTCTAAACCTTTTCTATCCAGGTATCTGTCCAAATGCCTTTTAAATGTTGTCAATGTCTCTGCCTCAAACACTTCCTCAGGCAGCTCATTCCACACACGTACCACCCTCTGTGTAAAAAAAAAATTACTCCTCAGGTTCCGATTAATTCTTACCCCCCTTAACAGAAACCTATGCTCTCTAGTTCTCGAATCCCAAACCCTGGGAATAGACGGAGTGCATTCAACCTATCCATGCCTCTCATGATCTTATACACCTCTATAAGATCACCCCTCATTATTCATTCTAAGCGCCCCCCTCATTATTTGAGCAATGATGTCCCCTCCCCGACATTCTGTGTTCCCTCACTTCCCATTCACCAACAGAAAGAGACAGTTTCTCACCAACAAACTTCGAAAAACTTTTGAACATTTTGGCAAATTCCATTCGCCTTTTTTGTTCAAGTGATTGTAAAGTGATTTTCCTTTGAGTATTTCTCCATATTGAATGATCTCATTCTCAGTCAGATCTAGTCAATCTTTTCTGAAACATTTTTAATGTTTTTCCGATGATGGGTCGCTTGGGAGAGGTGAGGACAAGTTTGGAATGATTGCACTGGGGGGGGGGTGCAGAGGAGATTGACCAGGATGCTGCCTAGGATGGAGTGTTTCAGTTATGGAGAAAGGTTGGGTAGCGGCTTGGGTTGCCTTCTCTGGAGCAGAGAAGACTGAGGGGTGACCTGATTGAGGTGTTCAAGATTATGAGGAACATACAATGGATAAGGAACAGCTGTTCCCCTTAGTTGAAGGGTCAGTCTTGAGGGGGACACAGGTTCAAGGTGACGGTTTAAGGGGGATGTGAGGAAGAACCTTTTACCCAGAGAGTGGTGAGGGTCTGGAATGCGCTGCCTGGGAGGGTGGGGGAGGTGGGATGCCTCACATCCTTTAAAAAGTACCTGGATGAGCACTCGGCTCATCATAACATTCAGGCTATGGGCTGGGTGCTGGGAAATGGAATTCATAGAATCCCTATACTGCAGAATGAAGCCATTCAGCCCATCAACTCTGCACCGAACACAATCCCACCCAGACCTATTCCCGAAACCCCACATATTTACTCTGGTAATACCCCTGATACTAAACAGCAATTTAGCATGGCCAATCGAGTTAAGCTGCACATTTTTGAAGTGTGGGGGGAAACCGGAGCACCTGAAGGAAACCCACGCAGACACGGGGAGAATGTGCAAACTCTACATGACAGTGACCCAAGCCGGGATTCGAACCTGGGTCCCTGGCGCTGTGAGGCAGCAGTGCTAACCCACTGTGCCGCCCACGTGGGAGATCAAGTGTTTAGAGCCTTAGAGGTTTACAGCATAGAAACAGGCCCTTTGACCCAACATGTCCATGCCACCCATTTATCTTTTAAACCTCTAAGTTAGCCCCAATTGTCCACGTTAGGCCCATGTCCCTCTGTACCCATCGTACCCATGTAACTGTGTAAATGCTTTTTAAATCGTACCCGCCTCTACTACTACCTCTGGCAGCTCGCTCCAGACACTCACCACCCCCTGTGTGAAAAAATAGCCCCTCTGGACCCTGGTTTCTTGCATATCAGTGCAGACTCGATGGGGCGAAGGGCCTCTTCTGCACAGTGTGATTCCGTGACTCTATGAGTAGTTTGGGAGGTTGGGTAAATATTTGGCAATAGCTTCAAATTCAGCCCCAAAGCCTGAAGGCTAAGCCAGTTCTACCTTCAAACTTAAGGCAATCCCAACAGCATTTTCCAAATGGGTCACATCACCAGTGGGGGAGGGCAGGGGGGGCAGGGGGGCAGGGGGAGGGCAGGGGGAAGGCAGGGGGGCAGGGGGAAGGGGGAAGGCAGGGGGGCAGGGGGCAGGGGGGGTGGTAGCATTGTTTTTCCCTGCGCCCGTCTCCAGATGGCAGGGCACTTCTTCTGAGGGTTTTCACTCTCTCAGAGCAGAGCTGTTCGGCCCCAGGCTGCACCCTGTCCCTGTGCGGCCTGTCAGTTTGGGCTGGTGACGGGGAGGTGCTGGAGCTCCTGAACCAACGCCCTTTTAAGAAAATACACCACCGGCAAAGGAACAAATCCCAGCCCTGTCTCTTCACCTTGTTGTCATGGTTACTCATCGTGCCTTTCGCTTCCAGCAACCTCTACACAGGAGAACAGATGGAGCTGGCGACAATTTTCTGAGCTGTCCCCATAACGTGGAAGATATTCCGTGTCAGTCCCACTGATTTTTAACCCTTCACTCACTGACAGGTTCGGGTTAAACGCTCGATTCCCTGGGTGAGTAACCACAGCTGATGAGCAGAAATACTGAACTATACAATATTACAGGAATAAATCGCGTTGGGGTGAGCCTAATTAAAAATACAGGAACATGGGAATTAGGAGCGGGAGTTGGCAAATCCAGCCCTTCGAGCCTGCTCCACCATTCAATCAGATCATGGCTGATCTCTTCCTGGTCTCAAATCCACCTTTCCCCCCCACCCCGTTCCCCATATTCCCCTTAACCCTTTTCTAAATCAGAAATATATCCATCTCCTTCCTGAACCCATTCAATGATTCAGATTCCACCGTGCTCTGGGGGCAGCGAGTTCCACAAATTCACCCCCCCCCCTCTGCGAGAAGTAGCTCCCCCTCATTCTCAGTTTTAAAGCTACCTCCTCTCAGCCTGTGACAATTACTACCAGGATAACTCTACCCTGTTGAAGTTAACCAAATTTGGAATTGTTTTTTTTAATTCATTCGTGGACATGGGCATCACTGCTTGGGCCAGCATTTATTGCCCGTCCCTAGTTGCCCTTGAACTGAATGGCTTGCTCGCCCATTTCAGAAGGGTTTTGAGAGTCAACCACATTGCTGTGGGACCGGAGTCACGTGCAGGCCAGACCAGGTTAAGGTGGCACAGTGGTTAACACTGCTGCCTCACAGCGCCAGGGAACCGGGTGCGACTCCTGGCCTCAGGTCACTGGCTGTGTGAAGTCTGCATGTTCTCCTCGTGTCTGCATGGGTTTCCTCCAGGTGATCCCATTTCCTCTCTCACTCCAAAGACGGGCATGTTAGGTGGATTGGCCATGCTAAATTGCCCGTTTAGTATCAGGGGATTAGCAGGGTAAATATGTGGGGAATAGGGCCTGGCTGGGCTTGTGGTTGGTGCAGACTTGATGGGCTGAATGGCTTCCATCTGCAGCGTAGGGGATTCTATGATTTCCTTCCCTAAAGGGCATGAGTGAACCAGATGGGTTTTTCTGACAATGGTTTTATGGTCATCAATAGATTCTTAATTCCAGTTTTTTTTATTGAATTCAAATTCCACCATCTGCCGTGGTGGGATTCGAACCCGAGCCCCCAGAATATTTGCTGAGTTTCTGGATTAATATCCTAGTGATAATACCACGAGGTTAGGGTTAGGGGACAATGTGCAAACTGCACACAGACAATGACCCGAGCCTGGGATTGAACCCAGGACCCTGCCGCTATGAGACAGCAGTGTTAACCACTGTGCCTCTGTGCCACTCTTCTTCACCCCTACTCTCCACATCAGCACTGACTTATCCCTTATCTCTAACCGTTGGATATTGCTACACTGAGGGAGGTATTTAACACATCATCACCTCTCATAGAATCCATACAGTGCAGTAGGAGGCCATTTGGCCCATCAAGCCTGCACTGACAACAATCCCACCCAGCCCTATCCCCATAACCTCACACATCCACCCTGCTCATCCCCCAGACACTAAGGGGCAATTTAGCCTGACCAATCAACATAACCTGCGCATCTTTGTGGAAACCGGAGCACCCGGAGGAAACCCACACAGACACGGGGAGAACATGCACACAGACAGTGACCCGAGGCCGGAATCGAACCCGGCTCCCTGGAGGCAGCAGGGCGAACTAACCATTGTTGGTGTCAGTGCCGGTTGCAGTAATTAGACCCAATTTTCATCCCTGTCTTTTTTTCCACCAAATGCCTCATTATTTCCTGATCGATGCTTGAAAGAATTAGATATAAAACATGTTGTAACTAAAGAACTAATTGAGTTGAGGACCTGCTGTTTTATGTGAGTGAGGTGCCTCTGGGCAAAATCAACAGGCTTATGAATTTATTCCCTAATGCAACTTGCTAAACAGCAAACTAATAGGATAGAAGGATTTTAATAATTGATATTTAATATCTGGTTTCCAGTTAGTTCCAATGGTTTCGACCTGAGGGTTCTGCATGAAGGGGATAGGTGTGTTCGGCAAGAGTAACCTCCTGCTATGTCCGGAGTAATTAAATATTCAGTATCTGGCCAACTAAAGAGATTAAAGTGTGATAGAGTCAGAGAGATATACAGCACGGAAATAGGCCCTTCAGCCTGACTCGTCCATACTGGCCATGTTTCCTCAACTGAACTAGTCCCATTTGTCTGAATTTAGCCCCTAACCCTCTAAACCTTTCCCATCTATGTGCCTGTCCAAATGCCTTTTAAATGCTGCCATTGTACCTGCCCCTACCACCCCCTCTGGCAGCTCATTCCACACTCACGCCACCCACTGTGTGAAATGGTTGCTGTGAGGCTCCTTGGCTCTTGCACTGTGAGCTGCCAGGAGACCTGACTGTTCTGGGAATTCAGAGATTTTCCATGCCTGTCTCGGGGTTAATGCATACCCTGGCCCAATTCTATTCAGGGACTACACCTCAACATGTGGGATGGGCGGTGGCACAGTGGTACAATGGTTAGCATTGCTGCGTCACAGTGGTAGGGACCTGGGTTCGATTCTAGTCTCGGGTCACTGTCTGTGTAGAGTGTGCATGTTCTCCCCGTGTTTGAGTGGGTTTCCTCTGGGTGCTCCAGTTTCCTCCCACAGTCCAAAGATGTGCAGGTTAGGTGGATTGGCCATGCTAAATTGTCCCTTAATGTTCAAAGATGTGCAGGTTAGGTAGATTGGCCATGGTAAATTGTCCCTTAATGGCCAAAAATGTCAAGATTAGGTGGATTGGCCATGCTAAATTTCCCCTTTGTATCCAAAGATGTGTAGGTTGGGTGAATTGACCATGATGTATTGTCCCTTAGTGTCCAAAGATGTATGGGTTAGGTGGATTGGCCATGCTAAATTGCCCCTTAGAGTCAGGAGGATTAGCAGTGTAAATATGTGGGGTTATGGAATAGAGTGGCATTGTTGCCAGTGCAGTCTCGATGGGCTGAACAGCCTCCTTCTGTACTGTAGAGGTTGTGTGATTCTAACTGGAAACTGATTCCATGTGACATTCTTTAGTGAAATTGAAGCTGTGTGAGTATCACACACCAGAGAGAATCAATAATCAGGACAGAGAGAACACAGAGCTGGAATTACAAGCCCGTGAGAATTTCCCATCACTAAACACACTAGGTATTTAATCACAAGACTTGATGAATTTGCAATATCACTGTTGCCTTGAAAATCTCTTCTGCTCGCCACGCTTAATGAGCCGATAATGAAATTGTGGAAATGTGACGTTTAGATGCCTCCAATTACTGACGAAGAACTTTGTTAGTCAGTCATTTACAGAGAAGATTAGGTGTGAGCCCTGTCTCCTGCTCACACTCCTGTATCTGACGCAGGTCGCAGGTTCACAATCTACTTCACAGGCTGGAGCAGCTAATCCAGGCTGGCAGTCCCAGTGCAGTACTGAGCAAATGCTGTACTGTCAGAGATACTGTCCTTCAACCCAGATCCCATCTGGTTGTTCAGGTGGATGTAAAAGTAATTGATGAGATTATTTGGAAGAAGGTTAGGGGAGTTCTCCCCTGGGTCCTGGGGCCAATGTTTATCTCGCAAACATCATCAATAAAACACAGCCTCTGGTCATTATCTCATTGTTGGTTTCTGGGAGTTCTCTGCACAAGATTTGTGGATGCCATCTCAGGAAAGTTTCATTTATTTTTTCACAGGAGTCATACAGTCAGAGAGATTTACAGCATTGAAGCAGCCCCTCAGCACAACTTGTCCATGCTGCCTTTTTTTAAACCCCTAAGCTAATCCCAATTGCCCACATTTGGCCCATATCCCTCTATACCCATCTTACCCATGTAACTGTCTAATGGTTTTTTTAAAAGACAAAATTGTACCCGCCTCTACTACTACCTCTGGCAACTTGTTCCAGTCATGATGTGGGTATGCCGGCGTTGGACACTCACCACCCTCTGTGTGAAAAAATTGCCCCTCTGGACACTTTTGTATCTCTCCCCTCTCACCTTAAACCTATGCCCTCTAGTTTTAGACTCCCCTACCTTTGGGAAAAGATATTGACCATCAAGCTGATCTGTGCCCTTCATTATTTTGTAGACCTCTATAAAATCACCCCTCAGCCTCCTACGCTCCAGAGAAAATAGTCCCAGTCTATCCAGCCTCTACTTATAACTCAATCCATCAAGTCCTGGTAGCATCCTAGTAAATCTTTTCTGCATTCTTTCTAGTTTAATAATATCCTTTCTTCAATAGAGTGACCAGAATTGTACACAGTATTCCAGGCGTGGCCTTACCAATGTCTTGTACAACTTCAACAAGATGCCCCAACTGAAGGTGAACATGTGACTTGACTCTCAACTGCCCTCCAAGGGCATCTAGGGATGGGCAATAAATGCTGGCCCAGCCAGCGATGAATGAATGCCCACGAATGAATAAAACAAATTAGCACCATTGGCTAGGCCGGCATCTATCATCTAATTGATTTGATTTGATTTATTATTGTCACATGTATTTGTATGTCATACAGACAAAGCATACTGTGCATAGAGTACATAGGGGAGAAGGAAAGGAGAGGGTGCAGAATGTAGTGTTACAGTCAGTGATAGGATGCACAGAAAGATCAGCTTAATGTGACTACTTCTGATGGAAACAGGGAAGAAAGCTGTTCTTGAGTCAGTTAGTACGTCATCTCAGAAGGAAAAAGATGGAAGAGAGTATGTCTGAGATCCTTGATTATGCTGGCTGTTTTCCCAAGGCAGCGGGAAGTGTAGACGGAGTCAATGGATGGGAGGTTGGTTTGCATGATGGATTGAGCTCACAATCCTCTGTAGTTTCTTGTGATCTTGGGCAGAGCAGGAGCCCATGCCAAACTGTAATACATCCAGAAAGGATGCTTTCTACAGTGCATCTGTAAAAATTAGTGAGAGTTGTAGTGGACATGCTGAATTTCCTTAGCCTCCTGAGAAAGTAGAGGTGTTGGTGGGGCTTTTTTAATTATAGCATCGGTGCGGAGTGACCAGGACAGATTGTTGGTGAACTAGACACCTAGAAACTGTGATCATTTCCACTTCATCACTGTTAATGTAGACAGTTGATGTTGATTTATCCCGAATGGTCCTGGAGAAGGTGGTGGTGAACTGCCTTCTTGAACTGCTACAGTCCATGTGGTGTAAATACCCTCACACTGGGGAAGATGATGGTGGAGTGGTAATCCAGAGATCGGGGAAAATGCCTTGTGTAGAGGGGTTCACACCTCACCGTGCCATGTGCTCACGTTTAAACCCAATTAATAAATCCAGAATCGAAAACCACTGCGAAACTGTCATTCATTTTTTTGTAAAAACCCAGCTGGTTCACTAATCTCCTTTAGGGAAGGAAATCTGCCGTCCTTACCCAGTCTGGCCTACATGTGACTCCAGAGCCACAGCAGTGTGGTTGACTCTTAAAAGCCCCCTGAAATAGCCCAGCGGACCATTCAGTTTCACAGATAATGAAGGATGGACAACAAATGCTGGCTTTGCCCACGTCATGTCAATGAATAAAGGGGAAAAAGAGGGAAGGGACTTCCAGGGTTTTGTCCCAGTGACAGTGAAGGAATAATTCTAGGTCAGGCTGCTGTGTGATGTGGAGGGGAACTTGCAGGTGATAAGAATTAAGGCAGCAAATATTGGCCTCTTCCAGCCACATCGTATCTACTGAATGAGCAAAACTTTTAAATCCCTGCCTTGGTCCCTTTGCCATTAAATTAGAGACCCTGAGAATCAGATTCCGGAACTCCCATCAACTCTCCCAGTTTCTGAAACCATTGAATCCCACCCAACATTTCAGCTCACTCTCGCTCCCCAGATGCTGGCTGGTTTGCTGAGTATTTCTGCTACTTGATGCTTTTATTTCCAATTTATTGCCAATTACAAAATTAACCTTAACCCCAACTTTTGGCAGCAGGGTGAGCAAAAGATATTCTGCCCCAGGAATTTGATTTGATTTATTATTGTCACATGTATTGGGATACAGTGAGAAGTATTGTTTCTTGCGCGCTATACAGACAAACCATACCATTCATAGAGAAGGAACGGAGAGAGCGCAGAATGTAGTGTTACAGCCTTGGCTAGGGTGTAGAGAAAGATCAACTTAATGCAAAGTCTGATGGCAGCAGGGAAGAAGCTGTTCTTGAGTCGGTTGGTACCCAATGACTCGAATGACCCACTAGGAAGCTTTTATCAAAACACACTTTATTTAACAACACAGAACATAACCAAAAGAATTAGCATGATGTTTACTAATTTAAATACTTAAACATGACAAGTTATAATTCTACAATAGTTCATTTTTGTGTTGGGGTTATTGATATGTAAAGCAACAAGAAAAAGTGTGATATAGAAATGTAGAAACTAGAAGCAGGAATAGGCCATTCGGCCCTTCCAGCCTGTTCTGCCATTCATTTTGATCATGGCTGATCATCAGATTAAATTATGAACCCAAAATCCAAAGAAAGGGGGGGGGGGATGGGACATTCAAAGAAATTTCAAAGGATCTTTATATTGCGACTCTAAAGTCTGTCAGCTCAATGTCAGATTTAATTTTGTTTTGTGGAGTGAATCCTATCTCAGTGAAAATGCACTGGGGGTTATTTCATCAGGGACTCACCACGTGTCCGTAAATCATTCAACTTCCTCTCTTGTGATTAAACAAATTGTATCAACTCCTTCCAATAAAATCTCCGACTCAAAATGACCCTGGCTTCACTGTAAGGCGAGGTTTCGTTACCAAAACAACATCTTAACTCTCAGTTCAGATACAGTCTCCCGCCTACCTGCCCAATCAGCATGTCCACGCCAACTCTCACCAACATTCACTAATGCACCATAGAAAGCATTCTCTCTGGTTGTATCACAGCTTGGTCTGGGCTCCTGCTCTACCCAAGGTTGCAAGAAGCTACGAATGTAGCCCAATCCATCACGCAAACCAGCCTCCCATCCATTGACTCTTGTCTACACTTCCCGCTGCCTCGGGAAAAGCAGCCAACATAATTAAGGACCCCACGCACCCCGGACATTCTCTCTTTCACCTTCTCCTGTCGGGAAAAAGATACATAAGTCTGAGATCACGTACCAGCCAACTCAAGAACAGCTTCTTCCCTGCTGACATCAGACTTTTGAATGGACCTACCTTGCATTAAGTTGATCTTTCTCTACACCCTCGCTATGACTGTAACACTGCATTCTGCACTCTCTCCTTTCCTTCTCTATGAACTGTATGCTTTGTCTGTATAGTGTGCAAGAAACAATAATTTTCACTGTATCCCAATACATGTGACAATAATAAATCAAATCAAATCAAATTAAAATTTCTGATGTGTTTTTGCAATCTCAGTAGCGGCTGGTTTCGAACCTTGCTCAGGCAAATGAGTTGCAAATGTCCATCCTGCTTAATATTGGAATGAATTTGAGCACGATGCATACATGAGCCCTTTTTTATTGTGTGTGAAAGGTGTTCAGTTGCTTCCACTTACTGTCTTTGTCTCCCAGTTGAACACAGTGGGGCCGATTCTCCGGCCCTGATCGCCAGAGGAACAATAGCCAGACTTGCGTCAAGAAGAACTCACTTTGAGGTTCCAGGTTGGCGCAGCCAAGCAGCAGACCCTGAAGGGCACATAATCTATAGGCCACCCCATAGCAGGGGGTTTACACATATTGTGGGGGTTTTGATTTTGATGATGAGCCGGGGTGGGGGGGATCCTCAAAGATTAATCTGAGACCGGGATAAAAAGGGTTCCCCTGATCTTGGGGGGAGTCAAAATTGGCACCATCTTTGGATCCCATCCCTTTCATTCACAACGCAAATCAACCCTACCTCTGTAAAAGCAAGGGAAGATTGTGATCGGGGATCACACAACATCTTCTCCGGGTGCTCCAGTTTCCTCCCACACCCCAAAAACGTACTATTTAGGCTGCTTGGTGTCAATAAATTGCCCCTTAATTGGATCTCCCTTAATCTGGCGTACATACAATTCCTGAAATTTCCACCCCGTTTATTGTAGAGTTCCACTAGAGAAAGACAAAAACATCAACAAGCGACGTAAGACTTGAATAAGGCACTCACTGAGTGTGTTAAAATGGGCGGCACGGGCTTATAGGGCCAAGGGGCCTGTATCCTGCGCTGTTCTTTGTTCTTTGTTTGTTTCTCGTTGGAGATGGTCATTTTATTTGGAGCGTTGCGTCCAATTCTCACGTAAACTGAACTCAGCCACGATGATCTTCGCTGAGGCAAAGTGCTACGTAACTGAAATCTCCTGTGGTGTTTGAGTGTGCGATAACACTGACGCCTCGCACTGCAAGTCTAGACATCCCGACTGTGCTTAATTCAATATCTCATTCAGTAAGTGACCCAGTCGGAAATGCAGGCTGCCCTGCACTCCATTAAAATGATCGAGCCTGGATTATTCTGGAAACCTTTGTTTTACACCAGAACTTCTAATCAATATACCAGAGATTACTTACATCTTCAAGTTAACAAGTACAACTCTCGATGCAGAATAAATTTGAGATATAAGGTTTCCAGGTGTGACGGGCTCTGCACGTTCCAGCTAAAACCAGAAAGATAACAGGAACGGAGAGCTATCTCCTATCACATGGGACTCAGCATGCGCCAATGATATGCCTTTCTCCCTGTCCCCTCCTCTGCCTGAATCATAGAATCCCTACAGTGCAGAAGGAGGCCATTCAGCCCATCGAGTTTACACCAAACACAATCCCACCGAGACCCTATCCCATAACCCCACATATTTACCCTGCCAATCCCTTGACACCAAATGCCATAGAATCATAGAATCCCTACAGTGAAGAAGGAGGCCATTCGGCCCATTGGGTCTGCACTGACCACAATCCCACCAGGCCCTATTCCCTTGCATTTACCATAGCTGGTCCCTTGATACTAAGGGGCAATTTAGCATGGCCAATCCAAGTAACCTGCACATTTTTAGAGTGCGGGAGGAAACCAGAGCACCCGGAGGAAACCCACGCAGACACGGGGAGAATGTGCAATCTCCATACAGACAGTGACCCAAGGCCAGATTTGAACCGGATCCCTGATGCTGTGAGATAGCAGGTACTAACCACTGTGTCACCATGCCATCCTGTCAGGTTAGCAAGGTATTTCTCTGGCTGACGTTCACTGATGGAGTTAGCCTTGTGTGAATGTTAAAACCATGAGGACAATATTGACACAAGGTAGACTGGGCAGCATGGCGGCACAGTGGCCCCATCGCGTCAGGGATCCAAGTTCAATTCCAGCCTCGGTTCATTGTCTGTGGGGAGTTTGCACAATGTCCTCGTGCCTGCGTGGGTTTCCTCTGGGTGCTCCAGTTTCCTCCCACACTCCAAAGCTGTGCGAGTTAGGTGGATTGGCCATGCTAAATTGGGGCAGGAGTAGGCCATTGAGCCCTTCAAACCCACAGTGCCTTTCAACATCATCATGGCTGATTCTCTATCTCAACTCCATACTCCTGCACTCTCCCCATGACCCTGACGCCTTTAGCATCGAGAAATCTATCTATTTCCTTCTTAAATATATTCAATGACTCCTTCTGTGGTCAAGAATTCCACAGGTTCACCACCCACTGGCAAAACAGCCAGCATAATTAGGGATCCCACGCACCCCGGACATTCTCTCTTCCACCTTCTTCCATCAGGAAAGATATAAAAACCTGAGGTTACGTACCAACCGAACAGCTTCTTCCCTGTTGCCATCAGACTTTGGGTCAACCTTGCACTAAGCTGATCTTTCTCCACACCCTAGCTATGACTGTAACACTACATTCCACACTTTCTCCTTTCCCTCTCTATGAGCGGTATGCTTTGTCTGTATAACATGCAAAAAACAATATTTTTCACTGCAAACACATGTGACAATAATAAAACAAATCAAACCAAATCACTGAGTGAAGTAAATTGATCAAACTTCAATGCTACGTGGCCTTCCCCGTGTCCTCAGATTAGGGTCCTCCTTGTTCTAGACCCCCTTGCCAGCCAGAGGAAACAACATCCCAATATCCAGTCTGTCTAGATCTGTCACAAGTTGATATGATCCCCTCTGATTCTTCTGAATTCCAGTGAATACAGGCCCAGTAGACACAATCTCTCCTCGTATGGCAATTCTCCATCCCAGGAACCAGACTGGAGAAAGTTTGCTACACTCCCTCCATGGTAAATAAGTCCAAAACTGTGAACAACACACCAGGTGTGGCCTCACCAAGGCCCTGTACAACTGTAGCAAGTCTTCCTTGCTCCTTTACTCAAATCCTCTTACAATAAAGGCCAAAATACTAGTTGCAATCCAAATTGTTTGTCATAATGGCACACTTGCTTGCGGTGATTGTGTACAAGGACACACAGATCCCTCTGTACATCAACTTGCGCAATTGAACACCATCTCCACCATTCTCCAAAGAGGATAACTGAGGGAGCGCCGCACTGTCAGAGGGTCAGTGCTGAGGGAGCGCCGCACTGTCAGAGGGTCAGTGCTGAGGGAGTGCCGCACTGTCAGAGGGTCAGTGCTGAGGGAGTGCCGCACTGTCAGAGGGTCGGTGCTGAGGGAGCGCCGCACTGTCAGAGGGTCGGTGCTGAGGGAGCGCCACACTGTCAGAGGGTCAGTGCTGAGGGAGTGCCGCACTGTCAGAGGGTCGGTGCTGAGGGAGCGCCGCACTGTCAGAGGGTCGGTGCTGAGGGAGCGCCGCACTGTCAAAGGGTCGGTGCTGAGGGAGTGCCGCACTGTCAGAGGGTCAGTGCTGAGGGAGTGCCGCACTGTCAGAGGGTTAGTGCTGAGGGAGTGCCGCATTGTCAGAGGGTCAGTGCTGAGGGAGTGCCGCACTGTCAGAGGGTCAGTGCTGAGGGAGTGCCGCACTGCCAGACATGCCATCTTTGAGGTAAAATTTTAAACTAAAGGCCTTTTTATCCTGTGCGGGCTGTATGAAGGTCAGATGGGAATATTCTGGAGTAAAGTAGGGGATGGCTTCCCGCTGGTGACCTTCTGCCTATTTAGCCCTCAATCAAAGGGACATTATTTGGCCATTTTCGGAGCGTTTCTGAAGCTTGCGAGGTGCTAATTGATGCTGCACTTCCTAAATATCAGGAAGGACAACACTTCATTCAAAGAAATACTTCATTGATTGGGAAGTGCTTTGGGATGACCTGGGGTCCAGAAGGGCGCTATACAAATGCATTTGACTTTGATTTGCCGAGATCTCATTGCAGCCTCTACGCTTGTAAATATATTCATGGATATTGGCTATTTCAATCTGCTGTATTCAGCTTGATCTTACTTCTTGCAGGGAACTGTTACATCTCCCTGACTGCGGTTACATAATCATTGCAGATAGATGGAGGACAATTTACTGAATGGTAGATGTATTACACCGAAGCCTTGTCGGAATTCTAGTCCTACATCAGGGATGTATAATAGTTTTCTCATTAAACCAGCACGCAGCCCCTGTTATCCCCCCCTCTGGATTGGAGCTTTATTGAGAAGTGGATTGATGCAGCATCACTTGAGGCCTTGCAGTGTAAACAAGTCATTTTCCATCATCTGTTTTGCGATGTGTAATGTACACACACATCCTCGCAATTCAGGGACACGCAAAAACCAGCGACAGAGAGAGAGAGACCGTATCCTGTGACCACACCCCGTGACCATCTCCCACCCCCGGTACGTGGATTTAGACTGGGGATAGAGGCTGGTTTGACTGTGATCCTTCTCTCTGTCGTTCATGCCGTTTACAGCCCTCGTTCCTCAAAATCCCATTAGCAAATGAGTATTCCAACAACACTATTTCAACATCCCAGGCAGAAATCCGAGCATCAGTTGAAGGATTCTAGCCTAATCAGGGGATCCACGTGATCCTCCTCACGCATTGGGACCTTAATCTGAACCCTCTGTGTTGTTTAATAGCTTTGTACCTCACTCCTGGGTTTCCATTATTCAGATATCACAGCCCATTTATCAGTCTGACAGCTTTTATTTTCTGGATAAGAAACACATTGTAATCATTTCACCTCAGTACATGTTCTCCTTTTGCATTCGCACGGCTCAACGCGTTTGAGACTCTCACTGGTCCAGAATCGAGAATGTTTCCACGCTCCGCACAGAGTTTTGGTTATCAGAGTGGGATCCATCTCGGTGCGGAGGGCAGTGACCACAGCATCGCTCACACCACCACCGTCCAGCACTAATTGGCCAATCCCATTCATCTACCCCACAGTACCACCCCCCCATCACTCACCCTTCTTCCCGACAGCCGGGTGGCCTGGACCAGTTGGGCCAAAGGGCCTGTTTCTATGCTGTAAACCTCTATGACTCTATGAGCCCCTCCTCACCCCTCACACCTTTGCACCTTGTATCTCAAGCACATGTTTCACCCGAGGGCCCAGACAGTAAGCGGTAGCCAACAATTCTATGGGACCATAAGACATAAGAACAGAATTAGGCCACTCGGCCCATCAAGTCTGCCCCGCCATTCAATCATGGCTGATGTTTTTCTCATCCCCATTCTCCTGCCTTTTCCCCGTAACCCCTGATCCCCTTATTAATCAAGAACCTATCTATCTCTGTCTTAAAGACACTCAATGACCCGGCCTCCACAGCCTTCTGTGGCAAAGAGTTCCACAGATTCACCACTCTCTGGGTGAAGAAATTCCTCCTCATCTCTGTTTTAAAGGATCATCCCTTTAGCCTGAGGTTGTGCCTCTGGTTCTAGTTTTTCCCACTAGTGGAAACACCCTCACGTCCACTCTATCCAGGGCCTCGCAGTATCCTGTAAGTTTCAATAAGATCCCCCCCATCCTTCTAAACTCCAACAAGTACAGACCCAGAGTCCTCAACCCATTCCTCATACAACCAGCTCTTCATTCCAGGGATCATTCTTGTGAACCTCCTCTGGACCCTTTCCAAGGCCGGCACATCCTTCCTTAGATACAGGGCCCAAAACTGCTCACAATATTCCAAATGGGGTCTGACCAGAGCCTTATCCAGCCTCAGAAGTACATCCCTGCTCTTGTATTCTAGCCCTCTCGACATGAATGCTAACATTGCATTTGCCTTCCTAACTGCCGACTGAACCTGAACGTTAACCTTAAGAGAATCTTGAACAATGGTTCCCAAGTCCCTTTTTTTTTGATTTCTGAAGCATTTCCCCATTTAGAAAATTCGACTACGAAAGGCGACACAGAAGGGCCTGATAATGACCTCACGTGTCGAGCGGAGGTTTTCCAGCTCAGTTGGTTATGATGCAGGATGGGAACCACACTGAAATTTCCTCCCTCTTCGAATCATTAAATCATTGAACCCTACAGAGCAGAAGGAGGTAATTTGGCCCATCAAGCCTGCACCGACAACAATCCCACACAGGTTCTATCCCCGTAACCCCACCAATTTACCCTGCAAATCACCCCCCCCACTGCCCTGACACTAAGGGGAAGTTTAGCAAGGCCAATCCACCGAACCTGCATACCTTTGGACTGGGGAAGGAAACTGGAGCCCGCGGAGGAAACCCACGCAGACACAGGGAAAATGGGCATTCTGCACACAGACAGTTTCCCAAGTTGGGAATCAAACCCAACTCCCTGGAGCTGTGAGGAAGTAGTGCTAACCACTGCGCCATCATGCCGCCTTGCACTGAAACCCATTGCAACTCCCCCATATTGACCACACTGCGGTGAAATAACCTGACACAGGGTCTGAGTAGAAGCTTCTATTTGGTGGCTCGGTGGCACAGTGGCACGTTGGTTAATACTGCTGCCTCACAATGCCAGAGACCCAGGTTTGATTCTGGCCTTAGGTGACCTAGTGGAGTTTGCATCTTCTCTCCGTGGGTTTCCTCCGGGTGCTCCGGTTTCCTCCCACACTTCAAAAATGTGCAGGTTAGAAGGATTTGCCACACTAAATTGCACCTTAGTGTCCAAAGATATGTAGGCATTCTATGATTCTATGACAGTCCAGGGCCACTCTGTTGTGATTTGTGGGTTGTCCTCCCAGAGTTGGAATCTATGTGACTAAAATGTTTGCATACTCACTTTTCAGAATCGTACCTGGATGAGCAGGACTGATGTTGGGCACTTCACCAGGTTCATTGAGTGGGGCAGCTTAATACAGCATTAAACTTTGAATGGGTAATGGGGAAAAGTTCTCCACTGGCTAGAGAGATTCCTGGAACAAAGGAAGATGGTTGTGATGGTTGGAGGTCAGTCCCAGGGCATCTCTGCAGGCGTCCCTCAGGATCGTGTCCTAGACCCAACCATTTTCAGCTGCTTCATCAATAACAATCCCTCTGTCACTAGGACAGAAGTGGAGATCTTCGCTGGTAACTGTACAATGTTCAACACCTTTCACATCTCCACAGATTCTGAGGCAACTCATTGTCCATTTGCGGCAGGGTGTAGTTTGGTTTGATAAATAACATTCACGCCAAACAAATTCCAGGCAATGACCATCTCAAAACAAGACAGAAACTAACAATCGCCCGTTGATATTTGACAACATCACAATCACCGATTCCTCACTTTCAACAAACTGAACATAACATAAGAACTGGGCATCATTATTGGCCAGAAACTGAACTGGGCAGCCAGAGAAATACCCTGACTACAAAAACTTGTCAAAGATTGAGAATTTTGAAAAGGGTAACTCATCTCCTAACTCCCCAAAGCCTGTCCATCATCTCCATGAAGTGAGGAATGTGATAGGATGTTCCCCACTTGCCTGGATGGGTGCAGCTCCAACAACACTCAAGAAGCTCCACACCATCCAGGATAAAGCAGCTTGATTGGCACCCCATCCACAAACAGTCACTCCTTCCACCACCGACCCTCAGTAGCAGCAGTGTGTACCACCTACAAGATGCACTGCAGCGGCTCACCACAGATCCTTAGACAGCACCTTCCAAACCCACCACCACTTCCATCTAGAAGGACAAGGGCAGCAGATACATGGGAACACCACCCCCTGCAAGCTCCCCTCCAAACCACTCACCATCCTGACTTGGAAATATATCGGCCGTTCCTTCACAGTCGCTGGGTCAAAATCCTGGAATTCCCTCCCTAACGGCATTGTGGGTCAACCCACAGCACGCGGACTGCAGCGATTCAAGATGGCAGCTCACCCCCACCTTCTCAAGGGGCAACTAGAGATGGGTAATAAATGTGGACCAGCCAGCGACACCCATGGGCTGCACGGTGGCACAATGGTTAGCACTGCTGCCTCACAACACAAGAGGCCCGGGTTCAATTCCGGCCTCGGGTGACTGTCTGTGAAGAGAATGCACATTCTCCCCGTATCTGTGTGGGTTTCCTCCGGGTGCTCCAGTTTCCTCCCACGGTCCAAAGTTGTCCAGGTTAGGTTAATTGGCCATGCTAAATTGACACTAGGATCAGGGGGATTAGCAGAGTAAATATGTGGCGTTACAGGAATAGGGCCTGGGTGGGATTGTGGGCCAAATGGCCTCCTTCTGCACTGTAGGGATTCTATTCTATGATTCTTTGTTCCACGAATGAATTAAGAAAAAAGCTTTGGATGTCATCAGTCAGTTTGAGGAGGTCCATTTGCCGCTCAGTAAGTGTAGAGATTGCAAACATGAATATAAATGATCTTGATCACAACTTAGATTGGTAGTGATGCAATTAGAAGGACTTTCATCGAATAATGATGCACTTAGTCAAATGTATTAGCCACTTAATGTCTGCAGAATCTTTCCAGCAATCAGCTTTGATTGAGGTTGGTGGGCAGAGTGTTTCGTTAAGTTCTGGCATTATCTTTGGCTTGTTTCTCTGAAGTTTATGCAGGGTCAGTGTGGGGTTTGTCCACATTAAGTTCATAGTGCAGAGGGGATTAGTGATCGCCTGGGTTTACCTCACTGATTGGACCCTGCAAACAGAGCCACAGCGATACCTCTGGATTATAAGCGAATGCTAAGAGTTGTTATTTACCTAACTGGTGAATGGTAATAAGTAGTTTTCCCTGCGACATCCTGGATATTAATCCGTGCTCCGGAGGGTCACAGTTAACTGAATGAAATTGCAACACTTCACAAAACACAATTGCACTTGCCACTGTCTCAGAGACATTAACAGCCCATCCCGAAATAGATTCCATAATGAGAAGTCATTTATCCGATATTAACTCACCCGTCGCTCCCACGGTACACACCCCATCTCATTCTCAACTGATAGCATGGCACGGCAGCACAGTGGGTTAGCACTGCTGCTTCACAGCGCCAGGGACCCAGGTCCGATTCCAACCCAGGTCACTGTCTGTGTGGAGTCTGCATGTTCTCCCTGTGTCTGCGTGGGTTTCCTCCCACAGTCCAAAAGGCATGCTGGTTGGGTGGATTAGCCAAGCTAAATTGACCCTCAAATTAAAGTTTATTTATCACTGTCACAAGTAGGCTGACATTAACACTGCAATGAAGTTACTGTGAAAATCCCCCAGTCGCCAAACTCCAGCACCTGCTCGGGTACACTGAGAGAGGATCTGATAGAAACTTATAAAATTCTAACAGGGTTAGACAGGGTAGATTCAGAAAGAATGTTCCTGATGGTGGGGGGGTCCAGAACTGGGGGTCATAGTTTGAGGATAAAGGGTAAACCTTTTAGAACTGAGGTGAGGAGAAATGTCTTCACCCAGAGGGTGGGGAAGGTGTGGAATTCACTCCCACTGAAAGTAGTTGAGGCCAAAATATACGATTTCAAGAAGAAATTAGATATAACTCTGGGGGCTAAAGGGATCGAGGGATATGGGGGGGGGGATCAGGATATTGAATTCAATGATTAGCCATGACCAAAATGAATGACAGAGCAGGCTGGAAGGGCCGAATGGCCTCCTCCTGATTCTAGTTTCTATGTTTCCATTTTTCTATGAGAGGGCCTGTGTAAGATGCTCTGACAAAGAGTCGGTGCAGCCTCGATGGGCTGAATGGCTGCCTCTGCACTGTAAGGATTCTACGGTAACAGAAGGGAAGGGGGTCCTGCATTGTTGGATAATGCATTAAACTTGGTTAGCATTGCTGCCCCACAGCGCCAAGGAACCGGGTTCAATCCGGCCTCGGGTGACAGTCCGTGTGGAGTCTGCATGTTCTCCCCATGTCTGCGTGGGTTTCCTCTGGGAGCTCCTGTTTCCTCCCACAGACTAATGATGTGTGGGTTAGGTGGATTGGCCATGCTAAGTGTGCAGGGACAGGTGGGGGAGAGGAATGTACTGTTGGAGAATCAGTGCAGACTCGATGGGCCGGATGGCCTCTGGATGCACTGTGGGGGTTCACCTGTGTATTATTGAATCCGGCTGTTTAGTGGGATCTCCCAGTGCCCTCAGAACACATTCCTCCCTCAGCTAACACCAGCTACGTTACTCAATCATCTCACTGCTTTTGCAACTTGTGCGGTTTAATGGATGAAGCACCTTGCAGCTGAGAACGAGCAGTTTAAACATCAGCGTTAATATTTGTAATTAAACACACAAAGCAACAGAGGTCAAAATGTAACGCTGTGATGGTGATACCAAAGCGATTAGCACTGCTGCCTCACGGTGCCAGGGACCCGGGTTCGATTCCGGCTTGGATCACTGTCTGTGTGGAGTCTGCACATTCTCCCCGTGTCTGCATGGGTTTCCTCCCGGTGCTCCACTTTCCTCCCACAGTCTGAAAGACATGCTGGTTAGGGTGCATTGGGCCATGTTAAATTCTCCCTCAGTGTACCCAAACAGGGGTGTGGCGACTAGGGGATTTTCACAGTAGCTTCATTGCAGTGTTAATGTCAGCCTTGCTCATTACACTAAGAAATACATTTAAAACTAAGATACAGATAATTTCAGGCTAGAAGCTTCCAGAATTGTTCAATACAGCTCAGATAGGGATGGTTGTGCTCTATGCATCTTGGAGGTAGGCGCTAGCTAAATGAACAGATATCACACACCCACACACATGCACACACACCCACCCACACACCCACACCCACACACACACACACACACACACACCCACCCACACACGCATACCCACACACATACACCCACGCACACTTGCACACACACCCACACACACACACACCCACACCCACACACACACCCACACACACAAATCCACACACACACACACACCCCCCCAAACACACACACCCACACACACCCACCCATACACCCACACACACACACGCACACCCACACACACACACACCCACACACACACACACACACCCACACCCACACACCCACACCCACACCCACACACACCCCTTCCTTACGGTTGCTGGTATTTACTCATTCACCAGGTAACCTCCTGAAAGGTTACTGAATGCTACCCCCCAGTGGCAGAGAGTCGAGTTGTTAACCTGCCGACTGACAGTAACTGTGATACCAGACACAGTCTCAATAAACAGACAGGATTTATTGCCTGATGGCGGACTGAGATGTTAAAAACGTTAATCCTGATCAAAACCGCTGACTAGCGGGGGTGGGGCCATGTGCAGCCAATCAGCTCCCAGGAACTGGCAGGTTCCCTGAGGTTTAAACACTAAAATTCCACATTCCTGACTCTCATGGGAGGTTAGCGAGCTTCCATCTCCAGCAGATCGTAGTGTATATCCCCGAAAGCAACACGGAGGGTCATAGTGCCCACAATCCCTAATTTCCACACAACCCGTTACACACCCATTGGATCATCCTCTGGATATCTGTTGGAATTACTGCTCACTGACTGGGCAGTGGTAATAGGCGGCACAGTGTCACAGGGGTTAGCATTGCTGCCTCACAGCGCCAGGGACCCAGGTTCAATTCCAGCCTCGGATCACTGTCTGTGTGGAGTTTGCACATTCTCCCCGTGTCTGCATGGGTTTCCTCCAGATGCTCCAGTTTCCTCCCACAGTCCAAAGATCTGCGGGTTAGATTGAATGTTAAATTGCCCCTTAATGTCAGGGGATTAGTAGGGTAGATATGTGGGGTTATGGCGATATGGCCTCATTGGGATTGTGAGCAGTGCAGACTCAATGGGCCGAATGGCCTCCTTCTGCGCTATAGGGATTCTATGATTCAAGAGAGGTTACAGGCCAGCGAATTCTGCACTCCCTCAGCTCACTTGACACCAAAGATCCTTAAAGAGCAGATCACAATTAAATCTACCCTTAACCTTCAGGAGCTTTTGGAGCGCTGCGCCTTCATCAGGTGAGTGGAGAGGTAGGTTTCGCAAACACTAAGGAGAACAAGCCCAGCCTCTCCAGTCTCTCAGTGTTAACGGAAGTCCCTCAGACCTTGGAACGTTCTTGTAAATCTTCCTCCACACCCTATCCACACTTGAATTCCTTATTGAGGTGTGGTGCCCAGATACATGGGAACACCACTACCTGCAAGTTCCCCTCCGAGCCACTCACCATCCTGAAAATATATCGGCCGTTCCTTCACTGTCACCAGGGTCAAAATCCTGGAACTCCCTCCCTAACGGCATTGTGGGTCAACCCACAGCACGTGGACTGCAGCGATTCCAGGGCAGCTCACCCCCACCTTCTCAAGGGGCAACTAGGGATGGGCAATAAACGCTGACCCAGCCAGCGACACCCGCGTCCCACAAATGAATAAAATAAACTCCCTCAGTTTATCCGCTTCTGTTACACAGGTGGCAGAGATTGCTGTGCCAGTGTGCCACTCCCGAGTCACTTCGGATGGTGTTTAATACAGAGTTGACTATCCCAGCAGACAGAGACAACCAAAGGAGAACGAGGAGAGGAACAGAGTTAGTTACTAAAAGTTGATAACCATTTCACACCACAGCCCAATGTGGAGATGCCGGCATTCGACTGGGGTGGGCACAGTAAGAAGTCTCACAACACCAGGTTAAAGCCCAACAGGTTTATTTGGAATCATGAGCTTTCAGAGTGCTGTTCCTTCACCAGGTGAGTGGAGAGGTGTGTTCACAAACACGGTATATATAGGCACAGATTCAATTGCAAGATCATGGTTGGAATGTGTATCTTTACAGGTAATCAATTCTCTCCAGGTGCAGACAACGCGAGTGGACAGAGGGATAGTCACAGGATAAAGAGATGTGTATTGTCTCCAGACAGGACAGTTCGTGAGATTTTGCAAGCCCAGGAAAGTCGTGGGGGTTACGGATAGTGCGACGTGAACCCAAGATCCCGGTTGAGGCCGTCCTCATGTGTGCGGAACTTGGCTATCAGTCTCTGTTCAGCGACTCTGCGCTGTCGTGTGTCATGAAGGCCGCCTTGGAGAACGCTTACCCGAAGATCAGAGGCTGGATGCCTGTGACCGTTGAAGTATTCCCGATAGGAAGGGAACAGTCTTGCCTGGTAATTGTTGAGTGATGTCTGTTCATCCGTTATCGTAGCGTCTGTACGGTCTCACCAAAGCACAATGTGACATCAGCACTCCTACTAATCTGACAATCCTCATTCACTCTTTCTTTAAAAAAATCATCCCACTGACTGTACAGTTCTGGTCATCCTATTATAGAAAGGACATTATTAAACTAGAAAGAGTGCAGCAATGATTTACAAGATGCTACCAGGACTTGATGGATTGAGTTATAAGGAGAGGCTGGAGAGACTGGGAGTTTTTTCTCTGGAGCGTAGGAGGCTGAGGGGTGATCTTATAGAGGTCTACAAAATAATGAGGGGCACAGATCAGCTGGATAGTCAATATCTTTTCCTAAAGGTAGGGGAGTCTAAAACTACAAGGCACAGGTTTAAGGTGAGAGGGGAGAGATACAAAAGGGTCCAGAGGGGCAACTTCTTCAGGGTGGTGAGTGACTGGAATGAGCTGCCAGAGGCAGTAGTAGAGGTGGGTACAATTTTGTCTTTAAAAAGCATTTTGACAGTTACATGTTAGATGAGTGTAGAGGGATATGGACCAAACGCAGGCAATTGGGATTAGCTTAGTGTTAAAAAAGGGCGGCATGGACAAGTTAGGCCGAAGAGCCCATTTCCATGCTGTAAACCTCTCTGACTCTATGACATACCGTCACAATGTACACACACACACACACTCACTCACAGACACACACACTCACTCACACACACACACACTCACTCACAGACACACACACTCACAGACACACACACTCACAGACACACACTCGCTCACTCACAGACACGCACACTCACTCACAGACACACACTCGCTCACTCACAGACACACACACACACTCACAGACACACACTCGCTCACAGACACACACTCGCTCACTCACAGACACACACTCGCTCACTCACAGACACACACACTCACAGACACACTCACTCACAGACACACACACTCACAGACACACTCACTCACAGACACACACACTCACAGACACGCACACTCACAGACACACACTCGCTCACAGACACACACTCGCTCACTCACAGACACACACACTCACTCACTCACAGACACACACACTCACTGACAGACACACACTCGCTCACTCACAGACACGCACACTCACTCACAGACACACACACTCACTCACAGACACACACACGCTCACTGACAGACACACACTTGCTCACTCACAGACACACACACTCACTCACAGACACACACACTCACTCACAGACACACACACACTCACTGACAGACACACACTTGCTCACTCACAGACACACACACTCACTCACAGACACACACACTCACTGACAGACACACACTCGCTCACTCACAGACACGCACACTCACTCACAGACACACACACTCACTCACAGACACACACACGCTCACTGACAGACACACACTCGCTCACTCACAGACACGCACACTCACTCACAGACACACACTCGCTCACTCACAGACACACACTCGCTCACTCACAGACACACACACGCACTCACAGACACGCACACTCACTCACAGACACACACTCGCTCTCTCACAGACACAGACACACACAAACACATACACACACACTCACAGGTACACGGTCACTCACTCACTCACAGACACTCGCTCACAGACACAAACACAGACGCACACACACCCACGAACACACACACACACACACACACACACACACAGACCTGCACTAATTGCTTTCAGTTACCCCAGTTAAAGTCGGGTTATTTGTAACAGAGTTTTTGCCAGCAGGTTTCTGCTTCTTACTCTCCTGTGTTCATTTCCTGAATCTTTGATTCTTTCTCAGATCCTCAAAGGAGGAGATCTGTTTGCAATGTTGGACTAACAAGGATGTGAGGCTGGTCAGGGTGTTAAATCCACACAGCTGGAGAGGAAGAGAGAGTGAATCCTCCAATATAGAGCAGGAAGTAACTGTAAGGCAATTCTGGTGACAGAATGTGCAGTTGCTATTGATGTTAACTTTCCAGAAATGCTTACAAAGGAGTTTGCTTCATCACCAGCTGTTTGCAGTTTCTCTGACTGGGATTAATACTCTGACCAGCATTCAGATATTGGTATTGGCTGGGACAACATTGGCTTATTGTAGAAAAAGGAACGGTAGCTTGGTAACTGTGACAACACCCAAGGGAACAACACCCTTTCCTATCCCCACTGGATAAGTTTCTCCCACATTGGAAATTATCAACTCTTTGCTTATTTCTTGTCATCAGCGCTGTGGCACACTGGTTAGCACTGCTGTCTCACAGCAACAAGAACTGGTGTTCGATTCCCAGCTTGGGTCACTCTCTGTGTGGAGTTTGCACGTTTGACCAGTGTCTGCGTGGGTTTCCTCTGGGTGCTCCAGTTTCCTCCCACAGTCCAAAGATGTGTACGTTAGGTGGATTAGCCATGCTAAATTGTCCCTTAGTGTCCAAAGATGTGCAGGTTAGGTGGATTGGCCGTGTTAAATTGCCCCTTAGTGTCCAAAGATGTGTGAGTTAGGTAGATTGGCCATGCTAAATTGCCCCTTAGTGTCCAAAGATGTGTGGGTTAAGTGGATTGGCCATGCTAAATTGCCCCTTAGTGTCCAAAGATGTGTGGGTTAGGTAGATTGGCCGTACTAAATTGCCCCTTAGTGTCAGGGGGACTGGCAGGGTAAATACTTGGGTTATGGGAATAGGGCCTGGATAGAATTGTTGTCAGTGCAGCCTTGATAGGCCAAATGGCCTCCTTTTGCATGATTCTGTGACCGTCTTTCCTGCGAATAGATTTGGGTCCATAAAAGAGGGCTCGCCTTAAATGCTGGAAGGAACTGTTCAGAATTAAAGTTCATTCTCACCCGGGTTTTAGAATAAGCACCAACTGAGAGACTGGGCCACTGAAATGCTAAGTAAGATTTAATGTAGTTTTCCCATCGATTGCAACTCGAAAGCAGCATGTTATAAATCATTGATTCAGCCTCACAAGGAGGATTTCTGTTTGTTTTATTCATTTGTGGGACACGGGTGTCACTGGCTGGGTCAGCATTTATTGCCCATCCCTACTTGCCCCTTGAGAAGGTGGGGGTGAGCTGCCTTCTTGACCCACAATGCCGTTAGGGAGGGAATTCCAGGATTTTGACCCAGTGACTGCGAAGGAACGGCCGATATATTTCCAAATCAGGATGGTGAGTGGCTGGGAGGGGAACTTGCAGGGGGTGGTGTTCCCGTGTATCTGGGAACCACAGTTCAATAAGGATGTCAAAACCTTGTATAGGGTGTGGAGGAAGATTTATTAGAACATTTCCAGCAATGAGGGACTTCAGTTAATTCGGAGGGACTGGAGAGGCTGGGATTGTTCTCCTTACAGCAGAGAAGGTTAAGGGCAGATTTAATTGAAGTGTCTAAAATTATGAGGCATTTTGAGAGAGTGAATAAGGAGGAACAGTGCCCAGTAACAGGAGTCATTAAGCTGAAGAGGGTAGGCTTTACGTTGAGTTCTGTAGAAGGATTATTTAGATCCATAGAATCCCTATAATGCAGAAGGAGACCATTTGGCCCATCGAGTCTACACACACTCTCTGATAGAGCATTCGACCCAGTCTCTATTACTGTAATCCCACATATTTACATCAATAAAACCCCTAATTAAACACCTTTGGACACTAAGGGGCAACTTACCGTGGCCAATCCACCTAACCTGCACATCGTGTGTGCACCAACTGTCCCCTAGTGTGGCACCCTCTCAGTACTGACCCTCTGACAGTGCAGCACTCCCTCAGCACTGACCCTCTGACAGTGCGGCACTCCCTCAGCACTGACCCTCTGACAGTGCGGCACTCCCTCAGCACTGACCCTCTGACAGTGCGGCACTCCCTCAGCACTGACCCTCTGACAGTGCAGCACTCCCTCAGCACTGACCCTCTGACAGTGCAACACCCCTTCAATATTGAACAGAAGCGATCGATCAGATGATGTGCTTACAAGTTGGTGAGTGGGGCGGATGAGCAATATGTGACCAATGCTAAGGCTGTGCAGAGCTGCCTCATCCCCTCTGCTCTGTGGGGGTTCCCCGTTGGAGGCTGGTTAATTTGTCAGACCGTGTGATCACAGTGTAACTCATATAAGCTGCTTAGCCCTGCATCATCCTGTTTTTACAGTGTGCTAAGGACTTGTATTGTTCTCTCAATCCTGCTTTGCGCAATGGAAAACAAGTTTAATTCCATAATCCTTTCTTCATAACTTGGGGTTTTAAATCGATGGATAATCTCTGCCGTTACTGCTCTCTGGATCCTGTCTCAGCGTATCAATCTGCTTACTCATCATCTCACTGCCTCACCGAGAGACTTCACCCAATCTTGAAGCGAACCTTTCTTCGTGGTTCCAGGGAAATTGCCGTGATGTGGGATGACCATCGCAAAGAGTTAGTGCACAAACGCTATTCACTTGTGGGACACGGGCGTCGCTGACTGGTCAGCATTTATTGCCCATCCCTAGTTGCCCTTGTTTAGAGGGCAGTTGAGAGTCATCCACATTGCTGTGGCTCTGGAGTCACATGTAGGCCAGACCGGGTAAGAATGGCAGATTTCCTTCCCTGAAGGGCATTAGTGACCCAGATGGGTTTTTCCGATAATGATTTCATGGTCATCTTTTGATTCCAGATTTTTATTGGTTCAAATTTCACCGTCTACTGTGGCAGGATTCAAACCCAGATCCCCAGAACATCACCCTGGACCTCTGGTTTACTCACTATTCCTGTAATAATACCACTACACAACCATCTCCCCGATATATACTATACATATTAGCACCCTCCCAAAGCCATTAATTATGACTGGAGTGAGTTAAGGTAATTCTTGGTGGATCTGATAAAATAATCATTTTTAATCTTCATTTGTGGGACATGGGCCTCGCTGGCTGGGCCAGCATTTATTGCCCGTCCCTAGTTGCCCTTGGAGGGCAGTTGAGAGTCAACCACATTGCTGTGGCTCTGGAGTCACATGTAGGCCAGACCGGGGTAAGGACGGCAGATTTCCTTCCTTAAAGGGACATTAGTGACCCAGATGGGTTTTTCCGTCAATGGTTTCATGGTCACCAATAGATTCTTAATTCCAGATATTTTTTATTGAATTCAAATTCTGCCATGGCGGAATTCAAACCTGGGTCCCCAGAACTTTAGCTGAATTTTGGGATTAACAGTCCAGCGCTAACACCGTGAGGCCATCACCCTCTCCCCCACCCCCTCCTTCTGTACTGTAAGATGAAGTGATCCTATTCTATCATTCAGACCATCTGAAGTTGGCCTGGGTGGAGATAAACCAGGTACATCATGGACTTGGAGGGACTGGAGAGGATGTAATGAGATGTTACCAGACCAGGAGAATGTGTGGATGTATAAATATCAGGAAAGCCATGATTGGCTGGTGCTTTTCTCTTAGAATGAGAAGGTTTAATCCTGATCTATTCGAGGCCTTCAAAATTATCGAAAGTTTCCGTAGACTGGATACCGGGCGATTGGACGAGATTTTTTACCAAACACCAGCTGGTGCGCAGGCCTGGGAAGCCCCGCCCTGGGGCAGAGCTCCACCCCCCCCAGAGCTGCCGGCCAATCAGCTGGCTGGTAGCCCCTCCAATCCCAGCAGCGCCACCAGGAACACTGGCCACTGCTGGGACTGTGGGCCAGGAGCATTGATCCCAGGGTCAGCCTGGAGCACCTTCTCTAGGGCCAGCTGGTCAGATCCCAGCTCCCCCTGAGGGAACCACAATTGCGGGGCATGGGGGGACCTGGTGTTTGGGGAAGAGTGTAGGGATGGGGTGGAGGAAACAAATGGGGGTGCCGTTTGGGGACCCTGTATTGGGAACAGGGTGCATGAATAGAGAGGAACTAACTTCCTGCATGCCCCACCATCTCAATATGGCTGCCTTGTCACATGGTAGGGAAGATCCCATCACTGGCTAAATACCAGTGGTGGGAGAGGGAACATTTGTGTTGGCATCAGAATGTATCTGGGGAGCATGGAGACCTTGAAAGCAGCAGCATAATCAAGGACTTCACGCATCCCGGACATTCTCTCTTCCACCTTCTTCCTTCGGGGAAAGGATACAAAAGTCTGAGGTCACGCGCCAACCGACTGGAGAACAGCTTCTTCCCTGCTGCTGTCAGACTGTTGAGTGGACCTTCCTTGCATTAGGTTGATCTTTCTCTACACCCTAGCTATGATTGTAACACTACATTCTGCACTCTCTCCTTGTGAACGGTATACTTTGGCTGTATAGCACGCAAGGAACAACACTTCTCACTGTATCCCAATACATGTGACAATAATAAATCAAATACTAGGGAAGATAGGTTGAAGATAAAAGGGGGAATGTTTAAAGGAGATATGAGAGCAAATCTTTTTACACAGAGAGCCGGGTAAGTGCTTGGAATGAGCTTCCAGAGGAGGTGGCAGAAGAAGAGACAATAGCAATGGTTAAGAGGCATCTTGGCAGATACCTGAATAAGCCGGGAATCGAGGGATACAGACCGCGTGGAGGCAAGTGGTCTTTTGTTTCGAAAGGCATCTTGTTTATCGTAATTCCCAAATATTTCACTCATCACGTTTTGGATTGAGAAAGTTGAATGTCTTTGAACATTGGAAATATTTGTAAATGTTGATGAGGAATGTCTTATTCTGAGAACCAGTGTTACAGCTGTGTTTTTAAAGCAGCTATTACAACAGACACTCCGGGCTGGATTTTACAGCCTCGCTGGGGCGGGACTGGAAATTCCACTCCGAGATCAACAGAGATTTCTGTTGTTGGAGCCTCGCCCGCTCTGGTTCCAGGGTAGGTGAGATGATAGTGTTCCAGCATCGGTGCAAAGAGTTGGAAAGTTATACTCCCAGCTCCGCACTGTTCCTCGACACAGGCGCAGAGATCCAGGGACCAGAATGCAAACTGCCTGGGATTTTCAGATAAGTTGCTGAAGAATGTTTGCGTGTTTGGGTCCCTGGTGCATGAGTTGGGCTGAATGAGATTTGCCCACTCTATGGGGGAGAGGGTAAATATGCAGCCTGGGGTCACTAAGTGCTAGAAAGGTTGTTGAGCTGGGACAGTTCCATCCATTGAATGTTACATAAAATCTAGAAGCAGGAGGAGGCCATTTGGCCCTTCCAGCCTGCTCTGCCATTCATTTTGATCACGGCTGATCATCAAATTCAATATCCTGGTCCCCCCTCCCCTCCACAGTCCCCGGTCCCTTTCGCCCCAAGAGCTACATCTCATTTTTTTCCTGAATTCAGATGGTGTTCTGGCCTCAGCGACTCTCTGTGGCGGTGTAATGCTGATGTAGAGATGCCGGCGTTGGACTGGGGTAAACACAGTAAGAAGTCTCACAACACCACGTTAAAGTCCAACAGATTTATTTAGTAGCAAAAGCCACTAGCTTTCAGAGCTCTGCCCCTTCATCAGGTGAGTGGGAGTTCAGTTCACAAACAGGGCATATAAAGACACAAACTCAATTTACTAAATAATGGTCGGAATGCAAATCGTTACAGGTAATCAAGACTTAAAGGTACAGACAATGTGAATGGAGAGAGGGTTAAGCACAGGTTAAAGAGATGTGTATTGTCTCCAGATAGGACAGTTAGTGAGATATTGCAAACCCAGGCAAGTCGTGGTTACAGGTAGTGCGACATGAACCTAAGATCCCTGTTGAGACCGTCCTCATGTGTGGAACTTGGCTATCAGTCTCTGCTCAGTGACTCTGCGCTGTCGTGTGCCGTGAAGGCCGCCTTGGAGAACGCTTACCCGAAGGTCAGAGGCCGAATGCCCGTGACCACTGAAGTGTTCCCCAACAGGGAGAGAACTGCCTTGCGTGGTGATTATTGAGTGGTGTTGATTCATCTGTCGTTGTGTCTGTATGGTCTCCCCAGTATAACGTTACCAGCAGCAGCAGCTCTGTACTCTGTGCACCAGGTGGCAGTCTGCTCCATGAACTGAACTTGAATCTCTGACAGGCCAGGGAGTGCGCTGCTGACACCAGTCAGTGCTCTAATTCAGTCCCCGTCATAGAACTGTCCAATCACCAGAGCTTTCACATTGGGTTGGATAAAAAGCTACGATGACCCTTCGACAATCAAAATAAATTTCATAACCATTGATCAAATTTCCTGTATTTAGACGCTGCTTTTCAATTTCAGAAGTAATTAGAAATGAACACGTCGTAATTCCCCAACCCCACCGTCTCCCTCTATCCCGCCATCAGATGTACCTGTCAGGCAGGGAGGAAGTTGTCGAGCGAGGAAACCATGGTGTACTAAGGAAGTTGAATCTCTGGTGAAGAGGAAGAAGGAGGCTTATGTAAAGATGTGACGTGAAGGCTCAGTTAGGGCACTGGTGAGTTATAAATTAGCCAAGAAGGAGTTAAAGAGAGAGTTAAGAAGAGCTAGAAGAGGACATGAGATGACTTTGGCAGATAGGATCAAGGAAAATCCTAAAGCTTTCTATAGGTATGTCAAGAATAAAAGATTGGTTAGGGCAAGATTAGGGCCAGTCAGAGACAGCAGTGGGAAGTTGTGCGTGGAGCCTGAAGAGATAGGAGAGGCACTGAATGAGTATTTTTCGTCAGTATTCACGAAGGAAAAAGTCAGTGTAGTCGAGGAGAATACTGCGATACCAGGTAGTAGACTAGATGGGATTGAGGTACATAAGGAGGAGGTGTTGGCAATTCTTGAGAGTATGAAAATAGATAAGTCCCCTGGGCCAGATGGGATTTACCCTAGGATTCTCTGGGAGGCTAGGGAGGAGATTGCAGAGCCTTTGGCTTTGATCTTCATGTCGTCATTGGCTACAGGTATAGTGCCGGAAGACTGGAGGATAGCAAATATTGTCCCCTTGTTTAAGAAGGGGAGTAGAGACCATCCTGGGAATTATAGACCGGTGAGCCTTACTTCTGTAGTGGGCAAAGTTTTGGAAAGAATTATAAGGGATAGGATTTATAATCATCTAGAGGGAAATAAATTGATTAGGGATAGTCAGCATGGTTTTGTGAAGGGTAGGTTATGCCTCACAAACCTTATCGAGTTTTTTGAAAAGGTGACCAAAGAGGTGGATAAGGGTAAGGCAGTTGACGTGGTGTATATGGATTTTAGCAAAGCGTTTGATAAAGTTCCCCATGGTAGGCTACTGCAGAAAATGCAGATGCATGGGATTGAGGGTGATTTAGCAGTTTGGATCAGGAATTGGCTCACTGATAGAAGACAGAGGGTGGTGGTTGATAGGAAATATTCAACCTGGAGTTCAGTTACAAGTGGTGTACCTCAGGGATCTGTTTTGGGGCCACTGCTGTTTGTCATTTTTATAAATGACCTAGATGAGGGTGTAGAAGGATGGATTAGTAAATTTGCTGACGACACCAAAGTTGGAGGAGTTGTAGACAGTGAGGATGGATGTTACAGTTTGCAGAGGGACATAGATAAGCTGCAGAGCTGGGCCGAGAGGTGGCGGATGGAGTTTAATGCAGAAAAGTGTGAGGTGATTCACTTTGGTAAGAATAACAGGAGTACAGAATATAGGGCTAATGGAAGGACTCTTAGTAGTGTTGATGAGCAGAGAGATCTCGGGGTACATGTGCATAGCTCCCTGAAGGTTGGCACCCAGGTTGATAAGGTTGTTAAGAAGGCGTACGGTGTTTTAGCTTTTATTGGTAGAGGGATTGAATTTCGGAGCCGTGAGATCATGTCGCAACTGTACAAAACTCTGGTGCGGCCGCACTTGGAGTATTGCGTACAGTTCTGGTCGTCGCATTATAAGAAAGATGTGGAGGCATTGGAAAGGGTGCAGAAGAGGTTTACCAGGATGTTGCCTGGTATGGTGGGAAGGTCTTATGAGGAAAGGCTGAGGGACTTGAGGTTATTTTCATTGGAGAGAAGAAGGTTACGAGGTGACCTGATTGAGGCATACAAGATGATCAAAGGATTGGATAGGGTGGACAGTGAGAGCCTTTTTCCTTGGATGGTGGTGGCTAACATGAGGGGACGTAGCTTTAAATTAAGGGGTGGTAATTATAGGATGGATGTCAGAGGTAGGTTCTTTACTCAGAGGGTAGTAAGGGTGTGGAATGCCCTGCCTTCAGCAGTTGTGGACTCGCCAACTTTAAGGGCGTTCGAATGGTCAGTGGATAGGCATATGGATAACATTGGAATAGTTCAGGTTAGAGGGTCATTAGATTGGTTCCACTGGTCAGCGCAACATCGAGGGCTGAAGGGCCTGTACTGCGCTGTAATGTTCTACGTTCTATGTCTCCCTCAATCCCTCCGTCTCCCTCAATCTCACCGCCTCCCTCAATCTCGCTGTCTCCCTCAATCCCTCCGTCTCCTTCAATCCTACCATTCCCTCAATCTCGTTGTCTCCCTCAATCCTACCATTCCCTCAATTTTACCTTCTCCCTCAATCCCACTGGCTTCCCATCTCCCTCAATCCTGCTGTACCCCGTCTCCCTCAATCATACCATCTCCCCGTCTCCCGTAACCCTGTCATCTGCCTGTTTCCCTCAATATTGTGGTCTCCCTCAATCCTGCCTTCTCTCCATCTCCCATCACTCTTTTTCTCCATACGACACGCAGATGCTGATATCTGAGGCGGGAAGGAGATATAGAATCGGATTTTTCTATAAAACCCTGATTTTGGTGAACTTTGGGCAGGGTCCAGTGAAGCAGGTTCACGGAGGGAGCTGTAATTCCGCCGTGGTTTGTGGTAGTTGTCCTGACAAGTGTTGTGTGTGGAGGATTTTCCAGTCAATGTGTTTCCTGGCTGCGACCAGCAGATGGGGATGTGCCACAGAGTATCAGAATGCGCTCGTGTCTCAGAATTTAAAGCCGAAATGATCCTCAGACAACTCAGAGAATCATAGAAAGCCTACAGTTAGCCATGAGGAGAGATTGGGTAAACTGGAGTTGTTCTCCCTGGAAAGACGGAGAATGAGGGGAGACCTAATAGAGGTGTATAAGATTATGAAGGGTATGGATAGGGTGAAGAGTGGGAAGCTTTTTCCCAGGTCGGAGGTGACGAACACGAGGGGTCACAGGTTCAAGGTGAGAGGGTTTAACACAGATATCAGGGGGACGTATTTTACACAGAGGGTGGTGGGGGCCTGGAATGCACTGCCAAGCAGGGTGGTGGAGGCGGACACGCTGGGATTGTTTAAGACTTATCTGGATAGACACATGAACAGACTGGGAATGGAGGGATAGAAACGAATGGTCTAGTTGGAAGCATGGTCGGTACAGGCTTGGAGGGCCGAAGGGCCTGTTCCTGTGCTGTATTGTTCTTTGTAGTGCTGAAAGAGGCCATTGGGCCCATCGAGTCTGCACTGACCACAATCCCACCCAGGCCCTACACCCATATCCCGACATATTTACTCGCTAATCCCTCTAACTTACGCATCTCAGGACACTAAGGGACAATTTTAGTATGGCCAATTGACCAAACCCGCACATCTTTGGACTGTGGGAGGAAACCGGAGCACCCGGAGGAAACCCATGCAGACACGAGGAGAATGTGCAAACTCCATACAGACAGTGACCCGAGCCGGGAATCGAACCCAGGTCCCTGGAGCTGCGAAGCGGCAGTGCTAACCCACTGTGCTACCGTGCACTCGAATCAAGAATAACTAATTTCAAAATCAGGCATCGTTTAATCGAGGCAGCCTTGGATCCAATACTATTTTGCAGTTACACATTCTGGTTCAATGATTTCCCCGAATTCTGCACTCTCACCTGACATGTCATCATACAGCCAAGCACCTCATCCCTCACATCTACATCCCAGACGTATTTCCTGAACACCCACTCGCACCCCAACCGTTTTCTTAAAGAGCCAGTAAGGATCATCTCGCAACTGAGCTTCCAACACGTGTGTCCCTTTAAATTTGTGATCCTGATTGAAGAGGAAGATATACCCTGGGGTAGATTTTCATCATCTAGTTACGCAAACCGGTATTACAGAGGATAACCAAGTCTCAATTCCATTCTAAACTGGGGTTTATAGCACGGGGTTAGATACAGAGTAAAGCTCCCTCTACACTGTCCCCCCATCAAACACTCCCAGGACAGGTACAGCACGGGGTTAGATACAGAGTAAAACTCCCTCTACACTGTCCCCATCAAACACTCCCAGGACAGGTACAGCACGGGGTTAGATACAGAGTAAAGCTCCCTCTACACTGTCCCCATCAAACACTCCCAGGACAGGTACAGCACGGGGTTAGATACAGAGTAAAACTCCCTCTACACTGTCCCCCCATCAAACACTCCCAGGACAGGTACAGTAATTTGTCTCACAACACCAGGTTAAGTCCAATCACGAGCTTTCTGAGCACTGCACCTTCATCGGGTGAGTGGAGAGTTGGGTTCACAATCACGGCATATATAGACACAGACTCAATTTACAAGATAATGGAATTCGAGTCTTTACAGGTAATCAAGTCTTCACAGGTGCTGGTAGTGTGAATGGAGAGAGGGAGAATCACAGGTTAAAGAGGGACGGCACAGTAGCAGAGTGGTTAACACTGCTGCTTCAAAGTTCCAGGGACCCAGGTTCGCTGCCCGGCTTGGGTCACTGTCTGTGTGGGGTTTGCACATTCTCCTCATGCCTGCATGGGTTTCCTCCGGGTGCTCCGGTTTCCTCCCACAGTCCAAAGATGTGCGGGTTAGGTTGATTGGCCATGCTAAAATTGCCTCTTGGTGTCCTGGGATGTGTAAGCTAGAGGGATTAGCAGGTAAATGTGTAGGGATGTGGGAATGGGGACTGAGTGGGATTGAGGTCGGTGCAGACTCAATGGGCCAAATGGCCTTTTTCTGTATTGTAGGGATTCTAAGTTCTAAGATGTGAATGGTCTCAAACGAGGACAGTTAGTAGGACTTTGCAAGCCCAGGCTAAATGTGAGGTTTACAGATAGTGCGACATGAACCCAAGATCCCGGTTGAGGCCATCCTCATGTGTGCGGAACTTGGCTATCAGTCTCTGCTCAGCGACTCTGCGCTGTCGTGTGTCGTGAAGGCCGCCTTGGAGAACGCTTACCCGAAGATCAGAGGCCGAATGCCTGTGACTGCTAAAGTGTTCCCTAACAGGAAGAGAGCACTGGTGATTGTCGAGTGGTAACAATTATTTTGAACCTGCACCCTCTGTATCTTGAGTGGGAACAGTTTCTGACTATTTACCCTGTCCACGACCCTTGGATCTTGAATATTTTGATCTTAACAGACAGTGAAAAGTACTGTTTTTTGCACGCTATACTGACAAAACATACCGGTCATAGAGAAGGAAAGGAGAGGGTGCAGAATGTAGTGTTCCAATCATAGCTAGGGTGAAGAGAAAGATCAACCTACTGCGAGGTCGGTCCATTCAAAAGTCTGACAGCAGCAGGGAAGAAGCTGCTCTTGAGTCGGTGGGTGCGTGACCTCAGACTTTTGTATCTTTCCCCCGAAGGAAGAAGGTGGAAGAGAGAATGTCCGGGGTGCGTGGGGTCCTTAATTATGCCGGCTGCTTTGCCGAGGCAGCGGGAAGTGTAGACAGAGTCAATGGAAGGGAGGGTGGTTTGTGTGATGGATTGGGCTACATTCACAACCTTTTGTGGTTCCCTGTGCTCTTGGGCAGAGCAGGAGCCCAGACCAAGCTGTGATACAACCAGAAAGGATGTTTTCTATGGGGCATCTGTAAAAGTTGGTGAGAGTCATAGCTGACATGCCAAATTTCCTTAGTCTTCTGAAAAAGGTGTTGGTGGGGCTTTCTTAACTATAGTGTCGGTGTGGGGGGGGACCAGAACAGTTGGTGATCTGGACACATAAAAACCTGAAGCTCTCGACCCTTTCTACTTTGTCCCCATTGATGGAGACAGGGGTATGTTCTCCATTACGCTTCCTGAAGTCGATGACAATCTCTTTTGAATATCTCTATCAAGTCTCCTCTCAGTCTTCTTTTCCCCAAGGAACACAGTCCCAACCTCTCCAATCTATCCTCACGTCTGCAATCCTTAGTCCCTGGAATCATCCTTGTGAACCCCCGCTGTGTTCTCTCTGATTCCTTCACTTCCTTCCTCAAGTACAACGCCAGTATCCTTGTTGTGAAGCAGGATTCGATTCGATCAGCTAGTCTGGTCTGGGGACCTTGAAAAAGATTCCAGCAACAACTGGAATAATTCCTGGCATGTCTGGTAGGCCGGAAAATCGTGTAACTGTCAAAACCCCAGTGATTTTCAATTTAAATGTAATTAGCTTGTCACTTTCAGAAGTTAATCAGTAATTGGGGTAATTGTATGGATTACTTTGTGTGGAAGTGGATAATTTTCTTTAAATTAATAATTATCTGTCACTGTAGTGAAATGCGAAATATTTTCATTCCACTAATTTTAGAATTTCTCAGAGGAAAGCATTTCTCCGGCAACATGTGGGGTTCAAGAATTTAATTTTCATTTGTGTCTCACGAGGAACCTCTTGACGATATTTCCAGCCTGTTGTAAGTTGATACAGCAACAATTAGTTCTCCAGATTTCATGAATTAGTTTGTCAGAGACAGGAATCTGTTTGATTGCGAACCGCAGGTGTAAAATACAATTGCATCCACACCAGGAATAACTGTGCCTAGTTCCACGCTGCGTACCTTAACAAAGAGTAGCTTGCCCTCAGAGACAGCTACAGTGCACAGTCACACCATGGTCCTTGGGCTAAGAAGGTTAAATGTGAGGAAAGTTCTGGAAAATCTCTGACAGCGCCTGTGGAGAGAGAATAGAGCCAACGTTTTGACGTTGGATTATCTGTTATTCATAGATTCATACAATTCTACAGCGCAGAAGGAGGCCATTCGGCCCATTGAGTCTACACCGATCGCAGTCCGACCCAACCCCTAACCCCAAAACTCCATTCATCCACCCTAGCTAGTCCCCCTAACACTGAGGAGCAATTTAACACGGCCAATCCATATCTGACACATCTTTAGACTATGGGAGGAGACTGGAGCACCCGGAGGAAACCCATGCAGACACGGGTAAAATGTGCAAACTTCACACAGACAGAGATCTAAACCGGGAATCGAACCCAGATCCCTTGCGCAGTGAGGCGGCAGTGCTAACCACTGTGTTACCGTCCCATTCATTCATTCATGGGACGTGGGAGTCACTGGCTGGCCAGCATTTATTGCCCATCCCTAGTTGTCCTCCCTTGTTCAGTGGACAATCAAGAGTCAACCACATTGCTGTGGCTCTGGAGTCACAGGTAGGCCAGACCAGGTAAGGATGGCAGATTTCCTTCCCTAAAGGGCATGCTTAAAGTTTAAAGTTTATTTCTAGTGTGACAAGTAAGCTTATATTCACACTGCAATGAAGTTGCTGTGAAAATCTGCTAGTTGTCACACTCCAACATACACTTTGGATACACTGAGGGAGAATTTAGACGGCTAATGCATCTAACCAGCACGTCATTTGGACTGTGGGAAGAAACCAGAGCACCCAGAAGCAACCCACACAGACATGGGGAGAATGTGCAAACGCCACACAGACAGTGACTCAGGTTCATCGGCAGGCTGTGAGAGCAGGACCTTCTCCTGCTGAGAGGGTGGCTGTCTCATTCCAAATATATTATACCTGTGTGGCGAGGGTTACTTTGAGTTCATTGGCTGTGGCCAATCCTCGCAATGGGGTTGGGGAGGGAACAGCAGAACTCCCACCTTCCCCGACACAGTGGCCTAAGGACAACTCTGTTCAATGCCCCAACTGGGACAATATCAGCCAGGTATTAAAGTCGGGATGTCACCAGGGTTCAACCCAGGACCAGAGAGACTCATCACAAATGATCAGGGTAGGCGGGAACTCTGAACCTGCAGCATTTTGGAAGAGATTACACAGGCATCAGTTATCATTTCCTGTTTAATGGGGCGTGAAAGAAAATAATGACATTCTGAATTGAGGAGATTCCTATGGAGAGCGCAGCGTACACTCTTCTGCTCAAACCAAGAAGGACAATGGAGTAGAAACATCTTTCGTGATGGTGAGTCAGGCTAATGCTACGCCAGAGTCCTTGTGCAGATGCGTCAGCTGCGTTAGGTGCAATAAGTGGGAGTTCCTGGAGACAACGCGTCTCCCGAAAGTCCACATCTGCACCGAATGTCTGGAGTTGCAGCATTTGAGGGCCCGGGTTAGGCAACTGGAGCTGCGACTGGAAGATTTATTTTTAATCAGGGAGAACGAGGCAATAATGGATCGGAACCACAGTCATGTGGAGATCCCAGAGCCGGTGGGGGGGTGGTGGGGGGGTTACTGTTAGAAAGGGGAAAAAGAAGAGGAGTAATGGCACTAAGGCTACCCCAGAGGTAGTCATCCAAAATATCAGGGGTAAGGCGACAACTGGGGTAAAAAAGGCAAGAGAGGAAGACCAGAATATATCAGAGGGAAGGAAGGGGGCTGGATGTGAGATAGTGGTGGGGGACGGGAGGGTTAAAGGAATTGATAGGCAGTTCTGTGGGCAAAAGCGGGACTCCAGGATGGTGGTCTGCCTCCCTGGAGCGGGGTACAGGATGTGTCGGAGAGGGTAGAGGGAATCTTGAAGGGCCAAGGGACCCAGGCGGATGTAATTATACACATAGGAGAGAAGGACGTAGGAAGGAAGAGCAGGGGGGATATATGTAGGCAGTTCAGGGAGTTGGGGGCCAGGCTGAAGTGCAGGGCCTCCAGGGTGGCAATCTCTGGGCTGCTGCCAGTGCCAGTAATAGCAGGGCTAAGAATACTGAGATCCTGCAGCTGAATGCGTGGCTGAAGGATTGGTGCAGGACAGAGGGTTTTACTTTTGTAGACCATTGGGAAGTCTTTGTGAGGGAAGGGCACCTGTACAAGTGGGACGGGGAACATTTAAATGGGAAGGGCACACATATTTTATCTGAGAGGTTAGCTGGAGTGTTTCGGCAGGGTTTAAACTAATATGGAGGGGGGGGGTGGGGAGGAGACAGATAGCTCAGTAGGCACTGGGAGTGGGAGTTGGGTGACAGGGTAAGTCTAGATGAGAGGAAAATCTCCCAGGAGAAGGAGGATCTGAGTGGGCCTGAGGGTCTCCAGTGCATCTGTTTTAATGTGAGGAGTGTGACGGGTAAGATGGATGAACTTAAGGCCTTAATGTTCGTGAGGAATTTAGATGTGGTGGCAGTGACGGAGACGTGGTTAAAGGAAAGGCAGGACTGGCAGCGAAATATTCCTGGGTATAAGTGTTTTAGGCACAACAGAGGAGGGTCGAAAAGAGGAGGGGGAGTGGCGCTGTTAGTTAGGGAGCAGATCACAGCGGTGCAGAGGGAGGATAATATAGAGGGGTTAGGAATTGAGTCTCTGTGGGTGGAGTTGAGGAATAGGAAGGGAGCGATTACTATGCTAGGGGTATACTACAGACCACCCAACAGCCCACGGGCAGTGGAAGAGGGTATATGCAGAGACATTTTGGATGAGTGTAGGAAGAATAGGCTTGCTGTAGTGGGAAATTTTAATCTCCCTGGGGTGGATTGGAAGGTGCCCAGAGCCGGGGGTTCAGACAAGGAGGAATTCGTAAGATGTGTATTGGAAGGGTCCTTGGAGCAGTATGTAGATAGCCCGACTAGAGAGGGGGCTATACTGGATTTAGTTCTGGGCAATGAGCCGGGTCAGGTGGTTGAGGTTGCAGTAGGTGAACATGTGGCTAATAGTGACCACAACTCTGTCTACTTTAGGATACTAATGGAAAAAGATGAGAGCTGTCCTAAGGGGAGGGTGCTAAATTGGGGGAAGGCTAGATACAGCCGGGTTAGGCAGGAGCTTAGGGATACAGACTGGGATAGGCTGTTGGAGGGCAAGTCCACATTAGGCATGTGGGAGTCTTTCAAGGGAAAACTGAAATGGTTGCAAGAAAGGCATGTGCTGGTTAAGAGGAAGGATGGGAAAGGTAGGATTAGAGAGCCATGGATTACTAGAAATATTGAGGAATTGGTCAGGAAGAAACGAGAGGCTTATATTAGGTCTAAGCAACTGGGAACGGAGAGAACGTTGGAGAAATACAGAGAGGGTAGGAGGGATCTCAAAAGGGGAGTTAGGAGGGCAAAAAGGGGGCATGAAATGGCTTTGACAGATAGGATTAAGGAAAATCCAAAGGCATTCTACTCCTATGTCAGGAACAAAAGGGTGGCTAGGGGAAAAATCGGTCCCCTCAGGGACAGAGGAGGGGAATTGTGCTTAGAGTCCAAGCGAATGGGGGAGATCCTGAATAAATACTCTGCTTCGGTATTCACAAAGGAGAGGGGCTTGATATCTGGTACAGTCTTCGAGGGAGTTGTAGACCAATTGAAAGAACTATCCATTACGAGGGAAGAAGTGTTAGGGCTTTTAGGTAACATTAAAACTGATAAATCTCCGGGGCCTGATGGCATTTATCCTAGGCTGCTTAGGGAGGTGAGAGATGAGATTGCTGGGCCTCTGACACAAATCTTTGTCTCTTCTTTGGACACAGGTGAGGTCCCAGAGGACTGGAGGATGGCAAACGTGGTACCATTGTTTAAAAAGGGTAGGAGGGATAACCTGGGTAACTATAGGCTGGTGAGTTTGACGTCAGTGGTAGGCAAGTTGATGGAGAGGATTCTTAGGGATAGGATGTATGAGCACTTAGAGCGTTGCAATCTGATTAGGGATATGCAGCATGGCTTTGTAAAGGGGAAGTCTTGCCTTACGAATCTAGTAGAATTTTTTGAGAAGGTGACAAAAACGGTTGACGATGGACGAGCCATTGATGTCGTCTATATGGATTTCAGTAAGGCGTTTGACAAAGTCCCTCATGGTAGCTTGGTTGAAAAGATTAAGGCTCATGGGATACAAGGCCAGGTATCTAGATGGGTTGAGAACTGGCTTGGTAAGAGGAGACAGAGAGTAGTAGTGGAGGGGTCCTTTTCTAGCTGGAGGCCTGTCACTAGTGGTGTGCCGCAGGGCTCAGTACTGGGACCTCTTCTCTTTGTAGTGTATGTAAATGACTTGGAAGAGGGAGTAGGTGGTGTGATCAGCAAATTTGCAGATGACACTAAGGTGGCTGGATTGGAGGGCAGTAAGGAGCAGTGTCTGGCAATACAGCGGGATATTGATAGGCTGGTGTATTGGGCAGATACATGGCAAATGGAGTTTAATCCGGATAAATGTGAGGTGATGCATTTTGGCCGGAATAATGTAGGGGGGAGTTATATGATAAAGGGTAAGCCTATAAAGAGTATAGAAACGCAGCGAGACCTGGGGGTGCAAGTGCACAAGTCTTTGAAGGTGGCAGTACAAGTGGAGAAGGTTGTGAAGAAAGCCTATGGTATGTTAGCCTTTATAGGAAGGGGTATAGAGTATAAGAGCTGGAGTCTAATGTTGCAGTTGTACAGAACATTGGTTAGGCCGCATTTAGAGTACTGTGTCCAGTTCTGGTCGCCTTACTACCGGAAGGACGTGGAGACCCTGGAGACAGTGTAGAGGAGGTTTACCAGGATGTTGCCTGGTATGGAAGGACTGGGTTATGAGGAAAGATTGAACAAATTGGGGCTGTTCTCCCTTGAAAGACGGCAACTGAGGGGAGATCTAATAGAGGTATATAAGATTATGAAGAGTATAGATAGAGTAAATTGTGGTAAGCTTTTTCCTATGTTAGAAATGCACAGTACAAGGGGCCACGGGCTTAGGGTGAGTGGGGAGAGGTATAACACGGATGTTAGAGGGAGGTTTTTCACACAGAGGGTAGTGGGGGTATGGAATGCTCTGCCAAGCAAGGTGGTGGAGGCAGGCATGCTGGAGTTGTTGCAGAGTCACTTAGACAGGCACATGAGTGGGTTAGAGATGGAGGGATATAAGAGATTGTTTTAAATAAGGTTCAGTAGCCTTGGGACGTCCCTAGTAATGTATAAGGATATGGAGTGATACTAATGTCTTTCTCTTTTAATTCACAGGTTTTAAGTTGGTCCGCCTTGTTGTCTAACGAGGGGCATACACGCGATGGGTCGTACAGGGGCTGCTCTTGGTTGTTCGAGATTGGCCTAGTGCTTCATGTCGTTAGTGTACGCCTAAACTGGACCAGATACTGGGCACCACGACAGCTCAGTGACTATCACTGTTTGCTGTGCAGACACATGGATTTGGGTCGGTGTCTGTGGGAGTTTGCGCATTCTCCCCGTGCTTGCGTGGGTTTTCTCCAGGTGCTCCGGTTTCCTCCCACACCCCAAAGATGTGCTGTTAGGCTGATTGGAGGTAATAAATTGTCCCTAAATTAGTTTCCCTCAATGTGGAATGCCGTAAGCAGAGATCAGGGTCATGGGTAGAGGGGGGACTCGTAATGTTAAAATAGTGGCGCAGGCTCGTTGGGCCGAAGGGCCTGTTTCCTGGGATGTTTTTGTTCTTTGTTCTTTGTTGTTCAGGCCACAGGCACAGCCTGTTGATATTGGATTGAAGGCTGAGGCCATTCAGCCCCTCGAGCCTGGTTCTGCTATTCAATGAGATGACAGCTGAACCTCAATCTAATTCCATATCTCTACTCCATATCCCGCAATATCTTTCCATTTACAAAAATCTATCCATTTAGTTTGAAAATAACCATTGCCATTTGCAGAAGAGCCATTCCAAACCATTCCAAACCTGCTCCAAACTATTCCCACCTTTTGTGCATTGCACTCCTTCTTAAGTTCATTGAAGGACAAAGAACAAAGAAAATTACAGCACAGGAACAGACCATTCGGCCCTCCAAGGCTGCACGACCATGCTGCCCAACTGAACTAAAACCCCCTACCCTTCCAGGGACCCTATCCCTCTATTCCCATCCTATTCATGGATTTATCCAGAAGTCCCTTAAAACTCACTATCGTATCTGCTTCCACTCCCTCCCCCAGCAGCGAGTTCCAGGCATCCACCACTCTGTGTAAAAAATCTGCCTCATACATCTCCTTTAAACCTTGCCCCTCGCACCTTAAACCTGTGCCCCCCTGGTAATTGACTCTTCCACCCTGGGAAAAAGCTTCTGACTATCCACTCTCTCCATGCCTCTCATAATCTTATAGACTTCTATCGGGTCGCCTGATAGGGCGTTGGAAAGAAGGCGGCTAAGAGGGGATCTTATAGAAACATATAAGATGATTAGAGGTTTAGATAGGGTGGATAGTGATAGCCTGTTTCCTCGGATGGAGAAAGCTAGCACGAGGGGGCATGGCTTTAAATTAAGGGGGGGTAGCTACAGGACGGATGTCAGGGGCAGGTTCTTTACCCAGAGGGTGGTGAGGGATTGGAATGCCCTGCCTGCTGCAGTTGTAAATGCGCCTAGTTTGGGGGCGTTTAAGAGATCTATGGATAGGTTTATGGACGAAAAGGGATTGGTATAGGCTAGTGGGTCATTGTTTTTGTAACTGGTCGGCGCAACATCGTGGGCCGAAGGGCCTGTTCTGCGCTGTAATGTTCTATGTTCTATGTTCTATGTTCAACCTCCATCGTTCCAGTGAGAACAAACCAAGTTTCTCCAACCTCTCCTCAGAGCTAATGCCCTCCATACCAGGGGCAACATCCCAAGAAATCTTTTCTGTTCCCTCTCCAAAGCCTCCACATCCTTCTGGTAGTGTGGTGACCAGAATTGAACACTATATTCCAAGTGCGGCCTCACTAAGGTTCTATAAAGCTGCAACATGACTTGCCAGTTTTTAAACTCAGTACCCCGGCCGATGAAGGCGAGCATGCCGTATGCCTTCCTGACTACCTTCTCCACCTGAAAGGTTTGACTTGACCTTTTAAAGTCTTCCCCCTTCCCCCGACACCCCAGACAGTATAAATACTATCTCTCTCTCTCCCTCCCTCTATCCAATCTCTTCAATATCTTCCAAACTTTGGTTCAATCACCCCTTGAACCTTATACATTTCAGGGAACACAACTACACTTTGTGTAACCTCTCTTTATAATTTAACGTAACCTTTGGAGAGTCCAGGCTTCATTCTAAGTTGCCTCCAGTACGCCCTTCCTAAGATGCAGCACCTTGTTCAAGTTAGTGAAATTCTCAGACTGGTTTGATTTGATTTATTATTGTCACATGTATTAACATGCAGTGAAAAGTATTGTTTCTTGAGCACTATACAGACAAAACATACCGTTCATAGAGAAGGAAAGGAGAGAGTGCAGAATGTAGTGTTACAGTCATAGCTAGGGCATAGAGAAAGATCAACTTAATGCAACGTAGGTCCATTCAAAAGTCTGACAGCAGCAGGGAAGAAGCTGTTCTTGAGTCAGTTGGTACGGGACCTCAGACTTTTGTATCTTTCCCCCGAAGGAAGAAGGCGGAAGAGAGAATGTCCGGGGTGCGTGGGGTCCTTAATTATGCTGGCTGCTTTGCCGAGACAGCGGGAAGTGTAGACAGAGTCAATGGATGGGAGGCTGGTTTGCGTGATGGATTGGGAGGAAACCTGGTCGGCATGAACGAGTTGGGCCGAAGGGCCTGTTTCCGTGCTGTACGTCCCTCAAACTCTAACAATAAAGGTGTTCCAGAGATGTGTGGGTTAGGTGGATTGGCCGTGCTAAATTGACCTTACCATCAGGGGGATTAGCAGGGTAAATATGTGGGGTTACGGGGAATAGGACCTGGGTGGGATTGTGGTCAGTGCACGCTTGATGGGCCAAATGGCCTCATTCTGCGTTGTAGGGGATTCTATGATTCTATGAAAGCTTAACTTGTCATTCTTTTTTTTGCGGCTGTGCACAGATTGGGTCCTGAGTTTCCCCCATTACAACCGTGACTGGAATCACACCCTGACTGTCCATGTGGATATGTCCAGCAGACATCCTTCCATCAGCTCAGTGGCAGGAAATCACTTCTCCCCCTGGTTCATTTATGGAACGGCCGTTACTCGATCTGCCGTGCCCATCGTCCGGCTCCATCTGCTGCCAACAATCCTTATTTGGTCAATACCTCGCATTGACTCCCCCCAGTTGACATTCTGCCGGTGCAGGAGGATGTGCTGTTTATCGATCTGTACAATGTGTTTCTAATGGGTGGTGACGAACAGGAATTGCTGACAAACACAATCTGCCCAAGCTCCGAGCGCGAGAGTTGTGATTTGACAATTTGTCCATGAATGAAGGTTGTAGATTGGATGTCGCTGCATTCGGAACAGCACAGAGGGCCGAGTGAAATCGCCAGTCCCCAATTAACCCCTGCCTGCGTCGATTACTCGATGTTCTGCACTGTGAGATATCGAGCGGTACCTGGTTCCGTTGGGTGCTCCCCATGTATTCCAGTCACTCACCTGGGCAAACGATAAAAGAATACAATAAATCATCTGGATAAACTCTGCTGGAAAGTTCCAGAAATACGCTACTGCAGATGCTGGAAATCTGAAACAAAAACAGAAAGTGCTGGAAAAACTCAGCAGGACTGATAGTGTCTGGAGAGAGAGAAACCAGACCTCACATCAACGCAAATTTCCTACTCCATGGATTCTGACAGAGCTGTAGAATTTTCCAGCATTTTCTGTTCCAATTGATGCCATAGTGATGGTGACATTATCTGTAAGGTATGATTTGGTTTGATTTGATTTATTGTTGTCACATGAATTTATAGTGAAAGGTGTTGTTTCTTGTGCGCTATACAGACAAAATATACCGTTCATAGAGAAGGAAAGGAGTGCAGAAAGTAGCCATAGCGAGAGTTTAGAGCAAGATCAACTTAATGCGAGGTAAGTCCATTCAAAAGTCTGACAGCAGCAGGGAAGAAGCTGTTCTTGAGTCGGTTGGTACGTGACCTCAGACTATTGTATGTTTTACCTGACGAAAAAGGTGGAAGAGAGAATGCCCGGGGTGCGTGGGGTCCTTGATTATGCTGGCTGCTTTTTTTTTGTTGTTTATTTATTTATTTAATTTATTTGTCACAAGTAAGCTTACGTTAACACCGCAATGAAGTTACTGTGAAAATCCCCTCATCGCCACACTCCAGTGTCTATTCTGATACACTGAGGGAGAATTTAGCACGGCCAATCCATCTAACCAGCACACCTTTCGGACTATGGGAGGAAACTGCAGCACCTGGAGGAAACCCACGCAGACAAGGGGAGAACGTGCTGTCTGCACAGACAGTGACCCGAGCCAGGAATTAAATCTGGGTCCCTGGTGCTGTGAAGCAGCAGTGCTAACCACTGTGCTATTGTGCTTTTCGGGGGCAGCTGGAAATGTAGACAGAGTCAATGGATGGGAGGCTGGTTTGCGTGATGGAATGGGCTTCATTCGCGACCCTTTGTAGTTCCTTGCAGTCTTGGGCAGGGCAGGAGCCCAGACCAAGCTGTGATACAACCAGAAAGAATGCTTTCTAAGATGCATCTGTAAAAGTCGGTGAGAGCCGTAGCTGACATGCCAAATTTCCTTAGTCTTCTGGGAAAGTAGAGGCGTTGGTGGGGCTTTCTTAACTATAGTGTGGCTAAGTTGTTGGTGATCTGGACACCAAGAAACTAGAAGCCTTGACACCGGGTGGATGGCACAACAATGGGCAGGAATTGAGTTTAAATTCCTGGTAGCATTATAAAGCAACTGAAAGGTAATGTTAGAGGAAAGGTGACTGGGTGAAAGAAGGAAAAGATAATCTCACCTCTGGACATTATTTCTCTGCTCTGATGGAAGCTGGTGATCTATGAATGTGACTTGTGAGGCTGACAGTGCAGGAACACTCTCAGGAACACAGTCTGGCCTGCTTTCCTTTTTATCAGATGTTGTCAAGGGAGAACAGGGAAAGCCGATTGCTTCAGATCTCCTGGGAGTTGAAGAAGCTTCTTCTATTGTTGGGCAATGATAAGGTCGAGACACAAGCAGGTATTTTGCTCTCCCAGTGGGCCTGACTTCTAATTCAGTTTAGAAGCACAGAGGCATGTCACAGATTATCAATTCACCTGGGCCTCGATCTGGTTCCAATCTGGAACAAGGTATTAACTCCTCCAGGGCACGTCCCTCACAAACAAAACACAACAGTACCGAGCAGCACGCTGGCACAGTGGTTAGCGTTGCTGCCTCACAGTGCCAGGGACCCGGGTTCGATCCCTAGCTTGGCTCACTGACTATGTGGAGTTTGCACATTCTCCCCGTGTCTGCGTGGGTTTTCTCTGGGTGCTCCAGTTTCTTCCCAAAGATGTTCAGGCAATGGCCTAGTGGTATTATCGTTAGACTATTAATCCAGAAACTCAGCTAATGTTCAGGGGACTCGGGTTCGAATCCCGCCGCGGCAGTTGGTGGAATTTGAATTCAATAAAAAAAATCTGGAATTAGGAATCTACTGATAAGAAATGGGAACAGGAGTAAGCCATTCAGCCCCTCGACCCTGCTCTCCCATTGAATAGGAGTATGGCTGATCCAACATTTCCTCGCGTTACTACCCTTTCCCCGTAACCCTTTATTCCCTATCTATCACAACCTAAATATAGACAAGGACTCTGTCCCCACAGCTCCCTGTGGCAAGGAGTTCCAAACACTCACAACCCTCTGAGAGAAGAAGTTCCACCCCATCTCAGTCTTAAATTGGTGCCCCTTCATTCTGAGACTCTGGCCTCTGATCCCAGACTCCCCCATGAGGGGAAACATCTCCTCAGCATTTACTTTGACAAACCTCTTAAGAATCCAATAAGTTCCAATGAGATGTTTCTTCTAAATCCCAGTAGGTAGAATCCCAAACTGTTTAACCTTTCCTCTTAAGATAATCCCTCCATCCCAGGAGCGCAGAGCAAAAATTAGTCGAACTACACAGCAGGCATCATACTCTGGGTACTGAAAAGTATGAGAGCTTGAAGTTTTTAGGTGTCCGGATCAGCAACAGCCTGTGCTGGTCCCCCCACGCCTTGGAAAAGCAGCCAGCATAACTAAGGACCCCACGCACCCCGGACATTCTCTCTTCCACCTTCTTCCATCGGGAAAAAGGATACAAAAGTCTGAGGTCATGTACCCACCGACTCAAGAACTGCTTCTTCCCTGCTGCTGTCAGGCTTTTGAATGGACCTACCTCGCACTAAGTTGATCTTTCTCTGCACTCTAGCTATAACTGTAACACTACATTCTGCACCCTCTCCTTTCCTTCTCTATGAACGGTATGCTTTGCCTGTATAGCACGCAAGAAACAGTACTTTTCACTGTGTACTAATACATGTGACAATAATAAATCAAATCAAATCAAGCCAGTTCCTGGAGTTACAAAACCCAAGTGAAGAGCAGATATCCAGTTTGGAGAGAGAGAGATAAGGAAAATTGAGAATGAGGCAGTTTCTCCTCCAGTGGGGCACAGAGAACAGGTCTTTCTGTCCTGTAGGATCAGTCAATAGGATTTTAAAACAGGATTGTCATGCACCCTCAGAGCGTAATGCATAGACTCCGATCACTCATTACACAAGTACATTAACCAACCTAATATTTACCTGGGTAAGATGCCATGGAGTGGGCAATGGCTGGGGGGAGTGGCACTAGTGCCCAGGCACGCCACTCTTTAGCTGGGGACTATCGTGACCTTGCAGCCCCCAGTTGATAACCCCCGCAACTGTCCCCCACCGCAACGCCCTGTCAGCCAAGTTTAAATATTCAGTAAGGGGTGGGCAGTGGCAGGGAGGGGGGGGGGGGGGGGGGGGGGTGCAGGAGTGCGGGGGGATCACAAGGCGTGTGGGCCCTTTAATAACAGGTGGGGGCAGGTAAATCAGGAAATGGGATCTCACCAGTGGGAATCTTGCTTTCCCCCATCCCCCCTTCCAGATTTTGTGTCCACGCCGCACTTCTCACTGGTGGCAAATACAGCTTCAAAGTCACCGCCCTCCCTCTTGTTAATGCACGGCTTCTCTCCCCACAGACGCTGCCAGACCTGCTGAGCTTTTCAAGCATTTTCTATTTTTGTTTCAAGAGCAAAATAACAAAGAAAAGTACAGCACAGGAACAGGCCCTCCAAGCCCGTGTCAATCATGATGCCCAAACTAAACTTAAAAACAAACCTTACTCAATCCATTTCCCTCCCACTCCACCAATGAATGAAAAGAAAAGGTTCAAGAACAGCTTCTTCCCTGCTGCTGTCAGACTTTCGAATGGACCCACCTCGCATTAAGTTGATCTTTCTCCACACCCTAGCAATGACTGTAACATTACATTCTGCACCCTCTCCTTTTTTTTCTCTATGAATGGTATGCTTTGTCTGTATAGCACGCAAGAAACAATAATTTTCACTGTATGCTAATACATGTGACAAGAGTAAATCAGATCTATGTACTCTATGAACAGTATGCTTTGTCTGTACAGCGTGCAAGAAACAATACTCTCCACTGTATCCCAATACATGTAAGAATAATAAATCAAATCAAATCATATTAAATTTAAGACAGAGATAGATAGGTTCTTGATTAATAAGGAGATCAGGAGTTATGGGGAAAAGGCAGGAGAATGGGGATGAGAAAAATATCAGCCATGACTGAATGGTGGGGCAGACTTGATGGGCCGAGTGGCCTAATTCTGCTCCTATGTCTTATGGTCTTAAAAATCAAATCATCCGCTTCCAGTCTCAGCAATATTTTGCTTTAACATTATTATTAGCTTGCCGCTTGTGGGGCTGGCACACTGACACAGTGGGTTAGCACTGCCGTCTCACAGCGTCAGGGACCCGGGTTCGATTCCCGGCTTGGGTCACTGTCTGTGTGGAGTCTGTACATTCTCCCCGTGTCTGTGTGGGTTTCCTCCGGGTGCTCCGGTTTCTTCTTACAGTCTGAAGGACATGCTGGTTAGGGTGTATTGGCCGTGCTAAATTCTCCCTCAGTGTAACCCGAACAGGCGCCCGAGTGTGGCAGCTTGGGGATTTCCACAGTAACTTCATTGTGGTGCTGATGTGAACCTGCTTATGACACAAATAAATAAACTTTACCTTATCTTCCAATGAGTAGTTTGGCTGCCATCACAACAGCAGCTCCGCCACAGACACTGCTTCACTGGTCGTGACGCGCTCTGGTCCTTCCTGAGCTTGCGAAGCATAAAAGCTTGTTTCTTCCTTCCTTCTCCAGGTGAAGACCAGCCGCTTTGTGGGATTGTTGGGCCACTTTCCGCATCAGTCTCCCCGGAAGTGAAACCTGGAGACCCGCGCTCACCCTGATAAGACCGTCCGCTCTGCTTGTGTGGGCCTGGGAATGGAGGAACAGCTTTCCAGAATAATCACTGCAGTCTCTCTGCCGTAATTAAAGTCAAAAACCAATTTGTTCAAACTTTACAGATAACCCTTTCACCCGCTGCTTTCCCCTGAATATGTTGCCGCCCTCTGGGGAGGGACTGCTCAGGCTCCCAACGCCTGTCATTTAATTGAGCTTCTAGCAGGAGAATAACAGAGAGATGGTAAAAGCCATTAGAATCAGCACTGGCTGCTTCTGCCAACGCTGTCAACATTCATTTCACAAGCGTCAGATCAAACAGCAATGCTGCTGCACACAGAGACTCTTGAAACCAGTGAACTGGGTGCCTTCATCTTGTATCGAGGTTAACTGCAAACCCCCTTTAACCATGGCAACTAGTGAAAAGATACTCAGTCTCTGTGACAAATAGCAGCTATCTGCAAGTGCAGGGGAGTTACCACCACCAGCACCCTTACACAATCTTCCAGGCCCACTGGCAGCAAAGACTTTTGACTGGATTTGATTTATTATTGTCACATGAATTGGGATACAGTGAAAAGTATTGTTTCTTGTGCACTGTACTGACGAAGCATACCATTCACAGAGTGCACGGGGAGAAGTGCAAACTCTACAGACACTGACCCAAGCTGGGAATTGAACCCGGGTCCCTGGCGCTGTGAGACAGCCGTGCTAACCACTGTGCCACCGTGCCACCCCCGCAAGCAGCAAGCTGATAATAATGTTAAAGGAAAATAGCGCTGAGTTTGGAACCTAATTTGATTTATTATTGTCACGTGTATTGGGATACAGTGAAAAGTATTGTTTCTTGCGTGCTATACTGACAAAGCATACCGTTCATAGAGAAGGAAAGGAGAGGGCGCAGAATGTAGTGTTACAGTCACAGCTAGGGTGTAGGGAAAGATCAACTTAATGCGAGGTAGGTCCATTCAAAAGTCTGACAGCAGCAGTTGTCTGTTCTTGAATCTTTTCTTCATTCATTCGTGAAATGGGAGGGATACGGCTCAGTTTGCACAATGTAGTGTGACAGTCTTAACTAGGGCGTAAAGAAAGATGAACTCAACTTCTCTCCTCTCTCCACAGATGCTGTCAGACCCGCTGAGATTTCCCAGCATGTATCTGTTTTGATTTCCGATTCCAACATCCGGAGTATTTTGCGTTTATCGATTCAAAAGTCTGACAGCAGCAGGGAAGAAGCTGTTCCTGAGTCGGTTGGTACGTGACCTCAGATTTTTGTATCTTTTTCCCCATGGAAGAAGGTGGAAGAGAGAATGTCTGGGGTGCGTGGTGTCCTTAATTATACTGGCTGCTTTTCCTGAGGCAGTGGGAAGTGTAGACAGAGTCAATGATCAGAGTCAAGAGGCTGGTTTGCCTGATGGATTAGACTATATTCATGACCGTTTGTAGCTCTTTATGGTCTTGGGCAGAGCAGGACCCCATATCAAGCTGTGATACAACCAAAAAGAATGCTTTCTATGGCACATCTGTAAGAGAGTCGTAGCTGACAAGCCAAATTTCCTTAGCCTCCTGGGAAAGCAGAGGCGTTGATGGGTTTTCTTAACTAGTGTCAGCATGGACAGACTAGGATTGGCTTTTGGTGATCTGGACATCTAGAAATCTAGGAATAATGGATATCATTCATGTGCCTGACATCAGATTCCTGAAGCAACTGTTCCATTTGGAACTTGGTCACACCCAGGGGGACAACAGAGAATCTTCAGACATAGAATCAGAGGGAATCAGAGCAGGTGAGGGGTGGACAATGGGAAGGTCTATTGACCTTGTGCACAGAAAGCGGCGTTTTGGTGCCTCATGTCTGTACCGGCCATCAAGAGCCAATCTATTTGAATCCCATTTTCTGACATTTGGTCCATAGCCTTAATCGCCATAGATCACAGAGCACTGACCAATGGGAGAGCCAGGCTCTTGATCAGGGAAAATGGAGAAGGTTCTTTCAGGAAGGTACGGGGCACACTGTCTCTGCAGGTTCCAAACCAAGTCTCTCGAAGCCAAGGAGAAGGAGACAGCACAAACACTCCAAACCTCATCTCCTCAACCCTCTGAGGAGCTCCTACTCCCCATGCACAGAGTCAGCACATCACACTTTTCACCCACAACATCAAACGGGAATGGAAATAAATCATCTCTCAATCCCCAGGAATCACCTGAAGAAATGTCAGAATCAATGGCACAGAGACAGGCCCTTCAGCCCAAACTGGTTCATGCTAACCCCATTAAGCTAACCCCATTTGCCTGTGTTTGGCCCATATCTCTCTAAACCTTTCCTATCCATGTATCTGTCCAAATGTCTTTTAAATGTTGTCAATGTCCCTGCTTCAACCACTTCCTCCAGCAGCTCATTCCACACACGTACCACCCTCTGTACAAAAAAATTACTCCTCGGGTTCCCATTAATTCACACCCCTCTTAACTGAAATCCTGGAGGAAAAAACCAAGTGCATTCACCCTATCCAAGCCTCTCATGAACTTTGCATCTCTATAAGATCACCCTTCAGTCTCCAAAACTACAAAGAAAAGTGTCCCAGCCTGTCCAATCTCTCCCTATAACTCAATCCCTCGAGTCCTGGCAAAATCCTTGAAGTGTCTTGGACCGTACAATCCCTGCAGTGCAGAAAGACGGTGAGCCAGTGTGCTACTGTGCTGCCCTCGAGGAGGGCAGTAATACTGATGGAATCTCCACTTCCCATTATGTGTACAAATACCTACCATGTTCAAAACTCGATATGGTGAGTTTGGTGTGGGAATTGTTCTGTCTATAGAAAGCTGAGTGGAGTGTTTAGTGTACAGGTTATTCTGCATTGTAACAGAGTCATGATGAACCTGTACCTTCAAGTCACTTGCACCCGGTCACACCTGGTTAATAGTGAAGCTGCTGAACAGATTATAAAAGAACAGCTGGAATTTTACCGGAGTGCCTGCCCCCATTCTGGGCTGGTGAGACTCACGGATTGGCTCTCTCCACTGGCCTCAGACAGGACCTTCTGAGCCTCAGGCGGTAAAATTCTGGCAAACAAACCTATCGATAGATTTCTTGGGTCAGATTGGGAAAGCACCCAGGAAGATTAATGTATTTACATTCAGACAAAACTACCGATCTCCACAGAGAAGGCAAGGCTCAAAAGTACAATGTTGCAACGTGCAAAAAGCAAAGAATGGAGGCAGAGTGAGTTATTGGAGGGGACAAAGCAATGACTCTTTGCCTCAACATGATGAAGATATGGCAGTAGATTGGGAGGGGGGAGTGTGCAGAGGGACCTGAGTGTCCTTGTGCATCAGTCACTGAAGGTAAGCGTGCAGGTACAGCAGGCGGTAAAGAAGGCAAATGGCCTGTTGGCCTTCATTGCGAGAGGTTTCAAGTACAGGAGCAGGGATGTTACAATTATACAGGGGCCTTGGTGAGGCCACACCTAGAGTATTGTGTGCAGTTTTGGTCTCCTTTTCTGAGGAAGGATGTTCTTGCTCTCGAGGGACACCAGCGAAGGTTTACCAGGCTGATTCCGGGGATGGTGGGACTGATGTACGAGGAGAGATTGACTGGGTTAGGATTGTTTTCACTGGAGTTCAGACAATGTGAGAGGATCTCATAGAGATTTATAAAATTCTAACAGGACTGGACAGGGTAGATGCAGGGAGGATGTTCCCGATGGTGCGGGGAGTCTAGAACCAGGGGGTCACAGTCTGAAGATTCAGGGTAGACCATTTAGGATGGAGATAAGGAGACATTTCTTCACAGGAATTCATTCCCACAGGAAGTAGTTGATGACAAAACATTGAATGTATTCAAGAGGCGGCTGGATATAGCACTTGGGGCAAATGGGATCAAAGGTTATGGGGAGAAAGCAGGATTAGGCTATTGAGTTGGATGATCAGCCATGACCATGATGAATGGGGGAGCAGTCTCGAAGGGCCAAATGGCCTCGTCCTGCTCCTATCTTCTATGCTTCTATGAAATGAAACCCTGTGCCATGATATATCTTCCAATGTGATGTGAGTGAAAACAAACTAAAAATGAGACATCTTTGCCAGAATTCTTTGAAGATAGCACTGGTCTAATCTGGTCTGAAGCAACAAAGCTTTGGGCAAAATGTCCCAGTCTGATTTCACAGCGACTGACAGGTCTGGGAATGTGAAATGATGCATCAAGGAATGACAGAATTACATCTCAATCCAGAACCAGAACAATGCTGAATACAGATTCGCTGATTCCACCCCTTATTAGCTGACACCAATGAATAGTAACCACGAGAAGGTCTTAAATGGAAACTCGTTTGTGTATTGGACCCAACAGACATGTCTTGTTTCCAACGAATCACAACGAAACTGTTAGCTGTGGCTCATTTGGTTACACTCTGTGCCTCACACCAGGAAGTTGTGTGTTGAGGTCAGATTCTCAGATTTGATTACCTATCTCGAGACTGACACCGTTCCCCCAACTCTCACCCACCCCATCAAGCTCCCTCTACACCTGCATTGCCCTCTGTTCATTCTCTCAGGTGCGCATAGAAGATGAACATGGTTAATCTTTTGAAGGAGGGCAGGAAAGTTTGCTTCAGATGTCCTGGACGACACTGATGGAAATTCCAATAATGAAAATTACAAACACCTATGAACTTGTGATGACGCTGTGCCTTTAAGAAGTGTATTTGGGTCATGTTTCTTCTGCAGGATTTTTCTTAAGCAGTTTGTTTCATTATTGGTGCTGCTTTACCTGGATCCAACAGCCTGCACACCCCCCCCACCCCAATGTTACTGCAGTAGCATAATTGACCTTAATTGCTGGAATGTTTGTATTAATCTGGCAGTGTTGTTATTTTATTGTTTTCCCCTGGGGTTTTTCAGCGTGGGGTTTGTTCGGGTTTTGATGGGAAAAGTCATGTGATTGGGTAGGGCTAGGCTCATGGAGATAAACAGGCTCAGTTGGTGCTTGGGAGAGGAGTAGCTCTCTGCCTGGAGACTGGGACTTGCCAGAAACTAGGACTGTTTCTCTGAAGTTCAGTTGCTTGAGGATATATCTTTCTCAGAAAGCTGATATCTGGGAGTCAGAAGGCAGATATCTTTCTGTACCTGCCTGGAGAGGTTAAAAGGCTGAAAATGTAACATCCATGTGAGCATATGTGTTATTGTGCTAATTGGTTTTGAAGAAGAATGTATGTCTGTTGGGGATATTGCTTAAATTGGAACTATAGAGATGGATAGCTGTTAAGAAATATACTTTGTCATGTTTAAGTATTTCAATTGATAAAAGTTATGCTAATTCATTTTGTTATATTCTAACTGTGTTTGTGCATAAAGTTTTGTTTTAATAACAGCTTCCTAGTGGATTAATCGAATCACACCTTATTTTATTGTTATTTATTAGTGTCACAAGTAGGCTTACATTAACACTGCAGTGAATTTACTGTGAAAATCCCTTAGTCGCCACACTCCAGCGCCTGTTCGGGAGCACTGAGGGAGAATTTAGCACGGCCAATGCACCCTAACCAGCACATCTTTTGCACTGTGGGAGGAAACCAGAACACCCGGAGGAAACCCACACAGACATGGGGAGAACATGCAGACTCCTCACAGACAGTGACCCAAGCCGGGAATCAAACCCGGGTCCCTGGAGCTGTGAGACAGCAGTGCTAACCCACTGCGCCACCCACTTGGAGTGAAACACCTGATGATTATTCTAATACCAAAACCAAAAGTAAAAGTTCAGGTCTAGGCTAACTGCACAATATGTGCGGCATGGTGACACAGTGGTTAGTGCTGCTGCCTCACAACGGCAGGGACCCGGGTTCAAATCCGGCCTCAGGTCACTGTCTGTGCGGAGTTTACACGTTCTCCCCGTGTTTGCGTGGGTTTCCTCCGGGTGCTCCAGTTTCCTCCCACAGTCCAAAGATGTGTGGGCTAGGTTGATTGCCCATGCTAAAGTTGCTCCTTAGTGTCAGGGGGTTAGCAGGGTAAATATGTGAGGCTATGGGGATAGGGCTTGGGTGGGACTGTGATCGATGCAGACTTGATGGGCTGAATGGCCTCCTTCTGTACTGTAGGGATTCTATACACAGTGGAGTTTCCGACCTGTTTGCATTTGCCATTATCATGTTGCTCCTTGCTTTATACAATTGGTTTCCTTGTTCTGACATCATAAAAATGATTATACATCAACAAGGTTACTTTATTGACCGTAAGGCATGTTCAGGAAAGCCAAGAAATAAATCCAAGCCTTGCTTTGCTTATAGAGCAACTCCACTTAAACCATGAATATTTCCTCACTTGATCTTTCCATCCTTTTTCCTCTCTCTCTCGGGGATTTGAGGGGCACTTAAACCTATTTTTCTTTCCATTAAATCAACATCCATAACAGTTTGAAGCTTTTCTCCTCTGCTTTGTTTCAGGGATTTAGCCTCTAACTCGACACTCATATTTCCCAGAAGCAGGAACTCTGGCTGAAATCACAGCCACGTTGAACCAGACAAAGAAAATGTATTCTTTCTCAAGCCTACATCTGTATCCACTCAGAGATCGAGAGTCTGCATTGATCCCATGAACTATAATACTCATAATTTGGTGTTATTTGGAGTGATAGAATCCCTACAGTGCAGAAGAGGCCATTTGCCCCATCGAGCCAACACCAAATCCCTGAAAGAGCATCTTACCAATGCCTTCTCCCCCACCCTGGCACATTTCCCTTGCTCATCCACCCAATCTATACATCTACGGACACTAAGGGCAATTTAGCATGGCCAGTACATCTAACGTGCACATCTTGGGACACTAAGGAGCAATTTAGCATGGCCAACCCAACTAATCAACACATCTTTGGATGCTAAGAGGCAACTTAGCACGACCAATCCACCTAACCAACACACCTTTGGACACCAAGGGGCAATTTAGCATGGCCAACCCACCGAACCAACCCACCTTTGGACACCAAGGGGCAATTTAGCATGGCCAACCCACCGAACCAACTCACCTTTGGACACCAAGGGGCAATTTAGCAAGGCCAATCCACCTAACCTACACATCTTTAAACACGAAGGGACAATTTACTATGACCAATCAACCTAACCTGCATATCATGGGACACTAAGGGATAATTTAGCATGGCCAATCCACCTAACCTGCACATCTTTGGACACTAAATGGCAATTTGCCATGGCCAATCCATCTAACCTACATTGGAATGTGGGATGGAACCGGAGCCCGGGGAGGAAACCCACACAAGACACGGGGAGAATGTTAGAATAGTCAAAAGGTGTTTTTCAAACTTGACCTCATGCGTAAGCTTTTGCATTTTGGTTGCGTTGCAATGTGCATGTTCAGTGCGTGCCGATGCATTCCACTGTTCACCTTCAACCGAAGCTAAATTTCTTACACACCTTTCGCATAAGGCACTTTGCAGAATGATAGTCAGATGGTGCATGGTGAGGCAGAGAGGGAGATATTGGGAAGAATGTTGGGCGATCCCGGGTTTAAGGATGGTCTTACAGAAGGATAAGGAATTGGAGAGTCGGAGACTATAATGTGATGTTCATGCGAGGACACAGCTTGCGTTTTTCAACCTTTGACTGTGCACTTGAGCGTGCTCCAGAGCGAGTTGGACTTATTACCTTCAAGGCAACATCCTTTCTCTAAATCAAACTGGAGTGCGGGCAAGGGGCCATTTGCTATTATGCTCGCAACAGCTGTAGCTTTCTGCAAACGCAATAAAATCTGTCAGGACTATTGAGGAAGAGACAGGGCAACCCAATTTATCACTCACGCAGCTGAACTAAAACTATTATTGGAGGCACATTAAAGTCTTCCAACGTTAAAAATATGATTCATATAACACCACTCCCCCAGGCTGATGTCTCTCCAACAATAATAGTTTATTGACTTAAAAAAAAAACCCACACGCACACACACACAATAGTTTATGAAGCTTTCTGTTCCTATATCATATCCTACAAAATGTTCAAGAATAGTGGGGGCACGACAGTTAAATTCATACGTACATTGTGGAGTTCAACAATGACAATGGGAAACATGTACTGGGCCATGTATGAAATTCCTTTGTCAAATAGGCCTCGAATCATTATTAAATTCATACCCAGGTTCTTGTCAGCAACAAGTCGCAAAATATTCCCCTTTTTCAAATAAAAAGCTTCCAAACCATAATTCCTGGGTTCAACTCTCAGTGCACAACCTATTAGACAACAGAAGTGACTCCCCCTTTTGAAATACACATTAGTGCAGCACAGTGGCACAGTGGTTAGCACTGCTGCCTCACAGCGCCAGGGACCCGGGTTCGATTCCCAGCTCGGGTCACTGTCTGTGCGGAGTTTGCACATTCTCCCCAAGTCTGTGTGGGTTCCCTCTGGGTGCTCCGGTTTCCTCCCACAGTCTGAAAGACATGCTGATTAGATGCATTGGCCCATGCTCAGTGTAACCCGAACAGGCGCCAGAGTGTGGCGACTAAGAGAGTTTCACAGTAACTTCATTGCAGTGTTAATGTAAGCCTACTTGTGACACTAGCATAGAATCCCTACAGTGCAGAAAGAGGCCATTCGGCCCATCGTGCCTGCACCGACCACAATCTCACCCAGGCCCTATCCCACTAAGACCATAAGACATAGGAGCAGAATTAGGCCACTCGGCCCATCGAGTCTGCTCTGCAATTCAATCATGGCTGATATTTTTCTCATCCCCATTCTCCTGCCTTTTCCCCATAACCCCTGATCCCCTTATTAATCAAGAATCTATCTATCTCTGTCTTAAAGACACTCAGTGACCCGGCCTCCAAAGCCTTCCGTGGCAAAGAGTTCCACAGATTCCCCACTCTCTGGCTGAAGAAATTCCTCCTCATCTCAGTTTAGCCTGAGGTTGTGCCTCTGGTTCTAGTTTTTCCTACTAGTGGAAACATCCTCTCCATGTCCACTCTATCCAGGGCCTCGCAGTATCCTGTAAGTTTCAATAAGATCCCCCCTCATCCTTCTAAACTCCAACGAGTACAGACCCAGAGTCCTCAACCGTTCCTCATACAACAAGCTCTTCATTCCAGGGATCATTCTTGTGAACCTCCTCTGGACCCTTTCCAAGGCCGGCACATCCTTCCTTAGATACAGGGCCCAAAACTGCTCACAATACTCCAAATGGGGTCTGACCAGAGCCTTATCCAGCCTCAGAAGTCCATCCCTGCTCTTGTATTCTAGCCCTCTCGACATGAATGCTAACATTGCATTTACCTTCCTAACTGCCGACTGAACCTGCACGTTAACCTTAAGAGAATCTTGAACAAGGATTCCCAAGTCCCTTTGTGTTTCTATAACCCCAACTATTTACCCAGCTAATCCCCCTGACACTAAGGGGCAATTTATCACAGCCAATCAACCCCACTTGCACATCTTTGAAGTGTGGGAGGAAACCGGAGCACCCGGAGGAAACCCACACAGAGACGGGGAGAATGTGCAGAC